>NW_024080881.1:238123-838123 GCF_003009895.1 Hyaena hyaena | reverse complement strand
CTTGCCTGGGCTGCTCCAAAGGGCTCCGAAGGCGTGTCTCTGCCACCCTTGCCTCCCTATAGTTCATTCACCACAAAGTGGACAGAGAGGTCCTTTTAAAACAACGATCAGGTCACCCATGCTTCTCGCTGCATCTCACTCAGAGCAGGATCCCCAGAGCCACTTCTAAGTCCCTACAAAATCTGGTTCCCACTAACTATCTACCCTAGTCACCTGCCACTCTCCTCCCTCACCTCCCCCTAAACTCCCTGCTGCACTCGGAACATACCCGACGTGCCCCTCTCTTCAGAGCCTTTGCCACTGCTGTTTCTTCCCCCAACAAGGGCTGGTTCTTTCTCATCAGAGCTCTGCTCAAATGTCACCACCTCAAAGAGGCCTTCTCATACTTACCTAGCTAAAGGCAGACCCCAACATACATTACCCTTTTCTTTCTTTCTTTTTTTTTTTTAATGTTTTATTTATTTCTGAGAGAGAGCGCGCACGAGCAGGGGAGGGTCAGAGAGAGAGAGGGAGACACAGAATCCGAAACAGGCTCCAGGCTCTGAGCTGGCAGTCAGCACAGAGCCCGACGCAGGGCTGGAACCCATGAACCATGAGATCACGACCTGAGCCAAAATCGGATGTTTAACCGACTGAGCCACCCAGGCGCCCTTTTCTCCCTACTCGATTTTCTTCTTCTAGTACTTACTACCAGCTTTATTTGTGCATTCATTTATTGTCTGTCCCCCAGCTAGAAGGTGGGCTCCAGGAAGGAGCTCGATCTAGCTGGTTCATTGCTGTATCCCCAATATGCAGAACAGCTCTTGGCAAAAAAAAAAAAAAAAAGCCAGGGAGGGAGGGAGGGAGGGAGGGAGGAAGGAAGGAAGGAAGGAAGAGGCATTCAATGACTACTTGAATGGATATAAAACTTTACAGTATTTGTTGATTTAGAACCCCTGATTCCAACCCTCAATTTATAATTTTCTCTCTTTCTATGGAAAAAGATAAAATAACAAAACATCTTTATTGGTGGTTTGTTAAACCAGAGCTAAATGTCGAAAGAATACAAATTCCAAGAAATGGAAAGTGTAATGTCTGCAAAATTCCTGTGAGAAATTTCTTAGCACAGGAATTAGGATTTCTTGCTGGTTGGCGTTGGTATTAGCAAATACAGAGGTGCCTATTCACTGAGCCTGCTTCAAATCAGATAAAAGAACAATAACTATGTTACTACATCCGGCATTGTGACACTCAGTAGAGTAAGAGACGTCACAGTGGCCTTCACAGAGGTTCACGCAACATTCTCACAGACCACAAGTGGACCCCCAGGATCTGCCTCTAGGATTAAGTACACGTGGGTCCAAAATTATCACAAAAACTCTGAGTAGTGCATTTCACTGACATAAGACAGAAGTTAGTGTGCATGATAGCTAACCGTTGTCTAGCACTGTCCTGGACAGAGAATAAAGAGGGCAGGAGGGAAAAGAAAAGAAAAGAAAAGAAAAAGAAAACCTTTACATGAACTTGTGTCCCTTAATGTCATACATTTTCTGTCTCTTTGCTTAATTTAAAACGGGGGAGGGGAGGTAGATAGAGGAAGGGAGGACGGGAGGGAGGGAGAGACAAAGACAGAGACAAGCCCACCCTCAAGATAGACCTGGACAGGAGAAGAAAGCTACCACTAACGAGAGAAAGAAACCCTTACTGAGACATACTTAGTGCCACGGATTCTACGTGGTTAAGATAAATCCATTTCGGTTTAAAATTGCATCGTTTTTTGTTTTTTTTTTTAATTCCCTCTCCTTTGACCTCAGAACCACACTCTGGGCAGCTAGCACCTCTATAATCATTTGCCCACAAAAGCTCTGAGAGGGAGGCGAGGGCGGATTAATGTTAGGGACGGGCTGGAATCTGGGTCTTGTCCCCCTGAATCCCCTGCTGGTTTCCCCCCCGCACACGGGGGAACAGGTCGGCGGGACAGCGAAGGGTCCGTCCCGGTGGGAATCACCTGTGGCTGAGATGAACTTGTTGTAGTTCTCATAGACCAGGGTCTGCATGTCGCTGTCTAGAGCCCGGATCTGCCGCACCATGTCTGTTTCACTGTCCATCAGCTGGGCCAGGGGGCACTCTCTACGCAGCTGGAGTAAACCGGGTTGTTAGTGCTCGGGTCAGGGGGCACTCGGGTCCCTCCGGCTTTCAGTGCAAGAAAACCCCCATCCCTCCCCTGTCTGGAATCCTAGACATAGATTCTGGACGTGGTACAGGAGTTACTGGGTTCGGTCCCACTTGGGATTTGTCAGCATTTGAAATGCTCAGACTCGGCCAAGGCCCCATCCTAAGGCTGTCAGCGCCCGGGCCACGCCCCCTACCCGGGGCCTGTCAGAGCGTCAGCGCGGGACATCACGGACTCCGCCACCACTTGAGGCCAGTCCAGGTCTGCCCGTGCCCCCCTAGACTCCAGCTCTGTCCCCTGCTTCCTGCCCGAGGGGTGTCGTCTTTTTATGAACCCCGGCTTCCCTCACCCCGCAACAAAGTCGCGGGCGCGATCTAGGGGTGCAAGGCATCAGGAGCCTGGCTCCCCCCACCACACGTACACACACCTTGTCCAGATACACTTCCGGGTCGAAGTGCGCCCCGTTGAGATCCGTCGGGTCCAGGGGGTCCGACCCCGAGGGGCGCCCCGCCGCCTCCCCCTCCGAGAGGCCATAGTAAAGTTTTAGCATCCCGTGCGCCTTCCGCCGGCGCTCCGGAGCCTCTGCGTCGGGCCCCTCCGGAGAGTCCCCGGGTCCGGACCCCGGGCCAGGCCCAGCGGCTGCCGCCGCCATCGCTCCAACCGCAGGCCACGGCGTGAGGCTGGGAAAGGGCCCGGGAGGAGGCACTTCCGGGAGCCATAAAGTTCTTGTTGAAACGAGGCAGTCCTTCAGGTGAAACGTCCCCCCGCAGCCCTGGGTCCTTCGAGACTAGAGTTCCCCCGGACCTTTCCTCCCTGAGCGAAGAGGTTCCGGGAGAATCCTGGGCTCCCCCAGCTCCTCGGGTGGAGGGAGGGAAGCCCTGGGTGGAACTGGTCCGGTTGCTTCCCTCCTAGACGGAAGGCGGGTCCTGGCTCCCAGCCCCGCACCCTTGCGGGCAAGGGCCCCCTGGAGGCCGTGGACGGAACCCCGGCCGCGGAACCAGGGAGCTTGTGCCTGACATTCCGGCACTCGCTGGCTCCTCGCCTGGGCGGCGGCTCAGTTTCCCCTATCCTAAAACTAGGTCACAGACTTCACAGCGGGGTTGCGACTATTAAATGCCCGGACAAGAGGACAGGTAATGGCTTGAAGTTCAAACTGAGATACGATGAGTTTTAACGGAGAAGACGACTTTATGTCGTGGTCCTTGAAACATTACTTATGATGGGCTGTGGTGGGCTCGCGGGCAGGGGAGGGGCGGGCAGGGGAAGTGTAGGAATGGAAACCACCTCTTTTATTCTTTGGCGGGGGTCCTGCCAGCCAAACGCATTCCACCATGTGTTATCATATGGCCGGTGAGCTAAGAGTGTTGTTTCATGTTTTCATTAAAAACGGTTTTAAAAAAATTAAGAATGATATTTGATATGTGAAAATTATTTAAATTCATATAATCAGAGTAGATCTTAAAAGTTCTCACAAGAAAATTTGTAGCTATGTGACATGTTAACTAGACTAATTGTGATCAAATATCAAATCATTATTTGTACACTTGAAAACAGTGAAGTTATGTGAAAGATTCCAGTGTCTGTAGTTTTTTTTTTTTTTTTAATATTTATTTATTTGGGGGAGAGCACAAGCAGGGGAGGGGCAAGAGAGGGGGACAGGATCGGAAGTGGGCTCCGCACTGGTAGGCGGACAGCAGAGTCCTATGTGGGGCTCAAACTCACAAACTGCAAGATCGTTAACTGAGCCAAAGTTGGACGCTTAACTGACTGAGCCACGCAGGTGCTCCTTTTGGGTCCCCTCTGGATGTAACTTCATGTGCGTACATGTGCGTATACATGCATAATTTTAAAAACATTGAAGAGAATCACACCTCATGTATTGTCAGAGTATAAGTTTCAAAATGATAGAAGCCTGATGCTAGATCTGCAATGAGCATGTGACCGAGATGTATTAACCCATCAGTGAGGGGTCTCCCTCAGTAAGGTGCTAATACATCCTGGGAAGCTGAATATCGATAAGCGTTTAAACAGGATCTTGCAGTTCGTGAATTTGAGCTCCATGTTGGGTTCTGTGCTGACGGCTTCAAATTCTTTGTTTCCCTCTCTCTCTGCCCCTCCCCTGCTCGCACTCTGTCTTCTCTCTCTCAAGAATACATACACATTAAAAAAATTTTTTTAAACAAAGAAGGGACCCAAAAGATGTCCACTCACCAAACTATCAAGGGGGTTACCTCTATTAGGTACATAGGAGGCAGGAGGTTGTAGCCTTTTCTTCTGTATGCTTGTGTATCATGCAAATTTTATTTTGAGAGAGAGGGAGGGAGGGAGAGGGGGAGGGAGAGGGAGAGAGAGAGAGAGAGTGCAAGTAAGCAAGGGGCAGAGAGAGAGGGAGAGAGAGAAGCAGGTCCCACCTGAAGTGGGACTTGTGTTCTTACCGGAAGCGGGGCTCAAACTCACAAACCATGAGATCATGACCTGACCCGAAGTCACTTAACAACGGGAGTCACCCAGGTGCCCATCATGCAAATCTTTTACAAGAACATATTCACACACTACTTGGATACTTTTCTAAATGGCACTGAGCCAGGGATGCCTGGGTGGCTCAATCAGTTGAGTGTCTGGCTTTGGCCCAGGTCAGGATCTCATGGTTCATGAGTTCAAGCCCCGCATTGTGCTTGCTGCTGTCAGTGAAAAGCCTGCTTCAGATCATCTCTTCCCTGCTCTCTCTGTGCCTCCCTAAATAAACATTTAAAAAAGTTTTAAATGGCACTGAGCCAGAAACCCTCATGTATAAGAGCTCATGTGTATTCACCTGAGAACCGATATGCAAACAGTTGTCTCAGAGGTGAGCCAATGGCTGGGCATTGGGTATCACCCCTGTAATGTGTCAGAATGGGGGCCTTAAGGATGGTTGTGATTAAGGACACTGGG
This sequence comes from Hyaena hyaena, assembly GCF_003009895.1. Classification (NCBI taxonomy): domain Eukaryota; kingdom Metazoa; phylum Chordata; class Mammalia; order Carnivora; family Hyaenidae; genus Hyaena; species Hyaena hyaena. Next base: position 833,040 of record NW_024080881.1, on the reverse strand, counting down.
CAGCAAGCGAGGATGTGGCAGACTTTGGGTCTTGGCCGGACCTTGAACCTAACTTCTGAGGCAAAGAGACAGGAAGGAGGCCCCGGGGGTGGCCAAGTTCATGCTCTCCTTCTCTTTTAGTTCCTGGGAGTGTGCATATCTCTCCACACCACTTCTGCCCATTTTTCTGGACTATATGGTTGAGCGTCCTGGAGTCTTCACTTTACATGTACGGGAGAAACTTCTTGCTTAGAGGTGCCCCTGCCCACTCACAGCCTCATGCAGAACTGAAACTGAGTCTCAGTACTGACTCCTTCACTCATGGGGCATGAGCACTTGAGCCGGCACGCCCTCTCTGTACCTCAAACTTGTGCATAGAGCGGGATTTATGCCACGGGTCTCACCTGGGACTCTACGAAAGGATAGAGGTGATGGGTGTGAAAGTGCTGAGAGCTTGAAGGTGGCGAGAGAAGAAAGCGGGTCAGCATCAGGCCCCGGAAGAACATCTGGGGAGAGGATGGAAAAACCAGTTTTCTCTGGACCACCCCTAGGGAAAGGGGGGAAGGTGCCAGAACAGCTGTGGGCAATCTCTCACCTCTTCCCTTCCCTTCACTCCTCCCCATTAGGGGATGGAGCAGATACTTGGGGACTGCAATTCAGCCCAGGCCTCCTCACCTGGGAATGCCCTCGGCGACACTTCCGGGGCCTAGTCTCTCCTCGGCCTGAGACTTGCCCTGGACCTACGGAACGTGTCCTTCCACTTTTCCGAGCCCAGCTCTGTAGCAATGTACCCGCGCTGCCTCCTCTGGGGAACCGTCAAGGGACTCGGCGAGAAGATACGTAGAGGAGTGCAGTGTGCGGGCGAGGTGCTAAGGGACACTGTCTCTTCCTCAGCATGAGGAAGCCAACAGGCTCCCGCTGGCCTGTACCTTTCACCCTCCAACCTCCCTTCACTGGGAGCTCCCCTGGCCACTCGTGAACTGCTCCTGTATTGGCTGGAAGCCGCCTATATTCTAGAATCTTGTCCCCTCACGTCCTTGTGGTTCTAGAATCCCACCGCTCTTCTGGGCTCTGCACTCTCAGAACCTGAGGGGGGCCGGCTGCTTCTCCTGGGCGGTGCTGGCTCGCTCAGGTTCCACTGGCTGACTGGCGTCTACACTGCCGCCAGGATGCGCTGGCGGGACCGACTGGCTGTGCTCTTCTTCCCAGAAGGCATGGTGCTCACTGTGGCCTCACTGATGCTCTTCTTCATACACCTGAGTGTCTTCGCCAGCGACGTGCACAAATTCTGTGTCACCCACCACTATGACCGCATGAGCTTCCACTACACGGTTGTCCTGATGGTAGCCTGGGGCCAGGGCTCAAGGGCTGGTTGGGGGAGGCCCAGGGGCTGACAGAAACCCCGCGGTTGCCTCGGGGGCCACTCTCCCACTGGATGGGGGCTCCAGTTCTCCCAGGTGATCAGCATCTGCTGGGCCGCCATGGGGTCACTCTACGCGGAGATGACGGAAAACAAGTTTCTTCGGTGCTTTGCCCTGGTCGTCCTGAGTGAGTGGGGGAGGGGGCCGGCCTCAGGGGGAGGGGGAGCTCTGGGTCCCTGAGACATGGCAGAGAGCGGGCAGGGAGTGCTGATGCGGGGGCTCGCTCCTCTGCCCAGTGCTAAATGGAGCCATGTTCTTCAACCGGCTGTCCCTGGAGTTTCTGGCCATCCAGTACCGGGAGGAGAACCACTGAGGCCTGAGGACCGAGCTGAGAAGGGGGAAGGAAAAAGAGGCTTCGGGGTTTTAATAAAGTCTGTCATTTATTTCCACCTGTCGTCTCCTTGGTGGGGAGGAGGGTGGGAGGCTGGAGGCCCGGGGTAAGCAGGTCAAGCCAAATGTCTGAACTGCAAGGGGCCCCAGGCCCAGCCAGCAGCCACTCTAGTGGACCCGGCCGGGCCTGGGATCTTAGTGTCTCAAGCTTGAGGGAGAGGAGAGAGGAGCAGAGGAAAGAAAAAAAAAAAAAAAAGCCCCCAGACCTCCCCACCTCAGGCCCCCAAGTCCTAGGCTGGCCCAGCTCCAGGAAAGGGCTCAGGAGGGACCCACACGGATGTGAGGGTTCATGAGCGGGTCCAAGTTGGGATCGCTGTCAGCGGCGGCTCGGCCCAGGCGAGACATGAGGGCGAGGAGAGCCAGGAAGCCCAGAAGCCCCAGGAGCAGGAGCAGCCCCGCCCGCTGGAGCAGGGTCAGCGGCCGCTTACGAGACCCGGCCCGGCTCCTGGGGGGTGGGGGGGGGGGGACGAGGGGAAAGTCAGGTCAGGTGCCCGGTCCCCGACGGCCCCTCGGCCCAGACAGGAACTCCAGCCATGACACTTGGCTCCTGGCCCCGGGGGCCACCGTTCGCTCTTGAGCTTTGTTTCCTCACGTGTGCAGGGTCATCCCTGCACCTGCCCATTACACAGGTGCGGCTCAAACCAGCGGGGGCAACAACCAGTTCTGGAAACTGGACCGTATCAGGTGGTGTCAGAGCAGGAAGGGGCCTCAAAGAGCCCAAGCTCGAGCCCCAGATCCCTAGCTGGCGAGGAAACAGCCCTCGAGCAGAGCAGGCCCAAGACTTCTACTGGCCAGCCGCGGCCTCTCCACACGGCCTGACACCGGGTGTCGTGACCCAGAGCAGGCCCCTTCTGTCACGAAACCATCATGCCCAGGGCCTCTGGCTCTCACTTCCTCCCCTCCCGCCTCCCGCCACCCTGCCTCACCTGCCCCTGTGTACCTGAGCAGCTGGGCCAGCCAGCCCAGGGCAGGCCGGCGACGGTACTTGTCATCATCGCAATCGCCGTGGAGGCCTGGCGAGCGCTCGTCATCCCGCGTGTCGTACACCTTCCTCGGGGCTGAGGCTGCAGGGGCAGAGCCACCGGTCCCCGCAGGCTCAGAGAAACTGGCCTGGAGCAGGGCGGGAGCGGGGAGGGGAGGAGGTCCTTGCCCTCTCAGCCTAACAGGACATCTCAGAATTACCTCTGTAAGAGTGAGGCGGGGAGGGGCCCACCGGCCAGGACTCTGGAGCCCTGAGCAGCTTGGGAGGCCACCCCCTCCTTTTCTAGCCTCCTCTAGGCCAGGTAATGCCCCAGCTCACCATGAGTCAAGGGCTCAGTGCTGCCCATGTGGATCACCGTGTGCTGCTCGGGCCGGCCCGGGGAGGCTGGGGGCCGGGGGGCTTGGCTGTAGAAGGCTGGGGCGGCAGAAGCGCTGGTCAGCTCCTCTCGCTCAGGAGCACCACTGGCTATGGCAAGAAGAGAGCTGTCAGCAGGGCGGGGAGGCGGGGAGGCAAGGGTTCCCCCCACAATGGCAGTGCCGCGGCTTACCGTTAAAACTAGACCAGTCAGAGAAGTCAGAGGTATTGACGGGCTCGGGTTCCGGGCTCACCACTTCATCAATCTGGAGGAAGGAACGTGTAACATGTGTCATCGGCCGGCCTGATGCCCCACCCGTCTGGCCCAGGTGGCACCCAGGGCAGACGGTCAGACAGACAGACAGACAGACAGACAGATTCTCACCAGAGGAAGGCCCAGTCCTGCCCGGGCCCAGTTGACTGTGGCCAGCTTCTCTCTCAGTGCAGAAGCCACAGGGCCAGCCAGGTTGGTTGGGGGGAAGATTGGAGCACTGCAGCTGGGGCACTGGTAACCAGCAGGCGCTGTGTTTCGGGGTAGCTGGGCGGCACGTTCATTGAGGCAGGCCCAGTGAAAGAGATCTTAGGGCCCGTGAAATAGGGGAGGAGAGGCATGAGGAAGAGGACACTTAGGACTCCTGGCCCAGCAACAGCCCCCAGCCTTCTACAGGGACGCCTGCTCCCATACACGTAAGCCTGTAGCCTTCTTCCCGCCCTCACTCACATCCATATCATCAGTGGTCCCTAAGACTTGAGCCTTCTTAGTCACCACTGACTGAGTCAAGGTAGATGCTACCAAGATCCCAGCCCACTGGGAGGGAGAAGCCCACTAGGGTAGCAAGAAGATGCCAGCGACCCTTAAAGTGAGTCCTCTCTGAACTTGCACTTGTTACAAGATCCTCGGGCTGACAGCTAATCAAGAGCAGTTTCCAAAGAAGTTCCCAATACACACACAGGCACGCGTATGAGTGTCCACACCCATGGACACAAATGTACATGTGCATGTACCCATACAGTCAAACACGAGTGCCGTCCCCTGTATCTATACTTGCGGGCATGCAAACTCCCACACGAACATGTCTCCGCGTTCACATTTGCTAAAACTCAAGCACTATCACCCGCACGTTCTCTTGCAAGCCCACAACACACCTGTGTTCACATGTTCATACGATGTTACTCCCCCACAAGTACTAAGGAATCCATTAACACACATAAAAACATAACCCACGTTAAATTCACGTATATAGATACACACAGACACACTGACAAATACACGCATGGAGCTCTTCTGTACTAGCTCCTTCAAAAAGTGGAGCTAAGACTCTTACACCACAGTCAGGTCAAGGTCAGGACGCATGTGACTGCTGACTTCTTTTCACTGAATTTACTGTGGGAAACTCCCTTCCTCTCTGCCTTCAGCTCACCGTTGGTCCAGTCAGCTGCTGCTCACATCATGATGCGAACCACAAGTCTGACGGACTCTCCCTCAATCCTCAAAACAGGCAGGTAAGAAACTAAAAGCTTCAGGGACACATGGGTGGCTCAGTCGGTTAAACGTCTGGTCTTGACCTTGGCTCAAATCATGATCTCATGGGGTTGCGAGTTAGAGCCTTTCTCACACTCTCTCTCTCAGAATAGGTAAACTTTAAAAAGCCACAAAACAAAAACAAAAAAACCCAAAGAGCTTTAATGTTTAGGGAAAAACACTGAGGCCTAGAAAGGGAAATGACTTCTCTGAGCTCACAAAGCAGGTAAATAACATAGCAAGGCTAGAATTTGGGGCTCCAGCCTCCAGAGCTTGCATTGCATTGCCCTGCTACTTAGAGAGGCCCTGGAGACTGGTCAGCAAGCTGGGCCTGTCCTGATCCCTCCCAAGGTGCCCAGGCCTCACCATAACAGACGAGGCGGGTCGTCTCCCGGTTGGCCAACGGCGTGTTGCACAGGCAGCAGTTTGGATTGTAGTCGCTATCTTGGAGCCACTGCAGATAGGACTGGACGATGCACTGCAGAGGGAGAGAGAGGTCACAACGAGGAGCCCATCTCCTCAAGGCCCAGCTGTTCCTTTGTCTCTCATCACAAAGAAGAATCATCCTTTCTTTTGTTCAACCAATAAACATGTATTGAGCACACAGGGGGCTGGAGTCTGTCTTAAGGGCTGGGGACAGAGCCCAGAACAAACTAAACCAAGGTCCTGCCCTCCTGAAGCTTCCATTCTGGCCCAGGCCCTTCAGGGATTTCGAGAAAACCACTACTACCGGTCCACCCAGTACCCTGCTCTGCCCCTCCCCTGAAGTACGCACCTTGGCGTGATTGGCTACCAGGCAATGCTCGCAGACGTTGACCCGGTGTTCGAAACAGAACAAATTGGTCACCTTCCTCTTGGGGCACTTGCAAAGTCCCATATTCGACCCTGAGGAAGGAGTCTGAGTTAACTGAGAGTTCTGGTGTCCGCCACTACGAACTCACAAAGCCCAGACGGTTTCCACTTTCAACTCCTCTACACACCTCTCATAATCGCTCCAACCCCCAAATCCGGCCCTCAGCCCCTCTACGTTCCTGGCCACGCCCCCTGAGCAAATCCCGCCTCTAGCGACCCCCCGATTCCTTCTGGATCCCGCCCCCCGCCACGTCCCTCCATCAGCGTCTCTCCGATACAAGCGGCCCCGCCCCCAGGGGTTCCGCCTCGGCCCCACCCCCCCCAAGCCCCGCCCCTACCCTCAACACAGATTTCCCCCCCCTACGCTTCGTGTTACCGAACGGCCGCCACACGGGTCCCGACGGGCGCGAGCGCTGGTCCGAGGCGCGAAAGGACAGACCCCGCGCTCAGCCGAGCTCTGCTCTCTCTACCCAGGGCCGCTCCGATTATCCCTCCGCTGCCACGTCTCTTCCGGGTGCGGCGCGCTCCGATGACGCTAGCGTGCCACTGGCCCCGCCCCTGCTGACGCCGGATGGGAAGGCGGACGGAGAGGTGAACACAGAGCACGGCGGCCCTCCCGCCTTGCGTCACTTCCGCTTCCTCTCAGCCGGGCGGGTAATTCGAACGTTGCTGTGTCCGTCGACCCTCCGGGTTGGCGCGAGCCCCGGCGGCGGAGGCAGTGACGGAGATCGAGACCAAGGCGAATATGTCCGAGAGGCGAACGCGGTCCGGAGGGGCCGCCCAACGCTCCGGTGAGCGGAAGGCGCACGGGAATCCGGGGCCGAGCCGTTTGAGGAACGGAGGCCCGTGAAGAAGGCCCTCCCTCCGCCGCTGCAGGAGGCTCATTCCCCGGAAGGAGCCCCAAAGGGCTTGTTTGGGCACTTTCTCTCGCTCTCTCTTGAGCCTGTTCTCTAGCCTCTGAGCCTTAGAGCCCTCCCCTACCTCCTAACCTTTTTCTCTGCGCAGGGCCCAGGACCCCATCTCCTACTCAGCCTCTGCGGAGGTCCCAGCGGAAATCAGGCCCTGATCTCCCGAGCACCCTCCCTGAAATCTGGCCCAAGGTGAGCCCGGGAGTCCTCAGTTTCTGCCCCGGACGCCGGTGGACTAGTGTGTAGTTCATGTTCACTCCTCTTTTCCAGGCATCCCATGCGGCTCCAGTCAGAAAGCCCATCGTCTTGAAGAAGATCGTAGCCCACACTGTCAAGGTGAGGGCCAACAGAGAGCCCTTGGGTTGGGAGCCAAAATTGGGGGTGGACCTGTGATCAGTTATCACTGTCTCCACAGATCCCACCTGTGAACACGCCTCGAAGGAGCCCAAGGGTGAGTATATTTTCAGCTGCTGAGTTGAGTAGGGGGCACTCTAGAGGTGGGGCAGGACATGCTGGCTGCTCACATCTGCCCAGGTACCTGTTTTGAAGTACAGATCCTCCACTTAGGATTACAGGGTTACATCCTGATAAACCTGTCGTAAGTTGAAAAATGCATTTTTATGCATTGGATACACCTAATCCGTCGAACGTCATAGTTTAGCATAGTTTGCCTTAAATGTTCTCAGAACACTTAAGTCAGCACACCGTTGGGTAAACCATCTAACACAAAGGCTGTTTATAACAAAGAGTCAGATACCATTTAATTTCTTGAATACCGTTCAGAAAGCGAACAATGGAATGGTGGTAAGTTTTATCCGTTGTTTACCCACACGGTTGTGTGGCTGCCAGCATGAGGAGAGAGGACGTTTGTTGCCACATATCGCTAGCCTGGGAAACAATCAAAATTTGAAACGTGATCTCTGCTGAACGTCTATCAGTTTTGCACCGTAGTAAGTTGAAAATTTTTAAGTTGGACCATCATTAAGTTGGAGACCATCTGTACCTTAGAACGGTTTGCTTTTGGACACCTACGTGCATTCCCTGTTTTGCTCACTCCGCGGGGACTTAATTTAGTGAGGTCTTCTGGCGTCCCGATCGTCTGTATTGTTTTCCTTTAAGAGCTGAGCTGTGTTCTAATGCTTCCTCCTCCTTTCCACTCTTGTCTTCTCAGTTTGGGAGTACTGATTGTTGTAAGAAGAGCATACAGCGTTTTTCCTGGTGTAGCAGGAGTTACTAAGGGTGTTTCGTTAAGAGAAACCCTGGGCCTGAGGATACAATACATGGGAAAGGCTAGCTGCCTTTTAGGAGCACATGGAGCTCACAGTCAAGTGGGGAGAAAGACGGAAGAGAAAGCGAATGGCCTAGCATGCTAAGAACTGCAGTAAGGAAGGCACTAGAGGTCAGGAAGGCACCTAACCCAGACCGGCTAGCCTGCGACTGTTTCACAGAAGAGGAAACATTTCAACGAGGTCTTTAAAGACAGTAGTGTTTGGGCACAGGGAGCTGTGTTTGCAGAGACCCCGAGTTTACAAAATCCCCCAGTGCGGAGAGCAGAAGCTTGTTCAGATCGTGTTAGGGGATGGAGCGTGCTAAGCTGGAGCACTTCCTGATGAAGCAGGAAGGCCACGCTCAGGAGCGTGGGCTCCATCCTTGGCACCGTAGGAGCCTCTGGGGAGTCGGTAGTCACCGGGACAGGCTTGCATGCTTCAGAAAAATCCCTCTTGGGTCTGGGTGGCGACCGGGTTGGAAAAAGCCTGCCGGGCCTCTGGAGGCCAAGCAGGAAAACCTTCCAGGAATCCTGAAGTGACACAGTGGGGGCCTGAGAGAAGGGCAGGGGCAAAGTGATGCTCGGCCCCTGGGCTTACCACGTGACCATCCCCTCACACAGGACTCGGCTTAAAGGACACCTCCCAGAAGCCTTCCCTGACCACTTGCACACTGTCGCTGTCGTATTTCTCTTTGTAGTTCTCCTTAGGCCTTACAGATCTGTGAGAATATCCATGTGTGGTCTTGAGGGCGGGAACTTAGGCCTCCCCGTGGTGATCCCTCATTCTGGTTGATTGAATGATAGATTGATGACATAGTGACCAAAAAAGCTTCAAGGTCTTGGATGACTGCTTGGGTGTAGGGGATGAGGAGGAAGGAGTCCAGGGTGACCCCCCATTTTGTTCAGTATTCCCCCCCCCCCTTTTTTTTAAGTTTATTTATTTTGAGAGACAGCACAAGCTGGGGAGAAGGCGAGAGAGAATCTCAAGCATGCTCTGTGCTGACAGAGCAGAGCCCAAAGCAGGGCTCAATCTCACCAACCATGAGATCATGACCGGAGTCAAAATCAAGAGTCGGATGCGGGATGCCTGGGTGGCTTCATCGGTTGAGCATCTACCTTCGGCTCAGGTTGTGATCCCATGGTTTTTGTGTTTGAGCCTGGCCTTGGGCTCTGTGCTGACAGCTCGGAGCCTGGAAGCCTGCTTTGGGTTCTGTGTCTCCCTCCCTTTCTGCCCCTCCCACACTCACATTCTGTCTCTGTCTTTTTCTCTCAAAAATAATAAACATTAAATAAAATTTAAAAAAGAGTTGGATGCTTAACCGATTGAACCTCCCAAGCGCCCTTATTTAGCTTCCCTTTCACTAAGCCTCCGGGGGCAGATTTCCAGTGCTGGCAGCCAGGAAGCGTCTCTCTTGCTAACCAGCATACTTCTATCAGACCACAGGAGCGACTGAATTTGTCCTGTTTTCCTACCTTGTGCTGGCTGCCAGAAAACTCAGTGCCGAGTTTTGTGTGCATTCATTCAGTGAGCATTTATGGAATGCCTGCTGCATGCAATGCTGTGCTGAAGGTGTTGGACGTAGGCAGGGTCACCCAGACAAATGGAGATCCCTGCTCTCAAGGACCTCATGTTCTAGTTGGGGTGATGGCTGTCCAGTGAACAAGCCAAAATCAGTGCGATGGCTGCCATATGACCTAGGTCCCTGTGGCAGAAGGACATAGTGGTGGAAGGCGCTGGTCTCTATTCTGTGGTAAGAAATGGCTGTTCTGAGGAAGCAGCATTTGAGCTCAGAGTGGAATTTTTATGCAGCCAACATGTGAACCTCTTTTTTTTCCCCTCTTAATTTTTTTAAGTGTATTTATTTATTTTGAAACAAAGGAGGGGCAGAGGGAGAGAATTCTAAGCAGGGTCCACACTGCCAGGGTGGAGCCCGATGCGGGGGTAGAACTCACGAACCGTAAGATCGTGACCTGAGCCAGAGTCCGGCGCTCAACCGACTGAGCCACCCAGGTGCCCCGAAGTGTGAACCTCTTAACACACATACCAAATTAAGCCTTTTCGCGTTCACAACCTTGCCGTGGCTCCCTAGGTCTCAGAGCAAGGGTTTCTACAGCCTCCCCTTACACTGTCCTACAGAAGGCCCTACAGTGCCCCCCGTTACCTCTTGAACCCCATCTTCAGCTCCTCCCCTCACTTCCTCTCGCTTCAGCCACACTGGCCTCCTTCCTTTCCCTTTCCTGACACACCTTCACCTCGGCACTTCTGCATCTTCTGTTCCCTCTGCCTAGAACTCTTTTCCTCCAGGTGACTCATTCCCTCTCTTCCTTCAAGTTCTAGCTCACACGTCCCCTCAGTAAGGCCCGTATTGACCTTCAAAGTGCTTAGTGCCTGTCACATGCTCCATGATTCCCCCCACGAGAACGGAAGCTCCATGGAGACCAGGGCTTAGGACGGTATCTGGAACTGGGCAGGTGACCGCTAAGTACTTACTGACCGGACGCACACAAAACTATTGCCAGCTGTGTGACATATGGACCTGAGAGGGCACAGGCAGTAGCAGGAAGAGTGGTCAAGAGGTTGTGGCTCTGGGCCAGACGACCTGTGATGGACGCTTGCATCGGTAGAGGTGGCTAGATTCTGGTCCGTGTTCGGAGACAGAGCCAAGTGGTGAGGAGGCCTCTCATGTCAACAGATGCGGATTCCGAAGTGATGATCGATTGTTCTTTTCTTCCCCTTCCCCAATTTGTCTCAGGGTCTCATTTGTTGCCTGTCCTGTCTTTTCTCTTCCTTTTACGAGCATCTTGTGCGTCTTTCCACTCTTGAGTCTCCTCGGACCTTTCTGGAAGTAAGTAATAATAGCCAAGTGACAGGAGTTGTTCTCCCTTCTGTCCCGGTACAGATTGCTTTTTTCTTGGAGAAGGAAAACAAGCCTCCTAGCAAGGAGCCTGCTAGGGAGGAGCTCTTCAAGACAAGCAGCGTCCCCGTCACGCCCACCCCCACTCCTGTGCTGTGCCCCCTGAGCGTCGAGTCCGACTCCAGGGAAGGAGACCTGGACGCCAGAGACTTGGAAATGTCAAAGAAAGTCAGGCGATCCTACAGCCGGCTGGAGACCCTCGGCTCCGCCTCCACCTCCACCCCGGGCCGCCGGTCTTGCTTTGGCTTTGAGGGCCTGCTGGGGTCGGAAGACTTGGCCAGAGTCTCACCGGTGCAGTGTTCAAAGTTCACTGAAGTCCCCAGGGTCCCTGTGAAGCCCTGGGCCCCAGATACCACTCTCCCTGGAATCTCCCCACCCACCATGAAGGAGAAGCGGAAGAAGAAGAAGGTGCCAGAGATCCTGGTGAGTGAGGGGCGGGGCTCTTCCTCTGCGGTCACACCAGCCATGCTGGGAGACACATGGGGGCTCAGGCTGGCCCGGGGCTCAGCACCTGCAGGGCACAGGTAGAAATGCTCTGGCCAACACACACCCCTTTCCTCGCTCACCTGCCCCTCCCCCCCATTTTTCTTCCCCTAGAAATCAGAGCTGGATGAATGGGCTGCAGCCATGAATGCTGAGTTCGAAGCTGCTGAGCAGTTTGATCTCCTGGTTGAATGAGATGTCGTGGGGGCCGTATTCTCCCCTCCCTTGTACATAGCTCCTCCCCCCCCCCCCGTGGAGAAGACACTTGGGGTCCCCTCCCCCGGCCTTGTTCCCTGTGCCTGAGCCATAGCCACTGGAGGCCTGTCCTCTGAAAGCTTGTGCGGGGCGACAGCCATCTCAGGAAACGGGGCTCCCCTGGCCTGGCCATGCACTGCTGCCCTACGTCTAATCTGACCCACCAGCTTCCCCCTCCCTCCCTCCCAGGGGAGCCCAGCCAGTTTCTGGGTGGGCCTCGGACCAGGGAGGAGGGATGACTGGCCCAGCCGGGGGAGAGGAAAGGGCTGGGGCTGCAGGTGAGAGAGGGCCCGGGCCCCTGTCGGGGATGGAGCCGCTCTGCACTAGCTCCAGCGGAGACCCGTACAGAGGCCCACGGCGGCCTCAGGAGCCCCCCGCCCCCTGCGTTGTCTTCTCCTGGGGGCTTGGTTCCCGGCCACGAGCCCGTCTGCGTCAAGAGGCTTGGGCTGCCTCTCAGGTTCTGTAGATGGTCCAGGAGGGAACGCTAGCTGTGAGGACGAAGCCGGACACTGTAGTTTTACCTCGTAAAGGAGGGAGGGAAGCCTCGGTTGGGTCTGAGACCATGAGCCTTTCTCGGGAAAAGCTGTCCCGTAGCTCCGCTCTGCCGCCGAGATGTTCGGTTAAATGCCAGGCTGCTGGGGGCAAGGAGGGTGCCGCGGGACCGGAGGCCCGGGCCTCTGCACGGGGCCGGGAAAGGGGCTGTGGTGGGAGGTGCCCCTCTGGTTACTTACTCACCCAAAATAAAGTGCAGAGTCTACGCCACTGTAGAGGGAAAACGGGGTCAAATGATCCGAATCCTAGTCCCACTAGCGTTTTGCAGCCACACCTATAAAGTTCTAGGAGGCGCCTTTTCATCTGTCAGGAAAGGAGAGGGGTCGGAGGCAGTTTTCACTTTTAGTTTCCTTAGCGTCTGCCCCTGGGAGCGAGTGAGTGCGGGCGTGGGTGTGCTGTCACCTTTCTGGGGAGCCCTGCTCCCCCGCTTCTCCTTTGTCCGTGCTGGTCACGTGCGGCTCACGGAGGCCGCCCCCCCACGGTTCCCGCCGTTCCCCAGGCAGGTGTGTCTTCTGACGTTTGCAGGGCTGTGGAGGTAGAGGGGAGTGGGCATGGCTAGTGGGTAGCAGAGGTGCAATGTGCTGGGTTAGGACGCTTGGTGAGCCCGGTGGGCAGCCAGCAAGAGCCCTTGAAAGGCCCAGGGACCGCAGGCTCCCTGCTCAACACTTCATGCTTTGTCAGACCCCGCCCGCGAGCCCCTTGCTGCGATGGGCCCGGAGCCCCAGAGCCGGAGGGCTGAAGACTTGTCCTCGCTGGCCGGCGGGCGGAGCGCCCAGCAAGTGCCTCAGTCCCGTGGAGTTGGGGGTGGCTGGGTGCCGTGTTAACGTTGTCACTGCAAATTCTCTCTGTCCCTGAAAAACTGAGACTGGCGTTTAAGGAGAAACCGTGTTGTTGTTTTAATAAAATGTTTTTGATTACAAAGTTTCTGTTTATCTGTAGACTGCTGTTTTATAGACGTAGAGGCGAGGATGGAAGGTCCAAGAAGCCAAGACTTTGGCCTGTGTCACCGGGATTGTCCCGTGGTGCAGGGGATTGCCAGCCTGGCCCCTGGGAGCCCCGTGATCACTGCTCTGCTCACAACGTTTATTTTTTTCCGGCCAGTGACACCTGTTCCTTCAAGGCGGGACTGCCTGGAAAGGAGGCCTCTGGGGAGCCCCAGCCCCTCCAGGCCCAGGAGGAAAGAGGTGGGACCGCCTGGCGCCTGGGGACCCGCTCCTCGCAGGGTCCAGGGTCCGGCCTTTGTTCCCCCTGAGGCTCCTGTGAAGCAACCAGCTCCTCACCCCAGCCCAGCCCCCTGTCGACCACCGGCGCAGACCTTCCTGGGGGGCTAGTCAAAGACAGATTCAGTTTGCCCACTCGACTCAAGGACGCCCAGGGACACGTGTACAACTCAATGGCAGTGGCACAAACTAATGTCCCTTCTGGCTCCTCCTGACACTTGTCCTTGCCTCCTAGTCCTTGAAACAAGTTGAGGTCTTTAAATCCTAAGTTCTCCCCACATCCTCCCCACCTCCTACTCCCCCCACCCCCCGTCCTCGAGGAGAGCGGTCCCCTCTTTTCGAGGCCAACTTGCCACGTTGGCTTTTGATTCAATTCGCTCATCTCTGAGGCCTTTTCCTCCCGTCCTGAACAGTCAGTCTTCTGTTTGTTACGTCAGAAACATCCACCAAAAAATCTTGGCCGTCACCTGTTTCAGCTATGCCTCCTTTTAGGGTTCAGCTCTTTGAAAAAATGCTCAAAAGTTGCTCTCTGGGGGCACCTGGGTGGCTTGGTTAACCTTCCCAACTTCAGCTCAGGTCATGATCTGTTTATGAGTTCAAGCCCTGCATCGGGCTCTCTGCTGTCACTGCAGAGCCCGCTTCAGATCCTCTGCGCGCCCCCCCCCCCCCCCCCCCCCCCGCTCCTCCCTGCATGCTCTCTCTCAAAATAAACATTTTTTTTAAAAAGTTGCTCTCTGCCTCTGTCCCATTGACTACAGAAGTCATCCCCCCATTGACTATGGAGATAACCAGTGACCTCCCCCCCCCACCAATGCTACAGACTCAGGTCTCTGCCACGCTCAGCCTGGCCAAGAACCCCCTTCCCGGGGCCTTGGTACTGCCGGCCCCTCTTTCTTGACTTCCCTGGAAATACCAGGACCCCCGGTTCAGTCCTGGGCCTTCTCTCCAACCCGCTTGCTTCCCCAGACGACAGGCTCTGTGGGCCAGCGTGTGTTCAAGCGTTGCCAGTCTTTATCTGCATCCCATACCTCCCTCCCGAGCCCCAGACCAGAATCTAGAATTGTCTTCCAGAGCTGGACCTCAACTCCGAAGTCAGCCTCAAACGGCTCACCCATCAGCTCGCCTCTTCCCGGGCTCCCCAGGCCATCAGCATCACCCCAGCTGATGCTGCCAGGAGGCTGGGGGTCCTCTGCAGCCCTGTGCTCGCCCCCACCCCATTCATCAGCCCCAACCTCCGCCTACCTCTGCCCCATGGCCGTGGACAGTGCTGGCCTCCTAGCAGGTCTGGTTCCTTTTACTCTCTCACCTCCAAACTCCACACTCGGACCAGACTCACTTTCCTAGAAGACAACCCGTTTCTCCCTTGCTTCAAGCCCTTCATACAACTCCACTTCTGAGTGTAACACCCAAACGAATGGAAAGCAGGATCTCGAAGAGATTAAGAGATAACTCATTTGTACAGAGCATCATGAGGCTTCCTTTCGTGGTGTAACCACATCTCCTGCACGTATTCCCCGGTATCCACACAGTGTAGACGCTTGACACGCGGATCGGTCGCGCTTGCCTCCCTCCCCTCCCGAGGCCCTCGGCTTCCCACCCCCCAGGGTCTCCTCATCCCGCCCACCCTCCCAGTTAAGGCCCAGACAACCCACACAGAAACACACAAAGGTCTCCATGCCTCCTTGTCACCTGGGGGCCACAGCCCAGGCGGCTCACGCTATGTCCCGGGGGAGTGCCCTTCGGCACTGGCCTGCCCAAGCTGCTCCCTCTTTTGGATTGCTCTCCTTATGCCAAGATACCCCATTCCCTGTGGACAATCCAGCATCATATTCACGGCAGAGTCTACCTTGAGCTCTGGGCCAAACGTGCGGCTCCCTTGTTCCGTGGCCTGGGCTGTCTGCAGGCTCTGTTACAGCACATCTCCCTGTGCTGTGGTCGCCTGGGAACCTGGGACCTCCCCCCAGCCCTGGGGGGCTTCTGGGCAGAACTGGGTCACGATCACCTGTCTGTGTATTCTCAGGACCCTGCCGAGGCCTGTCGCACAGACAGCAGTTGGTCAACCAGCATTTACTGGGGACCATCGGCTGCAGAGTGAGCCGTGTTCTGTCATGTTCATGCCACTGGTTACTGAACCTTTTCTAATGTCTGGGCCCTTGAGGCTGCTCCCAGGTTTTCTTCTTGGCGTAAGTCAGCCACTGTGTGTAAACTCTTTTTTATTTATTTCCATTAGAGTCGTGTCTTTAAGCCTAGTTACCAAAGCAACCTCACCAGGGACAAAGGTCCTGTCTAGTCTTGTAGGTCTGGTCTTGTCACCCGCTGCCAGCTTCTCCCTGGGACAAATCGAACCCAGGGGCAGAGCTGCCCGCTTGGGAGAACTGGTGTTACCTCGGAGCTCAGGGAGTCCCGGGGCTCCTGCAGGGTATCGGCCGCCGCGAAGATTCCGTTTACATCATGTGGACAGGAATTAGAATCATTTAGGCCACTGGAAAAGTGCAATGTCCTGCAGAAAGCACTCCACATGGGATGCCTGCCACAACCCATAGGCCTGTCAAAAGCCCCAGATGGAGCTCCATGTGAAGGACACGTGGGAGGTCACTATTTGCCTCCTAATTGGATTGTCCTCCATCACCAGGCCAGCAGATGTGCAAGCTTCTGAAAAGTCTGAACGTGAAAAAACAGCAATGATTCCATCTATTGACTGAAGACTTCATGTCGTCTGGGGAGGGGTGGGGGCGCCTGGGTGGCTCAGTCAGTTAAGCGTCCTACTTGGGCTCAGATCAAGCTCTTACAGCCTGTGAGTTCAAGCCCCGCATCGGGCTGTCTGCTGTCAGTGCAGAGCTTGCTGCAGATCCTCTGTCTCCCTCTCTCTGCCCTCCCCCCATCGCTCGCTCTCGCTCTCCCTCTCCCTCTTGCTCTCTCTCTCTCTCTCAAAAATAAACATTTAAAAAATATGTATTTAGGGGCGCCTGGGTGGCTCAGTCGGTTAAGCGTCCGACTTCGGCTCAGGTCACGATCTCGTGGTTCGTGGGTTCAAGCCCCGCCTCTGGCTCTGTGCTGACAGCTAGCTCAGAGCCTGGGGCCTGCTTCTGATTCTGTGTCTCCCTCTCTCTCACCCTACCCTGCTCACGCTGTCTGTCTCTCTCTCTCAAAAAAAATAAATAAAACATTAAAAAAAATATATGTATTTAAAGACTTTCTGTCACTTGGGGAGCAGCTGTATTTCAAGCCTACTTGGTGGGCTGTCTAACATCACTTTGTAGAGACAGATGCATGTTCAGGCTCAGGAATGTGAACTTGTTCAAGGGGGTCCCAAAGGAGGTCCGAGGAAAGAGTGGGTCCAGCTCCCATTGCAGAGCAGGGAGGGAACAGGACAGGGGTGAAGAGCATGGGCAAGAGTGTGGCAGTAGGGACAGGCCAAGCTGGTGCTGGGAAGTGAGGCTCCTGGCTGCTCTGAGCAGAGACCTGTTAAGGGACAGTGGCATATTCAGGGGGTTAGAAACAGGAGCGTGCATGACAGACGGCCTTGAATGCCACACTCTTTGTTTCTCCGTGTCTGTTGATAGATGCTTTCTACGCCAAAAGTGGGAGGGATTCTCTGCTTTTTCACAAGCTTCTCTAGGATTCCTTTCCACAGTGTGCCCCTCACGTCCTCACACCCTACTCCTTGCATCTGCAGGCATTTGGTTTATAAAATATTACCAGCATGTAGCATGGTGCCCGATAAACTACGGGCCACCTAGTAAAATCTGAATTTCAGATAAACAACGAATCGTTTTTTAATATAAGTATTTCCCAAACATTGCATGGGCCATACTTCTACTTGTAAAAGTATTCGGTTTCATCTGAGATTCAAATCACACCGGGTACCCTCGTGCTTTATTCGCTAAAGGTGGTAATCCTAACGTTGAAGGCTCTGGTTTGCTGGACAGGACCGGCGGTGGAGGCTCTCCAGGCTGGAGGCTGCCTCAAGGAAACCAGACAAGGGGGCGCCTGTGTGGCTCAGCGTCCAACTTTGGCTCAGGTCATGATCTCACGGCTCGTGGGTTCGAGACCCGCATCAGGCTCTGGGCCGACACCTCAGAGCCTGGAGCCTGCTTCGGATTCTGTGTCTCCCTCTCTCTTCGCTCCTCCCCGACTCCCGCTCTGTCTCTCTCAAAAATAAATAAATTTTAAAAAAAAGAAAGAAAGAAAGGAAAGGAAACCAGACAAGGCTGGAAAGGGGAACTCGGCAGGACAGTGGACGTGCCTCACCAACCAGGCTTCTGTCTCCTTCAGTTTCCCAGGGGCAAACGAAGAGCCCGCTCTAAACCCGTGGCGAAGCCAGAGGCACAGCCTGTTGAGAAACAGGAGCCAGAAGACCCTCAGGTCTCCGGGGAGCCAGTCTTAGAGGTGACAGGAAGCAGCAGGGCCTCCCAAGGCAGACAGCAGGGGCGGGAGGAAGGGTGGCAGGCAGCTGGAGAAACTTCCTCTGCCTGAGAGGAACTTGGGGCTGCCGGCCACCAGCCCCGCTGTCTTGCTATACGGTGTGGGAGGACCCAGTGCCCCTGGCTGCCAGCCCTCTGCCCTTCCGTCACCATGGGACCTTCTCTTGCCAAAGCCATCTTCTTCAGAGCAAACGCTGGCCTTGCAGCCAGAACCTTCCGTCACATTCCTGTTTACGCTCCTGAGCACAGAGGAGCCCACGGAGTCCAAAGACCCTGAAGAGTAAGGCTGAGTGAGTGTGTGCAGGGGAGGGAGGCAGAGGGTGCTTCTCTGGGTTAACATTCAGACCTGGGCCAGCACTTGGGCCCCGGGGTGGGCAGAGAGGAGGCCCATACAGGACCTGGGCCTGGAGCTGCCCCCACCCGACCCTCCCCCAGCCTCTAGCCCCTCTGCTCCAACCCCCGCTGTGCGCTCGCCCCAGGGATGAGGAGTTCCAAGAATACCGATGCCTGGACAGGGAAGACTGGGGGCCCCGGCGGACCTCAAAGGAGATCAGCCATTTGCAGAATGATTGCATGAGGTGAGCTGGGCCCGGGGCAGTTGGGGGCAGGTCGGGAGACAGGGCTTCCCCCGCTGATGTCAGGGCCTGGGGCTTGACAGCCATGGGTTTGCATGCTCACCCGCCCCTCCTCCTTCCCCTCTTCCCTTGCCTTCTCACCGTTCTGCACCGAATGACCTTCCCACTGGCCAGCGGGTCCCTTCCCCACCCCCTCAGCTTGTGTCCTCCTGTGTGAGCGGGACCTGCCCCACAGGCATAGGAGGCCACAGCTCCTTCCCATCTGGCAACTGGGCACCCACATGCCTGGTCAGCAAGGCTGCCTGCAAGGGACCCCCACCTTTAACTGTCCAAGAACTTGAGGGAGCAGTTTGGTCTTCAGAGCAGCAGGGTTGGGGCTCTGTTCTCTGGACGTCAGGCTCTGGGACTTGAGGTCTATGTAATTCCATGGCTACTCGGCCCTCCGTGGTGATGCTGGGGTCTGACTTCCGCCTGGAGACAGGTTTGGGGCTGTGACAGGGAGACACATTCCCTGCGGGCTGCACGTGGGCTCCTGTCGCAGAGACACCAGCGGTCAGCACCTTGATTCACACGCGGAGAACTCAGGCAGGGCTCCTTCCCGGGCTGACCCTCTTGCTGGCCTGGAACCATGCAGAATTCGGTCATGGTCCCCACCGCAGCCCAACAGGCGGGAATGGGCAGCCTGCGAGATAGAGCAGCCACCCCTTCTCCTGCTAGAGAAAAGGAAAAGCACCTTCATCTCCCTCCGGGTCTCCTGCTGTGAGTCACGTGGGAAGAACAGCTCCCTCCCGCCTAAGGCTTTGCCAGGACAAGACTGGACTCTTGGTGGAAGCTCGTTCCCAGGTGGCTTTTCCAGGTCACACACGCAGCTCATGCAGGAGACCCGAGACCCGTGCTGGGGCTGCGGGGAAGTTGCTTAGGCCAAGAGCCTGGGGGCCGAAGGGCGTCTCTTTCCATTCTAGACTTCGGGAGTCACTGAGCACTATCCGAGCAGACAACCTGGCCCTGGGGGAGAAGCTGCAAAGCCTGGTGAGCCCCTCAGCCCGGGCCCCCTTTATTTGTTGTGCCCCCCCCCCACCTCCGCCTCCCAGCCAAGCTAGGGGGCCTCAACCAGCCCTGCCCGGGGTCGGTACCCACCTCTGGGCCCTGCAACTCTGTTCCAGTCGAGCTTGTCCTATAAGAGCCTGGCGGAGGAAGCAGAGACCCTCCAGGAGGAGGTCAAGGCCATCCACGAGGGAGCCCAGGCTGGCCAGGAGGCTGCTCAAGCCGTCCAGGAGGTGGCGCTGTCGCCAGTGCACTAGCAGCCCCCCTGTGGCACATGGGGAGGAAAGGCAGGCCCCTCTCCCATAGCAGCCCAGCTCCCAAGAGGCAGCTCTCCCCGCAGACACCGGGGTCAGCCCTGGCCAGGCCCGAGGCTGGAGACTGGTCGCCTCCTCGGGACACCATGCCAGCAACTCCTCTCCAGGTCCCAGCAATAAACTTCTCCGAAGCCGCAAAGCCACTCCCCACATGTGTGTGGGCCCTGGGAATCAGGGAGAGCGGGAGGTCAGCGGCTCCAAAATGAGCTTGGTCCCTGGGGCCCCTCTGCGACTCCCGCCCCACCCTTGGTTCTCTGGCCTTGAACTCCCGCCACCCCAGAAGAGGTTCCAGGTCTGGTGTCAGCCTTAAGGGCAATGTCCCTGTGATCAGCACTGCGGTGGGATTAGAAGGGGAATCCCCCTTCCCCCAAGGATGGAAGCAGCTGGTCTAACTCCAAAGGGTAGAAGGAGACTAGTGGCTGGAAGAGCCACTACCCACCTTGCGACCTTGGATAAGTCTTTGTAGGTCAAGTCCTGGGCAGGGGTTGGGGGGCTGGTAGTGGGAGCTTTACAGAGGTCCAACACCCAACACCTGACACTCTTGAGAGCCCTTGCCCTATACCGATGGGACTCTTCCTGCCCTGGGTTGCGACAGGGAGCATGGTTCAGTTTGGTTTGGTTTTCAGACTCCTCAAGGAGGGGCACCAGAGTGCCTCAGGCAGTTGATTTCAGCTCAAATTCTTGGGATCCAGCCCAGCAGTCGGCTCTGCACTAACAGTGCAGAATCCCTGCTTGGGATTCTCTCTCCCTCTCTTTGCCCCTCCTGCATGTACTCTCTCTCTCTCTCTCTCTCACACTCAAAAATAAATACACTTATTTTAAATGTTTTTTTTTTAATTTTTTTTTTTTTAATTTCTAGAGGAGAGAGAGAGAGACAGTGTGAGCAGGGGAGGGTCAGAGAGAGAGGGAGACACAGACTCTGAAATAAGCTCCAGGCTCTGAGCCGGCAGTCAGCACAGAGCCCGACGCGGGGCTCGAACCCACCAACCGCGAAATCATGACCTAAGCGAAAGTCGGACGCTTAACCGACTAAACCACCCAGGCGCCCCTAAATGTTTTTTATTTATTTCTGAGAGAGAGAGAGAGAGGCAGCGTGAGCAGGGGAGGGTCAGAGAGAGAGGGAGATACAGAATCCGAAGCAGGCCCCAGGCTCTGAGCTCTGAGCCGTCAGCACAGAGCCCGACGCGGGCTTGAACCCATGAATGGTGAGATCATGACTTGAGCCGAAGTTGGACGCTTAACCGACTGAGCCACCCAGGTGCCCCTAAATACACTTATTTTTAAAAAATAAAACTCCTTAAGGAGGAAGAGGACAGAGCCAGCAAGACTGATGAGGTTTTGGGGGGTGACTGCGGGGTTCGTGGGGTCCAGAGCCGATGACCAAGAAAGACCTCTTGAAGACATCTTTGTTGCAAAAAGGTGATTTTATTGAAACATGGGGACAGGACCCGTGGGCAGGCGTTGCTGCCCAGGGACCATGAGGAGAGACTGGGTCTGTACTATGGGGTTGGGGGAGGTAAAGTCCTGGGGCGGTTTCCCGGGAGATTTTCAAACGCTAAAGAGGACTTCCAAGATTGGGGAGGCCTATTGTCAGGCTAAAGTGGTTTGCCCTCCAGCAAACCATTAACATGAAAAAGGTAGGGAGCTCCTGGAGAAACATTGTACTCCGCCTGCCTCCAGTATTTGTCGAGGGGCTGCAGTTAGAAGGAAATTTGTTTCTATCTGCCTGTTCTTTCTGCCTTTATTTCCCACGTCACTATGGAGGGTGATGGAGACTTAGGTCCTTCAGGACTATGATCTCTATCCGTGAACCATTTGTTTTTCGTCTTTCCTTTGTTCTTGGGCAGCCAGGGGTGCCCAAGGAAAGTCATAGATGTCCCACCTGGTGGCGGGGAGGGTTGCAGCCTGTCAGCTTGCCTTGTCCTCCCCCTTCAAGATGACAGAGCCAGTTTAAAGGAGGATACAAGAAATCTACCTGTATATATATATATATATATATATATATATATACACACAAAGGGGAAAAAAGAAGGAATCCTGAAATCAGATCGCTATTGCTAAATTAGATCAAGGTTGGTCAATATCCTATAGAACCATATTTGTCAGAGGCGCCTGGGTGGCTCAGTCGGCTGGGCATCCGGCTTTGGCTCAGGTCATGATCTCAGTCTGTGGGTTCCAGCCCAGCCTTGGGCTCTGTGCTGACAGCCTGGAGCCTGCTTCTGATTCTGTGTTTCCCTCTCTCTCTTTCCCTCCCCCATTCACGCTCTGTTTCTCTCTCAAAAAATAATAAACATCAAATAATAAAAATTTTTTAAAAAGAACAATGTTTTTCAAAGCGCCATATCCCTAAGGGTGAGATTATGTACTGGGGAGAAATTCTACAGTATGACACGAGAGGACTGTGGCCATCTTCCTGCCTCATACCCACAGCAGGGGACCCTACCCAAGAGAATGGAAATTCAGGTTTGCAGCCCCTCTTCAGACCTAGTTTGATGTACACCAGCCCCAGTGGGATCCAGCCCAGGCCCATAACTGCTGACAGATTTGATTCGTGAAGGCTTGATTTGATCACAGCTGCAGGCTGAACAGAACGAGCTCTGACTGAGCAGCCGCCTCTCCTAGGCCTCCCCTCTCACCGCCTGGATGGTTCTAGGAGTCCCAGGCCCCACCCCCACCCCCCACTTCCGAACCAGTTCTTGATCAGTGGCCCAGCTGTTGTAAACCGAGATCTTGCCATTTTCCTGAAGGGGAACTGCTGATGCTCAGAAGAGGGGGGGGGGGAGGGGAGGGGGAGGGGAGGGCAGGGTGCTGTTGAACCGGATGCTCGCTCGGTCCTGTTGGAGCTTGTTTCCACTGAAATCCTCTAGCATCTGAGCCTGGGAAAGCCAGCATGTGAGTACACGCCCCGTGAACACTGCGGGAAATGGAGTCTGTCACAGAGCCCTCTCTGCCCCCTTGTCTCTAAACCCCAGAAGAGCTGACAGATGCCCCGGAGGCCCTAACATTGTCCTGCCCTGAGCTCAGTCCCTACAGCCACTCCTGTTGACACAGCAAGGCAGCAGGACCAGGGAGGTCCCACAGCACAGCCATGTGGGCCCTGGGGCGTTCCTGGGTCTACACACACACTCACTCACACTCACACGCACACTCACACACACGCTTCTCCCAGAGCTGCTAGTCAAAGCGGGCAACTGTGCCATTCGCAAGCTGGGCCCAGGCCTTCCGGGCCTCTCGGTCTTCAAGGCACTGAGACTGGGTTTGCAAACCAGCCCCCAGGGTCCCCATGGTTCTGCCCTGTGAGGAGCAGAATGGGAGGCCCTCCCTGGCCCGAGCCCGAGAAGGGCTGTAGCTCTGTGGATAAGAGGCCCGCTCCTGTGGCCTGAGCTCAGCTCCGCCACGTGCCAGGCCTTGTGGCCTCGACTGAGTAACCCCGTGTGCTTCATTATCTGCCACGTGGGGTTAGCCTCAAGCCCACCTCAGAGCCCCTGCGAGGACTGGTGACCTAGTGCAGGCTCGGGATGCTGTTAGCAAACAGTGAGTGTGGGCAATTAGCCTACTTCCGGGAGGCCCTGTGGAAGCAGGGTGGGGTGGGTACATCAGCAGGCTCCCCACTCCCGCCCAGCCTCAAGGGGCCACTATTCCTGCCTGGGAGGAGGGGCCGACCCCGTAGCCCAGCACCTTCTGGAAGCATCCTGCCCCTGAGGAATGGAGGACTCCACACCCCAGCACATAAGGGCGATTGTGTCATGCAGGCCCCCACCCGTGACTGCTCAGCGATCCTACTGGGGCTCATTCAGATGGGGTCTGCTTCCCTGGTTTCTTATCCCACCTTTTGTATCCCCGGGTGTTGCCCTGGATGCTCCTTAAATCCCAGGTGGCTGCAGCAGGAACGGCAGGTGCTGAGCAGGTGGGCTGGTTCAAGCCAGCCTTCCATCCATTCGATGGGCATTTGCTGGGCGCCTCCTAGTGCCAGGCTGTGTTCTGGGCTCTGAGGATTCAGTGGGGAATACAACAGAGGCCTCTCCCCCAACAGAACTTCCCTTCTAGGGTCGGGGGAGACGAGAAAGGATGGCTAAGCCAGAGGGAGACAGATGGAGAAACATGAAGCCAGAGAGGGAAGGGAAAGCGTGAGAGGTGAAGGAACACGTTGGGTGGAGCAGCAGGGAAAGTGTCACAGAGAAATGACTTTGGAGCCGGGATGACAGGGACCTGAGGGACCCCGAGGACAGCTGGGAGAACAGTGTTCTGGGGGCAGATGGGGGTGAAGCTTCCATCTAGGAGGGAGGAAGGGTCAGCAGGCCGGGGCCAGGGAAAGATAAGTGACTGCCGGGCAGTGCTGAGGGCCTGCTCCAGGTTTGGGATCATAAATGTAAAGCAAGAGCAGTGAGGTCACGTGACTCTGCAGGCACATTCAGGGTCAAGAGGACAGGTGCAGAGTCGGCAGAGCGCCAGGTTCTCTTCCCCAGTGAAAGCCGAGGGGGAGGCTGGTGGAGAGGCTTTGCAGGGGGCGGGTGGGGCCGGAGGGAGGAGAGGGAGAGTGGGAAGAGCTGGCACCAATGGATCAGGGGTCCTGGAGGGACCAGGGAGCACCTGCAGGCCGCAGGATCAATGAGGGAGGTGGGAAAACAACGGGAACGCGTTAGCCACCTTAGGTGGTTCCGTCAACACCAAATCCAGATGTTCAGGGAGGAGCCAAACCAGCCACCGAGCCAAGATGGAGAAAGGAGAAATGGGCCAGGTTTCCATCCGGTGTAGAAAGCAGCGTAGACACCTGCCGACCCCACGGCCTGGCTGGGGTTCTCAGATGGCACACAGAGCTGTCAGACGCTCTTGTCGACGTGTCGCATCTGTAATTTCCCATGTTCAGGGAGCTAAATCCTTCTGGGAGGGGGTGGCGTGGGACCCTGGGGCTGCTGCCGCATTGTGTTATCCCCTGTCTATTTCTCAACTTATCAGCTGATCTTGATGTCCCTCCCACTGCCTGCCAGGTGGTGACTATCCTCCTGGTTCTCAGGAATGTGTATCTTCCCCACTCTTACAGGCTTCTGCTCAGATCCAAGGTCATATCTGGAGTGCTGATAACCACCTTGTAAAAACTGACTTCCGGGGCGCCTGGGTGGCTTAGTCGGTTAAGCGTCCGACTTTCACTTAGGTCATGATCTCGTGGTTCGTGGGTTCGAGCCCCGCATCGGGCTCTGTGCTGACTGCCAGCTCAGAGCCTGGAGCCTGTTTCAGCCTGTGACTCCCTCTCTCTCTGACCCTCCCCTGCTCACGCTGTCTCTCTCTCTCTCCTAAAAATAAATAAAACATTAAAAAAAAATTAAAAAAAAAAAACTGACTTCCTGGTGTGTCTCCCTGAAGCCACTGATCACACTCACACTAATCCCCACCCAGAGTCCTCCCATGCTGACCCCTCTGACCAGTGGCACAAGGGGGGCTGGCTGGTGGTGCCCGCAAAATGGGGCTATGAGCAGGAAGGGGGCTGCTCTGGGAGTGGGCTGGGAAATCTCACACACACACACACACACACACACACACACACACACACACGAGTCTACCTTGCCCAGCTCCCCCAGCTCTTGGGGCATCTGTGGGACAGTCAATGGGCTGTGGCCCGGCTGGGCAGAGGCCCAAGGCAAGATAGGTCATGAGAGTAAGAGGAGTCACAGCTTGAGCCCCAGGGATCTCCCCAACCCTGTCTGGGTCTCTGAGGCCCGGAAGAGGCTCAACATTTGTAGTGAGAACTTGATGTCTTCCTCTCCTTCTCAGCTTTGTACATGCTGGGCCATTTGCACGGATGGCTTGTCCCTCACCTTCTCTGCGTGTTGAATGCCTTCTTCTCACTCTTGGAAGATTTCCTCAAATGTTCCCTATTAGAATTCCTCATTCTCTGCCTGGGAACACGCTGGTCCTCCCTCTGTAGGGGCACTTGCCACATGGTTGAGCCCAAAGCCTGCCTGTCTCCCTGCTGGACTTGAATTCCTAGGCACCTATTCTTCTTCAGGGCCTAACATGGATCTTACACAGAGCTAGATGAATGGATGATGCTTGCAGGTATAAGAGAAGGAGTGATAAATGAATGGATGGATGGGAGGGTGGGTGAATAGATAGATGCGTGCATGAATGGATGCATGGATGGATGCATGGATGGATGGATGGATAGACGCGTGGATACATGGGTGGATAGGAGAATAGATGGGTGGGGAATAGGAGGGTGCATGGATAAATAGTGGATGGATGGATGGATGAATAGGTGAATGGATTCCAGATAGAGCAGATAGGGTCAGAGAATGGAGGAGGAAGTCACCTTGCAAAGGAAGAATGGGCTTCCCTCTCTAAGGGTTCCACTTCCTCATATAACCTGGATCCCTGCAGGCTACACACAGAGAATTCTTCTGGATCCCCTTTCTTCTTTTAGCTCCAGGTTTTGCATTCTAGGGAGTCATGTGATGCAGGAGTGGCTAAAATGTACTGAGCTCTGACTATGTGCCAGATACTGGGCTAGATATTTCTGTACATGAAGTCTTGTTTAATGAAAACAGCACCTGTTTTGTGAAATAGGTCTATGGTAGAGTGGAGATTTTATAGCTAAAACAAACAAACAAAAAACAAAAGCATAAACAAAAAACAAACAAACAAAGAAAACCCAGAGTCAGAGAAGCTAAGTGAATTGCTCAAGGTCATAGAGTTTATATCCAGCAAGCATGGCATTTGAACTCAAAACCTGCTCAAGTAGCCAGGACTGGATGCCCTGGAAATCCAAGGGTGCTGAGGAGCCAGAGGCAGGGGTGACGGGGCGGGGGGTAGGGGAGTGGGAGAGGCCCGGCCTCACTCTGAACAGTGGCTCTGAGTTCCAGTTCTGGCTGAGATCTGGTCCCTCTCTGGGCCTCAGTGTGCCTATGTGGACCTGATACCCTGGGGGGTTGCTTCTGCAAATGTGCAGAAATGGAGGTGGAAGTGACCAGCTTGAGGCCCTCCCTGCAGGATGCTCCCTGACTCTCCCTGCCAGCAGGGGGCCAAAGGGCAGAGCCACCCATGGGGTAATGGTTAACCAAACCTGACACCCAATTATAAGGAGGGACCCCAGCGGGCCACAATTCCACAGAATGTGGTAGGGAAAAATCTGTTATAATATAGCCGACAGGACTGATAAGGAAACACCTGTTCGTAATCAAAGACCTTCCCTTTCCAGGTACTTCTTCCCACCCTGCTTGTCACACCCAAAAGGAGGAATGCAGAAGTAACAGGTTATAAATTGATCCCTCTGCTGATGCTCTGGGCTCAGACCTCTGGAGAATGATCTCCTCTGAGCCCACTTGTGCAAAATAAACCTCCTGCCTTCCAAGATCTCCGAGTGCCGCTTGGTTCTTCTGCCAGGGGATCCACACCAGATAACGTAACAGATGCAGTGGCTGAAGGTATTCGGGTGGCTGGTGGCGGCCGCTGCCCTCGTGGGGCTGGGATACATCCTGAGCCACTTTGTCATCGACAACGGGGCGGAGGTTCCATCTGTCAGCGTTTCAATCTCCCATGACCAGAATCAGAAGATGCCTAGCTCCTGGAGAAAGCAGCAGCTATCCAACAAGATGCAAGAGAACGTTAGGTGAGAGGACTGTCTACCCTCCCCTCCTGGTCACCCAAGGCGCCTCCCTAACCCTGGGCCAGGCCCTCCCATCTGCCCCGTAGGGAACTCTCTAGGTGATCAGGACAGATCTGTTATAAGATGGCCGATAGAACTGATAGGGAATTTCCAGTCCTGACCTAAGACGCCCCTTCTGGGTTCTTATTCTTATCCCTCTTGCCGCCCTAGCCTGCTTGCCGCAGGTGCCAAATTACTTGTAACCCAGAATGAGGAAGTAACAGACTTTAAGTTGTTCCCTCTGCTAATGCTGGGAGCCTAGACCTCTGGAGAATGAGCTCCTCTGAGCCCACAGGTATAAAATAAGCCTCCTGCTTCCAAGATCTCCGAATGCCACGTGGTTCTTCCGCTGGGTGATCCGGACCAGGTTTCGGGTTCCCTGGGCAGGAAACCCAACCGTGCTGGCCCATTGTTGCCACGGGTTTGGGAAAACGGCGAGGCGAGGTCATCGCAAACAAGAAGGCGCGTCCTGCCTGAATTTTGGCAGTCTCCGGCTCCATCGGTTGCCTCAGGCTGGCCCCGCTCCGCCGTTCCCACCAGACTCGAGGAGACTTGGCAAGTGAGGACCTGGAACGGCCCTCGGAAACTGGTAAGGCCTGGGCCCTATATCTGTCCTGTCCGGCCCACCCGTAGTGGTGGAAGGGGGAGCTGATCACTTCCCAGAGACCCCAGGGGTGTCACCTGTAGGAATCCTGTGGGAGGGAATGTAATAACCTCTGGTGCGCATGTGAGTGTGGATGTGCGACTCGGTCTGGCTTGCCTGCCAAGTTCGATTCTGTGGCTCCACGGCTGGGCACCCTTAAGGTCCCCAAAAGTCTACGGAGTCTGAGTGGGCCTGTCTGCGATTCCGTGGTGAACTGCATACAGTCTATGGCGGCATCGGAATAGTTTCCGATCGTAAGTCACAAAGCTGAGACCGCTATGGCTAAGTGTCACCTAAGTTCCTTTGGGACACGGCCAGACGGGCATCTGACTGGTCTCCTCATTAGCGGAGGCACCCTACCCCTCTGTCTGTCTTTGCGGCTCCATCTCACTGGAACATTGTAGGGTCGGGACAGAGCAAAAAAGGGTTTTCAGGACGCTATGGAATTAAGAAAACCCCCGGCAAGTTGAAATGGCCCACTTTTGGTGTAGGACGGCCCTCGGAGGGAACCTTACATGTCCCAACGGTCCGCCGCAGCTGGCGTGTTGTCACTGGGGACCCAGGTCACCCTGATCAGTTCCGTATATCGACTCCTGGTTAGAGATTGCCCAAACCCTCCCCCCTTGGGTGCGATTTACCTGCAACAAACAGGGACAGGCTAGGGTCTAGTCGCCTTGACAAAGAGGACCAAGGAAGGCCAACAGAAGTCCTGACCTCCACAAAATCTCGCCAGTGATCCGGAGGAAGAACCAATCTTGCCTCTGCCATATGAGCACCCCGGTTCCCGATACTCTGCCAGCTTTGGTCTCCCCGGCACCTCTGGACTCGGTAGACCCTTTCTCCCCTGGACCAGCGGCCAGATTGCACCCTCGGCCAGGCGCAGGTGCTCTCCAGATGCCAGTCCACAGCCACAGAGACTAAGAGGCTCTCCCCTGGGGGATCTGAACAGGGGTTAAGAGGCCCATGAATATGCCCAGCAGCAAAGGACATCTCCTGGGGATTAAATTAGAGGCTATGCAAGGGTCACCACATTTATACCCAGTTTGACCACAAGGAAGAGAGCCAGGGCAAAAGGATGGGGAAGGTCCAGCCCCCTAAGTGTGGGGGGGAGGCCCAGAACCTCCTGAGTAAGGGATCAATGCGCCTACTGCAAGGAGAAAGGACGTTGAAAAACTGAATGTCCCAACCGGGGAAAGTCCCAGAAACCCAGCCGATACGCTAAAGAACTCTGCAAAAAAGACCTCATGGGTCTAGCAGGAATAGATGCAGATGGAGGGGGAACAGGCTTCTTTCTCCTTGGTCCCCCTGGGCCCACGATCAGAATGAAAGTAGGGGGCCAGACTGTGACTTTTATGTGAACTCGGGGACGAATGGCATAAATTCCTCGAGCTACCTGAGTGCCCTACCCCCCTCCTTGGCCAGGATATACTCTTGAAGCTCGGGACCCAAATAACCTTTGAGCCAACGGGACACCCCAGCCTCCAATTTGATCCAAGACGAGAAGAATCAGGCCCTTTATAATGGCAATCACTACACCAATAGAGGAAGATTGGAGGTTATTCTGTGCCCGGTCCCACCTGGTGGCCTGCCTGGATCAAGACTGCCTTCCGCACTGTATGGGCCAAGG
This sequence comes from Hyaena hyaena, assembly GCF_003009895.1. NCBI lineage: Eukaryota > Metazoa > Chordata > Mammalia > Carnivora > Hyaenidae > Hyaena > Hyaena hyaena. The sequence goes on along the minus strand of NW_024080881.1, from coordinate 803,674 downwards.
ACAACCCCCACCCCCGACTCCTGTCCCGGACTTGCCTACAACCAGGCCCCTGTCATTGTAGTTAATCCCAGGGGCTGAACCGCAGACACAGAGGCAATACTCCCTCCCATCAGAGGCAAGGGCAGGCATCCGAGAGAGCAGGCATTCTCATGGAATCCCAATCACCCTGAACACCCCGCTCTTGCTAGTCAAGAAGCCGAGAGGAGGGTAGCGACCGGTTTAAGACTTGCACCCTGTGGTCCCGAACCCGTACACCCTCCTCAGCCAGATCCCAGTCTCTGCCACCTGGTTTACCTGCCTAGACGTAAAGGACGCCTTCTTCTTCCTCTGCTTGGCCTTCCAGAGCCAACCCTTGTTTGCCTTCCAATGGACCGAACCAGACACGGGCCATCAGATGCAACTGGCTTGGACGCGCCTCCCACAGGTGTTTAAAAACTCGTCTACCCACTCTGGGGAGGCACTGGCTTGAGACTTCGCCGGCTTTCCAAGGGAGGCCACACTCTGCACCCTCCTCCAGTGTGTGGATGACCTCCTTCTTGTCAGCGATACCCGAGAGAACTGTACAGAGGGCACAGGGGCCCTCCCCCAACTCCTGTCAGACTCAGGGTATCGGGTCTCATGGAGAAAGGCACAGATCTGCCACCAGCAAGCCCGATATTTAGGTTTCCTCCTCACCCAGGGAATGGGAGAGTAAGGCCAGAAAGAAAGGAGGCCATCACCTCCCTACCCCAGCCCCAAACTAAGAGAGGGGGCTCTGAGAATTCCTGGGGGCTCGGAGGGGTTCTGCCGAATCTAGATTCCCGGAGAATGGATTCTCGGCAGCAACAAGACGCCCCTATAATCTCTTGGTGGGGCTAGATTGAGAACCCCCTGTCTGGACAGAGGAAGCCAAGGCTGCCTTCCGAGAGATAAAGGCCACCTAGAGGCAGGCACTAGCCCTTGACCTGCACACAGGCCGTTGTGGCCAGTAGCATACCTGTCGAAGAGGCTGGACCCATAGACCCAGTGGCAGCAGGATGGCCACCATGCCTTATGGCACTAGCGGCCACGGTTCTGCCCATTAAGGACCAAGAGACAGGCCTCCCCACCTCAGCAGGCAAGAGACATAGTTCCCTCCCTAATCTGTGCCTCAACCCCCTCCAGGAGTTCAAAGAAACAATTGTCCCCCAGCTCAGCATTACCGGCCACAATCCGCAGCGATAACGGGCCCGGGTTCGTGGCGGACATTATACAAACTTGAACCAGCTCCCTCCACATCACTTGGCTACTTACCAGCCTCAAAGTGGAGGGAAAGTAGAGCAGATGATTCGCACCTTAGCCAAGTTCTGTCAGGAAACAGACTTCTCGTGGCCAGACCTGCTGCCCCCGGCCCTCCTGCAAGTCCGTTGCACGCCAGGAACTCAAGGTTTCTCCCCGCCCCTTTTTTTTAAAAATATTTTTATTTATTTCTAGGAGAGAGAGAGACAGCGTGAGCAGGGGAGGGTCAGAGGGACAGGGAGTCACAGACTGAAACAGGCTCCAGGCTCTGAGCTGGCAGTCAGCACAGAGCCCGACGCGGGGCTCGAACCCACGAACCGCGAGATCATGACCTAAGCAAAAGTCGGACGCTCAACCGACTAAGCCACCCAGGCGCCCCAAGGTTTCTCCCCTTTTATTTTATTTTTTAAAAAAAAATTTTTAATGTTTTATTTATTTCTAGGAGAGAGAAAGAGACGGCGTGAGCAGGGGAGGGTCAGAGAGAGAGGGAGTCACAGACTGAAACAGGCTCCAGGCTCTGAGCTGGCAGTCAGCACAGAGCCCGACGCGGGGCTCGAACCCACGAACCGCGAGATCATGACCTAAGTTAAAGTCGGACGCTTAACTGACTAAGCCACCCAGGCGCCCCAAGGTTTCTCCCCTTTTAAACGAATATATGAGATCCCCACTCCATGTCTAGGGAGCCTCCCAGGGAACCAACACCAAACAGGGAATAAGGGAACAACTTCAAGCTTTAGGGGCCACCCTAAATGAGTTATCCCATAGGGAGGGCCCCGGTCTCTTTAGGATCCCTGTACACCCCTTCTCAGTCTGGGTCAAATATTGGAAAAAAGACCCTCTCAAACCACAGTGAACTGGGCCTCATACCGTTATTCTGACCACCCTTACTGTCCTCAAGGTCTCCGACATCTCTCCGTGGATCCCCCATTCGACAGTCAGGACGGCCAAGCTCCAGCCACAGAGGACAGACCCAGTCAAAGCAACGTTCTGGAGCATCCTAGATTCTTAGGATCTTCAGCCCCGCTCCTGCCACACCCTGGATGCTGGCTGGTCTACACACGGCAGAAGCTTGAGGAATCACTAAGTCCAATAAAATACCCTGTCCTTACTCCCTGCCATAGGATTGCCTCAGAAAGCTGGGAAAACGGCAAGGGGTTCCCGTTCACACTCGCCTTCCTCTTACGGATAGGATGTTCTGTTCGTTTTGGTTGCCTCTAGTCTGGGCCCCATTTGTAAACCGTCAGCCCTAAGGCCCAGGCTATCCCAGCGGTGTTGCTACCCATCCTCCTAAGGGCATCGGGACTGGCATAGGAGGCATAGGCACTTCTGTGGGACTAACGAATGGCCGAACCCCTAGAGTCCTTGCAGAGCCAAATAAGTTCCCTGGCAGGACTTGCCCTCCAGAACAGATGAGCACTTGACCTCCTCCCTGCCCAGAAAGGGGGAACCGACATGTTCCTTGGAGAAGAATGGCGTCACTTTGTAAACCAGTTGGGAATAGTCACAACCAAAGTCAGGGGACTAAGGAAAGGCCCAGCCCATAATAAAGAAAGATGACGCCCTCTAATACAGCCTAGATCTGGTTAAAGGGGCCTCAAAGGGGAGAATGATTGGGAAAAATCTGTTATAAGGTGGCCGACAGGACTGATACGGAAATTTTGGGAGGGAAATTCCAGTCCCGACCTAAGATGCCCCTTCTGGGTTCTTCCTACCCCGCTTGCCACAGGTGGCAAATTACTACTAATGCAGAATGCGGAAGTAGCAGACTTTAAATTGTTCCCTCTGCTTATGCTCAGGACTCAAGCCTCTGGAGAGGGAGCTCCTCTGAGCCCATAGGTGTTGAATAAACCTCCTGCCTTCAAGATCTCTGAGTGTTGCGTGGTTCTTCCTCTGGGTGATCTGGAGCAAGTTCACTAATACCTGGAGCCTCCCCCGGCCTCCAGCCCCTGGGGTGAGGCGCTGGCGGGACCCAGACTCAGGCCTGGACTCGGCCGAGGCCCCCACATATGAAGTGTTGCTGTCCTTCCCCGGCCGGGAGCAGCCCAACCGCGTGGCCGTCGGTGAGGTCCCAACTGCTCAGGTCTGGGGATGCCTTGGGGCCGGATCTGCCTGGCCCAGCTCTGACGCTGCCCCTCCTCCACAGTGCATCCCACTGGGAACGTGCTCTTCTCCTGCCGCCAGAGTGAACAGAACCTGACTGGGGAGCAGGGCGGCCCTGATGTGGTGCCACCTTATGCCGCCTATGCTCCCCCCGGAACCCCACAGGTGGGTCTGGGGCACTCCCTCCCAGCTGCCCTGGCCCAGTCCCCTCTGGCCCCACCCCAAATTCTCCCTTCCTGACCCAGGGCCCTTCCCCTTACACCATTGCTACACCTTTTGCCCATCCCTTAATCATTCTATAAATGCTAATGGCCCCATGTTCAAGGCCAGGCTGACTACAGAGTACCTGCACCCAGAGAAACAAGGTGTGACCTGGAGGAGCTTACAAGCTCTGGGTGAGGTGGGAAAACAGAATCAAAATCCTTCATTCTGCCACTCAACCTCCCTCTCTCCTCTCCTCACCCCCTCTTTCCTGGGCCTGGCTCTGAGGATCCCCTCCCTTTGGGACCAGGGCCTCCTCGTCTATGCCAACCGGGGAACGGAAGAAGACTTTATGACCCTACAGACTCAGGGCATCAGACTGGAAGGCACCATTGCGCTCACCCGCTATGGGGGTACAGGGCGTGGGGCCAAGGTGAGCAGCAGCCCCCAGGGCAGGAAACTGGGTGGGGAGGGGGCCAGCAGAGGACAGGGAGAAGGGAGGGGAAGGGAAAGGAGCAGTGTGGAGTGGCCTGTGTAGCCCTGGGCTGGGGGACCAGAGGCAATATGTGTGCTGTTATCACTCATGATGTGCTGTGTGACCCTCCCCTCCCCTCTCTGAGCCTTAGCAAATAAATGGACCAGGTAAAATGTTCAGCTCTGCCATTCTGGGCGACTAAGTTCTGTGAAGTAGTTCTCCTGAATATTGGACTCCAATCCTTCCTGTAGCCCTCCCTCCCAGCCCGCATCTTTTCAACTAAACATTTTGGCTAAGTATTTCACATGTGTGGTTCTCACAACTGTGGGAATTTTTTTTAAGGTATAGAATGAGAGAGGGGAATAGGGAGTTCGTGTTTAGTGACTCCAGAGTTTCAGATTTGCAAGATGAAAAATTCCCGAAGTAGGTGGGGTTGATGGTAATGCCATAGAGTGTGGATGTCTTATGCCACTGAATTGCATGCTATAAAATGGTTAGGGTAGTAAATTTCATGTAGATTTCAGCTCAGGTCCTGCGCTTAGGTCTTGATCTAGCAGTTTGTGAGATTGAGTCCTTTGTCAGGCTCAGAACTGATACATGGAACCTGCTTGGGATTCTCTCTCTCTTTCCTCTTCTCTCTCTGCCTTCCCCCCTTCCCTGCTTGCATGCATGCTCTGACTCTCTCTCAAAATAAATAAATAAACTTTAAAAAAAAAAGTGCCCAGAATTAAAGCTGCAAAAGGAGAAAAGAGGAATAGACATAGTAGATTTATACAGATTACAGAATTTCCAGTTAAAAAGAAAACAGTTCAGAGCAGAAAAGTTTTTCTTTCATGTCATCCTCCAAAGAGATAGCTATCCACACTTTCTTTTGGAAGATTTGCATATGAAGATATATTTTTATTTCTCCTTCTTTTTGTATAAAAGTAACATACTATACCTACCCTTTTCTTTAAAGATAGTATGTCTTTTTTTTAATGTTTTATTTATTTCTGAGAGAGGGAGAGAGAGAGAGACAGCGTGAGCAGGGGAGGGTCAGAGAGAGGGAGACTCAAAATCTGAAGCAGGCTCTAGGCTCTGAGCTGTCAGCACAGAGCCCGACGCGGGGCTCGAACCCACAAACCGTGAGATCATGACCTGAGCCCAAGTCAGATGCTTATCTGACTGAGCCACCCAGGCGCCCCTATACCCACCCTTTTCAAGCTGTGCTTTTTGTCACTTTGGAATGTCCGGGAGATTCTTCTTGTTTGGCACATAAACGTGTCCTTGTCCTCTTTCTTTCTTTCTGATGTACTATTTTGTTTTATTGTGCTAAAATACACCAGTATAAACTGACCGTCTTAACCATCTCTAAGGGTACAAACGCAGAGGCATTAAGTACCTTCACAATGTTGTGGAAACCATCACACCATCCATTTCTAGAACTCTTGATCATTCCAAACGCAACTCTGTGCCCACTAAAAATAATGTCCCCTTCTTTCCTCCCCAGCTCCTGGTGACCTCTATTCTACCTTCCAGCTGTATGAGTTTGCCTATCCTAGAAAGCTCCTAGAAGAGGAATCACACAATATTAGTCCTTTTGTGCCTGGCTTCGTCACTTAGCTTAATGTTTTCAAGGCCCATGACGTTGTATCAGAGCATCACTGCCTCGCACACTCTACACCACACATCGGCTTATCCATTCATTCTGCCGGTGGACATGGGAGCGGCTTCTGCCTTTTGGCTCCTGTGGTCGGCGGCGCTGTGACCACGGGGCACAAGCACATCCTGTGTCCTACCTGACTGCCTCAGTGCCCTTGCTAAATTAGTACAAAGAAGTGTCAGACACCCTTCCTCCAGACACTTCTGATATGAAGATTTTGCCCTGTTTTCTCTTTCTGCTTCTCTTTTTGTTTTCTGGAGTGTTTGAAAGTTGTAGAAATGCTGCACTTTTACCCATCAACATATCACTGTGCATTTAAGGACGTTTTCTAGCAATGACCACCACACAATGACCAGAATCTGGAAATTAACAATGTTTGCCATTGTTCTTATAATGACCTTCAGAGCAAAAGAAATTTCTGGTTCAAGGGCCAGGCCAGGATCACACATTGCCTGTGTGGTAGTGACAGGGTGTGTCATCTGTAATAGTTTCTTAGCTTTTCTTCGTCTTTCTGGATCCTGATCTTATTTTGTGGAGTGTTTATCTGATTAGATTCAGGTTACACATTTAGGGGCAGGAAAGAGTGTGAGAGTTTGTTACTGCAAGCATATAATCATTTTATGCTTCACTTAAAACAGAAGGGGCGCCTGGGTGGCTTAGTCGGTTAAGCGTCCGACTTTCGCTTAGGTCATGATCTCGCGGTTTGTGGGTTCGAGCCCCGCATCGGGCTCTGTGCTGACTGCCAGCTCGGAGCCTGGAGCCTGTTTCAGAGTCTGTGACTCCCTCTCTCTCTGACCCTCCCCTGCTCACGCTGTCTCTCTCTCTCCTAGCAAAACAAACAAACAAAACAAAACAAAACAAAAAAACCAGAAAAGCTGAGCAATGATCAAAGGGTACTGAGTCGTAGCCAGAGATGGGAGCACAACCAGGAACGTTTGGTGCTGTGGAGGGTTAGGGGGTGTCTGGAGGAGGTAAGGGGCAAGCGAGGGCCGCCAAGGCTTTTGGGAGGAAGCTGGAGATGGAAACGCGGCTGCCAGAGGCCATGAGAGGCAGTGCCCACTAGTTGTGGGCAGCTAGTGAAGGGGCTGCTATTCCTGCCTGGGAGGGGGGCCCAATCCCGTAGCCCAAAACCTTCTGGAAGCATCCTGCCCCTGAGGAATGGAGGACTCCACACCCCAGCACATAAGGGCGATTGTGTCATGCAGGCCCCCACCCGTGACTGCTCAGCGATCCTACTGGGGCTCATTCAGATGGGGTCTGCTTCCCTGGTTTCTTATCCCACCTTTTGTATCCCCGGGTGTTGCCCTGGATGCTCCTTAAATCCCAGGTGGCTGCAGCAGGAACGGCAGGTGCTGAGCAGGTGGGCTGGTTCAAGCCAGCCTTCCATCCATTCGATGGGCATTTGCTGGGCGCCTCCTAGTGCCAGGCTGTGTTCTGGGCTCTGAGGATTCAGTGGGGAATACAACAGAGGCCTCTCCCCCAACAGAACTTCCCTTCTGGGGGGGGAGACAAGAAAGGATGGCTAAGCCAGAGGGAGACAGATGTTGGAGAAACATGAAGCCAGAGAGGGAAGGGAAAGTGTGAGAGGTGAAGGAACACGTTGGGTGGAGCAGCAGGGAAAGTGTCACAGAGAAATGACTTTGGAGCCGGGATGACAGGGACCTGAGGGACCCCGAGGACAGCTGGGAGAACAGTGTTCTGGGGGCAGATGGGGGTGAAGCTTCCATCTAGGAGGGAGGAAGGGTCAGCAGGCCGGGGCCAGGGAAAGATAAGTGACTGCCGGGCAGTGCTGAGGGCCTGCTCCAGGTTTGGGATCATAAATGTAAAGCAAGAGCAGTGAGGTCACGTGACTCTGCAGGCACATTCAGGGTCAAGAGGACAGGTGCAGAGTCGGCAGAGCGCCAGGTTCTCTTCCCCAGTGAAAGCCGAGGGGGAGGCTGGTGGAGAGGCTTTGCAGGGGGCGGGTGGGGCCGGAGGGAGGAGAGGGAGAGTGGGAAGAGCTGGCACCAATGGATCAGGGGTCCTGGAGGGACCAGGGAGCACCTGCAGGCCGCAGGATCAATGAGGGAGGTGGGAAAACAACGGGAACGCGTTAGCCACCTTAGGTGGTTCCGTCAACACCAAATCCAGATGTTCAGGGAGGAGCCAAACCAGCCACCGAGCCAAGATGGAGAAAGGAGAAATGGGCCAGGTTTCCATCCGGTGTAGAAAGCAGCGTAGACACCTGCCGACCCCACGGCCTGGCTGGGGTTCTCAGATGGCACACAGAGCTGTCAGACGCTCTTGTCGACGTGTCGCATCTGTAATTTCCCATGTTCAGGGAGCTAAATCCTTCTGGGAGGGGGTGGCGTGGGACCCTGGGGCTGCTGCCGCATTGTGTCATCCCCTGTCTATTTCTCAACTTATCAGCTGATCTTGATGTCCCTCCCACTGCCTGCCAGGTGGTGACTGTTCTCCTGGTTCTCAGGAATGTGTATCTTCCCCACTCTTACAGGCTTCTGCTCAGATCCAAGGTCATATCTGGAGTGCTGATAACCACCTTGTAAAAACTATGGCTTCCTGGGGCGCCTGGGTGGCACAGTTGATTAAGCGACCAACTTCGGCTCTGGTCACTATCTCATGGTTCGTGAGTTCGAACTTCGATCTCGCCTGCTTCGGATTCTGTGACTCCCTCTCTCTCTGCCCCTCCCCTATGCATGCTCTGTCTCTGTCTCTCAAAAATAAATAAACGTTTAAAAAAATTAAAAAACAAAAACAAAACACTGTGGCTTCCTAGTGTGTCTCCCTGAAGCCACTGATCACACTAATCCCCACCCATTGACCTCCCATGCTGATCCCCCTGACCAGAGGCAGAGGCAGGGGCTGGTGGTGCCCGCAACACGGAGCTGCGAGCAAGAAGGGGGCTGCTCTGGGAGTGGGCTGGGAAATTACACACACACACACACACACAGAGTCTACCTTGCCCGGCTCCCCTGGCTCTTTGGGCATCTGTGGGACAGTCAGTGGGCTGTGGCCCGGCTGGGCAGAGGCTCAAAGCAAGATAGGTCATGGGGGTAGGAGGAGTCACAGCTTGAGCCCCAGATGCTGGGAGCCACACTGGCCTCGCTGGATGACAGTCACAGCGAGGAAATAGCAGCGTTTGCACAGCTCCTGCCATGAGAAACGAAAACTGGTATCTCCTTCTGCTACTACTGGCTCATGTTGGAGATGAGACTGCTGGTATTGACCAGGCCTCACAATATTCCAGATCAGACTGATATTCCCCACACAGATTCCTCATAAGGAAAAAGCACATTCCTGCCTCTTCAAAAGAGATTTTAGATGAAAGCACTGTGGGTGATTGTCAAGATGGATGGATAGACACGCAGATACATGGGTGGATGGGAGAATAGATGGGTGGGGAATAGGAGGGTGCATGGATAAATAGTGGATGGATGGATGGATGAATAGGTGAATGGATTCCAGATAGTTGCAGATAGGGTCAGAGAATGGAGGAGGAAATCTTGCAAAGGAAGAACAGGTTTCCCTTTCTAAGGGTTCCACTTCCTCGCGTAAGCTGGATCCCTGCAGGCTACACACAGAGAATTCTTCTGGATCCCCTTTCTTCTTTTAGCTCCAGGTTTTGCATTCTAGGGAGTCATGTGATGCAGGAGTGGCTAAAATGTACTGAGCTCTGACTATGTGTCAGATACTGGGCTAGATATTTCTGTACATGAAGTCTTGTTTAATGAAAACAGCACCTGTTTTGTGAAATAGGTCTATGGTAAAATGGGATTTTTATAGCTAAAACAAACAAACAAAAAAAGCATAAACAAAAAACAAAAACAAACAAACAAAAAAAACCCCAGAGTCAGAGAAGCTAAGTGAATTGCTCAAGGTCATACAGTTTATATCCAGTAAGGGTGGCATTTGAACTCAAAACCTGCTCAAGCAACCAGGGCTGGATGCCCTGGAAATCAAAGGGCGCTGAGGAGCCAGAGGCAGGGGTGATGGGGCCAGGCCCGGCCTTGCTCTGAACAGTGGCTCTGAGTTCCAGTTCTGGCTGAGATCTGGTCCCTCTCTGGGCCTCAGTGTGCCTATGTGGACCTGATACCCTGGGGGGTTGCTTCTGCAAATGTGCAGAAATGGAGGTGGAAGTGATCAGCTCGAGGCCCTCCCTGCAGGATGCTCCCTAACTCTCCCTGTCAGCGGGGGGCCAAAGGGCAGGGCCACCCATGGGGTAATGGTTAACCAGACCTGACACCCAGCTATAAGGAGGAACCCCAGCAGGCCAAGACTTCACAGGATGCAGTGGGTGAAGGTGTTTGGGGGGCTGGTGGGGGCCGCTGCCCTCGTGGGACTGGGGGTCATCCTGGGCCACTTTGCTGTCCCCAAAGGGGCTGACACACCAGCCTCCCAGGACCTGGATCTGGAGATCCTTGAAACTGTCATGAAGCAGCTGGATGCCAGTAAGATCCGAGAGAACCTTAGGTGAGTGGACTGTCTACCATCCCCCTCCTGTTCTGTTCGCCATAGGGGCGTCCCTAACTCTGGCCCTGGTCCCTGCCTGTCCCTAGGGAACTCTCCAGGGAGCCTCACCTGGCCTCCAGCCCCCGGGATGAGGCACTGGCCCAGCTCCTGCTGCAGCGCTGGCGGGACCCGAACTCAGGCCTGGACTCGGCCGAGGCCCCCATATATGAAGTGTTGCTGTCCTTCCCCAGCCGGGAGCAGCCCAACCGCGTGGCTGTCGGTGAGGTCCCAACTGCTCAGGTCTGGGGATGCCTTGGGGCCGGATCTGCCTGGCCCAGCTCAGACGCTGCCCCTCCTCCACAGTGCATCCCACTGGGAACGTGCTCTTCTCCTGCCGCCAGAGTGAACAGAACCTGACTGGGGAGCAGGGCGGCCCTGATGTGGTGCCACCTTATGCCGCCTATGCTCCCCCCGGAACCCCACAGGTGGGTCTGGGGCACTCCCTCCCAGCTGCCCTGGCCCAGTCCCCTCTGGCCCCACCCCAAATTCTCCCTTCCTGACCCAGGGCCCTTCCCCTTACACCATTGCTACACCTTTTGCCCATCCCTTAATCATCTACAAATGCTAATGGCCCCATGTTCAATGCCAGGCTGACTATAGGGTACCTGGACCCAGAGGAAACCATGTGTGCCTTGGGGAGCTTACAAGCTCTGGGTGAGGTGGGAAAACAGAATCAAAATCCTTCATTCTGCCACTCAACCTCCCTCTCTCCTCTCCTCACCCCCTCTTTCCTGGGCCTGGCTCTGAGGATCCCCTCCCTTTGGGACCAGGGCCTCCTCGTCTATGCCAACCGGGGAACGGAAGAAGACTTTATGACCCTACAGACTCAGGGCATCAGACTGGAAGGCACCATTGCGCTCACCCGCTATGGGGGTACAGGGCGTGGGGCCAAGGTGAGCAGCAGCCCCCAGGGCAGGAAACTGGGTGGGGAGGGGGCCAGCAGAGGACAGGGAGAAGGGAGGGGAAGGGAAAGGAGCAGTGTGGAGTGGCCTGTGTAGCCCTGGGCTGGGGGACCAGAGGCAATATGTGTGCTGTTATCACTCATGATGTGCTGTGTGACCCTCCCCTCCCCTCTCTGAGCCTTAGCAAATAAATGGACCAGGTAAAATGTTCAGCTCTGCCATTCTGGGCGACTAAGTTCTGTGAAGTAGTTCTCCTGAATATTGGACTCCAATCCTTCCTGTAGCCCTCCCTCCCAGCCCGCATCTTTTCAACTAAACATTTTGGCTAAGTATTTCACATGTGTGGTTCTCACAGATGTGGAATTTTTTTTAAGGTATAGAATGGGAATTTTAAGGTATAGAATTTAAGGGAATAGGGAGTTCGTGTTTAGTGACTCCAGAGTTTCAGATTTGCAAGATGAAGAGTTCTCGAAGTGAGTGGGGGTGATGATAGTGCAATCAAGTGTTGATGTCCTTATGCCACTGAATTGCATGCTATAAAATGGTTAGGGTAGTAAATTTCATGTAGATTTCAGTTCAGGTCATGGGCTCAGGTCTTGATCTAGCAGTTTGTGAGATTGAGCCCTTTGTCAGGCTCTGCACTGATAGCACGGAGCCTGTTTGGGATAATCTCTTCCTTTCCCTCTCTCTGCCCCTCTCCCCACCCCACACACACTTGCATGCACGTGTGCTAATTTTTTAAAAAGTGCCCAAAATAAAAGCTGCAAAAGGAGAAAAGGGGAAGAGCCATAATGGAATTCTATGGATTATAGAATTTCCTGTTAAATACAAAGTTTAGAGTGGAAAAGTGTTGGGGCGCCTGGGTGGCTTAGTCGGTTAAGCGTCTGACTTTCGCTTAGGTCATGATCTCGCGGTTTGTGGGTTCGAGCCCCGCGTCGGGCTCTGTGCTGACTGCCAGCTCAGAGCCTGGAGCCTGCTTCAGTCTGTGTCTCCCTCTCTCTCTGACCCTCCCCTGCTCACGCTGTCTCTCTCTCTCTCCTAGAAATAAATAAAAATATTAAAAAATAAAAAAAAATAAAAAAAAAATAGAGTGGAAAAGTGTTCCTGTTATGCCATCGTCCAAAGAGGTATCCATCCACACTTTCTTTTGGAAAAAGTGCATATGAATATATATTTTTATTTCTCTCTCTTTTGATATAAAAGTAGCATACTATATCCACCCTTTTCAAGCTATGCTTTTTTTCACATTAATACATCCTGGAGATTATTCTCGATCGGCAAATAATTGTGTTCTTTGTCTTTTCTTTCCTTTTCTTTTCTTTTCTTCTCTTTTCTTTCCTTTCTTTCCTTCCTTCTTCCTTCCTTCCTTCCTTCCTTCCTTCCTTCCTTCCTTCCTTCCTTCCTTCCTTCCTTCTTTCCTTTCTTTCTTTCTTACTATTTTGTTTTTATTGTGCTAAAATATACCAGTATAAACTGACTGTCTTAACCATCTCTAAGGGTACAACTCAGACGCGTTTAGTACCTTCACAACACTGTGGATACTATCACTATACCATCCATTTCTAGAACTCTTGATAATTACAGACGCATCTCTGTGCCCTTTCAAAATAATGTCCCCTTCCTTCCTCCCCAGCTCCTGGCGACCTCTATTCCACCTTCCAGCTGTATGAGTTTTCCTATTCTAGAAAGCTCCTAGAAGAGGAATCACACAATATTTGTCTTTTTCTGCCTGGCTTCGTCACTTAGCTTAATGTTTTCAAGGCCCATGACGTATCAGAACATCATTGCCTTGCATGCTCTACACCACACATTGGCTTATCCATTCATTCTGCCGGGACACTGGGGCTGCTTCTGCCTTTTGGCTCCTCCAAGCGGTCCCGTGTGACCATGGGACACAGCACATCCTGTCCCCTACCCACTGCCCGTGGTGCCCTAGCGCGATGCCTCTGCTTACATGACAACCCCACTGATAAGCATCGATCTGCCTGTGCCCAGCGGTCTTTTGCTCCCTCAAGCAGGGCTGCAGTAAATAACTTGTGCAAGCATCATCTTGCCCGTGGGAAGACAGATCTGGCCCCGCTGCCACAGGGAGAGAGGGAAGAGAAGAGGACAGGACACCTCCTCTCCCTTCCTCCAACCACAGTCTCACTCACCTCCCGCAGGCTATCAACGCGGCCAAGCACGGGGTAGCTGGGGTGCTGGTGTACACGGACCCCGCAGACATCAATGATGGGCTAAGCTCTGCCAGCGAGACCTTCCCCAACTCTTGGCGCCTGCCTCCCTCAGGCGTGGAGCGAGGCTCCTACTATGAGTATTTTGGGGATCCTCTGACCCCCTACCTTCCGGCCAACCCTTCTTCCTTCCGCCTGGACCCCACTACTGTCTCTGGATTTCCTCCCATTCCTACTCAGCCCATTGGCTTTGAGGATGCAAAAGTCCTCCTCTGGTAAGCTCTGGTGCCCCGGGGGCTCCCTCCACCCTCCAGTGGCCCCCAACATCCAACCCCAACACCCTCCACCTCCTCTGCAGTAACCTCCAGGGGACCCTGGCCCCAGCTGCCTGGCAGGGAGCACTGGGCTGCGACTACAGGCTGGGGCCTGGCTTCCGACCTGGTGGCGACTTCCCAGCAGACAGGTGAGGTGGGGCCCCTCTGCCTCAAGGCTCTTCTCCTCTTCCCTTGTTATGTTTCTCTGCCCACATCAAGGCCTGGCCTTTCCCTTTCTTCTCTCTCCCAACCTTCCCCTGACTCCAAAAAGTATGACTTGTCTTTGGGGAAGCCACAAGGCCCTGTGGCATTCCACGTCCACTTCATCCGTGACCTCTACTCTCCAGCCATCCTCTCTGTCTTGAATGTGCCAAGCTCATTCCCAAACCAAGGCCTCTGCACCTGCTATTCCCTGTGCCTGAAGGCTATTCCCCAGGCTCCTGCCACTCCTGGCCCGCCCTTCTCCCACCTACCAGCAGGTGTCCTCTTGCAGGTCAACCTGTTAGTGTCCTCCCCACACCCCTTCACCGCCTGCAGGTGCTGTCTTCCTAGCGGTTTGTCTCGCTCAGGGGAGGGGGGTCCCCAAGGACGGGGCTGTGTCTATCTCAAGCACGGCCCAGAGCCTAGTACCGCGCACGCATACACGAAGTATCCAATAAATACTCATCTGAGTGAGTCCGTGGAAAGAACTGGACTCCCCAGAGCGGGGCTCTAGCCTGGCTGCCTGTCCAGGTACTTCCGGGCAAGAGACCTCGTGGTGTCCCTTTCTCGCCCTGGGCCTCAGTTTCCCCTGTATTGGGTTGTGAGAGGAGTGGGGAGGGCCAAGACTCTGGTCGCCCGCTTGGCTCCCCAAGCCAGGTGAACGTGAGCGTCCACAACCGCCTGGAGCTGCGGAACTCCTCCAACGTCCTGGGCATCATCCGCGGGGCGGTGGAGCCAGGTGAGAGCCCCTAGGCGCCCCCAGACCACGCCCCCTGCGCTCCGCCCGGCTGGCCCCGCCCACCCGCCTTCCGCCCTGGTTTCTGAGTCTCCGCTCCTCTCTGCAGACCGCTATGTGCTGTACGGAAACCACCGGGACAGCTGGGTGCACGGGGCCGTGGACCCCAGCAGTGGCACTGCTGTCCTCCTGGAGCTCTCCCGAGTCCTGGGGACCCTGCTGAAGAAGGGTGAGGCAACCCTCCGTCCTGATCTAGGGACTCTCCCAGCTGGAGGTCACCTGCAGCCCGCTCTCCCCTGAGGTCCCGCGAGTCCTGTCCCACCTCCTGTCTCTCACTCTCCAGGGCCCACTTGTGCCAAGCCTGAGGGCCCTGGGGGCCAACCTGCATGGACACCAGCCCTGGCCTTGCTCAAGTCGCCCAGTGGGACATGGGGAGCCCGGGCACTGGCTTCTGAGAGCCTCCTGTGTCCCTCCAGTGGAGCGAAGCTGGGTGCCGCTGTGAGCACGGCAGTGCCCGGGCTCTGGCTTCAGCCTAGTGGGACAGGCATGACAGGCAGTCATTAACTCAACAAATATGTCCTGTAAGCCTACTACATGCCAATCCAGTTCTAGGTACAGCAGACCCCACAGTGAACACTTGAGTTGCTGCATGTAAAGGCAACTGTGGTCTGCACTAAAAGGAAAATTATAAGGGGGTTTCCTGGTGGAAGCCCGACCTCAGAAAGGCCTCCCTTCCGAGCTGGCATTTTGAGGGGGAGCTCCCAGCGGAGGGCACAGTGTGGGAAGGGGGACCGGACCCGGTGGCAGCCCAGCTGGGGAGTTTGGAGTTCCATCCGAAGGAGGCTGGGAAGACGGTGTGGGATGCTAATCAAAAGGGTGACATGCTGGAGTCCCAATTTTATTGATTTAAAGTTTATTCATTTATTTTGAGAGAGAGAAAGTGCAAGCAGGGGAGGGGCAGAGAAAGAGAATCCCAGGCAGGCTCCACACTGCCAGCTTGGACCGATCTTCCATTACCTGTAACATCCTAGAGCTATAACTATATAATTTGAATTGATACCAACTTAATCTCATATGAAACTCTGCTCCCGTAAAGCGCTGTCCTTCCCTGTTTGTGTTACTCATGTCACAAGTTACATGGGTTTACACATGTGCCCATTCCCATACTGATTTTGAGGTGCCTACGAGACATTCCCCAGGGAGAGGGCAAGCAGGCAGTTGAAGGTGCTGATCTCCAGGTCAGAACAGACTCCAGAGAGAAACTGGGGGGTCAGTGTCACAAAAGGCATGGGAAATCATAGGTGTGGTAGAGATCAACTGATAAGTGGAGGGGGGCAGGGCTTGTGGCCTTCCCCGCCTTTGATACAAGGGTAGGAATTTCTGGCTTGTCGTTGCTGTTCCAGTTTTTTACTTGGAAATAGGTGTTTGAAAGTTGCAGAAATGCTGCACCTTTATCATATCACTGTGTATTTAAGGACATTTTCTAGCAATGACCACCATCCAATGACCGGAATCTGGAAATTAACAATGTCTGCCGTTGTTCTCATAATGGCCTTTAGAGCAAAAGAAATTTCCGGTTTGAGGGCTTGTCCGGGATTGCGCTTTGCGTGTGTGGTAGTGATGGTGTGTGTCACCTGTAATGGTTCCTTAGCTTTTCTTTGTCTTTCTGGATCCTGATATTATTTTGTCGAGCGTTTATCTGATTAGATTCAGGTTACGCATTTGGGGGCAGGAAAGAGTGTGAGAGTTTGTTACTGCAAGCATATAATCATTTTATGCTTCCAAAAATTTCACTTAAAACAGAAGAGCTGAGCAATGATCAAAGGGTACTGAGTCGTAGCCAGAGATGGGAGCACAACCAGGAACGTGTGGTGCTGTGGAGGGTTAGGAGGTGTCTGGAGGAGGTAAGGGGCAAGCGAGGGCCGCCAAGGCTTTTGGGAGGAGGCTGGAGATGGAAACGCGGCCTCCAGAGGCCGTGAGAGGCAGTGTGGGTAGCTAGTGATCCCATGGACTCTGGAGCCCGACTGTGGATTTGAACCCTGCCTCTGCTTCCTACCAAGTGTGTAAACCTGGGCAAGTCCTTTGACTTCTGTGTTACTCAGTTTCAATTAAGAAATGGAGACTCGAGGGGCGCCTGGGTGGCTTAGTCGGTTAAGTGTCCGACTTTCGCTTAGGTCATGATCTCGTGGCTTGTGGGTTCGGGCCCGGCGTCGGGCTCTGTGCTGACTGCCAGCTCAGAGCCTGGAGCCTGTTTCAGTCTGTGACTCCCTCTCTCTGACCCTCCCCTGCTCACCACGCTGTCTCTCTCTCTCTCTCCTAGAAATAAATTAAAAAAAAAAAAAAAAGAAATGGAGACTCTAACAGTCTCTCCCTCAAGGCATTGAGGACTTAATATGAATAATGCCCTAAGGAGAACGTCAACAAGTGGTGGAGAAGTAAGGAGACAGTTGGGGACAGAGGGTCAGGAGGTCTATCAAAGCATGTCTATAAGGAAGGGGAAGGGAGGGCGTTCTGGCAGAAGGGACAACCGGAGATTGGTATTGGGGTCAGTTTTGGGGCGGGGTCACAGCACAGGCTGGAGGCTGGAAAAAGGAGGCCAGAGCCTCTGAGAAGTCTGGGCTGGAGAGTAGCCCGTGACCTACCTTCTGTCTCTGGCTGCCCCGCCCCGTCCAGCCCTTCCTTCTCTCCGAGTTCCCAACCTTTCCCCTAAGCTACCCCATGATCCCGGGATCCTATCCTCCAGCCCTTTACCCCCCTCCGCAGGAACCTGGAGACCCCGCAGATCAATAGTGTTTGCAAGCTGGGGGGCAGAGGAGTTTGGCCTCATTGGCTCCACGGAATTCACCGAGGTGAGCGAGCTCTGCAAAGCAGGCGGTCAAGGGGATTCCTGAGCTAGGGCACCGCCGCGCTGACGTCGGCCTTCCCACCCGCAGGAATTCTTCAGCAAGCTGCAGGAGCGCACCGTGGCCTACATCAACGTGGACATCTCCGTGTTTGGTATGGGGGGCAGCTGGGCTGGGTGGGGGGTGGGGAGGGAGGAAATGAGGGGCTGGGGCCTGAATAAAGGCTTTCTCTGATCTTCCCACAGCCAATGCCACCTTGAGGGCTCAGGGAACGCCCCCTGTCCAGAGCGTCATCTTCTCCGCGGCCAAACAGGTGAAAGGGGGAGGGGCCGGAGGAGGAATGTCCCCGGCGGGGCGGGCGGGGCTGGAGCTGGTACTTATTAGAGGGTCCTGGAGACGGGACCGAGGCTGGCGCCAGGCCCTTGTAGGACCTAGGAAGGAGACTCTGGTGGTCCGGGCCGAGGACGGCCTTTTGGGCCTTGGGGGAGGCCAGTCCCAGACTGGATTCCTCTCCGGGTCAGATCCCCGCTCCAGGCCCCGAAGGCCTCAGCATCTACGACAACTGGATCCGGTATTTCAACCGTAGCAGCCCTGCATATGGCCTGGTCCCCAGGTGAGCCCAGGGCCAGGACTGGGGCCCGGGAAAGCCGGGCTGGCCCAGTGCCCTCCAACCCAACTATCTTTCTTTTCACAGCCTGGGCTCTCTGGGTGCCGGCAGCGACTATGCACCCTTCATTCACTTCCTGGGCATCTCCTCCATGGACATCGCCTACACCTATGACCGGGTGAGGGAGCACTCCTCTGTCTCCCAGCTCCGTACCTTGCTCCCTTTCCTCTTTTAGAGCTGCTCTAGTGCAGACTGAGTGCGGCTCCACCACTCAGCAGCTGTGCTACCTCGCCAACTTTCTTAACCTCTCTGAGCATCTGTATATGCTCCCATTAATTTACCAAATTCAAGGTACTACTGATTTTAAGCTGCAACATTGTGATGTGCACTATTCACGGGGGAAAAAAGCAACACTGCCAGTTAGCTGTGGAGTGACATTGACTTACGAAGCATCATGGGGCAGGGCACCTGGGTGGCTCAGTAGGTTAAGCATATGGCTTCTGCTCAGGTCATGATTTGTGGTTTGTGAGTGCAAGCCCCACATTAGGCTCCCTGACAGTGCAGAGCCCACTTCGAATCCTCTGTTCCCCTCTCTGCCCTTCCCCCACTTGTGCTCTCTAAAAAATTAAATTAAATTGGGGCGCCTGGGTGGCTTAGTCGGTTAAGCGTCCGACTTTCGCTTAGGTCATGATCTCGCGGTTCGTGGGTTCAGCCCCACGTCGGGCTCTGTGCTGACTGCCAGCTCAGAGCCTGGAGCCTGTTTCAGAGTCTGTGTCTTCCTCTCTCTCTTACCCTCCCCTGCTCACGCTGTCTCTCTCTCTCCTAAAAATAAAAAAAAAAAAATTAAAAAAAAAATTAAATTTCAAAAAAAGCATCCTGGAACACCTGGCTAGCTCAATCAGTGGAGCATGCAACTCTTGATCTTGGGTTTTAAGTTCAAGCCTCACATTGGGTGTAGAGATTACTTTAAACACTCAGATTTTTAAAAAATTAAAAAAATTTTTAAAAAATATTTATTTGAAAGAGAAAGAGGGAGACAGAGTGTGAATAAGAGAGGGGCAGAGAGATGAAGACAGAATCTGAAGCAGGCTCCAGGCTCCAAGCTGTCAACACAGAGCCTGATGTGGGGCTGTAACTCATGAACTGCGAGATCATGACCTGAGCCGAAGGTGGACGCTTAACCGACTGAGCCACCCTGGCGCCCCTAAAAAATGTTTTTAAAAATGTTTGTTTATTTTTGAGAAAGAGAGATAGTCAGATTCCGAGCAGGAGAGGGCCAGAGCGAAGGGGAGACACAGAATCTGAAGCAGGCTCCAGGCTCTGAGCTGTCCCCAGAGAGCCTGACCATGGGGCTTAAACTCACAAACTGTGAGATCCTGACCTGAGGCGAAGGTGGACACTTAACCGACTGAGCCACCCAGGCGTTCCAAAAAGCAAATTCTGAAAATAAGAGGCATCCTGTTTCCAGAGATCTTAAAATATGAAAAACTGTTTACCCCAGAATAGGTTAAATAACAGTATAAACCAGGGGTGATTCGTGGCACTAGCGTGAGGGTAACACAGAATAAGCGATCTTGGATCGCTATTAGCTGTGTGAAGTCAGGCGGGTGACTTAACTTCGTGAGCCTCAGTTTCCTCCTTTGTAAAGTAGGAATTCTAGGGGGCGCCTGGGTGGCTCAGTTGGTTAAGCGTCCGACTTCAGCTCAGGTCATGATCAAACAGTTCGTGGGTTTGAGCCCCGCGTCGGGTTCTGTGCTAACAGCTCGGAGCCTGGAGCCTGTTTCAGATTCTGTGTCTGCCTCTCCCCTGCCCACACTCTGTTTCTCTCTGTCTCAGTCTCAAAAATAAATCAGAACTAAAAAAAAAAAATTAATTAAAAAAAGTAGGAATTCTAGAACCTACCTCATAGCCATGACGATGAGATAACGTCCCTATGTTGTGGTACGTCTCCTCCCGCTTCTCATCCCAAGCCTGTCACTCGGTCCTGTTCCCCTAGAGCAAGACCTCGGCCAGGATCTACCCCACCTACCACACAGCCTTCGACACCTTTGGTTACGTAGACAAATTTGTGGACCCTGGTGAGGAAGGGGGCCAGGGGAGCCCTGGGGCTGGAGCGGGGTGGGCTGAAGACCGAGCCCTGGCCTGATCACACTCCTTGCAGGCTTCAGCAGCCATCAGGCCGTGGCCCGGACTGCAGGGAGTGTGCTTCTGAGGCTCAGTGACAGCCTCTTCCTGCCTCTGAATGTCAGTGACTACGGGGAGACCCTCCGAGGTTTTCTGCAGGCTGCCCAGCGCGACCTTGGGGTCCTGTTGGAGCAGCACAGCATCAGCCTGGGTATGGAGCCCCCTTAACGTGGAGGCGTGGGGAGCCCTGCACCTCCAGGGCTAAGCTGCTGGCTGTCCCCCCCCAGGGCCTCTGGTGACTGCAGTGGAGAAGTTTGAGGGGGCAGCCGCGGCCTTGACCCAGCACCTAGCAGCGCTGCGGAAGGACACCCCTGAGTGAGCAAGGGCAGCAAGCAGGTGTCTGGGAGGGCGGCATCTGGGGCAGGTGCAGGCTGGGAGCTGGGCTGCTGCTTCCAGGGTGACAAGAAGTCCTGCCGCTTCCAGCCCCCTGCAGGTCCGGATGCTCAACGACCAGCTGATGCTGTTGGAACGGACCTTCCTAAACCCCCGGGCCTTCCCAGAGGAACGCTACTACAGGTGAGGCTGCTCAGAGCTCTTGGCGGGAGTGCCGCACGGTGAGGGTGGACAAGGGGGACCCATCGGAGGGCAGAGACTGTCAGAGTCAGAGCTCAGCCCCTTGAAAGTTGGGGAATCGGGCTCAAATGAGGGGAGGCAAATCAGTCAAGGCCACCTTGGAACTATGACGCCCATCTCTCCCCCGACCTTGCGGCGAGGGCCCCACCTTTCAGAGGCAGTGGGGAGGCGCTTTTGTGGCTCGCTGTATACAGAGGAGCCCCTTCCAGGCTGACGCTCCCCCCTTTCCTGGTCCCTGAGTGACTCTGCGTCTCCCCTGGACCTTCTTTCAGCCACGTGCTCTGGGCACCCCGCACCGGCTCCGTAGCCACGTTCCCAGGACTGGCCAATGCCTGCTCCAGGGCCATGAACATGAGCCCAGGATCTGCAGCCTGGGCTGAAGTCCAGAGGCAGCTCAGCATCTTGGTGGTGGCCCTGGAGGGCGCCGCTGCCACCCTGCGGCCTGTGGCTGACCTCTGACCTCAGCCCTCATTCTCCAGCTCCCCACCATCCTTTCTCCCAACTTCCTCCCACTCTGATTTTTTGGGGGTGTGTCCCAGATGATGCCAGCCTGAGGCACCATCACTGGACCCTCTTGAGCCTCTGAGACAACAGCTCGGGGTCCCGCCAGTTGTGAACACATAAAAGGAGTGACAAGCCTTCCTCGTCCTGGATCTTGTGCAGAGGGTGAAGACTCAGAGATGGGGATGACGGGGAGGGGAGTGTCAAAACCACCAGCCACTCTTGGGGGTGCATGGGCAGGGATAGGATGCGTAATGCCGGCCAGAGACCACCAGACCCACCCCTCAGGGACCAGCAGGGAAACTGAGGCCTGGGAATGGCTAGGGCCTTGCCCAGGCTGGGTTCCTCTCTCCCTCCATCCCTATCACATCTCAACGACTCCCTGCGCTCCCCCAAATAAATCAATTATACTTATTGTCCCTACAAAACAAATTCCTTTTATTGTGTAGGAATTATGAAAAACCAAGAAACCTGAGTGCTTGGATCCAGGCCTGGGTCTGGGAGAGTGTGCAGCTCCTCACGCGGGGGCCTTCGGTGCATCCACACCCTCGTCCTCCTCTGCCATGACCACCTCCTCCAGGGTGCGCCCCCCCAGCTTGCTCCCCACCAACACTCTGCAGGTCCCGGCAGGTGGCAGCCCTTCCTCCGTGTAGCGACCCCTGAGAAACACAACTCTCTCCTGTCCATCCAAGGGCAGTCCGTGGGCCTGACACAGATCCCGTGCCTCTTCTGGCCCATCCAGGGCCAGCAGGTGGACCATGAAGCCCAGAGGCAAGGTCTGGCCTTTGGGGGTGCTCAGGGCACGGGCGAGGCGGGCCAGGGCTCCCCGGCGGGCCCGGCCTATGTGGCACTGCACGGCGCAGCTTTGCAGATAAGGCAGGATCCGGAGCAGGCGGAACAGGCGCGCGGTGTTGCCTTCGCGAAAGGCCGAGTTCACAGCCAGAGCCCTGCGCAGGGCCGGGCAGGAACGCAGGGCAGCCGGTAGCTGCAGAACCTCGTGAAGGGCCTCCACGGAGCCTGTGAGGGAGGAAGCGCGGCGGGAGACAGCTCAGTGTCTTTCTCAGATCAGGTCCACTTTCCATCGCATCCCTTTAGGCCTCTCCCCTCCCCTAGCCTCCCACCTTCCCGGGCCCTAAGCCACGCCCACTTCCTCTAGCCTACCACGGAGCACTTCTCTGAACTTGGGCCACCTACCTTCCGCTCCGGCTGCACCCCTCCTCTGGGCCAAGCTTCCTTTCCCCTCCCCCTTTCTCCATGGGCCTGGTCCAAGGCCTCATCGGAAAGAGTTGCTAGAGCCCATTCCAACAGTCCGGATCCTCTCAACAAAGTGAGGCATGGTTTTCCGATGGAGGTGACAGGCCAGATGATTTCACGACTTGGCCTGAGACTGTCCTTGAGTCCCTCCGTAGTAGAATTTGACACAAAAATCCAAGTTTTCGGGGCACCTGGGTGGCTCACTGGGTTAAACGTCCAACTTCGGCTCAGGTCATGATCTCACAGTTCATGGGTTTGAGCCCCGCATTGGGCTCTGTGCTGACAGCTCCGAGCCTGAAGCCTGCTTCGAATTCTGTGTCTCCCTCTCTCTTTTCCCTTCCCTGCTCATTCTCTCTCTCTCTCTCTCTTAAAAATAAATAAACACTTAAAAATTTTTCAAAAAAATCCAAGTTCCCTGGCTTCAAACCCAGCTCTCTCCACTGCTCTAGCTGCTGCACAGAGAGGAAGCTGGGGCTCCCACACCTTCCCTGTCTGCCTGGTGAGGCCTTTTCTTCAAGCAGCTTCGGCCCCTGCTCCCCACACGAGAATCACAACGGAACCTCAGGCCACTTTTGTGAACTAAGGCTTCCGACCCATCAGTACGTTGTGAAATCAAGAGCATTTTGTTACAATTAAATAGAATAGTATTAGACCGCACCATCCATCCACAGGGAGGATCTTAAAGCCTTGAAACTTCCGTGCAGGAAGTTTCATGGGCAGATATTCCTGGCTGCTTTGCAACACTGAACTACATGTTTCAAAACGTTTGAAAATCACTTGGGTGAACATTCCCGTTCCAACCTCGTCCTCTCCGCTTTTGTTACCAAAAAACCCTGAGACCCAAATGTGGGAATGGCCAGGCCAGAAGGCCCACGTCCGGGCTCAGCGGATCTGGCGCACTGACTCGACACACATTTAAAAGGCAGGATGAGTTAAGGAGCTAATGGGGAGGCTGTAAAGCTTCTCGTTCCTTCTCCGGCCTCCACCGTCTACAGGGAGGCCCCCTTCCCACCCCCCACGCCCGCTCCCCGCCCTTCCGCCGGCACCCCAACTCACCCAGGTTATAGAGCAGAAAGAGGCCCTGGAAGGCCGCCTGGCGGGGATGCGGGCCGGCGCTCTGAGCGTAGCAGCGCCGCAGAGACCCGAAGCCTTCCTGCACCTGGGCCTGCAGCAGCACCGGGTCCGCCGGCCCGCGCACGGCGTCGGGCCCCAGCCGCGCCACCACGGCCAGCAGCACAGCCAGCGCCGCCTCCAGCACCACCGCCGCCTCGGCGTCGCCCGCGCCCTGCAGGGCCAGGTCCAGCCGCACGGCGCGCAGCCGGTCCGCCACGAAGCTGGCCACCTCGGCGCTGGATGCGTCGGCGCGCTCGGCCACCTCGCCGGCCAGGTAGCGCACGGTGGCCAGCAGCACGGACGGCGGACGCAGCTGGCTGGGCGGGGGCCGGGCCTTGCCGGCGGCCGGCCGCCTGTACTCCTTCACGGCGCGCTGCGGGTCCGCGCGGGGCCGGTCGCCGCGGCACCCCGGCGCCACCTCGAAGCGGTGCAGGCGGCGCTCCTTTTCGCGCTGAGCGCGCTCGGCGGCCGGGCACATGTCCGGGCACGTGCCCACCGGCAGCTTGCAGCCGGACATGGGTGGGCTGAGGGGAAAGGACAAGCTCTCAGCATCCCGGGGACCGCGGCAGCCACTCGATCCATTCTACCCGAGGGCCGGCGGAGGCCGGCGGTGACTGGCGGCGGAGCAGGTAGACCCTGGCTGGGCCCCGCCTCCCCGCCCTGGGCCAAGAATCCCCACCGTCCAACAGGCAACCGCCGTCCTCTCACCGACTCTTGTCCCCTCCCACAAGGCCTCGAGCAGGCCTCCCGAGACTCCCCGCGTTGTAGTCCAGCGCCACCACGTCCGGCTCAGGCGGTCCTGAGACCTCCATGATGCACCGCGCGCAGCCCAGCCCACTCCCATGATACACCAGTTTGTAGTCCCTTCCGCAACCAATCGCTTCGCAGGAGGGGCGGGGAAGGAGTGGAGCCACGCCTTTCCAGGTTTTATCCCGCCGAACCCCCACACTTCGTCTCTGGGCACCTCCCAAAATGACTGACCCTAATTTAGGTTCCTCTTCATCATCCCTTTCATCCAATAACCTGGTTCAGTCGGCCTTACTGTCATTCTCTACTCTTGTTTCCCTGGAGACTATTCTCCCCGCTTTCTAGATCAGGGGTCAGCAAACTTTTTCTGCAAAGGGTCAGATAGTAAATGCTTTGAGATCTGGCAGGTCGAAACTAGTCAACCTGCCAACTAGTCACCTCAGCTGGCGGAGTGGGAAAGCAGCCACCGCCAATATTAAATGGATGAGCCTGATTGTGTTCCACAACATCTTATTTTTAGATACTGAAATTTCATGTCATTTTCGCCTGTCACAGAATACTATTCTTTTGATTTTTTTTTTCAATTATTAAAAAAACGTAAAAACCGGGGCGCCTGGGTGGCTTAGACGGTTGGGCGTCCGACTTTCGCTTAAGTCATGATCTCGCGGTTCGTGGGTTCGAGCCCCGCGTCGGGCTCTGTGCTGACTGCCAGCTCAGAGCCTGGAGCCTGTTTCAGTCTGTGACTCCCTCTCTCTCTGACCCTCCCCTGCTCACGCTCTCTCTCTCTCCTAGAAATAAATAAAACATTAAAAAAAAACAACGTAAAAACCCTTCTAGCTCATGGGCCTTAAAGAAAAAGGCAGTAGGCAAAACGAGAGCGCTGGCCCATAGTTTGCAGAACCCTGTTCTAGACGGGTAAACAGCTAGTTTAGGACCGGAGATGCTGCGCATGCAGGATAGACAGGATCACAAGTATGAGTCCCTGATTCCAAGGTGGCAGACGTGGTCAGGGAGCTTCAAATTCATTATTTGTCTCATTCTTGGTCCAGTTACATAGAGAAATGACCCCTAAAGTTACAAGACCAGATACAGGGTCGGGCCCCAGGGACAGTAAAAGGGAGTGGCTGGCAGTGCTGGAGCTAGTCCTGGGTAAGGGGTCCCGCCCTCTCAGGGCGGGAGTTGGGACAGATGCAGGCGCAAGATTTCTTCTGCCCGCTTTAGGTACTCAGCTGCCTTCTTCTTCACACCCTCCCGGCGGGCAGATGATGGGTCACCTATGGAGAGAGAATGGTTCAGCTGAAATACCGGGGTTCAGAAGCCCTGGTCCAGCCCCTTACGGTTCACAGAGCATCAACATGCATCTCCCCCACTCCCCAGGAATCAGATCCATTCTCCCCATTTTACAAATGAGGAAGTTGAGGCCACAAGAGGTAAAGAAACGGCCCAAGGCTATACAGCTGGTCAGTGACGAACAATTCTGATCCTTGACTTGTTTGCTTTTCACATTCCCTTCCCTTCACCGCACTATCCGAAATTCTCGGCCTGACCTTCCACCTTCCAGTCTTACTCACCGGGAACCCCTTGGAGCAGGATGTGAACGCCGTCCCGATAGCCTTGCAGGGCTGCAGGGTACGCCCCTGCCTTCTCATCGCGCAGGGCCTGGGTGATGAGCTCTGTGGCTTGGCTCAGATAGGCAGGGACGGGTCCTTCTTCCTCCTCCTGCCCTCCAGGCTCCCAGGGCTCCTGGTCCAGGCTTTCAGACTCTACCTCCATGGCTGCCAGCTCACCCACGTGGGTTGGACTGGGGCCCGCACCTTCTACAATCAGATATGGAGGACTCACGCCAGACTGGCCCTCCCTTTCCCAGGACCCGCTGCCCATCCCCAGACCTGTCTTGCCCATCAAGGTACCGACCTGTCCCACGTGGAGGGAAGCAATGCCTGAGCAATTCAAGAGCCATTTGCACACAGCATCTATTTAAATTTGCACACAGATCTATTTCACTGAGGCAGTTCTTTGGTTTTGTAAAAATAATAACAAAAAAATGACCTTCCTAATTCTTTCCTTGGGTGCACATTAACATTAGTTTGTGAGGTCTGGGTCCCTGGGCCTACTCCTCTCCTGACTATAGTTGAAATACAAATCTAAGAATTCTCTCCACAAAGTCTAACTGAAGGATGCTACAGCAACTTTGCCAGGCCAAGGATAGAAATGCTCCAAACCCTGGAATGTGAGAATAATGGATTCCGAGAATTTCAGGTCTTACAACTTCAGTTGAGAACCGCGTCTGTGGGAGGGCCTTCCCCGTTCCATGGGGTGGGGGTGGGCGGGGTCTTGTGGTGCCTCCACCTTCCAGCAGCTGCTGCAGGGTCTCCTGTGCTGCTCTCTGAGCTCAAACCTCGCCCCTCCTCAATCAACAGGCCTCTCCTGCCTTCAGGATCTGTAGCGCAGCCCTGAGCCAGGCGGGAAACCCCACCTTGGGCTTCCAATGGAAGGAAGTCAAAGCCTCTCAAGACAGCGTGACCCCTGCCTGTTCCAAAGCTTTCTCAGGGAGAAGATCTCATGGTGGGAAGTGGCTCATTTCCTTCCTCTGCGGTTGTTCACTGTTCACGGGCCTCCAGCATATGCGCCCTTGCAGGCGGCACCTGCTTCTGATTCTAAGGCTGGCGATTGCCCGAGGTGGGGGGGGGGCACCTTTCAAGGATTCACACAGGCACTACATGTGCTAGTTGGTGGCTCTGCCTACCCTCCTTGCCCCTACATCAGCCCCCCTCTGCTTGTCCAAGCTTGTTACCTTCCCTGGAGAAGGGGTCGAAGAGGGCAAGCTCAGCGTCTGTGAGGGGGCCTCGGGCAGGGGAGCTGGATGCCTCCTCGGTGCTCCCACAGTTAAAGACGAGATCCAGGGCCTCCTGGGCAGGGCTGGATGGTGGGGGATCCGCTGAGGAATAGATCGTTGGTGACATTCATGCCTGACCTTATCATTTCCCGGCTTTCCAAATGGAATCCCCTCTCATTAAGTCCTTGTGGCACCCAAGGGCACAGATAAGCCTATGTTTAGGGTTTGTATGTTTAGGGTTTAGATTAAGAAACTCCAGCCTAGACAAGGGAAACGGCCTGGCTAGAGATCCTCAGCAGGTAGAGGCGCTGGAACATACCCCAGAATTTTTACTGGGGCAAATCTTTGCTGGGGAGGAAGTGTGTGCCCTCCACCACCCCCAGACCCTCCAGCCCCGGCACCCTCCCCACCCCCAATGTACCTGGAGCCTCCAGTTCCTCAAGGCCTCTCCTCTCTGCAGGGAGTGGCTGGGGCAACCAGGGCTCCTCAGGGGGCGGCGTGGGGATCAAAGGGGGTGGCAGGATGTGCAGGTCCCTGGACATGTCAGAGGGCCGAGTTACCTCCCCACCCTGAGGGAGAGAAAGACAGGGATGGGGGGGTGGTCTCTGGTGGGGCCTCACGGGCAGGTATGGGGAGGAGGGATGAGCAGGTGCACATACCCGGAAGAACTCCTTGAGCTGGGGGCTGTTGTTGAGTGCAGGGATGTGCACCGTGAAGCGTAGCAAGTCCTCAGCCCCCTTCCGCCGCTCCTCAATCACCGAGGCCTCAAACCGGCCTGCAGCCACCCCCAGGCAATGGGTGGGGAGAGAGGCAGCGATCTGTATATTTCACTTAATATGTATGTTTCACTTAACCCAATATAACCAAAATAGTCTCCTTTGAACCCGTGATCCATATATAAATGATCAAGATAGTTAACATTCTATTTCAGCGTGCACTCACCCCCTAGGCACACCTTGGCTCAGACTCCCCACATCTGCCTTACAGTTGCTGTTTTTGAATAGCGAGGGTCTAGAGGGTCACAGCAGCTTTGGGGAAGGGGGATTCTTGTTCTGCAACTTACAGGCCGAGCCTCTTCTGACCCTGAGCCTCAGCTGCTTTGTCTTGAAAATGGGGCTAATGAAGACAGGATGTTAAAGGGCTTGAGACAACACTAAAGGCTAGGCTGCTCTGAGCCTCGGTTTCCCCCTGTGTGGAAGGAGGCTGTCCCTGAGGGTCCTTCGGCTCCCTGAAAGTGTCTCTGTTGGGGGTTTTGGCTCCCCTCATCCAGGCCCCACCATCAGGGGTCCTCCTTGCCCACCTGTCCCTCCATCTGCAGCCTGAAAGCCTAGATCAACACTCAACAAACACCTGGGCCAATACTCACCGAACACCTGGGCCCGGGGGAAGGCAGGAAACTCCTCCAGGCGGCGGAAGAGGTTGCGGTGGGTGTAAGCCAGGTCTCCATGCAGCTTGCGGAAGTCGCTGTACCGCTTCCAGACCACCACCTAAGGGGGATACAAGACTTGACTCAGGCCAGCAATGGTGGAAAGAGGTTTCTCCACCCCCAGCGTGGGCCCAGCGCGGGTGTGCAATTGGGGGGGTGGCACCCCCTTCTCCCAGGGTCGCGGAGTTACCAGTTGTTCCTTTACTGCTCCCGCATCTGGAATTGGGGAATGGTCCCCCTTCCTCCCAGGAGCCTCACCTCTTTGACATCCTCTGGGTCCCTCTTTGAGATGAACTGAGGAAGAAAGGCAAGAACCAGGTGAGACCGGAGACTGACATCCGACACCCCATCACGCAGTCAAATCCAGGGATGCCCCAGGTACCTCCCAGCCCCCCTCAAAGAGGCAGAGGCCTTTGCCTGTTGGCCACTGGTATCAAGGTGATCTGGCTTTGAGGCTTTGCATGACTTGGAGCTGTTTTACCACGTGCCCGTTTCGTCATCTGCCAAATGCGAGGATCCCTAAAGATCCATCCAGACCCCTTGGTCCTCAGCCCAACTTTTAGCTCAGTTCCTTCGCGAATTATGTGTCATCCTTGTACACTGGCCCCGCTAACCTCTGTATCTTCCAATTGGAGCATATGTGCCACCTACGAGAGCATTATTTCATTTCCTTCAAAGGGCCGAGTCCCTGCATTTCATACTGAAACCAAAGAACCTCAAGTTCTCCAAAGATCAGGTTCTGTCCCAGGAGCCGCTCCTTCCTTAAGTGAGGAAGACTCTGTGGGCAAACACTCTCGAACACAGAAGACCCATGACTGAGGTTATGATCCCTCAAAGAGCAGACTGGGGTCTGAGGTGGAAAGAATTCCCTGTATTCACTATGCTATATTTCTAATAATTAGGGGGCGCCTGGGTGGCTCAGTCGGTTAAGTGTCTGACTTCGGCTCAGGTCGTGTCTCGCAGTTTGTGGGTTCGAGCCCCGTGTCGGGCTCTGTGCTGACAGCTCGGAGCCTGGAGCCTGTTTCGGATTCTGTGTCTCCCCCTCTCTCTGCCCCTCCCATGCCTGTGCTCTGTCTGTCTCTGTCTCTCAATAATAAATAAATGTTAAAAAAAAAAAAAAAAGAAAGAAAGAAAGAAAGAAAAGAAAAGCTTGGACTACCTGATAGTTTTCAAAACATCTCCTTTTAATTATCCTAGAGGCCAAGGTGGCAGATATGATGAACACGCTCATTTTACAGAAGAGGAAATGGAGGTTCAGGGAGGAGGTGGGACCTGTGCAAGATCAGACACCGGGGTTTGCAAATGATCTGATAAAGGGTTAGTACCCAAAATATATAAAGAACTCCTATAACACACCAAAACCCAAACAATCTAATTTAAAAATGGACAGAGGAACCAAGTAGACGTTTCACCAAAGAAGACATCTAGATGGCCAAAGGACACATGAAAAGACACATCACTCACCATCGGGGAAATGCAGACCAAAGCCACCTCACCCCAGTCAGAACAAAGAGGTAAGAAATAACAAGTGTTGGTAAAAATGTAGAGAAAAGAGAACCCTCGTACACTGTTGGTGGGAATGCAAACTGTATGGAACACAGCCCTAAAAAATGAAAAATAGAAATACCATTGGATCCAGGAATTCTACTTTGGGTAGAATTTCTTTGGGTATTTACCCAAAGAAAACAAAAACACTAATTCAAAAAGATATACACTGTATTTACTGCAGCATTATTTACAACAGGCAAACCGCAGAGGCAGCCCAAGTGTCCACTGACGGGTGAACGGATAAAGAAGATGTGGTATGTACATAATGGACTAACACCCAGCCATACAAAAGAATGAAATCAGGGCGCCTGGATGGCTCAGTCGGTTGAACGTCTGGCTTCAGCTCAGGTCATGATATCACGGTTCGTGAGTTTGATCCCCGCATCAGGCTCTGTGCCAACAGCTCAGAGCCTGGAGCCTGCTTCAGATTCTGTGTGTGTCTCTCTCTCTGCCCCTCCCCTGCTCACACTCTGTCTCTCTCTCTAAAAAAAGAAGAAAGAAGGAAGGAGGGAAGGGAAGGGGAGGGGAGGGAGAGAGGGAGAGAGAGAGAGAGAGAGAGAGAGAGAGAAAGAAAGAAAGAAAGAAAGAAAGAAAGAAAGAAAGAAAGAAAGAAAGAAAGAAAGAAGGAAAGAAAGAAAGAAAGAGGGGCGCCTGGGTGGCTTAGTCGGTTAAGCGTCCGACTTTTGCTTAGGTCATGATCTCGCGGTTCATGGGTTCGAGCCCCGCGTCGGGCTCTGTGCTGACTGTCAGCTCAGACCTGGAGCCTGTTTCGGAGTCTGTGACTCCTTCTCTCTCTGACCCTCTCCTGCTCACGCTGTCTCTCTCTCTCGCTCTCCTAGAAATAAGTAAAACATTAAAAAAAATTAAAAAAAAAAAGAAAGAAAAAAAGGAAAGAAAGAGATAAAGGAAGAAAGAACATTTAAAAAAATTAAAATTGGACAAAATATTTGAGCAGGCACCTCCCACCAAAGAATATGTTTGAATGGCCAATAAGATTATGAAAATATGCTCAACATCGTTAGTCATCAGAGAAATGCAAATTATACTGCAATGAGGTGTTACACATCCACGAGCCTAGAATGCCGAAAATGGAAGATGCTGATGATATCAAGTGCTGCTGAGAACAGGAGTATGAAACAGGACAACTACTTTCGAAAACTGATCATTTCTTTTTCTTTTCTCTTCCTTCTCTTCAGATTTTATTTTTAAGTAATCTCTACGCTCAACATGGGGCTTGAACTCACAACCCCAAGCTCTACCAAAAGAGCCAGGCAGGTGCCCTGAAAATTGGTAATTTCTAAAATGTATTTACTTTGAGAGAGAGTGTGTGCGAGCACAAGCTGGGTAGGGGCAGAGAGAGAGAGAAGAAAAGAGGGAAGAAGAGAAGGAAAATCCTAGGCAGGCTCAGCACTGGCAGCATGGAGCCCTACTCCGGGCTCAAACTCACCAACCACCCAGAGATAATGACCTGAGCCGAAACCAAGAGTCAGATACTTAACAGACTGAGACACCCAGGTGCCCCCAAACTGGTAATTTCTGGAACTACACATGTACCAATCAAGTGACCCAGCAATTCCACTCCTAAGTACATACCAGGAAGAAATGGGTGCACACGTCCATAGAAGACTTGTACATGAATGTTCACACAACTTTACTTGTAACAAATGAAACATTTTTTTTTAAGTATTTTTTATTTATTTCTAGGAGAGAGAGAGAGAGAGACAGCGTGAGCAGGGGAGGGTCAGAGAGAGAGGGAGTCACAGACTGAAACAGGCTCCAGGCTCTGAGCTGGCAGTCAGCACAGAGCCTGACGCGGGGCTCGAACCCATGAACCGCGAGATCATGACCTAAGCGAAAGTCGGATGCTTAACCAACTAAGCCACCCAGGCGCCCCGAAACATTTTTTAGACAACAGGAGAATGAATAAAGAAATGGTGGTATATTTATACAAGGGACTACTTCCACACAGCAATAAAATAGAATCGACTACTATACACTCAACAACATGGATGAATTCCAAAAACATTATAGACAGCGAGAAAGGCCAGACACAAGAGTACTTGCAATGGATGATTCCATTTGTACAAGCTTCAAAAACAGACAAAACTAGTCTATGGCAACAGAAGTCAGGTCAGTGGTTGCCTTTGTGGGAGGACTATAGAATGGAAAGGAACAAAGAAAGACGTCTATATCCTGGTCTGAGTGCTGCCTGTACAGATGTACACATATGTAATGTGAAAATTCCTGGGCTGTATGCTTAAGATTTGTGCATATTACTTTACGTAAATTATGTCTGTTTTAAAAAATTTACAAGGAGAAATAACAAAAAAAAAAAAAAAAGGAAAAATACCAGCAAGTGACTTGTAGAACGTCACTGTGTATAAATAATAAAATGGATACACATGTCTGCTTTTTTAAAGTCTTTTTATTTTTTTATTTTTTTAAATTTTTATTTTTTTTATTTTTTATGTTTTATTTATTTCTAGGAGAGAGAGAGAGAGACAGCATGAGCAGGGGAGGGTCAGAGAGAGAGGGAGTCACAGACTGAAACAGGCTCCAGGCTCTGAGCTGGCAGTCAGCACAGAGCCCGACGTGGGGCTCGAACCCACGAACCGCGAGATCATGACTTAACCGACTAAGCCCCCCAGGCGCCCCTTTAATAGTCTTTTTAAAAATTTTTTATTTTGGGGCCACTGGAGTGGCTCAGTCAGTTAAGGTCCGACTTCGGCTCAGGTCATCATCTCACAGTTGGTGGGTTCGAGCCCCGCGTCGGGCTCTGTGCTGAATGCTTACTCAGAGCCTGGAGCCTGCTTCAGATTCTGTGTCTCCTTCTTTCTCTGACCCTCCTCGTTCATGTTCTGTCCCTCACTCTATCTCTCAAAAAATAAATAAATGTAAAAAAATGTTTTATTTTTATTTTTTGTTTTGTCAGGTGATTATCTTTCTTTTTCTTTCATTTTTGTTTAAATTCCAGATAGTTAACATAAAGTGTAATGTTAGTGCCAATAAAATTTTGTGACATATCTACTTTTATTTTTTCTTAATTAATTTATTTTGAGAGAGAGACAGGGAGAATCCCAAGCAGGCTCCGAGCTGTCAGTGAAGAGCCTGACTCGGGACTTGATCTCATGAACCTTGGGGCTCGATCGATGACCTGAGCCTAAGTCAAGAGCCGGAGGCTTAACCGACTGAGCCACTCAGGTGCCCGACATATCTGCTTTTAAATATACGGTTTATCTGCAAGGATAAATAAGAAACTAGCTACACTGGTTCTCACAAAGATGGCAGACAAATGGAGATGGTAAGGGAGGGAAAATTATTTATCTTTAAAAGTTAAAAAAAATATCAAAATAATGCATTTACTTGTTTAAAAACAGAAAGACTTCTGAGAACCGGCTACAGCAACTTGCCACACCCTTCCCACCCATCTAGTGACGTCTTCCTAGGGGCACTATTTTTGTGTGTTTTTCAGGCCAAAGGAAACACTGAAAGGATAGGGGGAAAACTCATTTGAAATATCTGGGATTCTGCACTTAAATCCTGAACTTTGGAGATGTCTTTGTGTTTTGGTTTCCCTTTAATAGTTACTAATGCACCAGTTTAATAGTTGCCAGGTTCAAAATTCTAAAGGTACAGAACAATTTATAGCGACGTCTTACCCCAACCAATTCTTGTAGGTTATTCTACATTCTTTAATACCGTTTCTATTTTTTAATTCTTCTCTTGGTTTCCCCCAAGTATCTATAAAATGTGCTTATAATCGCTGTTACTGCCTCATACGTCAACTTTCCTCTTTATCTATTGACTTCCTGCTACAAACGTGAAGATAGAGACTTACTCTTCCGATCTTTTGAACTGTATGAATTTTTAAAGGCATAGATGGGTATTTTCTGAAAAATTAAAAACTAAAGTCTTCTTGTAAATATCAAACAAACCAGTTAGCAGAAGTTACTCCAAGAGATTGGAGAACTAACTAACATGCGGATGGGGCCAAAGTTTTCCTCCTAATTTAAAGAAATTCACAGCCCGAACTGCAGACACCACACTTTGGGCGTGGGAACCCACCCCTCCCACTCCGGGAACTGCCGTCCACGCCCTTTTAAAAGGACAGCGCCCTCCCGGGGCCTCGCCCCCTGAAGGCTAATGGAGTAAACGAAGGCTCCTACCGCAGCCTCCCCTTAAAGGGGAAATCCATTCCTGTCGTCTAAAAAGGGAGCTTCCAGCTGCTCCTTGCCTTAAGGTAAAACCCGGCCCCCCTCTGTTAAAAGGGTAAAGGCCCCTGCCGGGCCCCACCTCACCTGCGCGGTCACTTTATACTCGGTGTAGCCCTTGGGGTGGGTCCGGGGGTCCGAGACTGTGTAGTGCCGCAGAAAGTCGTCCTTCGCCTGGCGGGACATGGCAGCCGAGCTGGAGCCGGGCTGACCGCCGGCCTCTGCCTCCTCCACGCCGCCCCCGCCCCTACGGGTCAGTCTCCGCCAGCCACCGCCTCGGCGGGGCTTGCGCCCTCCTTCCTTGGGCCCAGGGAGCAGTCGCAAGTGACGGCGCAGTTCTCGGCCCGGGCGCGCGGCCAGGGAGCGTCTAAAAAGTTCTCGGTTGTTGGTAAAGCGTGAACCGGGTGATTGAAGAAAAGTAAGCACCCGGGAGGTTGGATCACGCAGCTCTGATGGCGGTCAAGCCCGCCCCATCAGGCATCGCCAAACAGCTTCTCCTCTGCTCCGAATTCCCTACTTTCATCTAACCACCCAACTTTCATTGTGTCCAATGTGTGCCAGTTGTAGCCAAATCATTTCCCTGTCTCCCTCCGTAGGATTCGATAATTCATGTTTTCCGGGAAGGTAGGGGCATCACAAGTTCTGAAGTCAAACTTTTTTTCTTTTTTCTTTCCTTTTTTTAAATTGTATTTGCTTAATTAATTAATTAATTAATTTATTGTTTAATTTACATCCGAGTTAGTTAGCATATGGTGCAACAATGATTTCAGGAGTAGACTCCTTAATGCCCCTCACCCATGTAGCCCCTCCCCCTCCCACAGCCCCTCCATCCACCCTCTGTGTGTTCTCTATATTTAAGAGTCTACTAAGTTTTGTCTCCCTCCCTGTTTTTATATTATTTTTGCTTCCCTCCCCTTATGTTCATCTGTTTTGTTTAGTATCTTAAATTCGTTGTGTGAGTGAAGTCGTATGATATTTGTCCTTCTCTGACTGATTTTGCTTAGCATAATACCCCCCAGTTCCATCCACATGGTTGCAAATGACTTTTTTTAAATGTTTATTTATTTTTTAATATTTTATTTTTTATTTTTGAGAGAGAGAGACAGCATGAGCAGGGGAGGATCAGAGAGACAGGGAGACACAGAATCTGAAGCAGGCTTCAGACTCTGAGCTAGCTGTCAGCACAGAGCCCGATGCGGGGCTCGAACCCGCGAACCGTGAGATCATGACCTGAGCTGAAGTCGGAAGCTTAACCGATTGAGCCACCCAGGTGCCCCTTTAATGTTTATTTTTGAGAGAAAGAGAAATGGAGTGTGAGCCGGGGGGAGGGCCAGAGAGAAAGAGTGAGACACAGAATCTAAATGTTTTATTTATTTTATTTTATTTTTTTGAGAGAGAGACAAGCGTGAGCAGGGGAGGGTCAGAGAGAGAGAGGGAGACACAGAATCAGAAACAGGCCCCAGACTCTGAGCTAGCAGTCAGCACAGAGCCCGACACGGGGCTGTAACCCACGAACCCTGAGATCATGACCTGAGCCAAAGTTGGACATTCAACTGACTGAACCACCCAGGTGCCTCATGAAGCCTGAGTATCTTGAGTGAGGGACTGAGGGCACAGTGTCTGGCAAGGGGACTGATTTGTTCCTGGTGTGCAGTGTTGGCCGCAGATTTAGCAGCCCAGGCTCTGGGCACTCCTGACATCTGGCATCCTGAGACCCCCAACAGGAGACCATGAGTCCCGGGTTTCCTTTTGAGAACCATCCTTTTGGCTGGGGGTAGTTATGATCAGCATCTGGGACAGGCCCAGGAGGACCCTGACTGAGACCACCACCGCCAGGGTGTGAAGCTTAAAAGTGGTAGTGTGGGGGGCGCCTGGGGGGCTCAGTCGGTTAAGCGTCCGACTTCGGCTCAGGTCATGATCTCACAGTTCGTGGGTTCAAGCCCCGCATTGGGCTCTGTGCTGACAGCTAGCTCGGAGCCTGGAGCCTGCTTCAGATTCTGTGTCTCCCTCTCTCTCTGACCCTCCCCTGCTCATGCTTTCTCTCTCTAAGAAATAAATAAAACATTAATAAAAAAAAAAAAACTTAAGGGGCACCTGGGTGGCTTAGTCGGTTAAGCGTCCAACTTTCGCTCAGGTCATGATCTCACAGTTCGTGGGTTCGAGCCCCGCGTCCGGCTCTGTGCTGACTGCCAGCTCAGAGTCTGGAGCCTGTTTCAGTCTGTGACTCCCTCTCTCTCTGACCCTCCCCTGCTCACGCTGTCTTTCTCTCTCTCTCCTAGAAATAAATAAAAATCTTAAAAAAAAAAAAAAACTTAAAAAAAGTGGTAGTGTGGGGGAGGTACTCAAGTCTCATGGGCACTCCTGTTGCTGAAACTCAGACGTGTGGGCACCGTACTGCCAGTCTCCAGAAAGAGGCGAAGCAAACTCCCAGAGGAGACTTGGGGAAGCTCAGGCACAGAGTAGATTATCCAGGAGGTGTTTGGGAGGAAGCTGAGATCGGGTAACCTCTGGAACAATACACACCTCTGAAGACCCATTTTATTTGTTTGTTTATTTATTTTTGAGAGAGAGAGCACAAGCAGGGGAGGGGCAGAGAGAGAGAGGGGAAACACAGATTCTGAAGCAGGCTCCAGGCTCTGAGCTGTCAGCACAGAGCCCGACACGGGGCTCGAACTCACAAATTGTGAGATCATGACCTGAGTCAAAGCCCAGCGCTTAACAGGCTAAGCCACCCCGGTGTGCCTGAAGTCCCCTTGGAGACATCACTTCTGCCCTCCCAGCTCTCTCAGCAGGACTGGCTCCAAGTTTTCTTCTTGCCCATAATTCCGTCCCCACTCTGGCCCTGCAGTTCCCAATATTCTCCTTTTTCTCTTTTTTTTCGCCCTGTGCCCTCCAAGCCTGTCGCTGGACACTGTAGAAGAAGTTCTCAGACGCCAAACCAAGTGGATGTGCAGGGCTGCCTCTGTGAGAGGGTAGCAGCAGCCGGGGTCTGCACATAGGCTTGATTTCGTGTTTCATTAGATGTAAACATCAAAGAGCCTCAACGTATGAAAGGGAGCACAAAGGGTCTTAAACATTAACGAGAGGGGCGCCTGGGTGGCTCAGTCGGTTAGGTGTCCGACTTCGGCTCAGGTCACGATCTTACGGATCCGATCGTGAGTTTGAGCCCCATGGCGGTCTCTGTGCTGACAGCTAGCTCAGAGCCTGGAGTCTGTTTTGGATTCTGGGTCTCCCTCTCTGACCCTCCCCTGCTCACGTTCTCTCTCTCTCTCTCTCAGAAATAAATAAAACATTAAAAAATTTAAAAAAAAACATTAACGAGACACACATCTGGTGTTTAGGTGAAGGCGTGCAGAGAGTGCGTACAGTTTCACCGACTGCCAGGCAAGGACAGTGGATCTGTTTCTTAACCGCCTTCTGGGGGCGCACGGGGCCCTGTATCTTGTGATGCTATTGAGTTCGACAGCCTGGAGACCAGATCATGGCTGATGCTTCAGTGATTTTTCCCTTCACCCTCCAGGGCTTATAATACCTTCTCTAGCAATAACTCCACACTTCTCCCCTTTTGTTTTTCAGTTGGAGAAACAGGAGTTGTGGTAGAAGTGGTGAGCATCAGGGTGTTGGTGAAGAACACCTTGGGTGACTTGTTAGAGGAGCAAAGAGACACCAGCACGTTGATGACTGCAACGAAGAACAATGTTATAATAGGGTTAAACCAGGAGTGGGGATTGAACCCGGAGAACCAGTGTTTTTGTGTGGATCTGGCTAGAAATAGCACTGAGAGTGTCAGTGGTAGCTCGTTGGCTTTCACCTTGAAGCTCTTTTCATTGCCTTTGCAATCTGACTTTCAAATTGTCAATGGAGACGTTTAGGGGTGAGTCGCATGCCTGACTGAGATGTTGATGCATCTGATTCCAAGACTCATTGTCTAAAGCGGGAGTGATCCAGTAGGTTGTGAAATCTGAGTTGTGATGGGGCCCATACCGCATACAAGTTGTGATGGGGTCCACAATGCCTGTTGATGCTCTCCTGGCAGGGACAACAGCAGCTTCTAATGCCTCAAATCAGGCGAGGATTTGTTGATCGACCCTCACCTGCCCTTCTAAATTTAACGTCGTGTTTTGCACGTGTTGATTTATGTGGTGCGAGGTCTGTAAAGAGCTGGCTAGAGAGGCAGTTGCCGTGCCCCCAGCACTGTAAGGGCCAAAAAATGGTGGCCAAAAAAATGTCCAGAAGCCTCTTGGTTCTTTTTCTTCCTTCTAATGCAGAGTCAGGTTGTTTAATTGGGGACCCCTCCCCCACTCAATTGGACTGGTAATCAGAGTTATGCCTTTTGTTTGGCAACATAAACAAAGGTTATATGTAAATGTGGTATGTTTATAGTAGAGAAACAGGGTCACCCACATTTTGTTTCCTCTGAAAGTGGTGTGTGTCTCATTAAAATCTGGAATTGCAGATGCAAGTAAGAAAATACATGGCCTTGGAGAACATATACAAGTGCTCATCGGTTTAGGGCCAGTTAAATTTGCCATGTATAAATGTAGCGGGACCATGTCTAAATTTTCTTCGAACAAATGGCAGGCCCATCCTCCAAGAGGAAGTTTTAATAGAGGAATAGGCGTTAGTGGAATATTTGAGTCTACGTATCAGATCTGCAAATCCTGGATTCCATGTGGCGTTAGAAGCATCGGCATGGAAAGGAAGTGACTAATTCCAAATATGTCCTTCCCAAGTTTTATTACTTTCCAAAACCATCAGCCCTTGGGGTCCCCAAGAATTGTTTTTTGTTTTTAATTTCTGAGAGAAAGAGAGATACAGTGTGAACAGGGGAGGGTCAGAGAGAGAGGGAGATACAGAATCTGAAGCAGTCTCCAGGCTCTGAGCTAGCTGTCAGCACAGAGCCCAACGCGGGGCTCGAACCCACAAACCGTGAGATCATGACCTGAGCCAAAGTTGGACGCTTAACCGGCTGAGCCACCCAGGCGCCCCTGAAATTTTTTCTAACATTCATTTATTTTTGAGAGAGAGAGAGAGAGACAGAACGCAAGCAGGGGGAAAGGCACAGAAAAGTGAGACCCAGAATCCGAAGCAGGCTCCAGGCTCTGAGGTGTTGGCACAGAGCCCGACGCAGGGCTCGTAGTCACAAACCGTGAGATCTTGACCTGAACCGAAGTCTGATGCTTAACCAACTGAGCCACCCAGGCACCCCAATCTTCCTCTTCTTTGGATATGACATCGTGTTGGGAGGGGTCCCCATCATCATGATGTTTGAAGTATTGGATCCTTGAGTTCCTCGTGCCGGTTCATGATGTGTTTATTGATCGAGCAGGTACCCACACAGGACCTTGAGGAGAACGCATGGCAGCAGAACCTCTCCCCCAGGTTAACAGCTGTACTGGACCCTTCCAGGTTGGCCTCTAATTAGGCAATCTATACCATACCTTGGGTTCTGGGAGTTTCTGTTCCACTTGAAAATGTTTGAGCATAGCAGAATGAAAATGTGTCTAATTGTAAGCAATTTAGTATCAACAGATTTCTCCTTATTCTTGCCTTAGGGGTGACATTTCCCCCCTTTTGTTTGAACAAAAGTAGTTTTGAGAGACAATTTGTGGCTCTACAATGGCTTGACTTTGGGGGTTATAAGGTACTCCAGCAGAGTGGTGTATTCCATTGGTATAAAAAGAGTTGTAATTGTTGTGCGGTGTAAGCTGGGGCACCATCGGTTTGATTTTTTGAGGTACCTCCATCACCGTAAAGCATTCAAGGAAATGGGAAATAATGGTGAAATATGTTCCCCCCTTTGGGCAGAAGCCCACATGTAGCCAGAAAGCGTGCCTATGGACACATGAACCCATTGAGTTTTACCAAAAGATGATATGTGTGTAACATCCATTCGCCATAACGGATTGGCTGTTAGGCCCCAAGGATTTATTCCGTAGGGTAAGTAGGTAGGGGAGAATTGTTGACAATCTGGACAGGAATGAATGATGTTTTTCGCTTGAAAAAGAGGAATAGAAAATTGTTTGGATAGAGAGTGTGCGCCTCGGTGAAAAAACGAATGAGGTAATCATGGATGAAAAAAGTGGCCTTATTAATAAGGAGTCAGCTGGGTCATTTCCATCTGTATGGGACCCAGGCAAGTGAGAATGGCTTTGAATATGAAATCTAAAACTGAGGTGATGACATGTTTGTAAAAGTGCTTGGGCTTCTAGAAACATATTGAGCCACGGTTGATGGAGATTAATATGGAGAGTGACACAGGGAAGTTCATTAAGTAATTGAGCAACATACTGGGGACCGGTAATTAAATTAATTAATTGGTCGATTTAAAAATGTTTTGAGAGCTATATAGCAGCAGCCAGTTCACCCCTTTGGGTAGAAGCAGTGGGAGAATTTGTGTGGGCGAGTGTGGGTTCTGTTTTCTGTCCATGTAATAACACCTCAGGAGGCTTTTTTTGAGCCATCAATAAAAACAGTAAGAGCATCATGAATGGGGATGTTTTGAAATGAAGGGTCTAGGGGCCTCTGGGTGGCTCAGTCGGCTAAGCCTCCGACTTCAGCTCAGGTCATGACCTCACGGCTCATGAGTTCGAGCCCCTCCTCGGGCTCTGTGCTGACAGCTCAGAGCCTGGAGCCTGCTTCCGACTCTGTGTCTCCCTCTCTCTCTGACCCTCCCCTGCTCACGCTGCCTCTTTCTCTTTCATAAATAAATAAAACATTAAAAAAAAAAAAGAAATGAGGGGTTTAGCAAAGAGATGGAGAAATTGAAGGCCCTGAATCCTCTTATATGTGGGAGAGAATAGAGAAAGTGACCTGTGTAATCTGTCACACTGATTCGAAAAAGTTCAGTGTGGAGTCCAAAGATAGTCTATCTCGTCTTTGTTAATCCCTGGAAAAATAGATAGAGGGTCAGTTTTGGTAAATTGAATGACGTGATTGCGGTCTCCTCGGATTAATTGCTGTCTAAGTGTCAAATAAGGAAACACCTGACATTTGGGTTGGGAAGATAAAATTAACCATTCAATGATTACAGATCTGATAGGCAAAAATTGACAAAGAACTCCAGTAGGAGAATGGGGTGTGTTTATAATTTTAAAAGTGAAAGGAAATTGAGATTTCTGTCGATCAATAAAGGTGATGGAGGCCATGGGCTATGAGATGCAATTGCTATAGAGCTTTGATGTGGCCTGCGGAGGGGAAGCAGGGCTAGGGTCATCTTTTAACAGATCAAACAATGAAATCAACTGATATGTCCAGATTCCTAATGTGCGTCTGAGCCAACTGATACGCCCTAAGAATGGTTGTAGTGAACTAAGGGGTCATGGGTTAGGAAGGTGAATTTTTTTCTTTTTTTATTATGTTTTATTTATTTCTAGGAGAGAGAGAGAGACAGAGTGAGCAGGGGAGGGTCAGAGAGAGAGGGAGTCACAGACTGAAACAGGCTCCAGGCTCTGAGCTGGCAGTCAGCACAGAGCCCGATGCGGGGCTCGAACCCACAAACGCGAGATCATGACCTAAGCGAAAGTCGGACGCTTAACCGACTAAGCCACCCAGGCGCCCCAGGAAGGTGAATTTTTATGTGTTGTGGAATGACATAGTTTTGTGGGTTTTTGTTTTTGTTTTTTTTTTTACAAATAGTTTATTGTCAAGTTGTTCTCCATATAACACCCAGTGCTCATCCTGTGGGTTTTTTTTTTTTTTAATGTTTTATTTATTTCTGAGAGAGAGAGAGAGAGAGACAGCATGCGCAGGGGAGGGTCAGAGAGAGAGGGAGATACAGAATCTGAAACAGGCTCCAGGCTCTGAGCTGGCAGTCAGCACACAGCCCGACGCGGGGCTCGAATTCACGTGAGATCATGAGATCATGACCTGAGCCGAAGTCGGACATTTAACTGGCTGAGCCACCCAGGTGCCCTGGAATGACATAGTTTTATAAAAGTTTGTATCCTAAATATTTCCATGAAGTTGACCTTTGAATTTTTTTCAGGAGCGATGAGGAGGCCAACGGAAGTCACTGACTGATTAAGAAATTGTAAGCCATTTTCAAGAAGGATAATGACGTTAATATCTGGAGGAATTAGAGCTGGGTTCGGAAGGCTGAATTGCAATGGTCCCATTGGGATCATGGGAGCATTCTTAGCTCTTAGGTCATGGAGGAGCCTCCATTTACCTGAGCTTTTTGGAACGCAGAAAATGGGAATGTTCCACGGGCTAGTTGAAGGTTCAGTATGTCCAAGATTGAGCTGTTCTTTAACTTGTATTTGAATTTGTTTAAATTTTTCCCCTTTTAAAGGCCATTGATCCACCCAGTCTGGTTCCCCAGCTTTTCAGGATGGTTTGAATGGGGAGATTTTTTTCAGCAATGGCCTTCAGAGTAAATTTGTCTGTATGGACAAGTTTAGTTGAGTAAGTAGGTCCCAACCTGATATTGGGAGGTTAAAGGACAAACGGCCTTATGGTAGCCTGATGTCCTTCCATATCAGTACAGATGACAGGACATTTACTTTGTAAAGGAAGTCCTTGCTCCCTGATCCCGGTTATGGTTTGGGTTGTGGAGACAAGAGAAATCTCAGAAGGCCCGTCATGTGTTTTGATAACTGTAACATCTGCCCCAGTGTTGATTAGACTGTCAGTTGTTTGGTTTGTGATGTTTATTTGTAAAGCAGGTCTTCCTCTTTAAAAAAAATTTTTTAGGGGCGCCTGGGTGGCTTAGTCGGTTAAGCGTCCGACTTTCGCTTAGGTCATGATCTCGCGGTTCGTGGGTTCGAGCCCTGCGTCGGGCTCTGTGCTGACTGCCAGCTCAGAGCCTGGAGCCTGTTTCAGTCTGTGACTCCCTCTCTCTCTGACCCTCCCCTGCTCACGCTGTCTCTCTCTCTCTCCTAGAAATAAATAAAACATTAAAAAAAAAAAAAAAGAATCCAAAGCAGACTCCAGGCTGTCAGCACAGAGCCCAATGCAGGGCTCAAACTCACCAACCATGAGATCACGACCTGAGCCAAAGTTGGACACTTAACCACTGAGCCACCCAGGCACCCCTTGTAAAGTAGGTCTTATATGCTGTATGGGCTTGGCCCAGAGTGCCTCATCTTTAGTGCTACTAACACCTTTAGGGCCATGCATAATGTTGGCAGTTGCTGGCAACCAATAAGGTAATGTAAGCAGTTGTGCTATGGGGATATTTGTGGGAATTTCTGTACAAACAGGACATAAGCATAACATTAATTTCTCCAGTAAAGTCAGAATCAATAACTCCGGGTAAAACGAATATGCCCTTTAAGGTAGTGCTAGATCTCCCTAATATAAGCTCCCTGTAACCGAGAGGCAGAAGGCCAAAGTGCCGGAAGGCCCCCTCTTGACTCCCCCACAATATTAAGTGTTAAGCTGGACTTTGTGGCAAATCAAATTCCACACTGCCAGAGGTGGCACCCAGGCGCCCCGAGATTAGCCTAGGTTTTGATTGAAGGGGTTATTTATTGACTTGGGGATCCATTCCTTGGCATCTATGTTCCAAATCTGGGGTGTCTGTCTCCCGTTTTGTTTGGGGGTGTGGGAGTCAGTGCTCTTGAAGTTTCCCTGAAGCGGGTTACCTTGGGAATCTCTTTTTGATCTGCACTGATTGGCCTAATGATAGCCTTTTTTACATTGTGGACACTTTGGAGTAGGGCGTTTTGGAAAGTGCCCCTCCTTTCCACATTTAAAACATATTTGGGGTTTTAGGGGAGCCTGGGTGGCTCGGTTGCTTAGGCCTCCGACTTCGGCTCAGGTCACGATCTCACGGTTCATAGGTTCAAGCCCCGCATCGGGCTCTGTGCTGACAGCTAGCTCAGA
Organism: Hyaena hyaena; assembly: GCF_003009895.1. Classification (NCBI taxonomy): domain Eukaryota; kingdom Metazoa; phylum Chordata; class Mammalia; order Carnivora; family Hyaenidae; genus Hyaena; species Hyaena hyaena. The sequence goes on along the minus strand of NW_024080881.1, from coordinate 759,495 downwards.
GCCTGGAGCCTGCTTCCGATTCTGTGTCTCCTTCTCTCTGACCCTCCCCTGCTCATGCTGCCTCTCTCTCTCTCTCTCTCTCTCTCTCTCTCTCAGAAATAAATAAAACATTTAAAAAAAACACCCATATTTGGGGTTTTAATGCTGAGGCCAATAACACAGCCTTACAAGATTCAGTCCCCACATCTTGGCAAGCTTGAATCATTTCAGCAATATCGGGGTTTTGTCCCTTTCAGGGAGCAAGGACCTTCTGGCAATCCTGATTGGCATTTCCACGCACCAGTTAAAGAGCTAAGACCTTTTAGACATCTATGTTATCAATTTGCCTTATGACAGTGGTCTGGAGTCTCTCAGTAAAGGTTATGTAGGGCTCATTGGCGCCCTGTCAAACGGTGGTGAAAGAAGCGTGGGTGTCTGAGTATCGGGAATGCGATGCCATCCATGCCTTAGATACCACGTCAGCAATCTGCGGGAAGGCCTTTTGATCCATGTGTTTGAGCCTGAATAGTCATATAAGGCCCCTCCCCCACAAGCACATCCAATCTAACAGGCATTCCATTGTTAAGTTGTCCCTAGCAGTGACATGTACAGTCTCTTGAAATTCTTGTGACCATGAAGAATATTGGGCAGCATTGAGAATTGTTTTAACTAAGGTTTTCCAATCCCAAGAGGTCATCTCATACCCCCCCCCCCCCATCCCATCTATAATCCCTTGGTAAAGGTGCTTGAGAGTCCGTTTTTTTGTTTTTTTTATGTTTTATTTATTTCTGAGAGAGAGGCAGTGTGAGCAGGGGAAGGTCAGAGAGAGAGGGAGACACAGAATCTGAAGCAGGCTCCAGGCTCCGAGCTGGCTGTCAGCACAGAGCCCAACATGGGGCTTGAACCCACGAACCATGAGATCATGACCTGAGCCAAAGTTGGAGGCTTAACCAACTGAGCAACTCAGGCGCCCCATGTTTATTTATTTTTTAGAGAGAGAGAGAGAGAGAGAGAGAGAGAGACAGAGCAGGAGCAGGGAAGGGGCAGAGAGAGAGGGAGACACAGAAAAGGAAGCAGGCTCCAGGCTCCAAGCCATCAGCACAGAGCCCGATGCGGGGCTTAGACTCACAAAAGGTGAGATCATGGCCTGAGCCGAAGTCAGCTGCTCAACAGACTGAGCCCCCCAGGCGCCCCTGACCTTGTGTTCTCAAGACACGGAAGGCCAGAGCAAACCCTTCCTTGAACATACGTTCTACCATAGAGAGTAAAGAGGTTGAGGGCGTTAAGGCAGGATTCTCTGGCGGGACCAGAAGACACGGCAAAGGAAAGGGAGGGTCCTTTGTATTATGAATTGGGCTTAGACACATTTGATGGTGCATCTGGGGCCACATATTCTGGGGTCTTACCTATAACGAGAGTGGTGGGTTGGAGGGTGGAGGGGTCAAGTCCTGCCTACTATTTTATCTGGTTTTTCTTGTGAAGCATGAAGGGCAATGTAGCATAAATTCCAAGTGTGTAAATGAGAGATCCTTATTGGACCAAGAGCATTAAAAAAAATTTTTTTTAACATTTTGCTTATTTTTTTAAAAAATAGATTTCAGGGTTCGTTCGTTTTTTTTTTAAATTTTTAATATTTTATTTATTTCTAAGACAGAGAGAGACAGCGTGAGCAGAGGAGGGTCAGAGAGAGAGGGAGACAGAATTGGAAACAGGCTCCAGGCTCTGAGTTGGCTGTCAGCACAAAGCCCGATGCGGGGCTCAAACCCACGAACTGTGAGATCTTGACCTAAGCGAAAGTTGGACACTTAACTGACTAAGCCACCCAGGCACTCCATCATTTTACTTATTATTTTTTTAAATGTTTTATTTATTTCTAGAAGAGAGAGAGAGAGAGAGAAACAGCGTGAGCAGGGGAGGGTCAGAGAGAGAGGGAGTCACAGACTGAAACAGGCTCCAGGCTCTGAGCTGGCTGTCAGCACATAGCCCGACGCGGGGCTCGAACCCACGAACCGTGAGATCATGACCTAAGCGAAAGTTGGACGCTTAACCGACTAAGCCACCCAGGCGCTCCAATTTACTTATTTTTGAAAGACAGAGCACGAGCAGTGAAGGGGCAGAGAGAGGGAGACACAGAATCTGAAACAGGCTCCAGGCTCTGAGCTGTCCGCACAGAGCCCAATGCGAGGCTTGAACTCACAGACCTGTGAGATCATGACCGGAGTCAAAGTCAGACTCTTAACTGACTGAGCCACCCAGGCGCCCCAGGCCAAGAGCATTTTTTAACTAGCGCTCCGTGTGCTCCCAATTGGCCACTTCAGGGGACCCTTGGGGGGTACCATGGGCATGGCTAATAAATTATGGAAAGCAATTGGGTTAAATCTTTATCTGGGACTTTGCATCCTGACGATTGCAAAAGCACAGAGTTGCTCCTTATGTGTATTCTGCTGCTTAGATAGTGGGACCCCCATGACGAGCAAACAGGAAAGGGACAGCAAGAGAAACAGAAAGACAAGAAATTCTGCACCCTGAAAGGAACAGAAAAGATCAGGGATACTCTTGCTGTCTCGTCGCAGGCATCGAGTGGCATAATTCCTACCTGTCTGAACGGACAGACGTACTTTCCCTTCCTCGGGCTTGAGAGCCAGGGTACACAGCCAGCTGGGAACCAATCAACTCTTCTGGTCCCTGTTTGGGCGCGCTTGTCACCGTGCACTAAAGAAGTTCTCAGACACCAGACCGAGCGGACATGCAGGGCTGCTTCTGCGAAAGGGTAGCAGCAGCCGGGGTCTGCACGTAGCCTTGATCTCATGTTTCATTAGATGTGAACGTCAAAGAGCCTCAAAGTAAGAAAGGGTCTTAAACATTAAGGAGATGCACATCTGGTGTTTAGGTGAAGGCGTGCAGGGAGTGCGTAATTTCACCGACTGTCAGGCCAGGACAGTGGGTCTGCTTCTTAACTGCCTTGTGGGGGCGCTCGGGGCCCTGTATCTCATGATGCTATTGAGTTCGACAGCCTGGAAACCAGATCATGGCTGATGTTTCAGCGATTGTCCCCTTCACCCTCCAGGGCTTTCAATACATTTTCTAGAAATAACTCCACAAAGCCCGTTCCGATCTAGATCAGTTTCCCCCGTCCCCCGCCTTCAGACTCCAGCTCCGCCATTTCCATCAGCGGGAAAAGCAGACAGAAGAACCCTCTTAGCCCTTAGCCAGCAAGAGGGTGGAAAGTTCCAGAACCCCAGCTGCCAGCCGGGCTCCCTACATTCCCACTGGGCTGAGCACTGGATGCAGACTTTCTGTCACAGCTCACACTCCCCATCTGCAGGCCTTGGTAATGAGTATAACCTCGTTATTTTAGTTTTCTCCAACCGTGCATAATTCAGGCTGTAAATCAAGGATGCTGCTTACTAAGAGCCCCCGGGAGGACTTGAACCCTTGAGGTGACTCATCCGGCTGAGCTCACAGCCCCTGGACCTGCTTCAGCTCCTACCGGTTCAAACAGTGATAATTATAGCTAACACTATACAATGCTGGTGACACACAAGACGCCCACTCACTTGGTCCTTGTCCCAAACTTAGCAGGAAGGTGCCATTCTCTCCCCCTAGATGGGGACACTGCGGCACAGATAGACCGGGCAACTTGCTTGACGTCACCCAGCGAGTGGCAGAGCTGGGGTTTGGTTCGGGAGCCTGGATGTGCTCACGCACCACAGGGTCTCGGAGCACGAGGACCACACCGTGTCACACAGAGGTCAGGGCGGGTGTTTTTCAGTTTCTACACTGGAGGACAGGTCATGTTCCAAGTTTGTCTACCTAACAGCCGTTTCCCTTCGTCCACCCTGACAGAGCCCGGAGTTTTGCACATTCCCTCTCCAGGAAGGAATCCTAGTGCCCGTTTCGGAGCAAATCTCTGCGGCTCCTCCTCACCTTTCCCTTGGGAAAACTACCCTTTCCTCATTAGACACATTAAGCCTCCTCTATCTGGCACCCGAGTTTTGAGCAGAGAGACCAAAAAAAGCAAGCCCCGCTTGACCCTCGCGTCCTTTTACACCAGAGTCTTCTCCCCTCCCCACTTCCCAAGAGCCCTTGCTCTTCATTTCTGTCAGGCGGGTCCTTCCACTTGAGCCAAAGCTGCCCTGGACGGCTGTGTAGGTGGTGGACTGCGTGCGGGCTCCTGGCCACAGCGGCGAGTTGGAGCTGAAATCCAGCCCGTATTCCATTCAGCAATGAGCCCTGATGTGGGGCTGCGTCCCTTCTCCTTACTGACAGAGAGGGCAGCAGCCACTCTGTGTGGTAAACTGTCCAGCCCCTTCCTCTACCCAGAGAACTTCTACTCATCCTTCACGCCCAACTTTAATGTCACTCCCTCTGGGAAGCCTGCCTGGACTCTTCCGAATGGAATTAGTTGCAGCCCTGTCCTGTGCGTCTCTAATTCTCGGTCTGTCCCTGCGACACAGCAGCGGTTAACCCTCTGGCTGGGATGATGTGTGCCCTTCTGTCCCGTGGGTTCCAAGTGGGTCCCTTAAAGCTGTGGGCTCAACGAATGACTCCACCAGAAAGTGGGGCAGGGAGCGGTTTATTCTCACAGCTGAGCAAAGGGTGAGGCCCACAGCCTTGGTAGCAGCAGAGGCGGCCCCCTCCCGGCCCCAGCCCTGTCTCCTCGTGGTGTGGCAGCTGCGGGCGCGCCGGGTCAGGAGCCAGGGGGACAGCCAGGGCGGTGGTCCTCCAGCCAGGGGAGCCGGCCGGCCGCCGAGCAGCAGTGGGCAGTTAGCAGCAGCAGCAGGTTACGGAGTGGGGCAGGGGTGGCAGTCAGGCTGGCTGACTGCCATCCCCTTGGTGGATGGCGCCTGGTGAGGGCTGGGGGCAGGGGGGCTGGATGGTGGGGCGGGGCGGGGGGGGGAGGGCATCCGGAGTGCTTCAGTCGGCTGTGAAGATGCGGCTGGAAATGTCGTCCAGGAGCCAGTCGATGCCAGGCAAGAGGTTCTCCCCGGTGACGGCGCTGCAGCCTTGGATGCACCAGTGGTGGCTGTGGATGGAGTCCAGCTCCAGGGCCTGGCGGGGGGGTGGGCAGCGGGGGGTAGATGACGGTGGGCCCTGGCGACCACAGGCCCTGCCCACTCACCACTCCATCCCGCGTGACCCCTCAGTAACGGAATAGGAACACAGGCTCCTGAGCGTCTGCTCGGATCCAGGCATTGTGCTACGTGCCCCACAAGTGTCCTCCCATCCGTTCTTCCCAATGAGCCAGGGCTCGGTGGCCATTTCACTTAGAAAGGCTAAGCAGAGAGGTTAACCTCAGAGAGGTTAAGCAACCTGCCTTAGGTCACACAGCTCGTGAGCGGCAGAACCGAGATTCTGACCCCATTCTTTCTCATTCTGGTGCTCAAACTCTAAGAAGAAGGTAAGTGGGACAGATGCATTTTGGGGTCACAGAGGCCTGTGTTTAAATCCTGGCTCGGCTGCTTACAGGCTGTGTGACCGTGGGTGAGTTACCTAGCTCCCCTAAACCTGCTTCGGTATCTGCAGAAGGGTAATAACAGTGCCTGGTTGGAGAGGCTGGGGTGAGGACTGAATGAGTTAATCCATGCAAAGCGCCTGGCCGGGCAGCACTGGCTACTGGCTGGCTGCTGTTATGTTGAAGGAAAACACTGGCAGGTCTGCCTTCCCCCGGCTGCGGCTGCGGGGCACAACCACGTCTCATTAGTGCTGAATCTCCAGGGGCCTGTGTGGGTCCCGCCATGCAATAGAGGCTACATAACGCTTTTTAAACAAGTTGACAACGACAATGTGTGCCCCTTTCCCTCCGCGAACCTTTGCTAAGGCCTGGACTCACCTCGCGGATGGCGTTGGAGGACAGCGCTCCGGGGAGGTCCTGCTTGTTGGCGAAGATGAGGAGGGTCGCTCCGGCCAGGCGCTGCGGGGAGAAACAGGCGATTGGGAGTCGGGGCTCAGAGGGCAGCCCGGCCCCTCCTCTCATCGCCCGGAGCAGGTGGGGTCAGAGATCAACATGGAAGATCAAGGCAAGGCCCCCGGGGTGTCGGAGAAGCCCAAGTGGGGCAGCACCATGGACACAGTCCGTGAATCCAGCCATACTTGGTAGGGGCGGAGCCCTAGGCCGCGGCCCAGTGGGCACTTCTCCTCTACGTCTCAGTTTCCTCCTCCATAAATCGGGGGGGGGGGGGGGGATGGACACGATGGTCCCGAAGCCCTCGGGTTCTAGACAGCGCCCACGTGATGACCTGATATGCACAAAGAATGCAACTGTCCCCGGGGGCCATGGGGCCTGCTGGAAGCGACCTTTCCCTCGTCCAAGTTCATGTTGCCCTTTAACTGTTCACTACCCTCATAGGCCTCACTCTTGGCCTCTGCTTCTAATTATTTCCATGTGTGTGTTTCTGCTAGGAGTCCCTCCATGGAGACAGGTGGATCCAGCCCTGATAAATGGGCTCAAGGTGCCAGGCCAGGGCTGAGCACTGGCAGCCGTGACCTCACTGGACCCGCCAGACGCCCCATGGAGGTGGCTACTGCTGTACCAGGCGACCTGTGCCTGGAACAATCCTGTTGATGTCTGCGGTTCCTGCGTAATTATTAATAGCTCCCTCTTTCATTCATAAAAGTGTCCTGGTTTTCAACTAAATGCAGTGGAATAACCCAACAAATCCTGCAGCAGAGAAAGGGTATTGGTGGAAAAACTGGTGAAATCCAAATAAAATCTCTAGTGAAGAGTGACTTACTGATGCTACTTTCTAAGTTTCGACAAACGCATGGTGGTTACGTAAGATGTTAACAGGGGAAGCAAGGTGAAAGGTAGATAGGGTGCCTCTCTCTTCAGTATCTTTGCGAATTTTCCGTAAATCTAAAATTTTCCTTAAAGTGTTTTGGCCCAGATAATACGTTATAAGATCACCCGAAGTATAATGCCCACCTTAGAAATGAGGCAGTGGAGGTTCAGAGAGGTTAAGCGCCTTGCCTGAGGTCACACAGCAGAGAGGCCAACTCCTGAGCCAGGCTCCACTGCCTCCCAAAGCGTCACCCGCTGGCCTCGGATCATCCTCCCTAACGCCCCATTCAAGGTGCAGAACCTGAAGCTCAGGGTTGCGAGGCAGTAGTGACACCACAGGGACATGAACCCTGGTCTCTGTTCAGTGGCCCGAGGCACTGTGGGTTTTCCTGGACCAAACGTGCAGGTTGTCTCTGCCTCCGCAAGGGTGGGCACCTGGTGAGGGCTCAGGGGAGGAACAGACCCCGCCCTGAGGTGTTCCCTTGGGGTCACGGCCGGCTCAGGGATTGTGCGCGCACATCCACTTCGGGGCACAAAGTGTGGGGGCGGGGCTGGAAGCCGGGCTCCTCCCCCCTTGGCCAGGCCCGACCCCGCCCACCTCCTCCACCAACAGGCTCTGGAGCTCCCGGCGGCAGTCCTGCATCCGCTGGCGGTCGGCGCTGTCCACCACCCAGATGAGGCCGTCCGTGCTCTCGAAGTAGTTGCGCCAGTAGGACCGCAGGGACTTCTGGCCGCCCACATCCCAGATGTTCAGCTTGAATCTGGGCAGGAATGGGGTTGCCAGAGGGTCAGCCTGGCCCCCTCCCTCCCCTGCCCTCCCCCGCCCTCCTCTGGGCCAGCCCTCTGCGGGGATAGGGGGGTGGGTAGGGGGCCCACTCACCCCCGGTGTTCCAGGGTCTTAATGTTGAAGCCCAGTGTCGGGGAGATGGTGTCAATGTCTTCCCCGTTGAACTTCTTGAGGATGGTTGTTTTGCCAGCATTGTCCAGGCCTCTGCGGCACACCGGGTTAAGGAGAAGTCCCAACGCGCTGCAGGGTGGTGACGTCACCGCAGTGCCCCTCTTTTAGGAGACCAATCGGTTCCCGCCATGTATCAAGTTAGTTGAGCACGTGCCCGAGCCACAATTTATGGGCCCGTGATAAATGGGAAAGTATCAAGAAATAAAGATTTTATCATCTCATCCTGACCAAATATCTACCGAATACTATGTGCCAGGCCCTTTTCTGGTGCTGGGGGTACCCCAGAGTCCAAGTTCCCACCCTTGTGCAGCTTCTAGTCGTGTGGAGAGAGTGCAACCAAATGAGAAACAATGGACCGTCGGCTCCTGGTGAGTGTAAGAAGTATAACTAAGAGGCTTTGGGAAAGGCCCTTTCCAGAAGCTTCCTTTAGCTCAGGCACCCCTCTCAGGGTCTCGGGCTGAGGCCCAAACTATAAGAAGGTGGCTTTCCAAAGGACTAAGGGAAGAGCATTCTAGGCAGAGGCAACAGCAGGAGCAAGTATCTGGAGGTAGCCGCCCTCACCTTTCTGTTTCTGGAATATTCCAAACCCTTTGCTGCTGAGCGTGCAAACAAATGAGTGAGTTCACCAGCTGGAGAGAACCACCCTCCTCTGTCCTTCCAACACTTAAGGGGGCTTGCAGCTGGGAGCGGGCCCAGGCGACTCAAACCAGTGGAATGAGGGTCTCCTTCCTGAGACCCAGCCTTCACCTCCGATTACCCCCCTCGTCCCCCAACTCCATCATCCACTGGATCATTCCCATTAGCAGACAAGCTGGTGTCTCTCCCACCTTAGGAGAAGCAAACATCACCCTCTCTTGATCCCTTCTCCCCTCTACTTATTCCTTTACTTCCTTCCCTTTACAGCAAATCTCAAAACCGTTGTCCATAAGCACCCTCTCCAATTTGTCTTCCTGCTCGTTCTTTTTTTTTTTTAATGTTTTCTTTATTTTTGAGAGAGAGCATGAGCAGGGGAGGGTCAGAGAGAGAGGGAGACACAGAATCCGAAACAGGCTCCAGGCTCTGAGCTAGCTGTCAGCACAGAGCCCGACACGGGGCTCGAACCCACAAACCATGAGATCATGACCTGAGTCGAAGTCGGACACTTAACCGACTGAGCCACCCAGGCGCCCCCTTCCTGCTCGTTCTTGAGGTTTTTGCTCCCACTGCTTCCCCAAAACTGCTCTTACCAAGGTGTCTAAAGACCTCATGTTGTCCTCCCGCTGGACAGTAACCAGCCCTCCTCTTCCTCTTCCATCAGCAGCACCCGACACAGCGGCCTGCCCCTCCTCCACTCCCTCACCTGGTTCTCATCGCCCTGACCTCTTCTCTAAGTACGCCCCGGTTCTCTCCTCGGTTCACACTCATCCCTTAGAGCTCTCGCCCAGGACCACGGCTTCAGATACCAGCTTTATTCTTTTTTAGGCTTATTTTGAGAGAGAAAGAGCACACGCACCAGCAGGGGAGGGGCAGAGAGAGAGAGAGGGAGGGAGAGAGAGAATCCTAAGCAGGCTCTGCACTGCCAGCGCAGAGCCCCATGTGGGGGTCGAACCCAGGAACCGGCGAGATTGTGCCCTGAGCCAAAATCAAGGGCCGGATGTTCAATCAACTGAGCCACCCAGGGGCATAAAAAAAAATTCCATCTTTATGCTGAGACTCCCAGAAGTGCGCTTCCCACCCAGCTGCTCCCCTGGACTCAGTCCCTGTCTCCAGCTGCCCATCTGGCACTTACAGGAAGTCTCAGAGGCACCTTGCATGGTCACACCTGAGCTCTCACCTTTCTGAACCTGCTCCTTGCCCCCCTTCCCCATCTCGGCAAGTGATTCCTCATTCTTTGAACCCCTCTGGCCAGAAACCGAAGTCACGCTTGACTTCGCTCTCCCCCTCACCTTGCCTCCAATCCCGGAGCGAGTCCTGCTGGGCCTGTGGTCACAATGTCCCCCATCTTCCGTCACCTCACTGCTTCTATCCTGATCCAAGCCAGAGTCCTATCTCGCCTGTGGCGTGGCAACGGCACACTTGACCTGAGGTCATGTTTCTTCTCGGCACTTCTCATTTAAAGCCAAGAACCCAAAGGCTCTTCTGTCCCCTGTCCCAATCTAGTAATCTCCTCCTGGCTCACTCTCTCCAGCCACACCACTCTCCTTTGAACACACCCGGTGAGCTCCTCCTTCCAGACCGTTGAGCTGGTTCCTTTTGCTTCAACAAATCTCCCCAGGTACCCACATGCTTCAGCTCTCACCTCCCTGTCATTTTCTCAATTGTGGCCTTCACTGGCCACCTTATTTAAATTGCATTTTTCTCCAAACAGTCCATACAGCTTAACTATTTGCTTTCTTCCCACAGACCGTCCGAGGCGGTAGGGTTTGGTTTTTGCGGTTTTATCCCAGCCCCTAGGAAAGGGCCTGGCACAAATAGGCACTCAGTAAACACTCAATTGGATGAGTGAATTCTCTGTGCTTTTGTGATGTGAATATTATAAAGTTATTTGTCCACTGCAATGTCTTCCCTCCCCTGCTAGGGGGGCTCCGGGTGAGACGCGTCCCGCTCTGGGATCGCAGAGTCCCGATGCGAACAGGCTCAGAGGAGGCAGAAGGCGTGCGGGAGCCTGTTAACGGGGCTCAGAAGGTCGGCGGGGCCCCTTGGGCCTACAAGCTGTCAGCCTGGGGTGGGGACGGGAGATACGGACCGGCCGCGCGGCCACACAGGCGGACAGTTGGACTCGGGACTGAAACAACCCGAGGCGTCTACACCCGCCTCCCCCAGGAGCGGGGGGCGGGGCCCGCGTGCCCCCGGGATTCCGACCTTGAAGGCGGGGCCGGGGCCTGGCACCTTCGGACAGGGGAGGAAGGTCAGAGCCAGGGAGGACAGAGGCCTCACACTCGGGCCAGACCGACGGGTGGCGGCATCCGAGTCGCCTCCGGCCCTTCTCCCTGCCCTCTACACGGGGACATCTGGTCCAGCCGCCGCACCAGTAGGCCCTCACCTTTGGCCTTGGGAACGGAGTCCCCCCGCCCCGAGCCGGTGGTATGACCTCCTCCCCCCCCCCCATCAGAGAGATTGGTAGGGCCCACGTGCGTGACGCACAAAGGGCAGTTGGTACGCGCCGGCCGCGCCCCCCGCGCCCGGTAGGGGGCGCCTGGCACCGCCCGCCCAGCGGGGCCCCCGCTACCCTCGCGGCTCCGGCGTCCGGGAGGATACAGCATGAGCAGTCGCAGCTCCCGCTCTTTCTGCTTCATCTTCTTCAGAATGGTCAGAAGCCCCATGGTCCCAGTAGCCCCCTCCCGGCCGCCGTTTCTTCCTAGTCCCGGGACCCCTCTCCCTGCTCCTATTGGCTATCAGGCCCACCGACAGCGCAGTCTATTGGTCGGCCTCTCGTTGGGTCCCGCCCTCACTCCCACGTGACCGCGAAGCCGCCCGGCTGTGGGGCCGAGATGGTCCCTCTAGCGGTACTAGGGGCTTTTGCGGGGCCACCTGCGTTAACCCTTCGCTTCCCGAGGGCTTGGGGGACAGGGTCACCTCCGTTCCTTCTTCCCCAGGAACTCACACTCTGCCAGGAACAGAAATCCGGATCGTATCTTGGCTGCATAGGGAGTAGGAGTTCTGACTCAGGAGTCGGAATCTAGAGTCCCAAGGATGTTGACAAGCTCGTCCCGGGGCCAGTGTAAGGTCCTGTTCCCCGGAAACAAGGTCCAGGTCCTACTCATCAGGCCTCGGCATCATCCTAAACCTGCCAGTTGCAGGGCCTCCCCCTTTCCACATCTTCTGGAATCGTAGAGGGTGGGCCGGGGATTCTTCATCGCGGGCAAAAATGCCCCCTAGGGGCCGTGTCGACACGTGCTGGGGCATTTTCGGGTTGTCCCTTTGACAAGGTACAGCCCCTGTCGTTTAGAGGACACAAGAATTGTCCCGCCCAGGTTGCCCATCATTTCTCTGTTGAGAAGCACCGTTTCTCATTTTGCCAGTGAGACTATTGAGACGCACGTGATGGTTAGCGCAATGACTGGCATATAGTAGTTACTCAATAAATATTTGTTGTTGAATGAATGACTGTCCGAGAGTTTGGTTCTTTACCTTGGCGCTCAAGAACTGAAGAAGTGAAGACAACGAGGCCGGGGACCTGGCAAACTAAACTCAGAGGGGTGAGCCAAGCTTCGGGTCTCATTTTGAGCCCTTCCCCCAGCCCACTGCAGTGTAAACAGAGTAGGCTCTGTCTAATGCTTGGGAGAGAGGAGTCAGGCACGAGCTGACGATAATGGCTCATTTCTGTGTAACTCGTTTATAAAGCTCTCCACCTTGTCTACTTCATCCTCCTGGCAACCCTGAGAGGTTTGTTTCCTTTTTGTAGGTAGTGATAGCGAAGTCCAGAGGACTTGAGGAGCCTGGGCAACTCAGATCTGGTTGATGTTAAAATGCACTGTTTTCCAGGGTGTCTCCCGTAGTGTTTGTCTATATAGGGAGAGGTCTGGAGCAAGCTTGAGCTTCCAATCCTGCAGAAGAAGGTCGTAGACAGATGAGGGCTGGACAGAAAGGGGTGCCTGGCTGAGCCCCCTTGGCCAGTACTGTTTACCCTCTGCCAAGCACACACAAAAGGGAAAAAAAGTGAGCCTAACTCCTATTCAAAGGCTTTGAGACACAGTTAAGGTCACAAGATGCTTGATAGCCTGCCTCCTTGAGTCTATGCTACAGAAATTTCCAGCACCAACTCATGAACATTTACGACCAGAAAGTTCACCATGGTGGTTTGAAACAATAAGAAATTGGGAAAAATCCAGTGCCTTCGGTGGGGATCAGTTAGCTAAGCTGGGGTATACCTGTGTGGTGGATCCCATGAAGCCTTTGAGAAGGGTGAGGTGGAGGGATAATGTGTTTGCAGGGAAAGATCTCATGCCATGTTAAGTGAAATTAAAAAAATTTTTTTTTGCAATCCCATTTTAATTTTAAAAATAACCCACTAAACAGTGTTTTCTGGGGCGCGTGGGTGGCTCAGTTAGTTAAGCGTCTGACTCTTGATTTCAGCTCAGGTCGTGATGTTGCAGTTCGTGAGACTGAGCCCCACATCCGGTTCTGCACTACAGCAGGGAGGAGCCTTCTTGGGGTTCTCTGTCTCCCTCTGTCTTTGCCCCTCTCCGGCCCGCTCGTGCATGCACTCTCTCCCTCAAAACAAATCAATAAACTTAAAATAAATAAAGTGTTTTCCTATGGGATGCAGCCCGTTAAGTAGATTGTGAAATTATTGTAGGGTCACAAATCAGTCAAGCCATGTAAAATCACTTGCCTTTGACCATTTTGACTACAAAGATGTCAGTTTCATATGGTTCAACCTAGCTGCATTAGCAACAATGTGAAATGAACAGAATAGACAATATCACTACCTTTGCCTTCTGTGAAGTAACGTTTGTTGAAAAATCCAGGTATCTATATGTACATGTGTGTATCTTACTTGGAGTTCCAGTCGTGAAAGTTTGAAAGTCACTGCAATTTAACTGTTAACTCTGGAGTGGGTTTAGAGGAAACTTAAAATGATTACCTTAAGCACTTCTGGACTGTTTTATTTTACTACTAGTACTGAAATCCTTGTTTAAATGCCGGGATGAAAGCCCTGCCCTGTCCAAACTGGTCTAGCTTCCCATGGGCCAAAGTGTAGGATTACAATCAACACCAATTAGGGACCCCTGGGTGGCTCAGTCGGTTAAGCCCCTGACTTGGGTTCCAGGTTCTGTGCTGACAGCTCAGAGCCTGGAGCCTGCTTTGGATTGTGTGTCTTTCTCTCCTTCTGTCATGCTCTCTCTCTCAAAAATGAATAAACATTACAGTCAATATTAATTTTTAAAAAACCACCTGGGAAGGAAATAACTGTCTAAATTTTGGATAATAATTGTCTGGAGCTACAAATCTGGAGTGGAGGGTGGAGAGGAGGAGTGGAGAGGCTATTAAGACAAGTGGAAAGACCTAGCAAGTGACAGGTAGTATTTTCATTTGCCTCATTGAAAGGAGAAAAGGGTGCTCTTAAGGAAGTGAAATCTTTAGGGAATACCTTTGGAAGAAAACTGGGGAAGATCTATAGAGCTGTAGCTATATATAACTATGAATATATATATATTCGCAAGAAAGAATCATGGGATTGAAATACCAAATCCTGGCAGCTGTGAAACTGCTTTTGAAGGAAGAGTTTCTTGAGGCTAAGTAAGTGGAGTCTAACTTGAGGACAGAATTCTAGATGCCTTTTAAAAAGATATGTGTGTTATATAAAAATATACATATTAAAAAGTCATGTGTGTTTACCCAATGTCTGGGGAGGAAATTTTGGCATTATAATTTTCATTTTAAGAGGTATAGCTTTCCTAAAAGTAATCTCTCTACCTCATGTGGGGCTCGAACTCATGACCCAGAGATCAAGAGTCACATGCTCTCCTGACTGAGTCAGCCAGGTGCCCCTTAAGAGGGATAGCCTTTTTTATTCAGCTGTACCTTTCATGTATCCCCTTTATAGTCATAAAAGAAAAGTAACAAAACTTTATCTTGGAATAACAGCAAGTAGGGGGAAAGACCCTGCTTTAATTACATTGCTGGTCATTAGCATTGGCGAGACTATTCTTAAGTATTTATTTATTTGTGTATGTAAATATTTATTGTTAAGCTTACTGTAGGGGCACCAGGATGGGTCAGTCGGTTGAGCGTCCGACTTCGGTTCAGGGCATGATCTCGCGGTTAGTGGGTTCGAGCCCCGCGTCGGGCTCTGTGTTGACTGCCAGCTCGGAGCCTGGAGCCTGTTTCAGTCTGTGACTCCCTCTCTCTGACCCTCCCCTGCTCACGCTGTCTCTCTCTCTCTCCTAGAAATAAATAAAAAAATAAATAAATAAAAACCAAAAAAAATAAAAATTAAAAAAATTTAAGCTTACTGTAGGTAATTAAAAAAATTTCTTCCATTTCATTTAATTTTAATGTTTACTTATTTTTGAGGCGTGGCGGGGGGGGGCACAGAGGGCCCAAAGTGGGCTCTGTGCTGACAGCAGAGAGCCCGATGTGGAGCTCCATCTCCCATGACCCTGGGATCTTGACCTGAGCCAAAACCAAGAGTTGGACGCCCAACTGACTGAGCCACCCAGCACCCCTGGGTGAATTTTCTATTTGACTCCTCTAAACTATAATCATCTTCAATGAGGTTGTTTAAAATAGAGTTACAGTTTTGATAAGAGAAATGCTGTGTTTCTCTCTGATGAGACACATCTGTGGGGCAAGTTTTATTTTTTATTTTTTTGGAGCACAGGCACAGGCCACAAGCAGCGACTGGCACTTGGGGGCAGCATACCCAAGTGTAGTGTTGTTCTGCTCACTAGTAAACAAAGAACTGGAAGGTGGCGCGTGCAACCTCCCCCCTGAAGTGGCCACCGCCCAGAGGCCACGGCTCCGCCTTGGCCTGCTCTAGTGTCCCGCCCCTCGTCTTCCTGCAGGCCTCAAGTATCCAGGGAAGGCCCCATCCCGGGCGGGTGTATACAGGTGCAGGCCACGGGCACGGCCGAACGCCTCGAATAGCAAGCCGGAGCGCTCAGGCATCCTCCTGACGGTCCCAGCCCAGCTGCCTCGCGTGGGAAGCAGAGGTGTCCTCTCCAACTTACAGATGACACCACGGGCTGTTTACTCACACCTTTGTCATCTGCCCAAGGGCACAGGACACTCCCCGGCTTTTCCAGAAACTTAGGAGTGGGGAAGGACTCAAAACTCTGAGCTCTTCCAACAGACACGGCCATGTCCACCTCACCTGTGCCCGCGGTATCCTCAAGGGCAAGGCTGTGCGGATGCTTCTGTCTCCGCAGGGCCTGGGTGGGCAAACGCTTGGCCTTCACGCAGCAACCCGAGAGCAGGTGCCCCTCTTCTCTGCACTTGACAGATGAGCAGCGGCTCTTCTTGCCTAATCACCGCGGCAGCCTCTCCACCCACCGCTGTCCCCAAGGCAGAGGGACATTTTTATCCTGTGCTCAGATCTTGTCCCTTCTCTCTGCTCGAAGCCCTCCCCTGTCTGCTGGGTGCTCCCTGTATCTTCCAGAATGAGAGCCCGAGATCTCCAGGGGCCTACGAGGCCTGTGTTGAGTGGCCCACGAAGCTCTCTGTCCCCCATCACCTACTCCTCCCTGCCCTTACCGATCCTCCTAATCCCCCAGCACATTCCTACAGCCCCGAACCCGTACTTTCATGTCATCTCCCTCTCTTCAATTCTTTGCTGAAATCTCCAATCTCAAAAAAAAATTTCTGTTCAAATGTCTCATTGAGGCCCACCCCGACCACCCTGTTTATTGTTTATTTTTTAACGTCTACTTATTTATTTTGAGAGAGAGAGGAGGAGTGTGAGTGGGGGAAAGGGACGAGGGGGGGGCAGGAGAGGGAGAGAGAGAATCCCAAGGGAGCTCCATGCTGTCAGCGCCAAGCCTGCCTCAGGGCTCGAACTCACAAACTTTGAGATCATGACCGGAGCTGAAATCAAGAGTCGGATGCTTAATGGACTGAGCCACCCAGGCGCCCCTTGACCACCCTGTTTAAATCTGAAACCCCGTAATCTGCCACCCACATTCCCCGAATCTTTGACTTTGCTCTGTATTCCCCCATAACACCGAAGGCCTTCTACCAGGCTGTATAATTCCTTTAAGTCAGTACGTTGATTCTCTCCCACCCCTCCATCTGCCCTAGAATGTCCACAGAGGTAGGATTTTTTCACAGCATTACTGCAAAGTAATCGACATGTATCACCGGATAAGTGGAAGGTGTACCACACGATGGTTTGGTTTACGTATATGGCGAAATGATTACTGCAGTAGGTTTAGCTAACATTCGCCTTCTCCCCATATAAATATTTGTATTTTATTCTCATATAAATACAAAAAGAAGAAGAGAAGGAAAAAGGAAAAAAAAATTCTCCTTCTGAGGAGAACCCTTAAGATTTTTTCCCTTAACTGTCCCATACACTCTGCGGCGCCGTTAGCTGTAGGCATGGCTTTGAACTCCACATCCCCCGTACTTTGTTATCTTGTAACTGGAAGTTTGTCTCTTTCGACCACCTTCCTCCACTTCCCCCTCCCCTGATTATTCACCTCTGTTATTGGATCTGTTTTTATTCTTTTGGTTTTTGTGGGTTTTGTTTTTTGTTTTTCACTTGAGAGGGAGAGGGGGGCGGAGAGCGCGCCAGCACATGCGCACGCGTGCAAGCAGGGGTGGGGTAGAAGGAGAGAGAAAGAGAATCTTAAGCAGGTTCCATGCTCAGTGCAAAGCCCAGTGCTGGGACTCCATCCCACAACCCTGGGATCATGATCTGTGCCGAAACCAAGTCTGATGCTCAACATACTGAGCCACCTCGGTGCCTCATGCTTGTTTGTTTTAATTTTTTTATGTCTTTATTTTATTTTTTGAGACAGAGAGAAAGAGAGAGAGAGAGACAGAGTGTGAGTGGGGGAGGGGCAGAGAGAGAGGGAGACACAGAATCCAAAGTAGGCTCCAGGCTCTGAGCTGTCAGCACAGAGCCTGACGCAGGGCTCAAACTCACGGACTGTGAGATCATGACCTGAGCCGAAGTTGGATGTTTAACCGACCGAGCCACCCAGGCACCCCTGTTTGTTTGTTTTAAACAGGTGTCTCCCAGGGGCCCTGGGTAGCTCAGTCAGTTAAGCGTCTGGCTTCAGCTCAGGTCATGATCTCACGGATGGTGTGTTCAAGCCCCACATGGGGCTCTGTGCTGACAGCTCAGAGCCTGGAGCCTACTTTGGATTCTGTGTCTCCCTCTCTCTCTGCCCCTCCCCTGTTCACGCTCTGTCTCTCTCTCTCAAGAATAAATTTAAAAAACATTAAAAACCAAACCAAACAAAACAAAATAGGTGTCTCCCAGCAGGGAGAACAGGGCCTGCCACATAGTAGATGCTCAGTAAATATCCATGGAGTAACAGGGACAGAGACACAGGGTCTGTTAACTGCTTCCCAGCTGCTCACTCAGCCAGGAAGCAGCAGAGCCCTGTCAGCCTTGCTCTTAACCGCCAGGCTTCTCGGCCTCCGGACCAAGGCAGACCTGGCCCCCACCTTGACCGCCGAGATCCCACAGATGCCAATTGTCAGACCGGACCCATACGGAACAGGGCGTCTCTTGGACACCCTTCCCCACAGTTGTGCGGGGTGGGGGGGAAGCTGAAGCCCAGATTGGGGGCAGGTGGGTGGCCATGGCAGGAGAGGGACCCAGGCCTCTGTGCCCAGGTACACACCCTCAGTCAATGTCCCCTTGTCTGGTAGAAAGCCCCCTCCATTCTCTCAATGGCACAGACCGCTGGGGCTCCAAGGCGTCCAGCTCCCAGAAGACCTCAGGCTGGTCCTGGGCTCCAGCCACAGGCCGTTGCCATGTTCTTTCATTTTACACATGAGACAGCTGAGCCCCAGAGAGGTCACAAGGCTGCCCAGGCCTCGTGGCTGGCAGCACACACCCTCCCGGGGAATCCAGGGAGGATTTCCTGGGACCCTTTCCTAGCCTTTCCTCTGGATGGAGGCTGCTTTCGGCTTCCGGAACCTTGGCCCCGTACCTGCAAGAGGCTCCGTCTTCACAGGTGAACCAGCGAGGGTCAGCCATCTTCCCCCCGCGGACCTGCCATCTTCTCTCTGCGGGCCCACAGCAGCTTCCCTCCCCAGGTACAAGTGGTCCCTGTGGTCCTGAGGGTGCTGTGTGTCCACACCAAGGCCAGAAGCCGTGAGCTGGATCAAGGGGAGTAAGACGGGAAGAACATGCCGGGGCAGAGCCTGTCGGCCTGATTCGGCCACGTGCTTGCTCTTGGCCAAGTCCCTTCCTCTCGCTGAACTTACTCTTCCCACCTATAAAGCAAGACGACTGGATGGACTCTTCTGACGACTGGATGGACTCTTCTGACCATGACCTACTGCCAGCCTGCCTCGCCCATGCTCTTGGTACCTTTGATTCAGTGCTTGGAATGGGTAAACCAAGGCAGGCACTCTCCTGTCTCCTGCTTGGGAGGCACTGGCCACACTGAATTGGGCTTTTTTTTTTAATGTTTATTTTTGAGAGAGAGCGCACAAGCAGGGGAGAGGAAGAGGGGAGAGGGGGCTGAGGAAAGAGGATTGGAAGCAGGCTCTGTCCTGATAGCAGAGAGCCCAATGCAGGGCGAGATCATGACCTGAGCGGAAGTCAGACGCCTAACCGGCTGTCACCAGGCGCCCCTGGGCTTTTATATCCCACCCCACTCCAGCCCTCCGGGCTCCTGCTCAGGACCCTGGCCGGTTCCCTCTACCAGCCTCCGAGTAAGGGAGAAAGGGGAGAAAGGCCTTCCTGCCTCTCAGAGCTCTCGTGGGAACCAACACAGAAGACGAAGTGAGGGAAAGCCATCTGAGGAGTGGTGCAAAGGCTCCCTCAAAGGCCAAGGTGACAGTCCTTTCTCTCCAGCATCCAGGATCTCAGCAGGGTGCTCAGCCCGGGCTATTCTGACATCTGCAGTGAACAGTGGAGTTGTGAGGTCGCAAGGGAGACCCACCCACAGGCCCTGGGACAAGAGGGAACTTGCTGGTGACTGCTTTCCATCTGTGGTTTCAGTCGTCACGACAGCGCTGGCAAAGCAAGGATACTATCCCCATTTCACAGACCAGGAAACTGAGGCCCAGAGAAACCATGGGCCATGTCTAAGGTCACACAGCTAGAAGTGGCAGAGCAGGGATTTGAACCCAAGCCTGTCTGGGACTCGGACCGCCTGGAAAACGCAGGAGCTGTGGTCACCGGTGCCACACCCTGTAAAGCCCCGAGAGGCTTGCTGATGCCTTAGCACTCAGCAGTTTATTATTTATACTCCTTGCCCACTTCCAAAAGTTTGAGTCAGCTTCCTGGCCTGGAAAGACGTTGAAAGAACAGCAGAGAATCAGAAGCAAAAAGCTTTAGGGGCAGCAGAAGGCCCGGCAGGGCCGGGGTGGGAACATGCACCAGCTCCCACTGACTCAGTGATGGGGTCCCAGAGCCCTGGTGAAATCATCCAGTTCCTGGGAGACCCGGCTATTTGCAGATTCCAGCTTTGATGAGTGCTCACAGGGCGCTGTACTGAAGTGAAAGTCAGTCCTCTCCTCCCTCTGCACAGGGGAGTCCCCACACGTCGCTGCCCCAGTCCCTGCCTGGCATTCAGTTCATCAGGAACCTTCCCCTTAACAAGCCTCTACTTTCCTGCCCCATGGGTCCCTGGGAAGCAACGGAAAGAGAGCGCAAGCTTGGTGTCAGAGACGTGGGGGGCATTGCATCCATCCCTTCTGCAAGGGGTGTACCCTGCCCCCCTGCGGCAGCTTCCCCGTATCTGGATCTGAGCCAAGGTGGTGGATCAGCCCAGCATCCGTTCCCCCTTCTCTCTTCTCCTGCCAGGAGCTCTCTGGAAATTGCCCCTCCCTCACCCCTAGCCCCTAGAGTTAAGATGGGGCTGACCCTTTCCCCTGGGCTCCAGGGTGGTCCTCGGACCCCTTGCCTATCTTATTTCCTGGCCACAGTGACTGATGCCAGCAATAGCCGCACCACTCGAGCCAAACCAAGGCCTGGCCCTTTGCTGGAAGTTCTGGGAAAGTGGCGGGTGGACGGGAGGAGGGATGCACCCCCCTCCTGGAGCAGCTGAGCTGGTATTTCTGTTTTGGTAAGAAAACAGCCGAGGTGAGACTCTGGCTCCTGATGGCATTGTATGGGCCTCATGATCCAGCTGTCCCTGAAGCTGATCCACTCTAGACTTGTCAGTAACTTACGCTTGAGTTAGATCATTTAGGAAATGAAGAATCCCGAGAGCCCTAGTTTCTCGCCTTTTATTGATGCTCCTTTGTAAGCATGAGGAATTTTGGCAATTTATGTGAAATATTAAATGCTGCTTCGTACACACGGACACAAACATTGACTTGTTTTCACTAAAAACGTATTTCATTATGTAAAAAAATCTTTTTAAAAATATTTATTTTTGACAGAGAGAGAGAGAGAGAAAGCAGGGGAAAGGCAGAGAGAGAGGGGGAGAGAGAATCCTAAGCAGGCTCCATGCTGTCAGCACAGAACCTGATATGGGGCTCGAACTCATGAACTGTGAGATAATGACCTGAGTCAAAATCAGTCAGACTCTTAACTGACTGACCCACCCAGGTGCCCCAGGAAAAAACAACCTTATCCCTCATGTATTCCACCATGTTTTTCCTTCCAATAAATAATAATAATGGAACAAGATACAAGCCTTTGGTTATGTGAACAAAAATTTATCAGATATTTGTCAAATGCCTTGGCTAAAAGTTTAACAGATCCTTATGTGCCTTGCTGTGTGCTGGGCACTGTTCTAAGCCCTTTACACATGGGACGTCATCAAATCCTTCTAGTATTATGCCCATTTTACAGAAGAGGCATGAAGAGTCCCGTAACTTGCCCAAGGTCAAGTTCCGGGTCCCGGGATGGAGCCTGCCCATCTTTCGATGTCCTTGGTAAAGGGTTTCTTCCTTGGAAAGCCTGCTCTGATTTCCTCAGTAAGGAAGTGCCCTGTGCTGCCACACCCTGCTCTGTCGGCTAATGTGCTGGGCGTGTGTCTCACACCCCGGTGCCTGGTGAATTTGTGCCAACTGAGGCGTGGCTTCGACACAGGCCCATCCACAGTTGCAGATGGCAAGTCGATGGCCAGCCTCAGCCCCGCCAGCAGCCACTTGGCCTCTTTCTCTGCGACCCATCATCTGAAGCTCCCTCAAGGGGCCCTGAGGCGATCAGCCTTCAGACGAGGGTTGCACATGGCGGGGAGACCTCGAAAGAGGGTCTTCATCCCTGGAAAACCGGAGACCCCTGGCATATCTTCAACCCGGGAGCTGTGGGAAGGAATTGGGAGAAGGCGTCCTAGCTTCTCCTACATCGGCTGTGTGACTGCACCTCCTTGTACCTCTGTTTCCTCCCTGGTCAAAGGAGGAGGTTGGTTGAGGATGGTCCCGCAGGACCCCAGGGCGGGCGCCGTGGGAATGAGTAAAGCAGAAGTTTCCTTACTCGTCCAGAAGGCTTTTGGGGTTTCTGGCAAGCTGTCTGCTGGACTTTTATTCGGTTATTCATTCATCGAGCACCTCTCACGTGGGAGCAGTTTGGGGCGCTGGGGAGATACCTCAGAGGGTAAGACAGGCAACGATCCTGTTGCCCAAGAACTCACTCTGTAGCTCCAGTTGGGGAGCCCTCCCAGCCTTCACCCACGGGACTGCGGGCTTTGAATGAGAGGATCAGGATGGAGGACTGAGGGCTTAGAGGAGAGATGTGTGTCCTCCGGCTCTGCCCCTCTCCCCCTCAGGCTGCCTGGCCTCTCTGGGCATTCATTTCCTCATCTTCTAAGTGGGAGGTTGGACTGGATGGCCCCAAGGCCTGCCCCGCCAGCCTGCAAAGGCAGCCACCTCTTTGGAGAAGCCACACACAGCCATTCAGGGTTAAACATTAGCCACTCTGTGTCCCTCATCCCTGCCACTCCTCAGGGAGAGCAAGCCATAAACGCTCGGGCGGTGGCCTCCTGGGAGGGGTCACAGGCGCACTTGCTGACTGTCTCCCTTCCACCCGTAGCCAGGGGCTGGAGAGGGAAGGACGGGTGGCCCAAGGCTGGGGCTGGGGGGCTGAGGCGGGGAGCAGTTGGGCCCTAGCTACTGCCCTCCCCGCCCCACAAATGTTTTTCTCCCTTGGTTACATCATGTGTGTGGCTTCTCCAGATCCTTCCCTGTGGAGCTCAGGGACTGGCTTAATGAGCCCCCTAGGTGCCCGCCTCAGGCAAGGCGACCTGGCCCTCTTGGTTTCCGAGAAACAAAAATAATCCAGAGAAATCGAGGCAGCCTCACTGCATGGGGTGCCCCAGTCAGCCTCTGCCCCCATGCTCTTTGCAAGCAAGGACGGCTGGGCCCAGCCGTCAAGCCCAATCTACACCCACCTGGGCATTTAAAATCACGAGGCTTCATTAATCCTGTGTTCCCGCAAATCTCAGTAATGGGAATGGATTCTAGCTGGATAGCACTTCACAACATGCCCAGAGCTCCCTTCTCAGCTCCTTCTTCTCCGTCCTCAAAACAGCTCTGTAAAATAGGTGTGATTTCTCTGTCATCTGTAGCATACACGTGACAACACTGAGGCTCCAGGCTCCAGACCTTATAAGTGCACAGCGTCAGAGTCAAGTCTAACTCTAAAGCCCAGACTGGTATTGTGCCCAGTTCTAGGCAGAGCAGGAGATGGTCACCGTCCAAGCCCTGCCCATGACAGACATCACTAATCGATCACGGCACGGTAGATGCTGCGAATCATTTGCAGTGCTCTTTTCTAAGAAGCTCAGAGGCAGCAGTGAACCTCTCAGCACAGCACTCCAGGACACCATTGCCTACCAGAAGATCATGTCTACACTACTTGCCATTCCTGTGGTCCCACTCCATCAGCATGGAGCCCTCAGGACTCAGGCACAATCCCTGGAGGCTCTAGTCACCAGGCCAAGGGACCCTGTGTGCTGCACGTCAGTTGCTATGCTGTTCTCAGACAGGGGCTCCTGGCTCCTCTGGGTTCCCCCAGACAGATGTCCTTTCCAAACATGGTCTCCAACCATGCAGGTTTGACCTGAGGTTTCAGGGCTAGCAAGGTCTTTAATAGAAGTTTTTATTAGAAAACATTTCAGGTGTACCCCGACATAGAGAGAAGAATATCAGCACAGAGTGTAAGCAACAAAACAGCACAGACACAAGTGGAATTCCCCTGTGTTCCCCTCAGCGCATACCCCCCCCCCACTCCCTGAATTTTGTGTTTCTCGTTCACATGCATATTTTCATAACTTTATTCCATATTTGCATACCCATATTAGCAAATGCGACGGAAATGATGGTGTTTATATCTTGCTGCCGCTTGTGGTTTTCAAAGAACTGGACATTGCAGACTTTCAGGAATGATGATATGTGCAGCGCTGATCATCCACCAGATCATAAGGGCAAATATTTGTTGAACTCTTAATCCGCACCAGGCGTGACTATAGGTGCCTTGCCTTCCTGAACTCATCGGCTGCTCACAACAGAATTATTTTTAGCCCCACTTTATAGATTGGGGGAAAAAAGGCACAGAAAGATGAAATTATGCACCCAAGTCACATAGCTTGGAAGCTGTTCCGCTAACCGCTAGACATCCTTCCCTCTACTGCTGCGTGGTCTGTTGAATGAAAACACAGTAATTTATCCATCTGTTCTCTTATTTAAGGGCCATTGCTTATTTTTGCACACTTGCTTCAACAGTGGTGTCAGAGAGTTTGGGGGGAGGTTGAATTACCTTGCTTAGTTCCTACATGAAGACCGTGAGTAGATATTGTATCATCCCCCAGACCCTTTAGGGATGAAGACACTCAGACTCAGAGAGGGTGAATCGATTCCTCAAAGCTGTACAGCTCCAGTGTGCCAGAGGTGGGCTGTGAACCTGGACCCCTGCAATTCCAGAGCCCAGAGTTTCTCCCATGTCCCACATGAGCCCTACGTCCCCTACTGACTTCTCCTCTCGGTTCTGTGCCTGGCAGCCTGCCCTCCCTCCCCCAGAACACCCTCCCCAAAATTGGCTCTTGGTCTCCCCCCTCCTCCGGCCACCCTCTGTCATTCTCTTTCCAGAGAAGGGGCCCAACCGGAAGGCCAGTTCATGTTAGGAAATTCCAGCCACGTGAGCCAACCGGAGGCAGGGATTCTGAGCAGCCGGTGGCTTTAGAAGAAACTGAAACTTGTCTTGCTGGGGGCGGAGTGGTCACCGGGGATTTAAAGAGCTGCCACTTCCTTGGGCCCCCAGAGGGCACCAGGAGGTCACAGTGGCAGAGGGACACCTGAGCCCGCGTAGTGAGCCTCTGCCCGCCCCTTGCCCGAGCCATGCACCTCTGCGAGGGCAGTGGGCTGCTGACCAGGACGGTGAGTACAGGGAACCAGGGGCAGAGCGTGGGGAACATGCCCGAGGGTCCCCAGTTCCCGGGCAGGGAGGGATGTGATCAGGGCTGTGTGGCCTTGGGACCCACACACCTCCTCTCTGGGCTTCAGTTTCCCCAGGCAATTGAAATGAGGGCTTTTGGGCTCTCATATTTCAGAGCCAGCCTCCAGTTTAGAACTTGGCCTTGGAGCAACCTGTCTCCTAACCCCCCCTCCCTTCATTGCCTTTATGGGAACATTCCCTTCCCTCCCCAAATTCTCAGACTCGGCTCACCTTCGAGGCCCTGCCCCCTCTCCCAGGCAGGACCCAAGCACCAAAATCCTACTCCTTTCTGTCAACTGCAGGACTTTCCCCCGGGCTCCAGCTTCGGCGCCCCCAGCACCTGGACTGGGCCTGTTGTGACCATGAACCGAGCAGCATAGGGTCCTCAGCCAGGGAGGCCAGAGTCTCCCCTGAGCTCCCTGCAGTCAGAACACAGGCCCAGGGTGACTTAGCGGGGGGGATTGGGGCTGAGGGGTCTCCAACATTCTCTCTCGCCTGACCTTCCAAAGCTCTGGGCATTTGGGTTAAATATCTTGTCTACATTTTCTGGACCCCCTAACGTGGGGACCAGGGGAGCGGGAGGGTTAGCGCTGTGAACTTTGAGTCCACTCAGGCATCCGTTCCAGGTTGCTGCCACGCTAGAATGTGAGCAACTTAGGGGCAGGGGCTTTTGTCTGGCGTGTTTGCTGCTCCGTCCCCCTAGCTCAGTGCCTGACACACAGTAGGTGCTCGCTGACTGGTGAGTGACTGAACATCAGCCTCGGGTCTGAGCTGGGTGCCGGCTCATGGAATGAATGGGACCCTGGCCCTGCCCTTGCAGGTGAAGCTCACGCCTGTTTTATGGCCTGTGAGGAAGGCAGTGGTGCCTCGGGCTGGGTTCAGAGAAGGGAGTGATCTGCCCAGAGCCAGATGGCTCCTAAGGAGAGTGTGGGTGTGAAGTCGGTTCTCTCCGGGTTCGAAGAAGTTCCGGGCTTCTCTGTTTGTCCTCCCCCATCGAGAGCCATAAGCAGGGCGTGTGGGTGAGGCTGGTGTTCCGACAAGGTGGGCCCTACGGGCGATGCCGTGTGTGGGTGCCCGGGGAGACAGAGGGGGCCTCTAGGAGTAAGGAGACCCCCCCCAACCGGGGAATTTAACTGGGGAGAGTGTGGCGTTACAGATGGCCTGGACAGAGGGTCAAGTCCCTGGCGGGACCCCTGAGCCTTCTGCCTTACACCCTGTAGGGCCCTGAGGAGCATCAGAGGCTGAAGAAGAAACAGAAGAACCGCGCAGCCGCCCAGCGCAGCCGGCAGAAGCACACGGACAAGGCGGACGCCCTGCACCAGGTGGGGGGTGCCTTCCTTTCCCCACCCTGACTCCACTCACCTGGCCTCGCCACCTGGTCTCCATCTGCCTATGAGCAGCTCCCCTTACACCGCTGCATGTTTCCAGGTCACCTGAGTTTGAGAGAGGTGCTTGAGGAGGCTCTGGGGACACAAATGTGCATTTGCGGCCCAGCCCTGCCCTTAAGGCGCCTCCTGATCTAAAGAGAGGAGGCAAGAAGTAGAGGCAAACAGAAGAACTCAGCACTCACACTATGAGAAACTCTGGTTCAAGGTCAGGTGGGCCGGCTTTAGAGTCCCAGCTGTGGCAGTCAAAGCTACAAGCCACTTCCTTCACTGAGCTTCACTGTCCTCATCCAAAAAAAAATGGGGACAATGACCCCTGTCCCCTGGCAGGACCCGTATGGAGGTTAAAGGAGGCAAAGGAGCCTTGGGGGTGGCGTGGGGCAGGAGAGGGTTCCACTGTACTTGCCTCTTGACCTTGGATGGTAACTTGACCTTGAATCGTAACCTGACCCTTAGAGCTTTTCTTCTTCCTCTGTGCAGAGAACAAGGAGATTACCAGTTTCATCCCAGGGAAAGGATTAAGAGCTGGGCTTAGGACCTGACCCTTGGGAAGGCCACATACCCCTTAGTTCTTAGAGTGATGAGTGAAATTCACAGCCCTCCACGCCAAAGGCCCTGTGCTCTGCGTCTTCCACTCCTACCCATCCGCCCTCCTCTCCTAACATCCCACACCCTGTTCTCCCTATTCCTTCACTGGCCAAGCACATCCAACCTCAGGGGCTCTGCATAGACTGTTCTCTCTATTCTCAGAGAACAGTACAGCTAGATCCTCACATCTTTTCAGTTGTTTGGTTTAAATGTCACCTCCCCAGAAGGACTTTTCTCAACCTTCCGATCTAAAGAGACGTCTGCTTGTTACTCTGCTTTATTTTTCTTGTTAGCACTGAACTCCAGTTACATATTCAGATGTTTGTCGCTTGTCTCCCTCGCCAGACTGTAAGCAACGTGAAGGCAGGGAACTATTCCGTTCCTTGCTATTTATTTCCCCATGACCCGGAACGGTGCTTGACAAACTGAAGGAACTCGGTAATGCCCTGTGAAGCGAATGATAGAGTCAGAATAAAGCGCTCTAGGAACACACGGGCAGGGAACACACGGGCAGGGGAACACACAGGGAGTAGTGTCAGGATGATACTAGAGATGAAGTCTGAGCTGGTCTTGAAAGATGAATAGGAGTTTTCCAAATGGATGAAGGTAAGAAAAGGCATGGCAGGCAAATGAAGGACCCGGACAGGGAGCAGCACCCTGTAGATTGTATGAGTGAGGACTGATGTCTAGCATGGTGGCTGCCCAGCAGGGAGAGGGACTTCATGCATTCATATATTCACTCCTTCCAGAAATGCCTATTGAATGTCTCCTGGGTGACAGGTCTAAGTCTCAGCATTGGAGACAGAGCTGCGAACACAGCAGACGAAAGCCCACCCCACACTCTCCAGGGCTCGTATTTTCACGGGGGTGGGGTGGGGTGGCTAGCCAGACAAATAAATTACCCATGAGGTATTTGGGGTGTCAGCTGGTCGTAAGTGCTATGGGGAAAAATACAGTGGGGAGGGTGGAGAGGCGGAAACCTAACTGGGGAAGCCTTTCCCTGAGGCGATAACCCGTGGGCAGCCTGGAGGTGGCCGATGAACGAACGAACCCATGAGTGACTCAATTTCTGGAGCTGAATGGAAACCTTTGGAGAAATTGAAGTGAGAGGCGATCTACTGACATGTTTTGAAAGCAGTATTCCCCGGGCAGAGACCGGCCTGGAAGTTAGAATTTTGAGTTCATGCCCGAAGCAACCTTTTTATGTCAAACATCCTTGCCCCTTTTCTCCTTTTAAAAATTGTCCACAAAAAGGACAGGTTGTGGAGGGAACCAGAGGAAGTCACTCAGCTTTGGGAGCCGTGGAAAGAAAGTTCTTTCGTTGCTGCCACTGTAAATGGTTGTTTAGAACCACATCCTGTTAGTGGGTTCTCAGGTCCCAGGGTCCAGCAGCTCAGAACTACTCGGTTCTGACTCAAGGGTGCTGAGTAGAACATATTCCTCCGTGAATATGGGCTCCTCCCATAGTGCCTCAGTGGGTGAGTTCTGGGCACCCAGAAGGTCTGGCAGTGTCACGAAGCAGCCCCGAGGTGTGTATGACAGAATGACCATGAGAAGGCCACATCAGGATTAGCCCAGGAAAGGAGGTTGCTGGAAGAGTGTCCAGGTAGAGAAGACAGGAAATGCAGAAAGCAGGGTCCCTTGGAGGAACAGGAAGTGAAGGGGAACAGGAGGCGTGAGCCGGGGCCTCCGTGCTCAGGGCAGTGTGGGAGCCTTTAACCTACGAGTTAATGATGCAATTCCCAAATGGCTCTTCTGGGCCGAGAGGACAGAGTGGCTTGAGGGGAACCCCGATTAGGAGGCCGGTGGAGCTCCCAGGTGAGTGGCAAGGGGCAGGCTGGTGGAGAACGGCTGGCTCAGGGCACTGGTGGCGGGGACGGAGGGCCGGCCAATCTACCCCAGTAGTAGTAGAACGGGCAAGATGTGCGGGGTGGGGGTGGGGGTGGGGTGCAGAGCTGGCCAGAGAGGGACCAAGGGGCCCTAGCTTAGACATTCAGATGGTAGTAGTATCTTACTCCTAAGTTAAGGCGCCTGGGGGCAGGGTACAGGGCTCCTGCTGGGACCCTAATGCTGGCTGACACCCCCTTCCTGGCCCATCTGCTTCTGCTTCCAGCAGCACGAGACGCTGGAGAAACACAACCGCTTGCTGCAGAAGGAGATCCAGGGCCTGCAGGCCGAGCTGCTGTGGTGGAGCCAGACCCTGCGTGCGCATGAGCGGCTGTGCCTGATGGACTGTGCCACCTGCTTGGATCCGGTGCCCCCTGGCTGCTGGGGCCAGACTGAGCGGCCCCCAGACCCTATGCCTGATGGACAATATGGCTTCCAGGAACAGCCGGGCCTGTTCCAGACCCTGGCCTCTTCTCCCTTGGCTCACCAGCTCTCTCCAGATCCGCAGCCTCATGGTTCCTCCGGCCTCCATCTGTCCCTCCTGCCCTCTCTGTCCCCTGGCTCCATCGCGGTCGCTGTACCTCCTCCCCAACTGTCCCCCAGCCCTGTCCAGTCAGCCTCACCCACTGGCTCTAGCCTGCTGAGGCCTTCCTCCAAGTTCAACACCCTCCTGCCCAGCCCCCCAGCCCAACCTGCCCCTCTACAGCCCCTTGTGGCGGAGCACCCCACCAGCGGGAAGCTGGGGTCCTCACCTGACAGCCCCTCCCCTGCTCTGGGACTGGCCTGCCTGCAGGGTAGGGAGCACAGGCCTATGTTATCAGCAACAGATCAGCAAGGACTGGGTGTGGATCCTGGTCCCCACCCACTCTTGGCCTTCCCCCTGCTCGCCTCTGCTCAAGTTCACTTCTAACCCACCCCCTGGAGCTGGGCCAGCGGCTTCCTGGGGCTGAAGTAGCAGCCTCAGCACACAGGCACCTCCTCCATTATCACTGGACGTTGCCTCTCTTGGCCGACCCACCACTCTGCCAGGCCCTTTCACTGCCATTGCCTTATTTCAACATCATGGTCACTGCAAAATCCAGATTGTCACCCCGCTTTTTTAGATAAGGAGACAGAGGCCAGAGAAGCCATGTGACGTGCTCAAGGTCACATGGCCTTTTTGGGGACCTGAAACGCCACCATCTGCTCCTCCTTGTCTTGGTGGGATCCTGGCCCAGGCACCGTGGGAGCTGAAGTCCTAGAAAGTGGGGGGCCGGTGTGAAGAGGATTAAGTGCCGGGAGCGAGAAGGAGCTCTTTCTTTTGGTCTGTGCTCTCCGGGGCCGCAGATCCCCACAGTCCTTGAAACCTCGCCCTAGCTGGGGCTGGTCCAGAGTCCAAGCTTAGATGGGGAGAGGCCGGGCGGGAGCCCGGAAGTGGACCCTTTCTTCCCTAGCAGTGTTTTCAGTGCCAAGGAAATGAACTTGTGAGTCGGAGTTGGGGAGAAGCCTAGAACAGCCTCCCCGGGGATTTCTATGTCACCCATAGACATACCAAGATCTCTGGGAGATTCTCCAGGGTCAGCTCTCCAGGCTATTCCCCAATAGCTCCCGGCCTCTCCCAGGCAGGAGCTCAGCTGTAGTATTTGCTGGGGTTGGAGTTGGGGTTCTCACTCAGGCTCAGCACAAGCTCTGTAAGGGGCCTGAGACGAGAACCCCCAATTCTTCACCTGGATTTTCATACAGACACTATGCTAGTTCTTGACACACTCCAAGATGCTGAGTGTCAGTCTTGACATACATGTTATAGTAAAAAAATTAAAGTGTTTTCCAATTCTTTTCACTTTGGCCAGTTTTTTGAAGGTCTGGTTGTACTCTGCATTGTTGAAACTGAAGGGCCTTTGAAAGAAGGGGGAATAGTCTAGAGTCTTAGAGGTGGGCAATCCCTCATGGGCCTCCCAATCTAACCCCCTCCCCATATTGCAGATGAGGAAGCTGAGGCCCAGAGATGAGATGGACTTGTCCAGGGCCACGCAGCCAGGCAAGGTGTGATGTTTGCAGGATTGCGGATGGTGCCATAGCAGGAGTCATCACAGGTTCGTGGAGGCCAGACTGGTGGAAGAAAAGCCAAGATACTTTTCCTCAGAGGTCAGCTGAGGTCTGGGACAAGAGTTGATATAAGGCACCATGGACTGAGACTTAACAAAGCACAGGGTCTGTGTGTGATGATACTGTGGTCTGGCTTGTGTCCGTATTCCCTAAAATTTGTCAGGTACTGTGCTGTGTTTCACCTGGGCTAACTCCAGGTTGTGCCTCTAATATGCGTCTGAGTACTCTGTGAGGAAGGTATGGTTATTATTCCCACTGTTCAGAAAGGGAAACTGAGGCTTGGGGGTGTTAAGTGACAAGCAAAGGACGCATAGGAAGTGTTATACACTTGATGTAGCAGCAGGAACATGTAAACACAGGTGATCCTGCCTCCTACCTACACCATACTCTCCCATCAGCCCTGCTGGAAGGGGCCAGCACGCACGGATGGATGTGAACCAAAGAGTTAAAACCACACCTTAAGCTCAAAACATGAGAGAGGGGAGTAACTAAATTAATGTTGGTGCACTCATCAAATGGAGAGGTGTTAGGAATACAGAATGCTTTGAAGTACAGTTAATGAGATGAGGAAATGCTCATAACACATTAAGCAGGAAAAAAAATAGAATGTGTAACTGTCACTATAGTTTGATATTATGTTTATTTAAAAATATAAAAAGGAGTGGGAGGAGATGTAGATTCTCCAGAAGGGATACGAGCTAATATCTGTGAATCCTCGAATTTGTCAACACAGCTACAGTTATAGCATGAGCCTTCCACATGGTTGAATATATCCTAGAAATTTGTATCTGAGTGTATCTATTGCTGTACAACAAATTAGTCCAACACTTGGTGGCTTAACCGACGAATGCTTATCATCTCACAGATTTTGGGGGCACAGCTTAGCTGGGGGCCGGTGGCTCAGGGTCTTCCACAGGCTCCAATCAAAGCATTGGCCAGGGCTGCAGTATGGGAAAGCTCAACTGGGTGGGTGAGATCAGGTTTGAAGCTCACGCCTATGGCTGTCTGCAGGCCTTGAAAGCTCCACTTCCAAGCTTACTCACAAGGTTGTTGGAAGGCTTTAGTTCTTTGAGGGCTGCTGAACCTCGAACCTCGGGTTCTTGTAGGCTGTTGGCTGGAGATATCAGTTCCTTGCCACATGGGCCTCCCACAGGGCAGCTTGATATGGAAGCTGGCTTCCCTAGGAGCAAGAAACCTAGAGAGTGAGGAAAGGTGAGCAATACCGAAGCCACAGTCTTTTGTGACCTAATTTCAGAAATAATATCCTGACATTCTCACAGTATTGTATTTAGTAGAGGGAAGTCACTAGATTCAGGCCATGCTTGAGGGGGACGGGACGGCACAAAGACATAAAAACCAGGAGGGGGGGATCATTGGGGAGCATCCATCTTAGAGGTTGCCTACCATCCTTGGATTCCTTCTTTTTTTAAAAAAATTGTTAATTTTTATTTTTATTTATTTTTAATTTAAAAAAATTTTTTTAAATGTTTTATTTATTTCTGAGAGAGAGAGAGAGACAGCGTGAGCAGGGGAGGGTCAGAGAGAGAGGGAGACACAGAATCTGAAGCAGGCTCCAGGCTCTGAGCTGTCAGCACAGAGCCCGACGCAGGGCTTGAATCCACAAACCGTGAGATCATGACCTGAGCCGAAGTCGGACGCTTAACCAACTGAGCCACCAGGTGCTCCTAATTTTTTTTTTATTTTTGAGAGAGAGGGAGAGAAAGAGAGTGAGAGCAGGGGAGGGGCAGAGAGAGGGAGATATAGATATAGATTATGAAGCAGGCTCCAGGCTCCAGGCTCAGAGCTGTCAGCACAGAGCCTGACATGGGGCTCAAACTCTTCAACCATGAGATCATGGCCTGAACCAAAGTCAGACATTTAACCAACTGAGCCACCAAGGTACCCCTTCTTTCCTTTCACTATCCACATAGCTGGTGGCTCTCTTTGAAAGGTCATTTTCTAAAAAGAAACTATTTGGGCCCCTTAATAGTAGTGGCAATACTCCCCAGTAGTGAGCAGAGAGGATCTGGTGGGTTTGGGGTTGCAGCAATGCCCCTGGCTAGACTCATAGCCCCAAATTAGACTTGCGGTGAGCACAGTGCAGGCACTCCCTCCTCACAATGACCTTTGAAGTGATGCATGGACAGTCAGTGCTGAAATAGCAAGTATGTGCAGAGCAGGAGTCTTCTATGCTTTGAAAAGGAACTCACTCACTGGAGGACTAAAATTTAAACTTGGTTTAAACTCTTTTAGCTTTTTTTTTTTTTTCTTTTGAGATTCACCTCTGTACTGGGTTGAATGATGGCTCCCTAAAAGGTGTGTCCACCCAGGACCTATGCATGTGACCTTATTTGGAAAAAAGATCTTTGCAGATGTAACTAAGTTAAGGATCTTAAGATGAGATCATCATGGATTATCCAGGTTGGCCTTAAATTTAATGGCCAATAAGAGGAAGTCACCAATAATAGTGAGAGAAGATGCAGGGAAGAAGGCCATGTGGAGACAGAGGTAGAGACTGGAGTTGGGAAGTCCCAAGCCAATGAACATCTGGAGCCACCAGAAGCGGGAAGAGGCAATAGACTTCTCCGTGTGGCCTTCGGGAAGAGCATGGAGGCAGGAGAACAGGGAGGAAGTTGTTGCAGTCGTCCAGGTGAGCCATGGCGACAGTCGTGACCAGAGGGGTAGCAGGGAGGTGGTAAGGAGAGGTCAGATTCAGGGTGTGCTTTGTAGATACAGCTGATGGGGAGTGCTCATGGGTTGGATGCGGGAAGCAAAGACGGTGCTGTGTTTTGGAGCCTGAGTAATTAGTGACTGCTAGTTCCAAAGAGCAAGAAAGGTTGGAAGAGGAGCAGTTTGGAGTGTGAGTGGACAGGATTGGGAGCCCTGTCTTGGCAATGTTAAATTTGAGATGCAGATTTTTCATCCACCTAAAAAAAAAAAAAGTTTAGAGATCAGAGGAATGGTCAAGACTGGCTATATAAATTTGAAGCCGGGGCACCTGGGTGGCTTAGTTGGTTAAGCGTCCGACTTTCGCTTAGGTCATGATCTCGCGGTTTGTGGGTTCGAGCCCCGCGTCGGGCTCTGTGCTGACTGCCAGCTCAGAGCCTGGAGCCTGTTTCAGTCTGTG
Source organism: Hyaena hyaena (assembly GCF_003009895.1). Classification (NCBI taxonomy): domain Eukaryota; kingdom Metazoa; phylum Chordata; class Mammalia; order Carnivora; family Hyaenidae; genus Hyaena; species Hyaena hyaena. The sequence continues at coordinate 725,712 of NW_024080881.1, read as the reverse complement.
ACTCCCTCTCTCTCTGACCCTCCCCTGCTCATGCTGTCTCTCTCTCTCCTAGAAATAAATAAAACATTAAAAAAAAAATAAATTTGAAGCCAGCAGTGAAAAAATGGGTGAATGGATAACGGTGACTGGACAAGGTGATCTCTGAGGGCCCTCAGCCTGGCAGTCCTTCCCTTCATCCTGGCATGCCCAGAATCTTCTCCCATCTTTTCTCTTTAGATGCTTTTTCCTTTAGGAAGCCTCCTGTGATCTTCCAAGATACGAATGACCCCCTTTTCCTTAGGCTTCTCATCACACCCATGTGCCTTTCACCAACAGCCATCATTTTCCTTCTAGAGTGACTGTGCCTTCCTATCTTTTTATTTCACTCAATGGTAGCAACCAGTCTGGCACATCATGAGTACCTCTAAATGGCTTGTGTGTTGGAGGCAGTAAGACATAATGGTTAGAAAGCTTGAGCTCCAATGCCAGACAGGTTGGGATTTGCAGCCCAGCTGCACTACTTCCTAGCTCAACTTCTTCAAGCCTCAGTGTTCTCATCTGAAGATATGGGAATTGAAAATGTCCACCACAGTCCACCCAATGTATATGTGTAAACATACTCACCTAACCTATGTATATCTAATATCTTATATATTGTAGAAAAGTGTATGTTCACCAAAAGATATGAACATGAATGTTTATATCAGCAATATTCATAATGGTGGAAGACTGGAAACAACTCAAATACCCCATCAGTAGCAGAATGAATAAACTGCATGTCTTATACAAGGTAATGCTACATGACAACAAGAATGAACCAGCTACAACTATCTAGAACAATATGAATAAACTTCACAAACATAATAGAAGCCAGACACAAAAGAGAAGGCAATTTGTATGATCCACTTATATAAAGTTCAAAAGTAGGAAAAAACCAATCTGATAATGTTCTATTTCTAGATCTTCGTTTTGGTTACATGGAGATAGTCACTATATGAAAATTCATTGCGTTGTATGTTGATGATCTATGCTCTTTTTCATTATGTCTGGAAAACCACAATAAAAAGAGGCTGAATGTAAGGACATCACATTCCCTGGCACATAATAAGTGCTCAATATATATTAGTTATCGTGAAGGAATGAGAGAACCCAGGCCTTGCCCTCAAGGGAAATATATTAACAATCAGAACCATGGACAGATCAGAGTCCTTTCTCAAGGAAAGCTGAAGGGAAAGAAATTGATCTCAGGTCTGATACTAAGGACCTGAAGAAGGAGAGAATCTGAGAGCTTTCCTCTTGGATTAGTGAGTGGTTCAGTGCCTTCTGGGGAGGAATCCCACAATGCAGAAAGGAGACTATTCCTAGAGGACCGTGGGTATCTGTGTGTGTGTGTGCTGATGCAGAATTTCATTCCATTTTAAAAGATCTGCAGTCTTTTATTTTTCTAAGCCAGTGAATACTGAAATCTCCCCAGAGATGTCATTCCTGGACCTAGCATATCCAATGGCTTGCTCAGGCTCTGCAGCCTTTGCTCGTTGCTTGGGCTTGGTTAGGGGAGACAGGGATAAAAACAAGATCAAAGACAGGATAAAAACAACCTATAACAGAAGTTTTTCTCTCGATTATGCCCAAACTCCAGGAAGAAAAGCATATTTTCTTACCAATTGAATGAGCTGCTTTATTTGATAGTGAGTTCCCGGTCACTAGGAGTATCCATACAAAGGCTGCACAACTACCTGTCAGGATATTGCAAGAATTCCTACAAAGTGAAAAACTCACCCAGGTGACGTTCAAGGGCCTCCAATTCTAAAATTCTATTATTTAATTCAACACAACATTTCCTTGAAGGCATGAATTGCTTCTCTATGCATTGCCCCTGCTTATCAGTACTTTTCCTTTTCCCTAAGAATTAAAATATTTCCCTAAGAATTAAAATAGGAAATTTGACAATCAGGGGGGCGGAATTCTTTATCCCATTGAATGAATACTACTCAGCAATGAAAAGGAATGAACTACAGATACACCTAACAACTTTGATGGGTCTCAAGGACATTATGCTGAGTGAAAAAAGCCAATCTCCAAAGGCCACATACTATATGATTCCACTTATGTAACATTCCAAAATGCCAAAATTATAGAGATGGGGACAGATTAGTGGTTGCAAAGGGTTAGGGATGGTGGGGAAGAGATGGGTGTGGCTATAAAGGGCTGCATCTTTGAGGTGATGGAACAATTCTGTACCTTGCATGTGGTGGTTACATGAATTTACACGTGTGATTAAATGATACAGAACTATACACACACTTTATAGCAATGGCATTTTTCTGGTTCTAATATTGTACTAAGTCATGTAAGATGTAATCACCGAGGACAGTGGACAGAGTGTATGGGCTTCTTTGTACTGCCTCTACAACTTTTACAAATCTATAATTATTTACAAAAATAAATAAAATTAAATTAATTTAAAAATTTTAGAGCATAGAAAACCCCACTGTTAACATTTTAGCATATTTTAAGAATTATTTTCTTCACACAGTTATGATCATATTGCATATAAGTTTTCTATCCTGAAATTTTTCTTTCTTTTTTAAAAAATTTTTAATATTTTTAAATTTATTTGTGTGTGTGTGTGTGTGTGTGTGTGTGAGAGAGAGAGAGAGACAGAGCATGAGCAGGGGAGGGGCAGAGAGAGATGGAAACACAGAATCTGAAGCAGGTTCCAGGCTCTGAGCTGTCTGCACAGAGCCCGATGCGGGGCTCAAACTTGTGAACCGTGAGATCATTACCTGAGCCAAAGACGGCCGCTTAACCAACTGACCCATCTAAGCACCTTCTGAAATTTTTCTTAATAGAATACCATAGGCATTTCCTCTGTCATGAATATTCCACAACATACTAGTTATGCCCATCAATTGGAAAAAATGGGTAAATAAACTGTAGTATACTCATATAATAGAATATTATTCAGCAATTAAAAGGAAGAAACTGCACCAAATTGGATGTCAAAAACATTACACTGAGCAGAAGAAGCTTTATACAACATAGTATACACCATATGCTTTCATTTATATAACGTCCTAAAACAAGCAAATAATCGATGATGGAAAAAAAGTGAAGATAGTGGTAACTCTGGGGTGGGGGAAGGGTAGAAGTGAGGGCAGGGATTGAGTAGAAGGGGCATGAGGGAACTTTCTGGTGTTTTGGTAATATTCCATATCTTGGTAGAGATTTGGGTTTCACAGGTAAATGCATTTGGTAAAATGCAGCAAGTGTACACTTAAGATTTAGGCATTTCATTTTATGTAAATCTTCTCTCAAAACTGAAAACTTATAAATCAATATTGATTCCCATTTAATGAAGGGCATGCTGAAGTATTCACAGGAAGTACACTGATGTCTGCAGCTTCTTTGAAATGCCTCAAAAAATAATGAATTGTTGGGTGGAAAGAAGGATGGGTGGGTGAACAGGTATGTGATGAAGCAAATAGAGTTAAATTGCACTGATAGCCTAGGAAGTGGGTGTACAACTTTTCTGTATGTTTGTAGATTTTTGTTCTATATGTATACATTAATTTAGACAAAAATCACTTGGACTCTTTGGTACAATGCAGAGTGTCCCTCACCCCAGTCCCCCCGGCAATGTGACTCCCTGGGCTGGGACCGGGACCCAGTGTCTAGATCAGGTTCTGTGGAAGATTCTTGACGCACTTGAGCCTCTAAGGGCTCAGTCTCCCAGCCAAGTCCAAACATGAATCCTTTTCAAGCATCAGTCTTCTAAAGAGATCTCTCCAGAGTCTCTCCCACCTCCTTGCTGAGGTTCTCTGCTTCTGTACTGTGGCAGCCACCACCTGCAAAAATTAGCTCTCTTTACTGAATTCACAAAGGCATTCAAGGTCTAAGCTGAGCCCAGAAGATTCTTTTTTGGGGAGAGGGGAGTGATAAAACACAATAATATTATAATACAGGGAGCATTCCCAGCTCCAAGAGTTCCCCTCCAGATTATAAGGAAGTTCTCAAAAATAACTGGATTTGCTAGAGCCTGGCCCACTGCCCAAGGGAGGGAGAGGGAGTGGAATGGTCAAGGCACCGAGGTTGGCGCTCTTGTCACTCATGGATCCAGTTCTAAGTCCAGCTCTTCTAATCCACCGGCTCTTCAGGCTGAAACCACAAGCCAGTCTCCTTCTCCGCACCTTGCACGGAGTTGCTGCCATGGATAATGCTCCTGCCAACTTGGATGCAAAAGTCCCCACGGATGATCCCAGGCTTTAGTCTGCAGGGTTGGTCTCCCTGAGTATCACCTGGCCTGTCTTCACCTCTTTCAACCCCTCCCAGACCATGGCAACCACAGGCCCTGAATGAATATACTTCACCAGACCGGCAAGGAATGGACGGTCCTTCAGGTCAATGTAGTGTTCCTTGAGAAGGTCTTCAGAAGCCTGAATTGATTTCTTGACAGCGAGGAGAATCCCTTTTGCTCAAAACGCTTGATGATCTCTCCCACGAGGCTGCGCTGGACCCCATCAGGGCTTGATGGCAACGAAGGTGAAGGTGCGTTCGCTGTTGGCCATAGTCCTGGGGATAGACAGCCTTCCAGCTGCTCAGGCTGCAACTCCCTCTGGGGCTGCTGGTGCCCGAGGAGCCCAGAAGGATTCTGAGGCCTCTTTGAGCAGCGCTAGCTGAGCCCGTTGCATCGCTGGGCTCTACAAGGCTCACACTTGGGTCATCACTGGGTTTCACAGATTTGCTGTGACCCGGACACCCAACACACAAAGAAGGAGAGAGAAAGAGCCAATCAAATGATAGTTTCCCTTAGGAACCACTCCCTCCCTGCTCCTACCCCCAGGGCTGCCTCTCTGAGCCAGTCAGTGTTCCTGGCCTCCAGCTTCCCTGAGCTGAGGGCTGAAGACCATTGCCTGGCTCTGGTAATTGGTCTGGGAAGCCCAAAGGGAGGTGGCGGGGGCTCAGGGGAGGGAGAGCCCCAGGTGCTGCAGGAAGTGGAGCTGTTAATTAAGTGGCTCCTTCCCACCCTGGAAGAAGGAGATGGGGAGCTGCAGGGGCCCAGGAAGCAGTGGATCTTAAAGGGGACAAGACCCCTTTCTGACCCTATCAAGGAAGAGCCACGCTATATCCCAGGCTTCTTCACAGGTCATACTCTCTGGGGCTTACTGGTGGAACTACTCAATCTATGAAAGAGAAGCCTATTAAGGAACCCATGTGACCACGCTCCCTCTGAGAAGCCTTAGGGAGTCCCTGGTAGAAAAGGACCAGGAGAGGGCACTATAACGCCCAGCTCCAGCTCCAAGGGGCGGCACACGGGACAAAGTAAAGACTAAGGAGATCTCCTGAAGGTATCCGCTGAAACTTCAGGCGGTCAGATGGTTGTGACGAATAGTAGCAGTGAGGGCCCCTTGATGATGCCCAGCCCAGGGCTTGGCTGTGAGAAGCAACTGAATTGTAGCCACAGCCACATCAAAGGTTCTCTGAATGTGGCCCTCAGTGGCAGCAGCCTGATCATCTGGGAACTTATTTTGCATGTTTAACATGCAAATTTTCAGTCCCTTTCTCCTTCCCAGACCTATAAATCAGAAACGGGGGCTCAGTGCAGCAATCCACAAGCCCTCTAGGTGATTCTGACAAATGCTTAAATTAAAAAAAAATTTTTTTTAACGTTTATTTTTGAGAGACAGAGAGACAGAGTGTGAGCAGGGGAGGTGCAGAGAAGGAGACACAGAATCGGAAGCAAGCTCCAGGATCTGAGCTGTCAGCACAGAGCCCGATGCAACCCAAACTCACTAGCTGCAAGATCATGACCTGAGGCGAAGTTGGCTGCTCAACCAACTGAGCCACCCAGGTGCCCCGACAAATGCTTAAATTTGAGAGCCACTAGTATAATCTGACAAATTCTGGAGCTGGGCTGCCCGGAAAACTTCTATTCACAAATCCATTCACATTCATCCAATATTTATTAGCACCTTCTATGTGTTGACTCTGTGCCAAGTGTCACGAGGAGCCCAAAGTGATAGTTCCCACCCTCCAGGCAGACTGATTAGTAAGTGCAAAAGATGGGCGAAGAGCCCCAGGAAGGAGCCAAACTTTCTGGTTAGGATGATTAGAGAGGAATTCCCAGCGGAGGTGGCCTTTGAGATGGTCCTTGAAGACTGAGCTAGAATCAACAGAGCAGAAAAGGAAGGCACTCCTAAAATCAAAATCTAACTTAAAAAAAAAAAAAAACACCTCACACATTTATTTATTTTTGAGACAGAGAGACACAGAGTGTGAGCAAGGGAGGTGTAGAGAGGGAGACACAGAATCCAAAGCACGCTCCAGGTTCCGAACTGTCAGCACAGAGCCCAATGAGGGGCTCAAGCTCACAAACCATGAGGTCATGACCTGAGCCAATGTCAGGCACTTTATTGACTGAGCCACTCAGGTGCCTTCAAAAATCTAACTTTTAAAAACAACTTATAGAGCAAATCAGAGAACTCTAGATGCTGGCGAGGATGTGGAGAAACGGGCACCCTCCTACACTGTTGGTGGGAATGTAAACTGGTACAGCCCCTCTGGAAAACAGTGTGGAGGTTCTTAAGGAAACTAACAATAGAACTCCCCTATGACCCAGCAATAGCACTGCTAGGAATTTACCCAAGGGATACAGAAATGCTGAGGCATAGGAGCACATGTACCCCAATGTTCATAGCAGCACTCTCCACAATAGCTAAAACATGGAAAGAGCCTAAGTGTCCATCAACAGATGAATGGATCAAGAAGATGTGGTTTATCTATACCATGGAATACTCCATGGCAATGAGAAACAATGAAATCTGGCCATGTGTAGCAACATGGATGGACCTTGAGGGTGTTATGCTGAGCAAAATAAGTCAGGCAGAGAAGGACAAATATATGTTTGCACGTATAGGAGGATTAGGAGGAACTTGACGGAGGAACAAGGGGGAGAAGAAGGGGGGAAATGGTGGGGGAAAGGGAGAGAGACAAACCATGAGAGACTCTTGAATGCTGACAAAAACTGAGGACTGATGGATGTGGGGGGGAGGAGAGATGGGCATGGAGGAGGGCACTTGTGGGGATGAGCACTGAGTGTTATGTGGAAACTAATTTGACAATAAACTATTTGAAAAAAAAAAAAAGCAACTTATAGGGGCGTCTGGGTGGCTCAGTTGTAAGCGTTCACCTTTGGCTGAGGGCATGATCTAACTGTTCATGGGTTCGAGCCCTGCATCTGGGCTCTGCGCTCAGAGCCTGGAGCCTGCTTTGGATTCTGTGTCTCCCTCTCTCTCTGCCCCTCTCCCATTCACACTCTGTCTCTCTCTCAAAAATAAAACATGAAAAAAAAAAGATCAGTGAAAGGAAAGAAAAATCTTGATTAGAAACTAAATAAATTTAAAGTAACTTATAGCTTTGGGGATAAATTCAAGCGCATCAGCACAAGCTTTCCATGATCCAGGCCCCATCTCCATTAACTCCATGTCCTGTCACTCCATACCTCCGTCTGTAGATCTGAGTAAAATTGAACTTCTCATAGAAATGGACACACGGCATGCTATTTCTTATTGCCAGGCCTTTGCTTAGGCTGTCCCTCCTACCCAGAATACCCTTTTTGTGTCTCTCAGCCCAGAAGCCACCCATTCTTCAGGACTCCTTACAGGCATTTTCTTCTTCAGGAACCCCTCTCTTCTAGGTCCCCAAAGGCCTGGAACACTGGTGCATCAGTGCCCTCACCGCACTGTATTTAAAAATCGGCTTTATGTCAATTCCCCTGTTAGAATGTGAACCTACCGTAAGTAGGCATCATCTTCAACTTTGTGACCCTAGAGCCTAGCTCAGTACCTGGCACAAAGCGGGCTTTCAATACATAGTTCTTTAGCAAAGGAACGAAGGAAGGGAGAATGTTAAGTAGGAGGCCCCGGAGGGTGGGGGGAAGCCATGGCAAGGAATGACGTAGAGTCTGACAAGGAGCGCGTCCTGAAGGCAATGGCACAAAATGTTTTCCTCTACATAAAATCTGGAACAGAGGAGACAGTGCTTAGCAGCCAGGAGCGTCTTGCTGCCTGCTTGCTGGCTTGACAGATCTGGCATATGTGCTTTGAATCCAATTGTCATCTGCTGAGCATTGCTGCTAAAATGTTCCAGCATGTTAGGCCAAATGTGAATCCGTATAAGTCTATTTAGCACTGTAGCTTGGTTTCTGAGTTGGGGTGCAGGTTTATTAATTCTCAGGATTCCCAAGAGCACATGAAAAGATGCTCAACATCATTAGTCATTAGGGAAATGCCAATTGGATCTACAACTAGATACCATTAATATCTAGTAGAATGGCAAAAAAACAAAAAACAAAAAAACAAACAACAACAAAAAACCACAACTTCTTTTAACTGAAAATATCAGGTGCCTAGCTGGCTCAGTTGATTGAGTGTCTGACTCTTGGTTTCGGCTCAGGTCATGATCTCACTGTTTGTGGGATTGGGCTCTGCACTGACGGTACGGAGCCTGCTTGGGATTCTCTCTCTCTTTCTCTCTCTCTCTCTCTCTCTCTCTCAAAATAAACAAATAGGGGTGCCTGGGTGGCTCAGTTGGTTGAGCATACGACTTTGGCTCACGTCATGATCTCACAGTTCATGAGTTTGAGCCCTGCGTCAGGCTCTGTGCTGACAGCTCAGAGCCCGGGGCCTGTCTTCGAATTCTGTGTCTCCCTCTTTCTCTAACCCTCCCCTGCTCACGCTGTCTCTCTCTCTAGCTCTCAAATATAAATAAAACATTTAAATTTTTTTCAAAATAAATAAACTAAAAAAAAAAAGAAAGTACCAAGTGTTGTCAAGGATGCATAGCAACTAAAACTCTCATAATCTGCTGGTAGGAATGCAAACCCATACAGCCACTCTGGGACGCAGTTTGGTGGTTTCTTAGAAAGTTAAACATATACTTGTCATAGAACCCAGCAATCCCCATTCTAGGTTTTTTTTTTTTAATTTTTTATTTATTTTTGAGAGACAGGGAGAGACAGAGCATGAGTTGGGAGGAGCAGAGAGAGAGGGGACACAGAATCGAAAGCAGGCTCCAAGCTCTGAGCCGTTGGCGCAGAGCCCAGTGTGGGGCTCAAACTCAAACCGGACCCGAAGTCAGATGATCAACTGACTGAGCCACCTGGGTGCCATTCCCGTTCTAGGTATTTACTCCAGAAATATGAAGACTTAAGTTCATACAACAACTGGTGTGTCAATCCTTATAGAAGCTCTATTCAAAATTGTCAAAAACTAACAACAAACCAATATTGTCCATCAACAGGCAAATAATAAAGAAATGGTGGAATAGCCGCACAATAGAATACTTCTCAGCAATAAAAAAGGAATGAATTATGGGTATATACAACAACATGGATAAATCTGAGGGTATCACTCAGAGAAAGAACCCAATTCCAGAAGGTTACATAGTGCATGAATCCATTACATGACACACTGGAAAACAGAGAACAGACTGCCAGTAGTCGGGGTTGGAGGAGCGTTTGATGATAAAGGGGCAACCTGATGGTATTTTTTGGAGTGACAGAACTGTTCTCGATTCTGATCTCTCTTGGAATCTATGCATATGTTAAAAATCATAGACTTATGGGGGCACCTGGGTGGCTCAGTCGGTTGAGCATCTGACTTCGGCTCAGGTCATGACCTCATGGTTTGTGGGTTTGAGCCCCGCGTCGGGCTCTGTGCTGACAGCTCAGAGCCCGGAGCTGCTTTGGATTCTGTGTCTCCCTCTCTCTCTCTGCCTCTCCCCTGCTTGTGCTCTGTCTCTCTCTCTCTCTCAAAAATAAATAAAAATTTGAAGAAAATCATAGAGTCATACACCAAAAACAGTGAATTGAACTATAAGTAATTTTTTTTACTTTTTATTTATTTATTTTTAATTTTTATTTATTTATCTTGGTGGGGGAAGGGCAGAGAGAGAGGTGGAGAGAGAATCCCAAGCAGGCTCCTTGCTCAGCACAGAGCCTGACTCAGGACTTGATCTAATGACTTTGAGACCATGACCTGAGCCGAAACCAAGAGTTGGACACTCAACTAACCAAGTTACCCAGATGCCCCCATAATTTTCTTTAAATTATTTAAAGAGAAGTCAATTATTTAAAGTTTAAAGTAAAAACGAATCCCAAGAGACAAGGCAGTTCTCAGGCCCACAGGTGGTACCCGTCCCACCTTCTTGTCTGACGTGGACAGTGTCTGTACCACCTTTAACTCCCGAAACAAGGTCAGTCAGCCATACAGCCCTCCTGGGGGGGAGGAGTGGCTCATGAAAGCAAGTTACAATGCTCCCATCTAGTTTGATTTTGATTTCCGGGCCATCTCCACTGTGACAGCTAATTTTGTCTTATTCCCCGGAAGTATCCCCAAAGGGCTAGAACAGTGCTTATAGTTATTCAAATAAATGTTGATTGAGTAAATATTTGTTATCCCTTTATCTTACTGGCTCCAAATTCCTGAATCCACTCTCTTAATTGAAATAGTCACCTTAGCCTCCCTTCTCCAATTATATCACTTGCTCTAAGTTCCCTCCTGGAATTTTGACACTTAACTCTCCTGCTCAGGAGTTGGCTCTGCCCCTTTTTTGGCCCAAGGGTCACCTGTTATCTCAGGTAAGAATTCCTCCCTCTAGCTGTATCCCATTATGGACCCTCAGCCAGAGCCCCCGTGGAAAGCCACCCTGGCCTCGTCACATAAGATAGTGCCCAACACGGGGACTGGCACCCTCCTCAGACACGAAGGAAAAAAACAGCAGACCACATGGGCTGAGAAGGCACCTCAGTCTTACCAGGTGCTGCCCCCATGCCTTGACAGCAGTGTGTGTACGTTTGTGTCTGCCAGGAGACATTTGGGTTCAATCTTACTCAAAGTGTTTGTGTGTTCCCTTTATTTCACCTGACGCCCTGTAATTGTAGATGCCAGGGAGTGGGATCTTTGGTCATTTGGAGCTGTTATTGAGCCTTTTGGTTAGAATCTCCTGGGTTTCTGCTTATTTCCCTTCTGGTTGGCTGAAACTGAAGGCCATTTGTGTCCACTTGAGTCATAAGTGGGTGCCTCAAGAGCTGTGCACACAAATGTGTTAGTTTCAGCCCACAGTGTATTCAAGCTTTTCAATTAGTTGCCAACATTTTTAAAAATTTTGTTAATGCTTATTTATTTTTGAGAGAAGGCGTGTGAGAGAGAGAGAGAGAGAGAGAGAGCAAGCGCAGGGAAGGGGCAGAGAGAGAGGGAGACACAGAATCTGAAGCAGGCTCCAGGCTCTGCTGTCAGTACAGAGTCCAACGGGGGCTCGAACTCACCAGCTGTGAGATCATGAACTGAGCTGAAGTTGGACACTTAATGGACTAAGCAACCCAGGTGCCCCTAGTTGCTGACATTTTTAAACTGGGAGATTTCTTAGGAAAATCAGATCTGGCATTATCAGGCCACACTTCCCATAGGCCTCCCACCTTCCTATAGTGGAACACTGGACAGCAGGTGCCTTCTTTAGATGGGACAGGTGCCCTGCTGAGATCTATTTTCTTCCCCCTCCATCCATTTTTTTCCTGCCTTGCTTTCCCAGGTCCTTGTGTGTACTACCTGATAGCAGGTGCTTAGTTGCCCTGTGTATAAAAAGATGTACAAGACTCAGTCTTCAAAGAGCTTACTATTTGGTCATGTGGAGTAAAGTTTTCAGGCGGGGTGGGAGAGGCATTCCAAGCAGAGGGAGCACCATAAACAGTGAAGAGGAAGGCAGGAGAACGCAGAAGGACTATAGGCATAACAGTTGTGATCGCAAGGTATCTGGGCAGGTCCATTTTCAGGAACGCAGCACACCCAGCCCCAACCCCCCCTCCAGAAGAGGTAGGGCCAAATCACTTAATAATTCACAACACGGTCAGAATTTGATCAGCAGGGAGTGGAAGGGAAGGTGCTGGGCTTTGAAACCAGAGACCCCTTTTCGTGACCTCGCACCTCCATAAGTCCCTCCCATTCCCAGGCCTCTTTAAAATTAGGATGTGAGTAACTATTTTACAGGGGCGCTTGAGTAGCCCAGTCTGTTAAGCGCAGACTCTTGATCGGCTCAGGTCATGATCTCATGGTTTGTGATTTCAAGCTCCAGGTCAGACTCTGCGCTGACAGTGCGGAGCCTGCTTGGGATTCTCTCTCCCTCTCTCTCTGCCGCTACCCTGCTTGTGCACTCTTTCCCTCTCTCAAAAGAAACAAACATTAAAAAATAAAATTATTTAAAAAAAAACCCCTACTTTACAACACTGCGGTCAGGATTTATTAAAGAAGAGTGAGTGTGAAAAGTGCCTTCACGATGCTCGACACGTTACCAGGGGCTCAGCAGTAGACAGCTTCCATAGCAGGCACGGAGTATGCGCTAACTGAACAAAAGGTGCACAGGATGAATAGTGACAAAACGGCGCAGGGAGGAATGGGGCCGCGAGCCACACCCTGCCCCAGCTTCGGGCAACCCATGCGCGGGCGGGGGATGGGGGGTGGTGTCGCAGCGTAGCGCGAGCCCACAGCCACAGTCTGGGGAGCACATATGCGCATGCGCAGAGCACTCGACCCCGGTGGGGGTGGGGCCGGGAGCGCGGCTGCGCGTGCGCAGAAGGGCTGGCGGGCGCGCGGCCAGAGCCAAAGCACGAGCGAGGCACGCTTCGTGCGCAGTCGAAGCTCGCACCTTTTGGGGGCGTTCATCCGGGCGAAGTGAGGCCGAGACCGTTTTTACGAGGCGCGAAGACCCCAGTGGCCTGGGTAAGGGCCCAGCCTGGCCTGGGAAAGCCTTGAGTTTGAGGTAACGGCCCACAGTTGCCTGGTGCTCCCCTGAGGTTGGCGCGCCGTGGCCTTTATTTAACGAGGGAGAGTTACAGCCCCGGCGCTGCCGCCCCGCAGCGGCGTGAAAGGGCCTGGCCGCGGCCGCTTGCAGGCCGCGGGGGTGCCACGAGGCCGGGGGAGGGCGGGCAGGGGCGCGGCGGCCACCCGGGCCGTCCCCCTGCCCCGGGCGAGCGGTGGCATCGAGGCCGAGAACGCGGCGGGCTGGCCGCTCTTTCCGCCCCCGGGGGCCGCCCCCGGCGAGGTCAGCCTCCCGAGGGCCCTGCGTCCCCCTCGCCGCACCCCCTTTTTTAAAAACCCCTTTTCCGGTAGCGAAAGTGTGCCCTCTGCTGTGCAGCCTCCCAGTGACCCCAGGCCCAGCGGCTGCCGCAAAACCAAAACTTATTCCACGGAGCGATTTCTCGGCCTGCCATGCCTTAGTGATCTCCGGGGGTTTCTGCTTTCGGTCGCCTGACTCAACCTGGGAGGGACGTACTGGCTCCCCGGCACTCAGGGCTCTAGACCTACCGGTTCGGCCCCTCCGCAGTTTAAGTCTTGGCATCTGCACAGGCGGAGACATTCAGCCTGCCTTGCTGCGCATCCTGGACTTTTCTCAGCTTCAGTTCCTCCCTCTTGCGCCTCTGCAGGTAGTGAACCTACCGCGGGATCCCAACAGTCTCCCCCAGATCGCTCTTTGGCTGGCTCGTGGGCACCTTAGAATTGAGCGCGTCCCGATGAGGACGTCACCTCTTCCCCTTCAAAAATGGACTCTCTAGGGACGCCTGGGTGGCTCAGTAGTTGAGCCTGGGATTCTTGATTTCAGCTCAGGTCATGGTCTCCGGGTTGGGGAGTTCACTCAACTCCCACTCTGCTCTGACAGTGTGGAGACTGCTTGAGAATCTCTGTCTCCGTCTCTACCCCTCCCCTGCTCGCTTGCACGCGTGCGCCCTCTAAAAATAAATAAACTTAAAAAAAATTTTTTTAATGTTTTATTTATTTATGAGAGACAGACACAGCGTGAGCAGGGGAGGGTCAGAGAGAGAGAGAGAGAGAGAGGGACACACAGAATCCGAAGCAGGCTCCAGGCTCTGAGCTGTCAGCACAGAGCCAGACGCGGGGCACGAACCCACGAACTGCGAGATCAGGACCTGAGCCGAAGTCGGACGCCCAACCGACTGAGCCCCCCAGGAGCCCCCCAAAATCTTTTTTAAAACTTACTTTCTAAGGTGACTTTTTCCAGGAAGTGGGTTTTTTTCCCCTTCCATTAGCTGCTGAAGCAATTAGGAATCATCTTTATTCTCTCTCCCTCCCTCATCGGTTCACCAAATCACTACTATACATCTCCGCAGGCATCTTTCAAGCCAGTCCTTTCCTCTTCATCTCCACTTTTGTCACTGTAGACCAGGCCACTTAATCAGCTTCTGCCTAGCACTACAGGCATCTCCTATGGTCCTGGTCCTTTTTTATCTGTTCGTGTTCTGGATTATTTTCCACAGTACAACCAGATCTATAAATATGTGTCCTTTAACTCACAGCTGTGTGGTCATTTCTTTATTATACCCTTTAGCGCCTTCCTATTGCTTTTAGGATAGACTCCACAATTCATAACCTGGACTATAAGTAAGGCCCTCATCCCTTCTTTACCTATACTTTCTCCCTCGATGATCTCGCCTGTTCAATAGCTTCACATACCACCTAAACACTGGTTACTTAAATTTACATTTCCATCCTGATTTCCATCCCTTGAACACTAGAACACCCTCTCAGCATCCACTGGAATGCCAAATAGGCCTCTTAGACCTAACCAAAACAGAACTGTTGAGTTGTCTCCACAAATCTCTTTCCCTAGAATCCTTCCACATCTCAGAACAGGGATGTTCCATCCTCCCACCTAATAGCAAAAGCTGAAAACATGAGAATGGTCCTTGACTCCCACATCTAGCCCAGCGGTCTAAAATAAACCCCAGATTCAGCTATTCATGAAGACTCCCCAGTCAAAATCAACATGATCTTTCCCCTGGACTACCACAAAAGTTTCCTAACTGCTTCCCTGCTTCTACTTGTACCCTTGTATAGCTCATCTTTCTAAAACATCAATCAAATCATTTCATTCTTTATAAAAACCCTTAGCATAAAATTTGGACGCTTTACAATGGCCTATGGGCCTTACATGATCTGGTTTCTTCCTGTCTGACTTCATCCTCCTCTGTTCTGTTTTCATTTTCTGTGCTCCAGTCACAATGACCTTTCTGTCCGTTAAACCACCCATCACAGGGCATCTGTGCTTGCTGAGTGTTTTCTGCTTGGAATGCTTTTCCTCTTGACTTTGCATGGTTGTTCAGCTTTCCATTAAGGCCTCAGCTCAGGTGTGCTCTTGTCGGAAGCGTCTTCCCTGGCCACAGTAGTTAAGCAGCCTCCCAGTCACTCTTTACTATAAAACTCTTTTATTTTCTTTAGAGTACCGAGAGTACTTCAAATTACATTTCTGTCCTTACATGTTTGTTGCTCTCCACACCGGAAATATAAATACAAGCCCTTATAGTATAGTGTTATCTCAAACATCCATGCTCTCTCCCAGTTGAAGACTCTTACATCTTCCGTTTCCTGTACCGACCTCAGACCTGCTCTCTTTTTGTGCCTCCCCAACTCATACTCATCCCTCAGGTATGAGTCTTTTACTTAGAGTGGGCTTCCATGATTTCCTTTCCAGGGTTAGGATTCTCTGTATCATGCTTCTATGTCATCCTATTCTTTTTTGTAGCAGTCATCACAGTTAAAATGGTTTGTAAGCTCTTTGCAGGTGAGGACCAAGTTCTTAATCTTCTTCACTTTATCTGCAGCGCTTCATTTTTGGAACATTGTAGGCATGCGAATATTTGTGAGCTGAATGAATGAATGTTGAGTGAACATGAGATTGAGAGGCTTAAATTAGGTGAAAGTTAGGAGAGCAGTTAGCATGGAGGAGGGATTAGCTGAATCTACCTTTCCTACTTCAGTAGAAGTTTTTGAATCTTGTGAGATAGGCATAAGAAAGCTTTATATACACTGAAAGTGCTTTATAAACATGAGATTTGTGTGTTTTCTAAGGCCTGTTCACCATTAGAACCCTATGATTTGATGGTTTTTCAAAGTACAAAGCTTTATGTTTCTTAGCAATAATAAATGATTTTGTTGTTTTAGAGCTAGGCTTAAACTGTAAAATATAAAGAATTGAGGCTAATATTGAGTCTAGACCAGTTCATAATCAGTTGGACTATCTTGCTGTAGAAATACATCTGAGATTTAGTCTTGCCCATGATGGCCAAATTAGGTGATCTCTTCAAGTCAGGTATATCTTTTTGTAAATATAGTTCTTATCTCCCCCACTGTCTCACCAGAACTGGATTAAAGTTAGTAAAATATTTCTAATTTCCTATATGAGATTTTCTCTCTTTATATAAAAAGCAATTTAGTTTTCTTATTAACTTAACTTTCTTCAGAATCTACCATTGGTTCATGGAAAGAACAGTTCATGGAAAGAACAGAGCTGTATATTTTAGAAACTTTTTCTTTCCTTCCTTCCTTCCTCCCTTCCTTCCTTCCTTCCTTCCTTCCTTCCTTCCTCTCTCTCCCTTTCTTTCCTTCCTTCCTTCCTTCCTTCCTTCCTTCCTTCCTTCCTTCCTTCCTTCCTTCCCTTTTTTAAAGTAAGCTTTATACCCAGCACAGTGCCCAGTGCAAGGCTTGAACTCACGACCCTGAGACCAAGACCTGAGCTGAGCTGAGATCAACACTTGGGACACTTAACCAACTGAGCCATCCAGGTACCCCTCAAGCTTTCTTTTCACACTTTGCTATTTCAGTCTTCTGTCACTAAGACCCTCGAGATATGTACATCAAGGACTCAGAGTGTTTAGGTCTTACAACAGTTTTAGCTTTTACAACAAAGTTGTAAAAGATGTTCTTTTCTCTCTACCTAAGCATATTCTCTAAGCCATTTGCCCTTCTGAAACTACTGATGCTTCCCCTCCTCCACTCCCCCACTTTTAAATTTTCTTCCCTACATGTACTGTTTCAGAGCCGCTCACCCAATGATGTAACCAAAAACTAAAATGTCTCTCACTGCCTTCAGTTTTACATCCAAATGCTTTTTGGGTTCCTGGGGTTGGTAGGACATTTAGAGTGCTGCAGTGAATTCAGTGTGATGTGAATGCTAATAGGTCGATCATCATATAACAAGCCAGAACTACTGGACAGGGTGGTGAGATGAGTTATCATTCTATTGGTTTTCTAGAATAAGGACCACAGTTCAGGACCTATTGACTAAAGTAGTTTTTCCAACAGCTTTTAGGATGGTTGGGATATAAGCGGAAGAGGTACTTAGGTGCAAAGGTAACTTGAGAGATTAACTTAGACTCCTTTCTGGTCTATTGAGTTGTCTGCTAGGCCTTTTAATTTCACTTTAGGGCATTTTCCTGCCTCTCTGTTAGAAACTTTAGTTAGTCCTCACCTCTCAAACAAAACAAAACAAAATCTGACACAGTTCCAAGGGCAAATCTATTCCTGAGCAAACGCCAAGAGCGTTTTAAAGATTGTGTTTTACCAGAAAGAGTAGGAAGAAACCTAATGAGAAAGAATGATATCAGTAAACATGGAAGTATCCTGGGTAGTCTTAGATCAGTCTCTTCCTGTCCCGCCAAGATCTTAACACTTTGTTTTCTTTTAGAAAGGTTATTCTTTATTGGAAAATCTATGTGTAGAGCACTACAATATGCAATTATACCTGCATTGTTTCATCAGCCATCCTAGCTACCTTGCAAGGTAAAGAAACTGACAATAGTTCCTTTTGACAATGGAGCTTGAAGACAAAAAAATGTGAATGTAACCCTTTAACACCCCAAGAAATAATTCTAAGAACATTTAGTCAGAAAAGCCTATATTTTGGTTTGATGCCTTTATATCCCAGCTTGAGTTTGTCTGGAGTCATCTATGCTTATGAGAGTGACCAGGGTTACAGTTTAATAAAGTGACTGACAGGGTACTGTGATGTAATGGAAAATGTACGGGCCAAAGGAATCAGTAGTCTTGGGGAATGCTAATCCTGCCTCCAATTTGAGGTATATGACACCTCATGGAAGTTATTTCCTTCTTTGGTGAAATTACTTGCTTCTTGTACCATCTAAAACAAACGGCACTTCCAACTATAGGCAACCATGAATCTCTATTTGGAAATAGAGACTTGAGAGAGTCTGAACGTACTTCAGTAAAGCCAGGCAGACATTGGGGACTAGCTAAGGACTTGTGAAGGTGAAAAGAAGAGCTGGTTATCTGTCTTCGATCTCAGTTCTAAAACTTGGGTAGTAAATTCATAGTATCAGTGGGAGTTCCCTGTTTTGTTATCCACACTCCTTAGTGGTCACAGAGCCTCTCATATTAGATCTGCTCATTAAATGTATTTTGAATAAGTGCTTATGAAATCTCTTTTATTCTTTAACACTGTGGAAGATTTTTCTATCAAATATCACCAGATACATTTAGTGACATGTATTTAGCACTTCCTTATCATCTTCCACCTCAATAGTCAGTATCATGATCCTCATATAGCATTCAGCCCTGCTTTAGGTTCTGTGAACTGACCCAGATGTTTCTTTATGTGAAACAAATTACTAAAACCTTAAAATATCTGACATCATTGCATACGTGTCGTTTAAATATAATTATTGGGAATTTTCAAAGAAAAGGTTCTTGATTGGGATTTGTCAGATTTTGCACTGAGATTAAAGATAGTCAGTTCTCCTCTCTTAAATTTGCTTTTCTAGTGAAGCATTAAGAGAGAAACTCTTCAAACCTATCAAAACAGCTAATGTTTATGTAATACTCTAGAATTTACGAAGTGCTGTTTTCAGCATAATCTCATTTAATCCCACAATAATTCCAAGGGTACATGGATCCCCATTTGTAGATGTGGAAATTGAGAAATGGCAAGTACAAGTGATTTGCTCAGGCTCTAACGACTAATAAGCAGAGGTAGGGCTCAAGCCTTGATCCTACAATTGCAAATCTTCTGTCTTTCCAACTAACGCATATTGCCTCTAAACTTTTCTTTGTTTTAACGGCATCGTGTTTTTTGATCACCTAAAAATGGATTGAGAGTGACCCTTCTTCATCTATTAAAACCCCATAGGTGGTTTAGTCGGTTTACCGTCCGACTTTGGCTCAGGTCATGATCTCACGGTTCATGTATTCGAGCCCCGCATCAGGCTCTGTGCTGACTGCCAGTTCAGAGCCTGGAGCCTGCTTCAGATTCTGTATCTCCCTCTCTCTATGACGCTCCCCTGCTTACTCTGTCTCTGTCTCTGTCTCTCAGAAATAAATAAAAAATATTAAAAATTTTAAAAAAAGACCCCATATTGTCCTCATGACTACAGTACTTATGTTGGAAAATTACCTTCTGAAATCTTTGAACCAGTAGTATTATGTGGTTGTTTTGGATTATGCTGTCTAATCTTTATTTTCAAATGCAGTAATTAGTGTGTGGTTGTTTCTGAAGCAGGCAGCCAACAATTAATAGGCAGGCCCCAGCCAGAAGAGGGCTGTTGTTACCTCCTTCAGACAGCCAGTGTGGTGCAGTACATGAAGTTTCCTCTCTGAATTGTCATTTCCAGCAAATGTCCTTCATTTCCTTTGCTCTGATCCCCCAGCCCTCCGCCTCTGGTGAGAGTCGACTGCATTTTAGGAAAACTTTCTGAAAAACTGAAAGCTGAATTTTTTTGGCAGCAACTTTTATGGCAGGTGGGCTCCCTTCCTATTTAGAAAAGTCATCTTAGCACCAAAAACACCACGAATCTAGCTGGATTCCTGCCGTGCCTTGGAATCAGCATGGGAATCAGCAAACTTTTTTCCCCCCTCAGGATATGAACAATATTTCCCCTCTGGTAACTTTGCCGTTGGCACCAACTATTTCTTTTCACTTTTGACTGCAGTTCTAGTCTAAATAGTCTTATGGGCTCTGGCTCCAACCCCCTGTCATTCTAATCCCAAGCAGCCGAGATCAGACACTGGGATATCTCTTTACTGGCAGCCCCAGACATGAACTTTGGAAATTGTGGGAAATTCCATTCTTTGGGCATGTAGATCTTCTGACTCCACCATACAAGAGTTTTCCCTGCTAAGTAGAAATAGTACTGGGGTAATATGGAGGAAAGAATAATGAAAATAGTCCTTTATGTGTATATAATATATTAGTACTTACAAAATGATTTATATTCATTATCTTATTTTTTTCGTCCTAAAAACCCCAGAAAGCAGAGTGGAAAAGTGGTTAAGAGCATCAAGTCTGGCTTCATATCACTTAATTTTGAAACCCAGTTCCAACATTTATATAGCTATTGGGGAGGTTACCTCATCTCTCAATGCCTCAGTTTCCTTATCTATCAGATTTAGGCTATCAAAGGCTTGTTTTAAGGATTAACTGAGATAATATATGTAAGGCACTTAGAATAGGCATAACAAAAAGTTATTGTTTGTTGTTATTATTGTAAAAATAAGAAAATCAAGGCCCAGAGAAACAAAGGAGGGATATTGGAGCTGAGATTCAAACCTAAATTATTCTTTCTTTGTGCCTATTCTTAGCTACCTCTGAAGTCAATACTCTGTGTAGTGTGTTGGTAGCTTTTATCCTCAGGAACTCAGGACCTCTCATCTCGTTATTTATTACTTACATTTCCATATGAAGAGACAAAATGCAGGGTTTATTATCTCTACAAGTAAAAAGAGGCACAGAAAAGTCCTAGTGACTTAAAAAATCACTAATCACTGTGCTTCATTCTTACTTTTTGGTGTGTACCAGATGCCCTCCTGGAGGAGAAGAGACATGCCATTCTTCTTTTTCCATCTTTCCCCTTTCCTGACTTTCCCTCAGAGGGCCTTAAGTGGGCAGAAATTCTGGAATAGGAAAAGTAAATCTAGTAAGTGCTAAGAGGATAGCAGGCACTCTTGTGGCACAGGGCAGTCTCACAAGTGGTGAAAAGGAAGAGTGGTTGAGAGGTAAGGAAGGCAAACCATTCCTTGGCAGCAGCACTGGGAAACTGTAGTGTGTCCTTATTTGCTGCATTAGCTGTGGCAGGAAACTGTCTTCCTCCCTTAACTTCATCTAAAATTTAACAGCGGAGGTCTTCCGAATTGTGCCACCTATTGGTACGTTTGGATTTTTTCATTATTTGACTTGAGTCCTCTTCATATTGGCCTAGATTCCAAGGAAAGTGTGAACAAAGGAAGAGAATAGATTCAAGTGATATTTGGGAGATAGATTTAATCCTAACAAAAACCTTATGAGTCATCAGAGATGTTGGTTATCATTAATCTCATGAAGAGAAGTGATTTGCCCAAGGCTGTAAGGTAAACTACACGATTTGAACTCAGGTCTTCTGATTTCAAGTATAGAGATTGTCCCCAAACACCATGTATCTTCCCCATACACATAGGAGAATGGTCCAAGTGATTAATATAGGTGATTAATATAAAAGCCAAGACTGGGACATAGGCAGTGGTGCTGTCAGACATTTTACTCATGAAGAGATGCTACAGATTGGGCAAGCTCTCTTTCCCATACCATAAAGAACGTAAGGAACCATCTTTAGCTTTTTAATAATTCTCTAATATTTGTATTTTATTTAGGCTATCATTTGGAAGCAATGAGTTTAAAACCCTTCACCTACCCGTTTCCAGAGACGAGATTTCTTCACGCAGGACCCAATGTTTATAAATTCAAAATTAGATATGGCAACATCATCAGGTAATTTTGAAGCTAAAAGAGTAGCCTTTGCAAATACAGGTTAGTACATTGCCACAGGTTATCCCTTCTCTACCTTCACCCTGTCCAGGAGACTGGCTGAATTAGCACCATGTAGGCTCTGTTTCCCACGTATTTTATTTTATTTTATTTTATTTTATAAGTTTATTTATTTGAGAGAGACAGAACAGCGAGAGTAGGGGAGGAGCAGAGAGAAAAGGGAGGAGAGAGAGAATTCCCAGGCAAGCCCTGCACTGCCAGCACAGAGCCCAACATGGGGCTTGAACCCATGAAACTGTAAGATTATGACCTGAGCTGAAACCAAGAGTCAGATGCTTAACCGACTGAGCCACCCAAGTGCCCCTGTTTCCCAAGTATTTTAGAGTCCATATATTATTACTCAGGTACGTTTCTCAATTAGTGGTGGGATACCTTTGGAGCAGTAGTTCTCAAAATTTTTTATCTCAAGATCTCTTTGCACTTGTAAGACTATCAAGGATCCCGAAGAGTCTGATCATGTGGGTCATACCTGTCAATATGTATCATATACAGATTAAAAACAATTAAAATAACATACTTATTCATTTAAAAATAATATATCATTAGGGGTGCCTGAGTGGCTTGGTCAAGTAAGTGTCCAACTTCAATTCAGTCATGATCCTACAGTTCGTGAGTTTGAGCCCTACATCAGGCTCTCTGTTGTCAGCACAAAGCCTGCTTCAGATCCTCTGTTCCGCTTTCTCACTACCTCTCCCTGCTTATTCTCTCTCTCCCTCTCTCTCTCTCTCTCAAAAAAAATAAATAAATAAACTTAAAACAAAAATAATATATCACTATGCTAAGGGAAATAAGTCAGTCGGAAAGATAAATATCATATGATTTCACTTATGTGGAGTTTAAGAAACAAAATAAATGGACATTGGGGAAGAGAAGGAAAAATAAGATAAAAACAGAGGCAGGCAAACCATAAGAGACTCTTAAATACAGAGAACAAATTGAGGGTTGCTCAGTTTGGGTTGGGGGGATGGGGTAAGTGGGTGATGGGCATTAAGGAGGGTGTTTGTTGGGATGAACACTGGGTGTTATATGTAAGTGATGAATCACCAGATTCTACTCCAGAAGCCATTATTATACTATACATTAACTAACTTGGATTTAAATAAAATTTTTAAAATTGCTGGAAAAAAATGCCATTAAATGTTAACAAATAATATGTTTTATTAAAAGTAATTATATTTGGGGCACATGGGTGGCTCAGTTGGTTGGGCATCTTGATTTCAGCTCAAGTCATGATCTCAAAGTCACGGGATCAAGCCCTGTGTCTGGCTCTGTGCTGATGGTGTGGAGCCTGCTTGGGATTCTCTCTCTCCCTCTCAGTCCCTGCCCCCCCCCCAAATAAATAAACATTTTAAAAAAGGGAAGCATATTTTTTAAAAAAAATTAATGAGGAGATTGTCATTGTTTACATTCCTGGGATAAAGACCACAGGAATGCAAGCATGATTCAGTATACAGACATCAGAGGCACCTGGGTGGCTCAGTCAGTTAGGCATCCAACTCTTGATTTTGACTTATGCCATGATCTCTCAGTTCATTACATTGAGCCCCATGTCTGGCTTTGTGCTGACAACCAGAGCCTACTTGGGATTCTCTCTCTCCCTCTCCCTCTGCCCTTCCCCTGTTCACTCTCTGTCTCTCTTTCTTAAAATAAGTAAGCATTAAAATATATATATATATATATAGAAATTAGTATAATACACCACATTAATAGAATGTAAGGGGAAAAAAGCCACATGATTATCTCAATAGAGAAAGAAAAAGCATTTGACCAAATCCAGCACCCTTGCATGATAAAAACAGTCAATAAACTAGGAATAGAGGGGATCTTTTCCTCAATATGATAAAGATCATATATGAAAATCCCACAGATAACATACTCAATTATGAAAAACTTAAAGCTTTCCACAGATAACATACTCAATTATGAAAAACTTAAAGCTTTCCTCTTAAGATCAAGAACAAGGCAAGGATGCCCACTTTCACTACTTTCATCCATCATAGTACTGATTTCTAGTCAGAACATTTAGTCAAGGAAAAGAAATAAAATACATACAAATTGGAAGGGAAGAAGTGAAACCACGGTCTTACCTGTAGAAAACCCTAAAGATTTCGTCCACACACCAAAAAAAAAAAAAAAGAAGAAAAGAAAAGAAAAATTAGACCTGATCAATGAATTCAGCAAAGTTGCAGGATATAAAATCAACACATAAAATCAGTTGTATATGTATGCACTAACAAAAAACAATCTGAGAAGAAAATTAAGAAAACAATTCCATTTACAATAGCATCTATAAGAAAAATATTTAGCAATAAATTTAACCAAGGAGATGCAAGACTTGCCTGCTAAAAACTACAAAAAGTTGCTAAAAGAAATTGAAGACTTAAATTAATAGCTATCTATGGTTGTAGATTCGAAGACTTAATATTATTAAGACGACAAAGCAATCTTCAGATTCAGTGAAATCCCTATCAAAATTCCGATGGCATATTTTGCAAAACTGGACAAGACAATCTTAAAGTTCATATGAAATGGAGCATCTGGGTGGTTCAGTGGGCTGAGCATCCAACTCTTGATTTTGGCTCAAGTCATGGTCCCAGGGTCATGGGATTGATCCCCACATTGGGTTCTACACTGAGAAGTGGAGCCTGCTTGGGATTTTCTCTCTCCTCCCACTCTCTTTTTAAACAAAAAAGTCATGGAATTTCAAGGGACTCTGAATAGCCAAAATAATCTCAAAAAACAAAATTGGAAGACTCCTACTTCCTAATTTAAAAACTTGCTACAATTGCTTCTCGGCCTTTTGGCTAAGATCAAGTGTTCTTATCAATTTAAAAACTTGCTACCAAGCTACAGGTAACCAAAAAGTATGGTAATGGCATAAGAACAGCTATATAGACCATAGAATAGAATTGAGAACCCAGAAATGAATTTCCACATTCACAACTTTGGCCAATTAGTTTTTGACTAGAATGCCAAGACCATTCAATAGGGGAGGAATAGTCTCTTTAACAGATGGTTCTGAAAAGAATGCATATCCACATGTAGAAGAATGAAGTTAGACCCTTACCTTATACTGTATACAAAACAAAACTGAAAATAGATTAAAGACCTAAACTTAAGAGCTAAAACTATAAAACTCTTAGGAGAAAACATAGGTGCAAATTGTCATGACTTTTAATTTGGGAGTGGTTTCTTAAATACCATACCAAAAGATAGGCAACAAAAGAAATAAGATAAATTTAGACTCATTAAATTTTTTAAAATTGTGCATCAAAGGACACTATCAACAGAGTGAAAGGGCAACCCACAGATGGGAGAAAATATCTATAAATCATATATCTGGTAAGAGTTTACTATCCAGAATATAGAAAGAAAGAAGGGTACCTGGGTGGCTCAGTTGGTTAAGCGTCGGACTCTGAATTTCGGCTCAGGTCATGATCTCATGGTTTGTGAGTTTGAGCCCTGCATCTGGTTCTGCGCTAACACCGCAGAACCTGTGTGGGATCTCTGTCTCTCCCTCTCTCTCTCTGCCCCTCACTGCTTGTGCTCGCTCGCTCTCTCACAAATAAACACTAAAGATGAAATAAGTAAACATTAAAAGAAAAGAAAGAAGTACAACTCAGAAACAACAAAATAAGCCGGTTCAAGAATAGACAAAGGCTGGGGCGCCTGGGTGGCTCAGTTAGGTGACCAACTTCAGCTCAGATTCTTAACCTTGAAGTTGGTGACTTTAACAGCCCCACATGGGACTTTGCACTGACAATGTGGAGCCTGCTTCAAATCCTCCTGTCTCCTCTCTCTCTGCTTCTACCCTGCTTGTGCACACACGCTCTCTCTCTCTCTCTCTCTCACTCAAAAAAAAAAAAAAAACATTTAGGGGCGCCTGGGTGGCTTAGTCGGTTGAGCGTCCGACTTTCGCTTGGGTCATGATCTCGCGGTTCGTGGGTTTGAGCCCCGCGTCGGGCTCTGTGCTGACTGCCAGCTCAGAGCCTGGAGCCTGTTTCAGAGTCTGTGTCTCCCTCTCTCTCTGACCCTTCCCTGCTCACGCTGTCTCTCTCTCTCTCCTAGAAATAAATAAAACATTTTTAAAAAAAACATTTAAAAAGTAATAAAAATGGACAAAGGATTTAAATAGACATTACTTCAAATGAAATACACAAATGGCCAACTAGCACACAAGAAGATGCTCAGTGTCATTAGTCCCCGGGACATACAAACCCAAACCATCATGAGATACCCCTTCACACTTGCTGGGATGGGCATTAAAAAAACACACAAACCCAGAAAATAACAGTTGGCAAGGATGCGGGGAAATTGGAACTCTTGTATAGTACTGATGGGAATAGAAAATAGTGCACCTGCCTCGGAAAACAGTTTGGCAGTTCCTCAAAAAGTTAAACGTAGAATTACCACATAACAGCAATTTCATTCCTAGGTATATGCCCCAAAGAATTTAGAACAGGGACTCAAGCAGATGCTTGTACAACAGTGTTCATAGCTATATTATTCATGATAGCCAGAAGATGGAAACAGCCCAAGTGTCCATCAAATTGGTGAATGTATAAACAAAATGTACTTACATGTGTGGTTTATATAATAGAATATTATTCAGCCATTAAAGAAATTGCAAAAGGAATGAAGTTCTGGTACATGCCCAACATGGATGAACCTTGAAAACATTATGCTAAGTGAATCCAGGAACAAAAGGAAAAATATGATTCCACTTCTATGAAATATTAAACAGGAAAATTCATAGAGACAGAAAATAGATTAGGGGTCACCAAGGGCAGGGTGGAGGGGAGAATGAGGAGTTATTGCTTAATGAGTACAGTGTTTCTGTTTGGGAAGATGAGCTTTGGAAGTAGTGGTGATGGTCGTACACCATGGTTGTAAGTATAATTAATACCACTGAATTATATACTTAAAATGGTTAAAATGGCAAATTTTAGGTTATATATATTTAATCACAATTTCAAAATGTATTAATTTAAAATAATATATCTATTACGTGTTAACACATTTTTATTAAAAATAGGTAATTTTCCCAGACAAAAAATTAATGAGAAGATTGGCATTGTTTTAAATTTTTGCAAATCTCATTAGACTGGCTTAATAGAAGGCTGATAGATTATATCTGCTTCTGCATTCAATCTGTTGCGAATTTTTTTTTGGCTGAATTATATGAAAAAAACTACCCCCAAGGATACGCATTTGGGAAATGTAGAAATATATTAATAGCCTTCACAGATTATTGTGGATAGTCTTTTACCCTACATTAAAACTTAACAAATGATAGTTGTTTTGTTTTGTTT
Organism: Hyaena hyaena; assembly: GCF_003009895.1. NCBI lineage: Eukaryota > Metazoa > Chordata > Mammalia > Carnivora > Hyaenidae > Hyaena > Hyaena hyaena. Next base: position 698,764 of record NW_024080881.1, on the reverse strand, counting down.
AAATGGTAGTTTTTTAAAGGTTAGTTGCAATATGGAATCTGAAATTCTATCAGTGAACTTCTTAAACTCTGCTACATTAAAATCTGTCTGTCTTGTTCTGTGAATGAATCTTTTACCTAGGATGATTTGTAACATAATGTATTTCATTGATCATTTGGAAAATATTGGCTGACTGACTTATATAGATCATCCAAATGTTAACACATTTCATTATACAATATCAAAAAATCATATCTGTTAATATCACTATCAACCTTAGAAAAGTGTTTAAGTATTTGGAAGTTGTCAACCTCACTGGGGTGGATTGAGTTTTCCTAAGTTCAGATTTTTGCTTGAAATCCCAAACCTCATCATTGACACAAATGAATACTGTCAGTTGCTTTGCTTGAATTGATAAATGCACTGTTCATTTTTGAGGAAATGTCATGTTCCTAAATCTGAATAACAACTATGGTTTGTCTGTTAGCTGATCATTGAAGTAAAATACCATTTCAGGAAAAGCAGCTAGTTCGGTTTGCAATTTCAACAGTTAGTTGCCCAAGTGCTTTTCCTGAAGACACCCATCATATTTTGGTATGCAGCAGAAGCACTTTATGAGTACTTCCCATTTTATCACATAATGTATTAAAAAGACATGTATTTAAGGGTTGAGATTTTATAAGATTATTACTTTTTTCTTGTCTCCTCGAATATATTAAGTGAAGCTGGATTTTTTTTTTTTCCCTGTGTGGCAGTCAAGATTACCACAACTGCTAGTACAGTTTAGTGTAACTAGCTAGACTTGTGCAAAGGCACCAGCAATGTTGCCCTCTATTGCTTTTGCACTGATGAGTATAAATGTTAACACAGGGGAAAAAAGGCAAATAACACCTTATTATTAGTATAAAAATAGTTATACCTTCGAGAACACTTGAAAGAGTCTTGAGGGTGCCTGGTGGTCCACAGACTACACTTGAGTACAACTAGTCTAACAAATTATTAACTTTCACAGTGAGAATTTCAGGTCCTGGCAGGTTAATGGAGAAGATATTTTGGTACAGCCTTCTACCAGTTGTCAGACCACACCACCTAGGTGATCACTTCTTCCCATGTGATCACTTCTTCCCGTGAGCTGTCAACGCACACGATTGTTACTTGGTCATGTTTCTATAGCTCCGTGGAAGTGTCATTTTTGCTCTACTGTCTACTCTCTACTGACGGTAGAGTCTACTGTCTTCAGAACTTTCCTTCTCAGCTTACTTATCTCTTGTTTGTTTACCTTCTAGAGGGGAAGAGATAGAAGATAAGGAAGTCATCCTCAAGGAGCTGGAGGTAGGGAAAAAAGCAGACAACTTCTGGGAAAGTCATTCTTAAAGCCAAGGATGCGTCCATATCCAGATTTTAATTATTTCCTGTGAGCTGAGTCACAACCTCCCCTCGATCACTTGGCTTCTCCCTGCCATAGTCCTCTGCAAAGAAACAGAACTGTTTTTCCAAGGAAATTAAAGCCTGTATTCTTTCTCAGTTCTTCTAGTTGAAGTGTCAGCACCTTTGAGGCTGAGAGTTCTATTGTTTCCACCAGAGTTCCCAGCCGGCCGCAGCCCTCTTCTGTGGTGGCTGGCATGGAGAAAACTTCTGGAGGACTGCCGCCTTGCAGGGCTCTGGGAAGCCTCACCCTCCCAAACACTGCCTGGTACTTGACGTTCAGGAAGCTCAATTGTAAATACACATACAAGACTGCTATGTCTTCATTTTAATTGGAAACATTTGCAATTGCTTTATTCCCGCCTCATTTCCATTCCTTCTCTACCCGGCCTTAGGTTCTCCCGCAGGAGGAACACTGAGCAAGTGGACAGCTTTGTAAATTGGTGAACACGTTAGGCAAGGAGTCAGAGCTCTGGGCGCTGGCCTTGGATTCCAGCCCTGGCTGAGCCACTGGCTAGCTGTGTGACCCCCGGCAAATCATTTCTCTTTCTTGGTCCTAATTGCCTCATTCGTAAAATGAGAGTTCTAAACTAGTTTATTTCCCTTCTGACTTCACAACTCAATCATTGGTGATTGTTCAGATTTATAAAGACGTATGCTGTCATATTTCAAAGAATTTGAATACAATGAAATATACAAACACAAAACTCTATGAAACCAAAAATTTGAGTCCTAGCCTTAAAGGTTTCCTAGCTCTTTGGATGAGTGTTGAAGGTACATTAGAATCTTGCAGGAGATAGAAACATTGTTATAAATAACAACTATTTTAATGTAGAACCATGACAGTTTTCTGCTTATTTTAATTGTAAATAGAGCAGAGTTCATTTCACTTTGCTTCAGTTAACTCGGGCAGAGAAAAGCTCAAGGCAGCATAGTAAAGTGGAGCGAGCATAGACCTCTGAGCCAGTCACACCTGGATTTGAGTTAAGTTCTGCCTTCACAGTGAGACTTTGGGCAAGTTACCTACCTTCTCTGAGCCTGCTTCCTTACCTGTCTATGAGGTTGATAAGCAATACCTGTTTTCAAGATTGTGGTGAGGGTTAGAAATAGATGCGTACAGTGCCTGCCACACAGTAGCTCAGTATGTGGTAGCTAGGGAACGTGTATATACATTTATAAACAAAGTTTTCAGATTTTTTTAATGTTTTATTTATTTCTGAGAGGGAGACAGCACGAGCAGGAGAGGGTCAGAGAGAGAAGGAGATATAGAATCTGAAGCAGGCTCCAGGCTCTGAGCTAGCTGTCAGCACAGAGCCCAACGCGGGGCTTGAACCCACGAATTGTGAGATCATGACCTGAGCTGAAGTCAGACACTTAACTGACTGAGCCACCCTGGTGCGCCTAGAACCAAAGTTCTCAAAGCGCTTTTATATGTTCTTGCTCTCAGATTTCAGGCAAATGTTCTCATCTTTTATTTATTCAGAAAACATTTGTTGATAGGCAGTGTGCTTAATGAATGGTTAAGAGGGTAAATCCTGGAACCCCACTGCCTAGGTTCATATCTTGGCTCCCCCATTACTACCTGTGTAACCCTGAATAACCTTATTTCACCTCTCTTTGCCTCAATTTCCTTATCTGTAAAATGGAGACAATAGAAGTGTCTATCTCATAAGGTTTCTGTGAGTGTTAACATGTATAAAAACAATAACACTTGTCATATGGTTATTCAATAAATATTAGCTATTAAAAGTATAAGCCAGATACTATGATAGTATAGGGAATAGAAGGATAAATAAGACACCGTTTCTGCCTCCTATGGGCCAAATACAAGGAAAACCAAGCTTGGATGAATGACAAAGCTAAGACTGAAATTCAGATCTTTTTCCTACAGAAATCCAGCACTTTTTTTTAAAGGTTTATTTATTTTTGAGAGAGACAGACACAGAGTATGAGCAGGGGAAAGGCAGAGAGAGAGGCAGACACAGAATCTGAAGCAGCCTCCAGGCTCTGAGCTGTAAGCACAGAGCCCGACGTGGGGCTCGAACTCATGATCCGTGAGATCATGACCTGAGCCGAAGTCAGATGCTCAACCGACTGAGCCACTCAGGTGCCCCTTAAGTTTATTTATTTTGAGAGAGAGAGAGAATCCCAAGCAGGTCCTGACGAGGGTCTCAAACCCACAAACTGTGAGGTCATGACCTGAGCTGAAACCAAGAGTCAGGTGCTTAAGTGGCTGAGCCACCCAAGTGCCCCAATCCAGTAGTCTTTTTATGATGCCAAATTGTTTCATTGGTGTATACTAATAAATATAGGTTAGAGACTAATCAATTGACATTTTATTTTTTATTTTTGTAATGTTTATTTATGGGGGGGTTGGTGAAGAGGGGCAAAGAGAGAGAAAGAGAATCCCAAGCAGGCTCCACGCTGTCAGCACAGAGCCCAACATGGGGCTGAGATCATGACTTGAGCCAAAACCCGAGTCAGACGCTTAACAGACTGAGCCATCCAGGTGCCCCTCAATCAAGATTCTAAAAGAGTCAAAGAAAAGGTTAGATGGACTTCAGCTAAAGTAAAATAACTATATATCAATAAATACCAGTATTATTCATTCATTCAGTGTACATTTATTAAGGCTGACACTATATAAGCGATGCTAAAATAAATCAGGTGTACTAGCTCAAGGAGATTTCTCAGTAATGGAAATAAAACGTGTGGATGGAAAAAAAAAAACAACAACAACATGTGGATGGAATGTAGTGAAGACCCATGACTAACTACTGTGAAGTTTGAGACTAATAGTTAACTACAACTGGGGGAATCAGGGAAAACTTTCTAGAGGAGATAGCTTTGGAACTGCACCTTAAAGGACAGGTAGGATTTGGACATGAGCTGATGGGTAGAAAAGACTTCAGGCAGAGGGAACAGCACAGAAATGGAGAATCAGAAAGCATGTTCAGGGGACAGCACATAGTTTAGCTTTAATAGAATGAAGGGGTTATGAAAAGCAGTGACAGGTATAAATGGAAAGATTGGCTGGGACTAGACAGTAGTAAACTCATTTCAGATTTTTTTCCAGGATTCTATTCGTGTGGTCTTGGGAAACTTGGACAACCTGCAGCCATTTGCTACAGAACACTTCATTATATTTCCCTGTATCCTTTCATTTCAGGCTAGAAATAAGGTACAGGTCACATTATAGATTCAAATGGAAGCAGCAAACCCATAGGCAGGACAGGGAAAGGAGAGGGTCTTATCCCTAAGATAGTACTCAGGGATTCTTACTGACTGCCTGCTTTCTTTACTCCTTACCACCATTTCTCAGATAAAAGCAAATGGGAGAGAGTGTCCCACTTGAAATTCAAACATGGGGAAATCGTCTTGGTCCCCTATCCATTTGTTTTCACTCTGTATGTGGAGATGAAACGGTTTCATGAAAACCTGTCACCTGGTAAGTAGGACGATGGAAGTTTTCATGATGGAGGAGAAATAGGGAAGGCTGGATGTCCATGGGTTAGCAGTGCAAGGTCAGTATGGCAAAATGGTCAGCCGGTCTGGGCCCCAGCGCCACACAGCGCAGAGGTTAGGAGCAAGTGCTCCAAGCCAGATGGCCTGGTTCAAATCCTCGTGGATTTGCCACTTAATAGCCATGTGACCTTAGATGAATTACTTAGTCATTCTGTGCCTCCTTTGTGAAATGGTGAAGAAGAATAATAGCACCCATCTCCCTGAGTTGTTAAAAGGATTAAATACATATTAATATTGGTAGATGGAAAGTAGTACAAAGTCTGATTGACAGTAATCACTCAGTGAAAGAGATCTCTTATATAAAAACACTTCCATTTTAGAATATTTGGTGACTTTTTACGTTAAGGGTATCTTAAAGGCCTCTCCCAGTTTTTAATCTCTGAAGGCCATTGCTGTTTTTACTCGTAGAGGGACAAATGGGTACCTGCCAGTTTGATTCGGAAAAGATTGCAAAGGCCTTGCCTCAAAGTATCTCCCCAATTCATTTGTCACTGATATCTGGAGCACTACCTTTTTTCTTTTATACTAAGGATCATTCCTTTTAAGTGGCGTATCATTAGAATATAATATAAATGTAGTATGTAGATGACAAGAGTTCTTTAAATCTAAAAAATAGGGGAAGAGAGTTTGAAGACCCTGTATTTCTAGCAAAAGTGGTACCAGGCAGAAAGGGGAAGGGCACACATAGAGCTTTTTGTCTAGGACCCGTTGTAAGAAATAAATGGTAGCTAGAAATCCAGGTGAAACAGCATCTTGATCCATTGTAACCTTCAAATTTCCTGTTGTAGGGAAACCAATAAATGGCAGGCCTCTTGGATTGGTAAGTTTCCCTTTTCTATACAAGATGAAAATTGCCTTGTCTTGTCCCAAAAGTCCTGCTCTTGTCTCTTCCTCTTACTTTGCCCCTTGGTGGCTGCCTAGGTCCCATCAGCACTGTATACACCAGACCATCTTTTTCCTCTTGGCTAAATTTCTCAGACTGTCTCTAACAGAATGTCTAGCCTCATTTGCGAAGCTGGTGTTACAAGTTGCTGTGGGCAATTTAGAGATGGGGAGTTCTCTTCACTGTGCCCTCGATGAACTGTGAGCAGCTCTGGAAAAGGAGTCTGGTTCGTCTCTGAAGGTGCCGGTGGAGAGGAGAGCAGCAGGAGCCGTAATGAGGAAACGAGCACGAGTGGAAGTACCCAGCCCCCCGCGCCGGCCAGGGCTGGACAGGTCAGTGAGGTTGGGAGAGAGTCGAAACCCTGCATCCTCGTTAGGCTTTGCCAGCTATTGCTGCCAGTCGATCTTGTCCTTTACTGAGTCGCTTTGTGTCTTTGGGCTTCATTGGTACCGGCCTATTTCCGGGGGTGGACTAAGGGAAGGAGACAAGTTGATACTTGCAGTGTGTTGTGAACACAATTCCTTCCTCAACAAAGTAGGATTCTTCTGTTCATCAAGACAATGACTGTGAGGAAATGCAGTCAGCTCTGGTCAATTGAATCCAACACATATTCAGTGAGCACTTAGAATGGTCATACTACCAAAAGGCACAAGACTTAAGAAGTCCCAGAATATTATACAAGAACATAGAGAAACCTCAAGAGAGTGAGGAAAAAAATAAAATAAAATTGTTTTGCCTAGTAAGCAGTAAAGTTTTGGAAATCTACCTTTAAGAGAGAATGTAAGCTAAAATGTAAATATGTACAAGAGGTTATGTATCAGTTATTGAGTGAGATACTGTAATATTAGGGTCAATGTTGAAGTTGCTGTTGTAGAGGCTACTTACTTTATTCTTTCCAGTCTCTGTCAGGGACAGAGTGAATCAGTAAGATAAGATAATTCAGTCATTCTTACTAGCACCCAGAGAGAGGAGCTGGAATAATCCAAGATGTGGTTTGCTCCCCAGCCTGAAGTACTTTTGGCCCATGTTCACAGAGAGCAGCTATTCCTTTCCTGGGACCGTGTGGGCAAACAGGAGCAGTGAGGGTAGACTGTGAGGGAACTGAGGCCTCTTCCGTCCAAATGCACATGTCAGGGAGGGGTTAGGAAACTTCTTTCCCAGACAGGTGGAATGTGAAGGTACTTGGAGGTGTGAAGCTTTGCTCAGTTCTTTTTTTTTTTAATTTTAATTTTAATTTTTTTATTTTTTAAATGTTTTTTATTTATTTCTGAGAGAGAGAGAGAGACAGCATGAGCAGGGGAGGGGCAGAGAGAGAGGGAGATACAGAATCTGAAGTAGGCTCCAGGCTCTGAGGTAGCTGTCAGCACAGAGCCCCAGATGTCAGCACAGAGCCCGACGTGGGGCTCGAACCCACGGACAGTGAGATCATGACCTGAGCTGAAGTCGGAAGCTTAACCAACTGAGCCACTCAGGCGCCCCTGCTCAGTTCTATTTGACTGAGTTCCATGGAGATGAGGCCTCACATCTTCAATCCTTTCTCTGGCTTGTGATGCAGTCAAGTATTTCAAACTCTGATTACCTGCTGTCAATCACATTTTCCCTTTCCCAACCCCTAGATCCTTAAATGTTTCAAATTGGGATTCCGCTGTGAATTAAAGCAGCACCCAAAGAGAATTTGGCCACACAATTTATTCTGTAGGCCAGGAGTGGTATAAAAATAGCCAACCTGCTGAAATATTCATTTAGGCCACATTTGCTTAAATGTGATGTTGCTGCTGCCAGTAACATTTCCTGGGCTTTTTTCCCCACCTCAGGGCCAAGATGGGGATTTCCAGCCAAGGCCCCAGCAAAAAGAGGCCCCTTATGGAAACCAGGAGGGTAAGCACCAAAATGGAGGCTTCACGGCTGTTGGCTGTTCCTGCTCTGTAACAAGTCATGATTCCTCTTACCGGCACATTTTGTTTCTAAGTACAGACTGAATTGACTGAAGTCCTTCTCAGGTTTCACCATCTGCAGAACAACATGCAGCCATTCCACCCTTGCCACAACCTGCCCCAGAAGTAGCCACATAATACACACATCGATGGATCTTTTTGTTAAAAGCCCTTTTCTTCTCAGCTTAAAAAGCTGCTGCTTGTACTCTGCGGTGTAAGAAAATAGGTCTGTTGAACTGTGGTGGGATCCGGTATAGAGCTATTTCATTTTAGAAAACTTTTTGCTGTCATATGGACTGGGGTCTGAGTCTGGGAACATCTAGTTTTTATAGACAAGCCAGGCATACATCAGCATGGGATACTGGTAAGAGAAAATTTCACTTAGAGCGGTGATGGGCTGGCCCCAGTAGCCTTTGATTTTCTTTGTGAGGTTTATTCCCCATTTAGATATTCATATATCTGCTACTCTTCCATCTCAGGGCTTCTTTTTTAGTAGTGTGTAAAAGAGCGCCCTTCTTCTTTTCTCCCCCTCTTGAAATAGCTGTTATTCGTGCCCTTCCCTTACTTTTCACCTATCTCGCCAAAGTAGCTCTGACCTTAAGTACTTAAATACTCCCAGTTCACCTCCCTCACCTTCCCAGAACCCGTAGCACAATCAGTTCTGCACTAAATATCTACATGAGCATTTATTCGACACACTGACTGTGGGTCTGCTGTGTGCCAAGTGCTAGCGATCTCTTGCTCTCCCCTAAACATGCCAACCGTGTAAAAAGCTAGGCGGACAATTGTTGATAGATGTGCCGTGGGCAGAAGCAAAGGGACTACAAAGGAGAACCTCACCCAAACCAGGTGGATGTGAGGGAGGGTTCCCAGGGTGGCTCAAAGATCTAAAGTGAAGAGGGAAGAGTACAGTGATGTTGGTGACTGCAAGCCAGTGCACCCGGAGCTTAGAGTCCAGCGCCAAGAAGTGTTATTGGAGAGGTCAGCGCAGGCTGGATCTTGAAGGACTTAAGGCCAACTTCAAGATCACAGGGTTTCCCCTAAAACATTTGTTAAGTAGGAAAGTAAAGTGATTTTCATTTCTATATGATGATTCTGCCTCCTGCTTGCGAGGTATTGTGTTAGGTGCCGGGCTGCACCCAAACATGTAAAACCTGGTTTTTCTTTGCAGGAATTTATTGTTTAGTTGGGGAAAAAGGAAACCCTTAGGGACTCCATCCTCTGCCTCTGTGGGTAGGGGCAGGGCATAGGACCCGCTATGCCATGGCCAGCTGGCCCACTGAGTTATTGTAGGCAGATGATTGCCCGCTTCTATACTCCCATCCTTTCAAGAGGGAAGAAAAAGAATTGAGAAAGTACAGGAGGAGTACATGAAGCTCTGAAGAACAAAGACGGTTTATACAACCAAGATAATTACTATTAAAAGAACATTTCTCTCACTCTCTATCCTTCATACCTTCCTATTCTTAGTTTGACACATCATCTCCCTCAAGAACAGTACCCACAGTTTCTTACTCAACATAATTACCTTTTCAACCTGATACTGGGTTTAGAAAAAAACTGAGCACAAAAAAAAAAAAAACCACCAAAACAAACCCCAAAAGGAACATGTTTATTGATTTTGACTCAAAGCCCAGTGACGGTCTCCATTGTAGACCCTGTTCCCAGAAAGAGGATTTCTCTTGAATTAGAGTGATCACAGTGGCTCTCAGTGTAAGACACTTGAGCTGGAAAAATCGAATTTGCTCCTATGGTCCAATGCTTAATATTTTCTCTCCCCTTTGGGGAACTCAAGATGTAGGGTCAGTGTGGACTGTCATGTCTGAACATGACATCACTGGGAGCTGATACAGGGAAAGCCTAGAAGAACATGGCACATATCTGAATAACGTCTCTGTTTCATAAGAGGTGTTTTGGGGAGAATGGGAAGGATAGGCAGACCCATTCCCTTTATTAGAGGTGCCAGACTAGAGATCCAGACTTTGTAAGGATAAAAAGTGGGGAGAGCAGATGAATGGTCCAGAAGTAAAGCAGACTGCTGTGTGTGTAGCTTTTTTTTTTTTTTTTGCTACCTTTGCTTGAATTGTACTTTTTTTTTTTAATTTTTTTTTTTAATGTTTTATTTATTTCTAGGAGAGAGAGAGAGAGACAGCGTGAGCAGGGGAGGGTCAGAGAGAGAGGGAGACACAGACTCTGAAATAGGCTCCAGGCTCTGAGCTGGCAGTCAGCACAGAGCCCGACGCGGGGCTCGAACCCACGAACCGTGAGATCATGACCTGAGCGAAAGTCGGACGCTTAACCGACTAAGCCACCTGGGCGCCCCTTTACTTTTTTTTTTTTTTTTTTTAACACTTAATTTTGAGAGAAAGAACGTGAGCCAGAGAGGTGCAGAGGGCGGGGGAGGATAGGGGATCTGAAGCGGGCTCTGCACGGACAGCAGAGAGCATGATGCGGGGCTCAAACTCAAGAACCACAAGATCATGAGCTGAGCTGAAGTTGGATGCTCAACTGATTGAGCCACCCAGGTGTCCCTTGAACTGTACTTCTAAGTAGATCTGGCCCTGAACATATAGAGGACAGTCTTGTGTTGGGTTGTCAGTGTATTATGTCTTGTTGGATGTCCCAGATGGTATCCTAGGTCTTATTTCAGGCTGTGTTTTTTCTTTTCTTATGACATTTACCTGAGGAGACATCTGTCAAGATTTTAGGAGAGCACCGGGGCACCTGGATGGCTCAGTCGGTTAAACGACCGACTTCGGCTCAGGTCATGATCTCACAGTTTGTGGGTTTGAGCCCTGCGTCGGGCTCTGTGCTGACAGCTAGCTCAGAGCCTGGAGGCTGTCTTCAGAATCTGTGTCTCCCTCTCTCTCTGACCCTCCCCTGCTCACGCTGTCTCTATCTCTCTCTCAAAAATAAATAAAACATTAAAAAAAAAATTTTTTTAAAGATTTTAGGAGAGCACCAATGCTAACCTATACTGTGAGGGGAATCTGCCCTGGTTAAGAGATCTTTACCTCTGTCCCAGGGCCTTTGCCCTTCTATTGCGCAATGCCACCCTCAGTAGATGCTTTCGTTAGGGCCAGTGCAGCAGAATTTAAGCTCCAAACTGTAGTTTCATTAAATCTGTAAGAATCATTTTCTCAAGCTAGAAGTCAGAGCTGTGCCCTCTCAATTCCATCTCCACCCCTGCGTTGGCCTGCAAGCCAGTGTACCTGGAGACTTAGAAGAGGTAAGAGTTCCCCTTCGCTTTTATAGGAATATGACTCAGGTAGCAGCCTTTGTGTTTTGGAAATCGAGGGTTTGCAGAAAAGTTTATCTTAGAAATACAGCTCATGCTTAGGTTGGAGGCTACGTCCTAACTTTCCTAGAGGGTTATCCTACCTCTGCCTCCCAGATCCACCCTGATAGTCTGCAGTCCCTGGCTGTAGAATTCTTCACCAGCACAATGGCTCAAGGAACTTCCCAGCACTCCGAGGTAGTCAGGCCCTTTCCAGGTGAGGGGAGTGGCCAGAGCAGAGATTCCCAAAGAAATATATGAACCATGATTCTGAATATTGGGGTGTCGACTGGAAATGTGGGCTTGGAACCAGGTTATAGGATGTCTCCCGCAAAGTATTGAAAGAAGTTCTGTAAAGGAGTAGCCTAGGGAGAAGACTGAGTTGTAGTGTGCTGGCTACGTAGGCCATAGTCACGTTTCCACTGTCCCAGCTCTAGCCATACCCATCTTTTTACTTGTTAAAGGTAGTGCCTCTGTACACCATGTCTCTGTCTATCTAAAATGCCCTGCTCTGTCTGACCATCTGTATGATAAAATCCCACTCACCTGTCAAGTCTGCATTCAAATAGCACTTCCTCTGTGAAGTCTTCCTCACCTAACCACCAACCAACAAATAGCATTCAGACCACCAAGGTGTATGCGAGTGAAGTTTAAAACTTTTCTTGCTCCTCTTTTTATCAGAACAGGGAAAGAAAAAGCCAGCAGGAATGGCAGGAGACCCCAGCATCTGATATCACTAACGTTCAAGAACAGGGTAGGTTCTGGGAAATTTATTCTCTCTTAATAATCATCCTGACCTCTTTAGTTGTCTGATGGGCAGAGCAGCACAGAGCTCCGAGTCTGGGCACACTTGCTGGGCACCCTGCTCCCATGGAGACTTCTGTTGGCCGTCCTCTGGTCTGGGGGCCCGCCCTCGAGTAGTAAAAGCTCCCTCAGCTCCCAAGAGAAGTGAAAGGAAACGATGCATGTCCTTCCTGTGCTCCTCACGGTGAAATTGATGCTCCCACTATTTGAAAACATTTCTATATGGGTGATAAGTTTTACAGCAAAGTTGGGAGAAATGTGTTTCACTGTTCTGTCTCATTGGAAAATAATCTCTCGGAAGCTGTCTTTTCTCCTCCTCCCTTCAGGGCATTAATGTTAATATTGAAGATGCTTTGCATGTGCAGCAAGGGCTGGAAACGCTTGTTAAGATGTCCAGCCTGAGGATTCAGTATGGACTGTAGTTATCACAGATGCAGGGATGTAAGCACATGAGTTCTTCCACAAGTTATCATTCCATGAGAAAACATCATAGTGGGTGGCTAGGACTTGAGCCGTGTAAAAATCTCTGGGGTTCAACTAAAAATAGTCCAAGGTCAGAATAGCATCTTACTGAGTTGAGATGAAATTGGGAAGGTCAGAACAAACAATTTGCCTGGCTTCAAACAAACCTTGGTGTGAGGCTGCCCTTGGCCCATACTGGATGTCATATGAAAGTCCCTGGACTAACACCTTTGCTCTGCCTGAGTGTTTTCCTTGCAGATTCTAGGTTGGTGGACAGTCTGTCAGGGCAGGTCATGCCCCCATCGCAGCAAAACAATCCTCCTCCACCTGAAGGACCCGCAGATCTGGGAACCAGTGGCTTCTTTGGGTTTCTAAGGTAGGGCAGATTCCTCTCCTACCATTCAACTGAGACCCAGAGCAATCTAGCTCCAAAGTCTGCCTCATGGAGTCTTTGGGGGGAAATTAAAAAAGAAAGCAGATTACCTGCAGAATCTCTATTTTTCCCAGGATGCATGATGGCAATGAGACAGCACAGGGCCCTAACTGAATTCAATAACTGTGTCTTGTTCATTTTTACACAGCTCACCCCACCCCAATGTGCGTAGCATTGGGCCTCGTTCCATAAATGCTGCTTAAACAGAGACTGTTCTTATCGTTAGGTCATTCAGATGCTTTGGTTACCAAAATGTTTTTCCATTCTCTCTGAATCTAGACTGTGTCTTCAGAGTCCTTTTTGCAAAAGACAGCAAATGCCTTTATCCATCTAGAGCTCAGCCATCCCACTGCAGTTCTCCTTCACCTGTCCCTCCTGAGTATAATTGAATTCGGGTACCTTTTCAAATGCTGCTCCAGACTTGAATCCATTCAGTGGTTCCCCGAAGCAAAAATATCCTAATGGAGCCCTGATGGGACTGGGAGAAGGGACGTCTAGAATCTCAACCCGCTCTGTTCTTGCTGCAGCTCTCTCTTCCCGTTTCGCTATTTCTTCGGAAAGAGCAGCCGGTGAGCCTTCCAGACGCAGCCGTGGAAAGTGTCCTCTTGCAGTGACTCTTCCCATCCCGTCCTCTGTTGTGTGACATTTCAGTCAAGGGGGATGCGGGCCCCAAACTCCCTGAGTCCCCTTGTGGGTTTGTCCTGTCCTTTGCCTCTTCACAGTGGATTTCTTTCTTTCTTTCTTTCTTTTTTTTTTTTCAATTTAAAACACTAAGAAAAGAATAGAATTTCCTAAAATGTTCTAGTCTGAGAATTGTACTGCTCTGAGGGCCAGTTTGGGTCTTTCATCTCCAGCACTTAGGATCGTAATGAAAATAAATTATTTATGAAGAGTTATTGACTGAATTTCATGAAGCAGAGAGAGAGCAAACTCTTCCCTGAAGACACAGGGAAGCAATGCCTGAAACCTCCCCTGGCTCTGCCTGGTTCTTGTTGGCGGATGCTTTGGGTGGGTGGGGTCTGCACCTAACCGCAAACTTTAGCCTCCCGGCCAGGGCTTAGGGAGTGGGATTTGTAAGACTCAGGAGCCCTGCTGACCCTCAAGGAATCATCTACCCCCGGTTCACCCTGTTTGGCCCCAAAGTGCACCGTCAGTGGATAAATGCTTTCCACTCACTTATCCTTCTGGCTTTTGACAGTTTAGCTTCTCAGATCAACTGCAGGTCAGCCCAGGTTAGGGCCCCCGGAGACCAGGGCACCCGAGCTCTGACTCCATGTTACCCAGGGGCTTGTCTGGGACACACAGATTAGACTTGTGTTGCGTGGCCACAGAAGATCAAATCGATTGGAGTTTAGGGAAACTCAGTTTAGCTCAGAACAAAGGACTGTTATAAATGTCCAGCATTAGAAGGGGCCACCTTGTGAAGTAATGAGTCCCTGTTACTCTAGTCTTTAAACAGAGCTGATGGTCCATCAGCTGCTGAAAGGCTCCCATGATGAATGGCAGCATTGGGGCTGGAACGCCCAGTAGGTGCCTTGGAGCCCCCTTGTTGGGGAGAAGAGGTGGGCGCTGTGGACAGGCCCAGGTCCTGAGGGGAGGGGGCCCGAAGTGGAACTGGAGGATCAAGGACAAGTTGGTTTCACAGCCTTTGCGCTACAGTCCCAAACATGGCCTGCTTGACAAAGCTGCGGAAGGCACAGCTCCGGAAGCCGGAGATCTGAGTGCCGTTCTCACTCCGAGCAGCTTACAGCGAAGCCTTGGCAAAGTCACTTTCCTCTCTGGTTCTGATTTTCTCATCTGAACAATGAAGGGGCGGGATTCAGTGCGCTCTCAATCAAGCACCTTCAAGCCATGGCAGTCTGCGTGGCTGTCTCTGCCTTTCTGAGCAAATCAGTGAGACGGTGGCCCTGGGGTGCTGACGGCCACCAAATCACCATAGGCGTCTTTCTGATGTCCTGCAGCACTGCTAACTAGGGGTCTTTTCCAACTTGCCACACTCTTGCCCCAAGTGTAAGTTAGCACCATGTATGGATAGCAGATTTGGCTTGACATTAACTAGCCGTGTGACCTTTAGTAGCTTTCCTTCTCGAAGATTTAGCTGCTTTACCTATAAAACCAGAGCCAGAGCTGGACTAAACAATGGGATTTGCTGGGGTTGACAGCTCCAGACTGTTCCAGGAGTCAGGACCCTGTTATGCCAGGTACTAGGGGGAGCCCCACTCTGTGGCTGACCCCAGGGATGAGAAGTCATCCACCTGACAGTGAAAGTGAAGCTCTAAAGATGGACTTGGGACTCTCCATTCCTCTAACTCTGCCACCAAGCATATCTCAGGAGGCCCTTACTGGTGTCATTCATTTCCCTTGTCCATAAAAATCTCCTCCCATCCCTTTCCTCTGCACTAGCTGAGGGACAACCTGGGAGGAGTTTAGCAGCTTTAAGGTTGGGGTGGCAAATCCCTGAACAGGGGAATGTCCTGTCCACGGCCACACAGCAAAGAGAACCCTCAGCCCGCAGCTCAGCCCAGTCTTGAGCCTTCTCTCCCCAGATGCATACCAGCTGCCCACTCCACCAGCTCGTGGGCTCTTTTCCAGCATCTCCCTTCCCCCAGCCCTGGACCTCAGACAGCAGAAAGCAGCAGAAGCCACTCTCTGAGGACCACACCTCAGAGAAGAGCTGGATTTCCCAGGTGGGATTTGCTCTGAGGCCTCGGGCAGGGAGGCAGGCGTGAAAGCTGATCCCCGAGAGGGCGTGGCTCCAGAAGGCTGGCGAATAAAAGTCCGGAGAGCCAGCCCTGTCTGGAGACCAACTGAAGACCTGAGGAGCCCACTCACAAGCCACTCAGTCCCTGGGCCTTGGACGTGGTAAGCGGCCTGAGGCAGGAGGGGCTGGGGCGGGGGCTGGGGGCTGCAGAGGGGGCAGAGGTTTGTGCCCCTGATGGTAGAAGGGATTCCAGAGGAGAATCACTGCAATGGGCTGACAGCCGCTCACACTCGCCCAGCCAGAGACACGGGTGGACACATGCCCCCAAAGCCAGCTAGCTACAGGGGAGAGGGCCCCACTCACAGGCCTGCCTCGCCCCAGGCAGAAAGAGCAGCCTAACCCTGGCTCGCTCACCCGGAGGCTCACGGTAAAGAGCCCCTCTCCCACCCGCACGCTGATCTAGAGGCCGCTATCTACCCGCCGTGTTTCAGAAACCCATGGCAACCCCCCAAGTGCTGCTCCTCTGCCTGCTGGCCCTGGCAGTCACCGAAGGCTGGGGGCGGCAGGTGGCCATCCCAGGCTGCCACTTGCACCGTGAGTAACCCTGGGAGCGGAAAGCTGGGTGGGAGCAAAGAGCTAGCGGACTGGACCGAGGGGCACGCAGCACCCTCAGTGGCCCACACTGCGGTTCCGGCGGCGGGAGCTGGGCGAGGCTCCGCGGGGGCTCTGTCTGCCACTCGCCTGTCTCCTTCTAGCCTTCAACGTGACAGTGCGAAGTGACCGCCAAGGCACCTGCCAGGGCTCCCGTGTGGCACAGGCTTGTGTGGGCCACTGCGAGTCCAGCGCCTTCCCATCCCGGCACTCTGTGCTGGTGGCCAGTGGCTATCGACATAACGTCACCTCTGTCTCTCAGTGCTGCACCATCAGTGGCCTGAAGAAGGTGAGAGGGCCTGGCCCAGCAGCGGCTCGCTGGGGGTGGGGAGAGGCCGGGGGATGGGCATCAAGAGGGCCCCAGCAAGGCGAATGGAACATGGACCCCCCCTCTTCCACAGGTGAAGGTGCAGCTGCAGTGTGGGGGCGACCGGAGGGAGGAGCTGGAGATCTTCACGGCCAGGGCCTGCCAGTGTGACATGTGTCGCCTCTCGCGCTACTAGCCCCTCCTCTCCCCTCCTCCTCCCCCTTGGTCAGAGGGTTTGAGCTGGAGTATATCCCGTCATATCCCGAGCCTCACGGAGGACACCAGCTCCAACCCTCTTAAGATTCTGTGATTGTCACCTCCTGGGAAGACAGGAGTTTCTGCCTCTGCCCTGCCTCTGCCTGGCCTCCTGACCAGTCTGTCATCATTTCACTCCCCTCTTTGTCCCTACCCCTAAATAAAGCAAGCAATTCTCAAGTTTCTCTCTTTATTAAGTCTACCCCCAGGCAGGGGAAGGGGGACAGACCGTGGTAACTGTGACACCCCCCCCAACCCTAGGACACGGGGAATCTTTTCTGCCTGTGCCCTCACCCCTCCCCCTGCCCAATAAATAAAAAGGGGACAAGGAAGTCCAGGGTGAGGGAGGGGAGGGAAAGAAGATGCCCCAGGCCCAGGACAGCGTCTGTGTGGGGGGTGAGCTGGGGAGAATAAATAGACCATGGATCCCATGGTGGGGTGAGGAAGGACCTCGTGCTGGCACGAGGCGGGGCAGGCGAGGGGCTGAGTGTCCTTGCTCTGGGCACGAGCCAGGGTGGGGACCTGCCTGCAGAGTGGAGCCCAGCTGCGCGGGGCAGCCGTAGTCCCTAATGGCAGCTTCCTGGCCAGGACTGCCCTGGCCGAGGCCTGCCCTGGCCGACGCCTGCCACAGAGTCCTGGTGCCGGGACCACCAGCTCCTCTCCTCCTCTCCCCACAGCCACAGCCGCCCACGCCGGGCCCGGCAGGGAGCCCTCCAAGCCCCCTCTGGCAAGGCCGGCCGTAGGCGTGGGTCTCTCTGGGCCCCTGGGCAGGAGAGGGGATGGAGGGACTGATAGCTCCGAAGTTAGCTCCTCCCCTTCTAGGGGATCTCTAGCTCTGACCCCCACTGGCGGCCACCTGGGGCGCAAGCCGCTGGAGGGGGGCCTCTTTGGCCCCTTGGGTCCCCTGTAACCGGCGTAGCCGTAGCTCCTCCAGGCCTTGCCATAGCTCCTGACGCTCCCGGGCCTTCTGCTGCTCCCTGGGGAGAGAGGGTGAGGCAGCTCCCCTACCGGGGCCGGTACACTCCAGCTTCCCTCACCACCACCCCACTGTACGGGGGCTGTACGGGAACCTTCCAGTTAGGGCAGAGGCCATTGGGAGGCTGGCCCCCGGAGCTGAAGGGGGCGGAGCTCCACACCTGGAGGACCTTGGGAGAACGACCGGAGGACGCAGTGGGGAGCTGGGCGTGGATGGCCCGGCACTTGGCAGGAACGCAGGGACACTAAACATCTGATCACATAGGGCGTGGGGCCGTCCTCTTAGGCCCCCTCTGACCACGAGGAGCTTGTTCCTTCCTGCTTTTCCCCGCTCCCACCCCCATGCCCCCCGCCCCCCAGCCCCATGCCCAGCCCGACACTCACTGCTGCTTTTCTAGCTTGTAGGAGGCTGTGAGCTCATCAAACAGCTTTCCATTCATCTCCATGAATGTCTTGAGCACATTGTAGATCAGAGATACGATGGTTCTTCGCAGGGTCCAGGGAGGGGGGTGAGGAGAGGAAAACAACTTCCGTTAGGCGCCACCTCCCTCTCTAGGACCCTGCCTGTCCCAGACACAGCACGCAGCTCTGAACACCGCAGGCGCTGCTCTCCCCCTGCCCCTTCTACCATCCCCGGCCCGCTCCAGCTAGGAGTCACCCCACATGTGCACTGGCCGACCTCGGCCCCGGCTTCTGTGGGTAGGTCGAGGCCTGGGCACTCACTGATTCCAGTGTTCCTTAGAGACTTGGTAGAGGGTCCCAAACACAGCAGGCAGCACAGTGTGACAGTTGTCCTCAATGAGGCTCAGGATATACTCGTTGTTCCAGAAATACAGAGCCCGCTCTGCAACCTGGGGGCAGCAAGGGGGCGGAGTGGGCACCTGGTAATGGCTTCCCTGTGTGTGCGAGGGCCCGGTATCCACCCCCACCTCAAAACCCCGGGAGCTCTGCCCTCCACACTCCCAATCCTCAGCTCATCAGACCCGCTGAAGGAGGCAATGCGGTGAAGAGAAAAGAGCACTGGGTCTGGAGTCCAACGCTCAGGACTGAATCCTAGCACCCCCCCACACTGGACATAGGACCTAGAGTGAGGCATTTAGCCTCTCGGCCTCAGTTTTCTCATCTGTAAAATGGGGCTCATATAATAGCTATCTTCCCGTGCCCAGGGCTGCTGTAACCATCGAATGAGGTGTTTAATGAACTTAAGTCCCAGAGTCACCACAAGAAGAACTGACTTCCACCAGATTAAGGCTCATAAGAATGGGACAGCGTCTGCACACACATGCAGGGAAACAGCAGTTATGGCCTGAGAAGTGGGACCGCCTGGCTGTGCCCCGCAGTGGGGCTGATGAAATCAAAAGCCACTACGAAGCGGGAGCAGGCTAACCACCCATTCTGGAACACACTGCAGTTTGTGAAATACGTTTGCACTACAGTCTTCAGACCTCACCACCACCTTGTGAGGAGAGCACTGAGGTCCACTTCACAGACGCAGAAGCTTCATCAGATTCAAGTGGCAAAGCGATCGCCCGCGACCCCTTAGCCCATCGGGAGTATATCTGAGGCCTGGCCCTAGGTCTCCCGACCTTAAGTCCAGCATCTCCCCATTATCAGAGCCTGGAGGGTCCAGAGGAGAAACTGAGGGCGCAGGGAGCTGTGTCAGGTCGACTGGCCAGCCCTCCCTGTCCAGACCCTGGCTCCCACTCTTACCTGCTCAAACCCCGTACCTGGAAATGGGGGCTAGACACACAGCGGGCCACCTGCTTGAAGAGGGGCTCCTGGATCTTCACAAACTGGGAAGGCTCAATGACGTCAAGAATCTCTTCCATCTCCCCCAGAAACATCACCTGGAGGTGGGGACACAGGACACAGCAGTTCCCATCTCCCCCCACACACGTTTGACCGCCCTCCAGAAACTGAGCCCTCCTGACCCGCCCCCCCCCCCCAACTCTGGTGGACAGCAAAGCCCTTCTCCATACCTCCTTCTGGGTACAGGTTTTGGGCCAGTACTTGAGCAGCCCCCGGATCACCTGTGGGAGTTGAGGCAGAAAGGAGTCAGACCTGCGGGGGGCGGGGGCTGCCTTTCCCCCCAGAGGTACTCACGTGCTCTGTCAAGGTGGCATCCTTCTCCAGGAACTGCACCACACAGTATGCCAGCTGAGGGGGGTGCAGGGAGGGGTGGAGAGAAGGAGGGCTGAGGTCAGGAGGGCACCACGACAGGGTGCCACATGCTCGCCCCCTGACCGTGTCTACCCTCTCATTACCTGACATTTACTGACTGCCCACCTAGGGTGTGCCGGGCACCGTCATGTTCCCCCAGGAGGAATGGGCAGCAGACCAGGCCTTAGAAATTTTTACAAAAGTTTCCACAATTGAAATCTATATCACAATCCGTGGGACTCCGGAAAGAGAAGAGCTGAATCCTGCCTAGGGCAGGTCAGGAGGGAAGGGGCTGAGAACGCTTCACAGAGCTGATGTCTGAGATCAGCCTTAAAGTGCCACGGAAATTCTCGAAGGTAGATGGAACAGAATTAGCAACGACCAAGAAGGCAACGGAGGATCCCATGAGTTCGTGACTCAGTGTGGCTCGAGCAGAGTGCTGGGCCGCCCCGGATGACCGGAGGGCTGCCCTGCCTGCGTCAGGGTCTCTCTGCTGTGACAGGGCCAGGCCCGGGCCTTACCTGGGCGTGAAAGACAGACAGGGACTTGACAGAGTGCAGGGGAATCAGGACCCGGACCAGGAACTGCTTGTGTTCAGTCTTCAGGGGCAGCGCAAAGCCATTGATGATGCTGAGGTGGGGGCAGAAGAGAGGAGGGCTCAGAAGACCGGGCCTCAGTCTTTTCCTCCCAGCATCTTGATGCTCCAGCTGAGGCCCAGAGAGAATCACCTTCCTAAGATCTCCAGCAGCTCAGCCACACCATTGAAGTGCTCGAGTTCATAGATGAAGCTGCAAGAGGAAGAACAGGATGCAGAAGGGCTCAGAGCAACCGGAGCAGGCCCAGCCCCCCTCCACCACCCTGCCTGCCGCCCCGCCCTGCACACGAATCCAACTCTCCCCTCACCCGGAGGCTGAGCTCCCTTCCCAACACCCCAAACTAGCCCCCCCACCCCGAGATCCACGCCCGCAGCTGAATCACCCTCCTCAGCCCAGCCACTGGTGCTCAATCCTCTCTTCTACGAAGGATTCCAACTCTTCTCTTTCTCCCCCGGGCCCTAATTCTCATTTTCTGCTCCCCTCACCCCATCCAGTCAGCAGCCACCCAGCCTGCATCCTTCGCTCTTCAGGCCTTTCAACCAAAAGAATGACAGACACTAAGAGCATCCAGTCTATGCTATATACTTCTCAAGATTATCCTGAGAGAGAGGGCTTATTAGATCCATTATACAGATAAAAAAAATCGAGGCTCAGCAGTTTGACGACACCTGCTCCAAAGTTAATAAGCAGGATTATTACTGAAATATACGAGCTCCTGGAAGACAGGGGTCATGTCTCACCTACGCTGTAGCTAATAACAGTAAGAGAAGTGTTTCAGCCTCGGTCGGTCAAAGAGCTGTATACTGTGTGCTTTGGAGGCATTGCCTTGTTTCATCTCGATGACTGTCCCGGGTTTAGCGTAGCTGTCATTCCCATTTTAAAGATGAGAGAACTTAAATAATTTGCCCACATTCACCCAAACATGTGAACCGGAACTCAAAACAGGCCACTCAGCTTCAAAGCCAATCTCAACTCTTCCTACCCTTGTCCAGGCCCTTTGGGGGTGGGGGGTGGGGTCCCTGATGCCCAGTGGGCATTGTTGCTCAATACACATTTGCAGAAAGAATCTCTTCCTTTGGGTCTTTAAGGTCCAGCACAATAAAGATCAAAAGATCTGGATCCTAGGCTCCCAGGACCGATCTAGTAGTCCCTGCAAACTACTTCATCTCTCTCAGCCTCTATTTTCTCATCTGTAAAATGGAAATAAATACCCTTTCCCTGCTGACTTCACGGGAGCCTCTGCCTCCGTCTTCTCCCCTACAGCTCTCCCCTCCCTCCCCAGGTCTCAGCGGGGGAGGCGGCAGGCACCCACCGGAGGAAGATGTGGCTGCACTGTTTGCGGATGTAGGCCCGGAGCCCCAGGAACTTGCCATAGACCCGGTGGAGGATGGTCTTGAGGTACTCACGCTCCCGGGGGTCCTCACTATCAAATAACTCCAGGAGCTAGGGGACCCAGGGTCAGGGGTCAGGGGAGAGGCCAAGCCCAGGCTGCTTCCATCCTATCCCCCACACCCCTCAGAGAGCTTGCCCCTGTCCCATGGCACCACCCGGCCTGGGCTCCCCACTTCACCATCAGGACAAACTTTTGATCCACGTATCTCTTGGCCACAGAGGGTTGGAAGTCTGGGCTCTCCAAGAAACGCAGGAAAAACTCATATACCAGCTGAGAGAGGGGACACACAAAAAGGTGAGTTCAGGAACAGCCTCCCTCCTCCCCCCCCCCCCCCGTCGGTCTAGGAGACCATCTCTCTTCTACTGAAACTCCGCTCCCTGCCCTCCCCAGCCCCCATACCTGCAGATGTGGCCAGGAAGGCTCAAGGTTGGGCTCATCCTCCTCAGGATCAAATTCAGGGTTCTCACTAGGTGGCAGGGTCCGGAAGATATTCACTGAGATCTGAAGGGCAGGATCAGGGTTCTTTTAGGAAGAGCCCTTGGAGGCAAAGCCAGGAGGTCCCTTATCCAAAGTTCTAACGAGCCTCCGCACCTGCCCCAGCAAGCAATTCACTCCTCAGCAGTCATCACCTGAACATATAGAGGCCCTGGGTCGGGGGCTGGGGACCCAGGAGTAAACAAGTCACATCCCTGCCCTCTATCGAGTCCCAGAGTCCATCGGGGATGACAAGACGTTAAGCAATAAAGTCTATGGACATTCTAGTCAGCAGAAAAGAGGCGGCCAGCTTGGACACGGAGAAGCTTCTCTTCACTGAGAAGAGGCCGCACCTGAGCTAGGCCATGGCACTGAGCGACACGACGGGAGTGCACGCCAGGCCTCAGGAGAGCAGGAGCAAAAGTGCAGGGTGGGACAGGCCCAGGACGCACCGAGGGACCCACCCTGGCCAGGTGCAGCAGTGCTGCGGGGAGCGGAGGGGAGGAAGATGCAGGCCTTGAAACTAAGCCAAAGAGCGTGGGGTTATTCTTTGCAGAAGAAGGGGAGCACAGGCAGGTCAGTAGGGTTCCATGTCCCCCAAGCCCTCCCCCCAGAGGCCGGGTGCCAGGCAGGCACTTACCATGCGGATGATGTCGGGGTAGACAGGCTCAATGAGGACCCCCCGGGTGCTCCCCACGCACTCCACCAGCTCATTGAGCGCTGCCCGCTTCACCTCCTTCCCCTTCAGGTCAGCCACACAGTCCAAGAAGTCAAACATCACCCCGCACTGGGCCAGCTTCCGGCTCAACAGCTCGTGCAGCTCAGAGGCTGGCACATCTGGGGAGGAGGGAGGGGGCTGAGCCTGCGCCCCGGGTTACCGCAGCTCTGGGCATGGACAAAGCTTCCTCGTCCGTAGGGCGGCCTCCCCCTGCCCCCAGACCCGATGCAGTGGGCCATCCTCCACTCTTTGCAGGGAGCAAATGGCCCCCGTCCCATCCTCCATTCCTGCAGGATAAAGGAGCTGCATCTCTTCCTCCTAACCCAGGCTCGGAGCATGACGGCCTGATTCAAGGTGAGGTGAGGGACCCAGGATGCCCGGGCTTTCCACGGGTGCCCGAAACCACCATGCCACCCTGTCATAGATGGCACTCTGTTCTAAGAGCCAGAGATGTGAAGGAGGGTGGGGGCTGAAGATCTCTAGGGTGCCCTCTGGCTCAGCCAGCAGAGCGCTGTGGCCCGGAGGTGAGGACCCTCCATGGCAATGGCAGGGAGCTCCTGGAACCCAGGCTGTGGGCCCCACCCTCGGCCCTGGTCTGCCCCCCCAGGGTGGTGCCACTTCCAGATGCCCCACCTCCCAAGGATGACAGGCCAGTCAGGCCATGCGTCAGCAGAGAGGGCTGGAGGGCTGGGGGGCGGGGGGTCATCTCCAGTGCTGGAGTCCCCAGCCGGGAAGGGACCATCTAAACCCTCTGATCACAGCAGCCAGCTGCCTCTCACTACCCGGGGCTGCGGCGCTTGCCGGCTCCGGGACGCGGGCACCCTGGCAGCCAGCCGCAGGGCTCACCTTTGAGCAGGGGCAGTGGAGTGAGCTCTTGCTGGTTGCTCTGATAGCGGAACTGAGAGGAGCTGTGGGAGCGCCGGGGCCGGGCCCTGCGGAGGGACCGGCGGGAGAAGCCATCCACCTTGTCGGGTGGGGGCACAGGCGACAGCCCCGGGGAAGAGGGGCTGGTGGGGGTGCTCGCAGGAGGCAGCTTTGTCTCCATGGTGGCCAGGCGGTGGGTCAAGCCTTCAGGGCCCCTGGGGTTCCCTCTGGGCCCGGAGGATGCCGAATGAGGTGAGGCTGACTAGCTTGGGCCCATCCTGGGGGGGGGGGCCACACAACCACAGTCTGGGCCCCCCCCCAGGGCCTTCGGCAACTGCCCAGTCCTGGGGGGCAGGCAGAGTAGAGAGGAGGATGGCTCAGGTCTCAGGTCCTTCTTGGGGGTCCCGAAGAGTCCAGGTAGAGTTCCCACCCTGGTTCTTTGGAAAATGAAGTCAAGGCAGAGAGATCAGCAAGAAGTGCGAGAGCCGACTGTCAGTTCATCCAGCAAGGACAGCGTGCGGGGCTGCTCAAGGCTTCTTTTCCCTCCTACCTCTGCCCAGACCCTAAATAGGGGTGCAGCCCCTTCCCAATGGAGCACGTGCCACCCTTCTCCCAGACCTAAAGGCCCCAGGCTCCAAAACAATCCCTCTCCAGCCCCTGCCTAGAATGGGGAAACCCCATCCTCAGTTCTGGCCCCTCACAGCATGGGGTCTCCTTCTGCTCCACTAATTCAGGCCACCAGCGACTTCGCCAAGAATGGGGGCCCTAATCACACACCACCCCTCCCTCCTAAAACCTGGCAACCTTCCCCACCCCTGCTCCTCCTTCCTCGCCTCGCAAACCTTATCTGCCTCCCGTTGCGGGGACACTCACTTCTCAGAAGCCCAGACTTCCGTCCCCGACCACAGGGGACTGCGGGCGGGGAGGGGGCGGCCGATCAGGGTGCCTTCGCAAAGGTTCCGCTCCGGGCGCTGGCGCTGGGTGGCGGCGCTCCTGGGTTCTCTCTTGGGCTCCGGAGGGGCCGGAGCATGCCCCCAGCTCAGCCCCGGGTCGCGGGGTGCGGACGTCCGGCACGATACGGGCTGACCCAGGCGGCGCGCGGACCTCTCCTCAAGTCTTGGGACCCGACCCAGCGGGGCGCGACGCCGCGGGAGCCCCAGCTCTGGGCGCACCGGCACCCGCCGCCCAGCTGCTCAGGATGACATCAAGTCACCTCCCCCCGCCCGGCCCGCACCTCCCCGAGGGCTGGGTAGCGAGGGGGGGGGGCTGCGTCAGGATGTTGCCGGGGCCGCTGGGAGATGTAGTCCCCGCACCGCTTAAAGGGGGCTGCCAGACCAAAGGGGTAACCCCAGCAGGGGCCTGAGGTCAAAGCTTAAGCAGAGTGGCATGGGGTCCAGCTGGGGCGAGGCTCCGCGTTCTGGAAGGGAGATCGCATAGACTGCCGGACTCAGGAGTTCACACCGGGAAGCCCGGGGGTGATGCTGGGACGGTGGCAGAAAAGAGGCCCAGTCTTATACCAGGCGCAAAGATGTGGCCTCCTCCGTCTGTGCCCCGGCCATCCCACCCCCATGGGAATCCCACCCTCACCCCAGAATGGCAGGACACTTCAGAACGCACTGGGAAACGGGCACTGAACTGGTTAATAATCTGCAGTGAGCGCAGAGCCCGCTGGGAGAGGTGTGGTGCCTTCAAGACTGCTGGGAAATGCAGTCCATCCTCAGGCCTGCAGTCCCCCTCCCGTCCCTTGCTGTCTACGGTGACATCATGGTCTGGGGTTTAAAGGGCCAGCCTTGGGATGGCAAAACACCAGAGCAGGAGGTGCTGCCTGGTGCTACCACCCCACCCCAGGCAAGCTGGACAGACCTCCCTTGACCCCTCTGGGCCCTAAGCTCTGCTAGTGGGGGGTGGGGGGCGTCTCCTGTTCCAAACCCCACTGTAGGGTATCCAAGGTACAGGTGGGATCCCAGAAGTTTGGCATTCTGACCAAAAGTTCCTGGCCCGCAGTCCTGGGCCTCCTTCTTAGGACCCTGGACTCCAGAGCTCTTTATTTCTCTGAACTTCATCCTCTACACTACACTGTGAAATCTCCACCCAGAAGGTTTGCCTGGATGAACAACTAACTGGTCCACGTAAACAGCAGGTATCAGCAATAAGAGTGGACGCTGAGGTCTGGGAGGGGACTGGGGAGATTTTCAGTCTCATTCTGCCTTATACCTTGGCAGCCATCTTCCCTGCTACAGGGGGAGCAGATGCCCACCTGCTGCAGCAACAGAAAGCGAAGGCCAGAGATTACCAGACTGGGGTACCGGGCCCTATGACTTTGGAGCTGGCCAGCGATCCCCTTGCTCAGAAATATTCTGTAGGCCGTGCCCACCTGGCCCTTGGTGTCCTCATCTGTCAAAGGGAAACCCATCATCTCTCCCTTGCCCACCTCGGAGGCTCCGGAAGTGAAGCCCTGTCCCACATCCCTGCAGAAAAAAGCAGAGGGACGACAGGCCCACGGAGCCTTCTACAGGCAGGTGAGGACCCCCAGGCCCAGAGAAGAGAAGTGCTTTGCCCAAGATCACACAGTCTATCATCAAAAGCTGGGACCACAGGCCTCCCAGCCTGAGTCAAGAGGGCACCGCCTCCAGCCCCCCATCCTTGGCTCCCTGGGGGCTGGTACCCAGAACTCTGAGGCTCTCCAGGCCAGAATGACTGTGGAGGGTCTGTACTTTGTACAAAGGGTATTGTGCTCCATTTGAGGATATTGGGGTTGGAATGATGGAAGACATAAGACTTCTTACAAGAAGTGACATTTGAATTGGGTCTCAAAATAGATACAGTGTCACAATGGGGAGTATGGCTTAAAAATTATTTTTTAAAAAAATCATCATTATTGAGATACCATTCACATACTACACAATTCATCCATTTTGGCATTGTTGTTTAATGAGTGTAGAGTTTCAGTTTTGCAAGATGAAAAAGTTCTGGAAATCAGTTGCACAACAATGTGAATATCCTTAACACTACTTTATACCCAGAAATGGTTAAGGTGGTAACATTTGTTATGTGTATTTTACCCCAGGTCAGACAAAATGGACCAAGTCAAAGGCACAGCCCTCAGGCTATCTTCCAAGATCCCTTCCACACCTTCAAGACCCCACTGGGGGAATTCCCTGAGGGGTTTCTTCTGAGAGGAACATCCCTGGGAAAGGGAGAGACTCAACCCCAGAGCCCCTGAGGTCTACAGCACCTGGTTTGCCTGATGAGTTTCTACCTAATCTAATATGGAGAAGTCCCCAAGGGGCCCCCACAAAGCCTGACCCTCTCCCTTTTCTCTCTATGGAGAGGAGCCCTGGCCTGGATCTTCATCCCAGGAATACCCTTGTGAGGCCCCCTCCTGCGAGAACAACATCCTCTTTACTCTGTTCTCTCTCTCCTCTATATTTTCTATTTTCTCATTCAGCTCCTACTCCAAGGCCTGGGTCAGGCTGTGGAATGACTACATCTTTGGAGCTGGCCTTCTGTGGACCTCACAGTACATTGCGGGGGACAGCACGAAAGACCTTTGTGCCCCTCCAAGTCCTATTTATTCCTCTGCTGTGGCACAGACCCTGTGCTGTGTCATAGATGTGGGTGCAGCCTCACCAGAGGGAAGCTGGCCCAAGAAGCAGCCACCCCAGACTGAGGGCCTAGATGCTGGGAATGGCTCTGCGTCCCCAGCCTTTGCACATGATGCACCCTGTTCCCACAGCAGGCGAATGACTGCTTCTCCGAGTCTGGGCTTCAGGACTCTTCCTAGACTCCCGTAAATGCCGTTCCACTCCCACTGCCTTTGGGAGAAGCGATGCTTGTTCATTCACTTGCTCCATAGGCACTTAGACACAAGGCCTCAGTTTTCATGGAAAATGAGGACACTAATAGTACCTCCCACCGAGGATACAGTGAAGAACAGATGAAGTAATGCCTATAAAGTGACAAGGCCAGGGCCCAGGACGTCACATGGGCTCAATTCATGGTGTCTATCATTTTAATTATTTTAAAACAATTTTTGGATGTTTACTATTTTGACAGACAGAGCGTGAGCAGGGGAGGGGCAGAGAAAGAGTGAGACACAGAATTCAAAGCAGGCTCCTGGCTCTGGGCGGTCAGCACGGAACTTGATGCGGGGCTCGAATGCGGAGTTCCAACTCCCAGACCTTGAGATCCTGACCTGAGCCGAGGTTGGATGCTTAACTGACTGAGCCACCCAGGCACCCCTATCATCTTAATTATTATTAATTTAATACATGTTGGATGAACATAACACTGCCCCTGGCCTTTTATGAGGGAAAGGTTGATCTCTTGATTCATTCCACAGACATTTTCCTATTAGCCCTCCTTGAATGGAACCTTCCCAGTACTTCCCAAAATTCTCTAGGAGGCTGTTCCTTAGTCCCTTCCAGGTAGTTGAGCTGTACCACCTAACACCCCAACCCCAGGTTACAGGGGAGAAAACAGGCTTTTGGAAGAACAGAGCCTTGCCTGAGGCCACACAGAGCTGGGACAGGAATCCAGGCCCAGGCCCTCAGGCCAGGGTGGTTGCCCTTGCTTCAGGCTGACTTTATTAGATTGCAGCAGCCGAGTCCCTAGCAAGGCTAAAATAGAATGATAATTACCGGTGGGTATCCTTTAAATCACCCACGAGGTAAAAGGGCTTGGTGGCCAACCCTACAGAATAGGAGTTGGCAAACTTTCTGAAAATGGCCACAAAACAATTATTTGAGGCCTTGCAACAGCTCCCCCCTCCAAAGAAAACAGCCCCAGACAGTACTTAGTGTGGTTCTCTTCCGCTAAAACTGTATGGATACTCACGTGTGAATTTCATGACATTTTCATGTGACCCATTTCATGTGTCATGAAATCTTATTCTTGTTTTGATTTTTCCCAACTATTTAAAAATGTAAAAAAAATTTTAAATTACAACTAAAAAAAATGTAAAAACCATTCTTAGCTCGCTGGTTGTACGAAAAAACAACAGACCCCTGCTCAAGGGATTTAGAACCCATCTGTTATTAATTTTAGGTTAGAGACAGGAAAAACTTTAAAAAAATTATTTTTTCAGAGAGGAGCTGGAGGCTTGACCAAATGCGTTGAGAAGGGAGGGTGGGTAAATCTCCTGCCCCGCATTCCTGGTAAGGAGTGAGGGGGAAAAGACTTCCTTGTGATGGACTTAAGAGTATTTATAAATTGGTTTTATCTGTAAAATGGTTTTCTTATCTTTAAAATCTCCACCTTAGAGGGTCCTGAGGGTTGAATGAGATAGAAGACGGTAAAGCGTTTTGTAAAATGCAAATACTTACTTAATTGTTTCTACGAAGCGTGCTGGGGCTCTCACTGACTTTATTCCTCTGGGAAGCTTAAGTTTGATGGGACACTGTCCCTTTAAATACTCCCGGACTGCCTCAAGTGCTTGGAAGAGTCGGCACATGCGCATTCCTCTGCGGGGCTGGTACCTCCGGCAACAGCCTTCCCAGAGCCCGTAGAAGGGAGGTTAAAGGTCCTCCCACACAGAATTTTTACGCACGCGTAAATCAGGATTAGGAGCACTCTATCCCGTGGAGAACCCAGTCCCTTTTTCGTGCTCGAAGACTCCGCCCCCCGCGGCCAATCAGCAGGCCTCGCCCTTTACGATGGCGAATGGCGTTGAGCGTGGGGGGCGTGGCTGAGGGTCGGGGGGCGCGGCCTAGAGCTGAGAGAAGCGGCGGGGAGAGCCGGGGGCTCTAGTGAACAGCGAAGCCCGACGGGGATCGCCGGCGGGCGGCGAGCGCAGGCGGCCCGGGCCCGACGGTCTCCGAGATGTCACGATGGCTGTGGCCGTGGTCGAACTGTGTGAAAGAGCGGGTATGCCGCTACTTGCTGCACCACTACTTGGGTCACTTCTTCCAGGAGCACCTCAGCCTGGACCAGCTCAGCCTCGATTTGTACAAGGGCAGCGTTGCCCTGCGGGATATCCACTTGGAGATCTGGGTGAGGAGCCAGGCCCGCGCTCGTGAAGGGGGCGGGGGGCGGCGCAACGACTAAGGATCCTGACTGAAGGGTGGGCTGCGGGACCAGGCATGGGGCGTGGAGAGGCCATGGGAGTCAGGCCATTTCCAGGCGACTGATCGCTTCCAGAGCCAGAAGCTGGGTAGGACTGGGTCCCTGCCTCCACAGTAGGAGAAGCTGGGGCTGGGGAGAGGGGTGTCACTTGTCTGAAGAATGCCAGGATAAGCACATCGAGTTTGGGGCCTGAGTTGGGAAGCGTGGCTCACAGGGTTAGCTAAGGAGAAGGTGAGAAGGGAGCAGAGGAATTAGGAGGCTCCGATAGGAGCGGGCCAGGGCAGTGACAGAGTTGGGGCCTTGCAGCCAGCCAGGGAAGGCTGGTAGGGGGTCCGGAGTCCTGCCGAGAGAGAGCACCTGTGGGAAAGGTGCTCTGACCTCCCGACCTAAGATCCCGGGCCAGGTGGGTGGGGTTCCCGCCTCCGGACGTGGATGTCAACAACCGCGTCGTCAGCGCCCTGTGTTGATCAACACCTCGTGTGACTGCCGCTGCTGCCTACTTCCTGCTTTGAGGAGAGCGGGATGGACCCAGTGGCGTTTGGGGAGGGGCTTGGGAATTAGCCTCCGTCCCTACCTGCGGGAGAGTCCCTGAGGAAAGGTGGAGAGGTTTGGCTTCAGGCAGGGAGGAGGCTCAGGGAGATGCTGGGGAGGTGGGAAGAAGAAGGTCTAGGTCAGAGGCAGTGACTCACAACTCAGCTGAACTGGGAAGTTGCAAAGAAGCCACCAATTAGAGGCATCAGCCCAGGGCTGGCTCCGGGTTAACCCTCCAGTCCAGAGCAGCAGGGGTAGGCATGGGGCAGGGGCTTCTCAGCTTTCTGGCTGGGTCGACAGGGTGCCTGGTCTAAATGCGATGTGGGGCAGGAAGAGCCGAGCTTTAGGGGTGGGCCAGGCCTCCCTGGGCAAATGTGGCATAGGGGGAGACCCCTGAGCCCAGAGCTGGGGGAATCCTAGCGGGGGAGGCTGGCCTGAAAGAAATGGCCAGGACCTCTGTGCTGCCTCTTCCTACTTCCAGTCCCAGAAAGCACTCCTGCCTTGCCCAGCCCTGCCCTGACCAGCCCTCCTGGTGGGGATTGAAATGGCTCCTAGCTAGGATGTGTTCTGGGCTGGCCTCCAGGGAGGAGTTCTCCCTTGGTGGAAAGCAAATGCCTTCCCCATAGCCAGCCCCTCCCACCCCACCCCCCGAGCTACTCTGCCTGTAGCCCCTGCCTTGAAGACCCCGGAAGAAGCCAGAGTGCTTGGGGATCCTGGAGTGGGATGAGGAGAGAGCCTTGTCTCCCAGTCGCAGTCTGCACAGTACACTGAGCAGTTAAACCACTCCCTTCTCTCTGGGCTTCATTTTCCCATCTGTGCATCTCTGGATAAAGAATTCCAACTTGACCTCCAAGAGTTTTCTAGCTCTGCTGTGTGTCGTCTATTTACTCATAGATCCAACAAGCCTTGCTGTGACCCCTCAGTATCTGGGGTCACACGGAGCAGGCCGGTGAGCTCCTGCCTTCAAGGAGCTCCCAGACTGGCAGGGGTGCTGTGTCCCCGTTTGTAACCAGGGGTTCTCAGCCTCCTACCTCAGAGAAGTACAGCTACACCAAATGTTTGGAGTTGGGCAGGGGTCCCCTCCCGCTCAGCTCAGCCCTCTGCCAGCCTCTCATGTACACTGCCCTTGAACTCCACACTGACCCAGAGAGAACAGGGTGCTACTGCACTCTGCTGGGTCTTTGCACGTGCTGTTCCCGTGCCTGGAACGTACCACCTTCCATCCCGTCTGCGTGGCTTCCTCCTCTTCAGCCTGCAGCTCCCCATCCTCTGGCTTAAAGGATGGGACACGTTTGGATGGGCCAAGAGTAGGGACCAGCTAGAGCGACAGTAGAACTTTATAGGTAGCCAGTGTCGGGTAGGAGGCAAGGAGAGCAAGGGAGCTCTCCAAGGTCAGAGCAGCCTGCCAGGAGCGCTGCCGCGTTGCGTTCTGAGTTTTCCCTGACCTGGATCTGCCCCTTCCCTGCCCCCAGTCTGTGAATGAAGTGCTGGAGTCCATAGAGTCACCCTTGGAGCTGGTTGAAGGCTTCGTGGGCTCGATCGAAGTAGCCGTGCCTTGGGCCGCGCTGCTCACCGACCACTGCACCGTACGTGTGTCAGGCCTCCAGCTCACCCTGCAGCCCCGCCAGGGCCCAGGTGAGGGCCGGGCAAGGCTGGGCGCAGGGGGGTGGGGAACGAATGGCAGGAGGAGGCCTGGGCACCTCTTCTGAGACCCTCTGCCTACGCACAGGGCCAGGGGCTGCCGACTCACAGAGCTGGGCCTCATGTATGACCACAAGCCTGCAGCTGGCTCAGGAATGCCTTCGGGATGGGCTGCCCGAGCCCTCCGAGCCACCACAGCCCCTGGAGGGACTAGAAATGTTTGCCCAGACCATTGAGACTGGTAAGGAGGCCTCTTAGGGCAAGCCTACTCCCTGTCCCCCCTGCAGCCCACAAAACAGGGGCCCTAGACAGTAGGATGGCCACTCCGCTGCCCCAGCGGGGAGACTCTGCCTGCTCCCTCGCCGCTCTCCCTGGCCTGAGACCCCTTTCCACCCCTCAGTACTAAGAAGGATCAAGGTGACCTTCCTGGACACTGTGCTGAGGGTGGAGCACTCACCGGGTGACGGGGAACATGGCGTGGCAGTGGAAGTCCATGTGCAGAGGTAGGGGCATGCCGAGTGGGGCGGTCTGGTGTTAAGGGGAGGGGGAGAGAGAGGCTGCTGAACGGCCTTGGCCATGCCCCTGTCCCTAACCCCAGCCTGGGCTCCTGAGAGGTAGCAGGGCAAATTTTGGGTGGGCCTGGTGGTGGCTGTGGTGGGGGAGAGACCATGTTGTGAGCCCGGAACGGTGTCCAAGGGCCAGGGTGGTACAGGCCCAGAGTGGCCGGGGCCCCAGGGTTCAGGTTACACGCGAGGGTCCGAGGAAGAAGGGCTGGCCGTGGAGGTCCACAGTGGCCTGGCTGTGGTGGGGCAGCTCTGCTGGCTGGACTCTGACCCCAGAGCGCTAGAACACAGTGCCGTGCGGAGACGGGGGCTCCAGCCTGGAGTGGCCGGGCCAAGGGCTGACCCTCTGCTCCCCAGACTGGAGTACTGTGACGAGGCAGTCCGAGACCCAAGCCAGGCACCCCCGGTGGATGTGCACCAGCCTCCCGCCTTCCTGCACAAGCTGCTGCAGCTGGCAGGGGTGCGCCTGCACTTCGAGGAGCTCCCCTCCCAGGTGGGCTGACTCTCATCCCCATAGCTTCTCCTTCCTTCCAGTAATCCCTGCATCTCTCCCATCTGCCCCCACTGACCACCCCCCCATCCCTCTGACCATCTCCGACCTCATCTGCTCGACCCCTTCCCTCCTGTATTCTCTTGCCTCCAGGAAGAACCCCCGAAGCCCCCTTTGCAGATCGGCAGCTGCTCAGGGTATATGGAGTTGACCATGAAACTGAAGCAGAATGAGGCCTTCCCGGGCCCCAAGGTGGGTCCCAAGCCACTATGGAAGCTGGAGTGTGTGCTCCATTTCAGAATACTCCGCAGCCGTGCAAAGCAGGGTCGTCGGGGGAAATCGCGGCCTTTTTGGCAATTAGAGAAACAGGCTCAGTGGTCAAGTCGTGGCCAGGGTTACACGGCTAGTTGGTGACAGCTTAGCCCGGCAACTGGCATCCTGTCTCCTCTGGGTGAGGGCCGGTGGGTGGTGGCTCTCAGAGGGCCTAGGTGGCAGATGTGGCTCCATGGTTGTCTCCTCTGGCCGCTTCTGTCCCCAGTTGGAGGTGGCTGGACAGCTGGGCTCCCTGCACCTGCTCCTGACCCCTCGGCAGCTCCAGCAGTTGCAGGAACTATTCAGTGCCATGAGCCTTGCAGGTGAGGCCTCTGGGCGCTCCAGGGCATGGGATGCCTGGAGTGGGGGGCAGCCAGGCTGGACTGACACACAGAAACGTCCTCCTCCTTAGACCCCGAAGGCCTGGCCGACAAGCTGAACAAGAGCCGCCCGCTGGGTGCCGAGGACCTGTGGCTGATTGAGCAGGACCTGAACCAGCAGCTGCAGGCAGGCGCCGTGGCTGAGCCCCTCAGCCCAGAACCCCTCGCCAGCCCTCTTGTCAACTTGGAGAACACTGGTGGGTGTGGGGTCACGCTTGGCATTTGTCTGGGCAGCTAGCGTGGGTGCAGGAGTGGGGGCCGAGCGTGGCTCCCCCTAACCTTCCCCCGTCCTGGCCCACAGACCTCTTCTTCTCCATGGCGGGCCTCACGAGCAGTGTGACCTCAGCCCTCTCCGAGCTCTCCCTCTCCGATGTAGACCTAGGATCCTCTGTGCACAGCGACATGGGCCCCCGCCGGCTCTCTGCCCATGCCCACCCAGCCGGTGAGTGCTCCTGGGGCAAGAGGAGCTAGAAGAGGCCTCAGGGCCCTTATGACGTCATGTGCATGCAAGAGGCCTCCATTGGTGCTTAGCAGTCCACTTGGGTGACTTGGTTCCCTGGGGATGCTATCGGGGGGAGGCTGGTGACACAACAGATAGAGGGCTAGGTTTCAGAGTCGGTGGTCTTGGGCCAAACATTTAAATTCTTGGAGACTCAGTTTCCCCTGCCATAAAAAAGGTGTAGTAAGAGCTGACCTTGCCGCGCTATATGTATTGACTGATTGTCAGGCGCTGGACTGAGTACTTTAGCACCTCTAGGCCTTCCGGCTCCTTGAGAAGGTTGAATTGAGCTTGGGCTCAGTATCTGGCATGATGAGGCTCTGTGTCACCCCTGCCCAGCCGGGCCCCGGGCCAAGGTCACAGTCTGTCCGGGCCAGGGCTTCTCCCAGCCTCTGGCCCAGTATCTGACCATCACTCTGCCTGGGCTGCCCGGGAGGGAGCTCTGGGATGTCCCTGGTAACACCTCTCTCCTCTCAGGCAAGACAGCCCCCACACCCCTCCCGGACACCCTGCGCCCTGACTCGCTGCTGAAGATGACCTTGGGGGGCCTGACCCTGACCTTGCTTCAGACGTCTGCCCCGTCTTCTGGACCACCTGACCTCACTACCCACTTTTTTTCGGAGTTTGATGCCACCAAGGATGGGCCCTTCGGCTCCCGTGACTTCTACCATCTCCGGCCACGTTTCCAGAGGGCCTGTCCCCGTAGCCATGTCCGGTACAAGCTTAAGGCAGGGGCCCAAGGAGAGACACCCCCAAGCTCCCCACAAGCCCAGCCTCTGATGCCCGGCTTCTTCCTCACAGGCTAACGGGCACAGCCGTGCAGCTGTCCTGGGAGCTGCGGACAGGCAGGGGCCGGCGGACTACCAGCACCCAGGTGCGCTTTGGGCAGCTTGAGGTGCTCGAGTGTCTATGGCCCAGGGGCACTTCAGAGCCTGAGTACACGGAGGTGAGGGCCAAGAGCGAGCATGGATGCGGGAGGGCCTGCAGGTCCGGGTGGATGTGGACGCTCGGCCTGACTCCTGCCCTCCCGTGTCCCATCCCAGATCCTGAGCTTCCCCGGCAGCCCGGGGTCCCAGGCCTCAGCTCGCCCCTGTGCCCACCTGCGGCATACACAGACCCTACGCCGTGTGTCCAAGGTAACCCCCCACCCCCACCCCGTGCCTGAGGTCCCTTGGCTGTTTCCCAAGGTACCTTTACCCCACCCTCCACCCCCCTTTGCCTGTGCTCCAGCTATAGCTCCATGCCTCCCCATCTGGGAGCCCTAGAAGACGTCTGAGCCCTACACACAGCATCCTCTGGGCCTAACTGCCCCTTCCTTTTCTTGGCAAACCCCTGCCCACTTCGATACTGGATGGCTTTTATTAAACAAACATGATCATCTTTCTCAGGCAGTGTGGTGAGGGTCTCCATCTCCCTTCCTAACTTGGGCCCCTGTGCAAGCTTTTCTCCACACCAGCCAGGCAGGCTCTGTGTTTGGTTTCTGCTCAAGGGGGGTCCCTTCCCATCCTGCCCTCACCTACCCCACAGCCCTTGCTGACCTGAACGCCCTCACCCTCAGAGCAGACCCCGGCGCCCTGCTGCCTGCCACTGCCACTCAGAGCTGGCTCTGGACCTCGCTGACTTCCAGGCGGACGTGGAGCTGGGGGCCCTGGACCGGCTTGCTGCCCTGCTGCGCCTGGCTACCATACCGCCTCCCGAACCACCTGCTGGCCTCCTGGTAAGATGCCCAGCTGGGGCAGGGAGCTGGCACGGGCCCTCGAGCTCACAGCCCTAGTGCTGGGGCCTCTGGAAGCTCTGATCACCCCCATCCGCCCGCAGATGGAATCCCCACCAGCTCCCGAGCAGCAGACGGTGGTGCGGCTGTCAGCACCCCGGGCCACACTGCGGCTGCGCTTCCCCATCGCCGACCTGCGGCCTGAGCGGGACCCCTGGGCAGGCCGAGCTGTGCGGGCTGAGCAGCTGCGGCTGGAGCTGAGTGAGCCCCAGTTCCGGTCAGAGTTGAGTAGTGGTCCTGGTCCCCCCGTCCCCACCCGCCTGGAACTTACCTGCTCCGACCTGCACGGTGAGAGCCCCTCCAGGGGACAATACCCCGGGCAGGGCCCCAGCCCTCTGGGAGAGGGGGGCCCGGGGCTATGGAAGGGACTGAGTCACAGTGGGGACAGACTGTGGCCCCAAGTCTCACCAGCTCTGTGAAGTGCCAGCATTGCCTGTCTCCAGGCTCCTCCGAGAGTGTGCAGGGTGGACCCTTCATAACTGGAATGCCGCAGGCCGTGGGCGTGAGGGAGGGTGCAGGCACTACGATGGAGGCTCAGGGCCCCCACTAACCCCACCTGATTTCGGGGAAAAAATGGAGAAAGGCAGCAATGAGAACCCTCCCCCGCTCTGCACCCTCCCAGGCACCTATGAAGATGGAGAGAAGCCACCCATCCCCTGCCTGCGGGTCTCCAAAGCCCTGGATCCCAAGAGCCCTGGGAACAAATACTTCCTGCCCCAGTAAGTGGGGGGGTCAGAGAGACAGACAGAGAGGAGTGCTTTGCTACTGAGGGCAGCAGGAAGCTGGAGGGGGCAGGGGCCAGGGGCTGAGGGAGCCTTGCAGCCCAGGGAGTGACGGGCCTGTGCTCTGGCAGGGTAGTGGTGACGCTGAACCCCCAGCTCAGCAGTGCACAGTGGGAGGTGGCGCCCGAGAAGGGAGAGGATCTGGAGCTGTCGGCTGAGAGTCCATGTGAGCTGCGGGAGCCTGAGCCCTCACCCTTTTCCTCCAAGAGGACCATGTATGAGACAGAGGAGGTGAGGCCCTGAACCCAAGGGAGCCAGTTGGTGGCTGTGGGCCGGGAGGACAGGGCCCCGGGTGATATGACCCAGAAACAGCAAGAGTGTCATTGATTGCTTCCATCGTTGATCAATAGAGAGTCAGAAGCACCCCCAACTCATGGGGCCTACGGGTGAGGACACCAGGTGGGGGGGTCAGGTCCTTGGTCCGGAAGATCAAGACCCTGTCCATCGGCAGGGATCTTGGGATCCTTTTCCCTGAGGGTGATGAGATTTGAGTGAGAGACAGTTAAGGGTCACCTGGCCTCTGGGCCAAAGTGTGTGGGTTTGAATCCAGGCGCTGCCACTGTGGCTTTGTCATCTTGGAACTGTTCTAATCTCAGAGGGTTATACACAGATGCGGTTCCTTATCTCCAAAGTGGGTACGATGACCTGTGTCACAGGCCTTTCAAGAGGATAAAGAAGTTAACATATGCGAGGCCCTCAGAGCAGGTTTGGCGTGCGGTCAGCGCTTCTCACGAGATGACTGTCCTACTTCCCAGCAGAGAAGGGCCCCTAACAGCGCCTGAGAATCCGTGAATGCTAGGAAGTCAGCGTGCAGGCCAGGGTCTGATTCCCGGGCCAGCGGCAGACCCTGACGCCTCTCAGATGCCTTTCCCCACTCCCCTGACTAGATGGTGATTCCTGGAGACCCCGAGGAGATGAAAACCTTCCAGAGCCGGGCCCTTGCGCTATCGCGCTGCAGCCTTGAAGTGGTCCTGCCCAGTGCCCATATCTTCCTGCCCAGCAAGGAGGCCTATGAGAGCCTCTATAACAGGTGGTGACTCAGGCGAGGAGGGGGAGTGTTGGGTG
The DNA here is from genome assembly GCF_003009895.1 of Hyaena hyaena. Classification (NCBI taxonomy): domain Eukaryota; kingdom Metazoa; phylum Chordata; class Mammalia; order Carnivora; family Hyaenidae; genus Hyaena; species Hyaena hyaena. Next base: position 660,848 of record NW_024080881.1, on the reverse strand, counting down.
GGGCCAGGCTGGACCACCCTCACTGCCGCCGTCCATTCACTAAGGATCAACAATGACCTGCTCATGTGGGAGCCTGCGGACCTGCTTCCCACCCCTGACCCCACTGCTCACCGCCCTGGCTTCGCCAGCCCCTCCTCAGGCTGCTGGCAGGACAACTTCAAGATGTGCAAATCGGCCTTCAAGCTGGGTAGGGGGGACGCCCGGGTAGGGGTCCCAAGGCCCTCGGAGCTGCGTGGGGCTGGGGCATACTCCCAGGTCTCCTTCCCACTTGGCTCCTTGATCTCACCCCAGACTCCGACTCAGACGAGGAGGAAGCCCGCTTCTTCTCAGTAGGGGCGGCAGGCGGCCCTCAGCCCCCCGCCCCCGAGTCTCCAGGTCCTCACTCGCAGAGTACCTTCTCTACACTGGTGACAGTGCTGAAGGGTCGGATCACAGCCCTCTGTGAGACCAAGGTGAGGGCGGCCCCGGGGGAGGTGAGCCCCCCTGACTCCAGAGCTCCCCACCCACCACTGGCAGGAGAGCAAGACCAGTCTGAGCAGTTGGGGAATGTGGGAAAAGAAGCCCCAGCGGGGCGGAGAGTGGCCTGTCCGGCCAGCAGCAGCCACCCACTGACCCACCCACCCCCTCCGCCCCTGTTGTACGTAAGGCTTCATGCTAGAGGCCCAGCTGGGCGCCCTCTCGGGATGCGTGGCAGGTGGGGCGAGGAGGACTCCCTTTCTGACAAAGTAGGCAAGCGTTGCTCCAGACCTTCGGCAGAGCCTGGGGAGAGCGGGGGCTGGTCCGAGGCTGGTCCGAGGCAGGCCAGGGCTCCCAGGGGCCACCCCCACTGAGGGCCTGGGGGCTGCCGAGTGCCCTGGTGGGACCTAGCCATGTGCTTTGTCTGCAGGATGAGGTAGGGAGGAGGCTAGAGACCTCACACGGGGAGCTGGTGTTGGATGTGGAGCAAGGCACCGTCTTCAGTGTGTCCCAGTACCGAGGCCAGCCCGGACTCGGCTACTTCTGCCTAGAGGCCGAGAAGGCGAAGCTCTACCACCGAGGTGTGAGGGGAGGGGGCTCTCACGCGGGATTGGACCCTGGGTGGAGGGGACGGTCAGCCAGCTTGGCAGGGGGCTCACCGGATGCCTCCCCAGCGGCTGTGGATGACTACCTGCTGCCCAGTCGCCTGGAGCTGCCCAGCTTTGCCCCTCCGGCCCAGCTGGCCCCAACCATCTACCCGTCAGAGGAAGGGGTGACCGAACGGGGAGCCTCGGGCCGCCAAGGCCGGGGCCCCCACATGCTGTCCACTGCTGTGCGCATCCACCTGGACCCCCACAAGAATGTCAAGGTACAACCGTGCCCGCTTCCGGTCTACCCGCTTGGCTGGGGCGCCTGCCTCTCTTGGCTGGGCCCCACCATGCTGACTGTACCCCACCTCCAGGAGTTCCTGGTAACACTGAGGCTCCACAGAGCCACCCTGCGCCACTTCATGGCCTTGCCAGAGCAGAGCTGGCACTCCCAGGTGAGTGACAGTGGCACAGGCAGGCGGGTCTCCGGACCAGCGGGGAGGCCAGTTTGAGGGGCCTGGGCTGGGCCTGAGCTGACTTCCAAGCAAAGGCCCTGGGCAGGGGGTATGGTGGCAGCTAACGGGTGACGGCGGGTAACGGGTAACGGCGGCAGGTGGGCAGCCGTGCTGGGGTGGGGGTTGAGGAAGGAAGAGGCCCCTTATCCTCACCATTCCTGTCCTTGTCCCCAAAGCTGCTGGAGTTCTTAGATGTGCTTGACGACCCGGTGCTGGGTTACCTGCCCCCAACGGTCATTACTGTCCTACACACTCATCTCTTCTCCTGCGCTGTGGACTACAGGTATCCAGGCTGGGTGGGCCAGGAGCCAGCGGCTGGGGACGGGCTCTCGTGTGTAAGGAGCCTACTCTAGCCCACGTGTGATCCCCCAGGCCCCTCTACCTCCCTGTGCGTGTCCTTGTCACCGCCGAGACCTTCACGCTTTCCAGCAACATCATCATGGATACCTCCACCTTCCTACTCAGGTATGCACTCCCCCCCCCCCCCCCCCCCCCCCCCCCCCCCCCCCCCCCCCCCCCCCCCCCCCCCCCCCCCCCCCCCCCCCCCCCCCCCCCCCCCGCAGCTCACTTTCCATCCCAGTCCAAACGAGGCTGCAGCTGCCACTTCCCCGGGTCCTGCCTTCCTGCCGTGTGTCCTCAGGCCAGACTCTGAGCCTTTCTGTCCATCCGGGTGATGGTCCCTCCCTCAGGAGTGAGAGTTGCTTCCACCTTCCTGGAGGTCAACTGAACCTCTGAATCAGAGCCTTCAAAGCTTGTGTGCTCCCTAGCCTGACGGTCTCACTTAGGTGGCTGTCCCAAGGCTATCAGAAAAACAAGTGGAATGTGATGCCTCTGGAGTGTAATTTAAAACAGTTGAGGGGCACCTGGGTGGCTCAGTCGGTTAAGCATCCTACTTGCGATCTCAGCTCGGGTATTGATCTCAGGGTTGTGAGTTTAAGCCTTGCGTTGGGCTCCACGCTGGGTGTGAAGCCTACTTCACAATAAGTAAATAAAATAGTTGAAACGTAAGTCTCAGTGCCCACAGAGTATAACCTGAGTCAGTAAACATGGCTTACCCAACCGTTAAAGTGAAGTCAAAGAATGACCTTGAAAAATACAGGACGGCCCATAATGCAGTATGGACTGAAAAACCTACGTCAAGACTTAGGAGGGGTTATATGTACACATGTCTGTGGCTTCCCAGAAAAGATGAAAAAGAAGTATATGGCACTTTTCTCAAAATTTGGGATCAGGGAATACAAATAGGGAGCATTTCTTTTTTACCCCATGTTTTAAAATATCTTAAAGGAGGTTGTACTCCTTAAAATATCTTAAAGGAGTTTATGGAGGTGGAGGAGCGGGAATCCTTGGAGAGCGCTGAGTGCCCTCTGACCTAAGCAAGCACGTGCTATTTTGGGCCTGTGGCACAGGAGACAGACCCAGCACTGGCTTCTTGTGGGCTCGACCCCCGCCCCGTGCCCCCCTGCCTGCCTCTAGGAGCCCCACCCCTGTGGTTCCCATGGGGCTGCAGCCTGCAGCACGGCTCCTGGGCCCTTCTCAGCCCTGTTCCCCACCAGGTTCATCCTCGATGACTCGGCCTTATACCTGTCCGACAAGTGTGAGGTGGAGACCCCGGATCTGCAGCGAGGTGGGCAGGGCCTGGACTGGGCTCCCTCCCCTCTGAGGGACCCCAGCCCCCGGCCACACACAGAGCCGCCCGATGTCCTCACCCAGCTGCTAGCAGGGTCCTTAGCCCGTACAGCAGGGCTGCACTCAGGCCCCGTGTTCTCCCTGGTGGTGGTGGGCCAGGCGCCGGGTGCAAAGAAGCAATTGGAACTTCTCTTACTTTCTGCTTCAGATTATGTCTGTGTCTTGGATGTTGACCTCTTGGAGCTTGTGATTAAAACCTGGAAGGGGAGCACCGAGGGCAAACTGGTGAGTGCTGCCCGGAGTTGCTGGAGCCAGAGCAAAGCCTATCACCAGTTCCCTTGCAGCTGTCTCTTCCCTCCTGCTCCCTGGGCCTGCGCTTGGGTTATGGTCACTGGCTGCCCTTCAGTGCTGGGCTCTGGTTATAGGTCCTCCCGGAAAGGGCCAGGCCCACCTTGGGTGTCTCAGATCTGAAACCCCACCACCAGGAGGCAGCTGTAGCCTGGGCAAAAAAAAAAAGGGGGGGGGAAGGGGGGCTTGAGAGTCAGCGTTCCTGGGGCCCTTTCCTCATCTGTAAAAGGGAGATAATCGGTCCCACCTCACTAGGCTGAGGTGAGGGATACAGGACGGACACATGAACGTTGGCACGCTGGGGGCGCACTCCTCCTTCCTTGGGTGGCCTTGGCTGAGGCCAAAGCCCCTCCTCCTCCTCTCGGGGCTCACTCACTCAGTGGCGTTGTGGGGCCGCAGGCTGCATGGGGGGTGGAGCCTAGGCGGGGGGGTGGAGCCTGGGCTGACGGCGCTCCGCCCCCCAGAGCCAGCCCCTCTTCGAGCTGCGCTGCTCCAACAATGTGGTGCACGTGCACAGCTGCGCGGACTCGTGCGCTCTGCTGGTGAACCTGCTCCAGTACGTAATGAATGAGGGCGACCTGCACCCCCCTCCCCGGCCCCCCAGCCCCACGGAGATCGCAGGCCAGAAGGTACAGGTGAGGCCTGGCCCTGCAGGCTACTAGAATTCTGCCAGGCCCCTGCCCCTGCCGTGCCACCCCCCCATCCCTGGGAGAGGAGGGCTGGCATAGGGCTCCGGGAGCAGCGGGCGTCCCTCCCTACTGTCATTGATTCCTCGCTACTCCCCTGCCTGGCCCAGCTCTCCGAGAGCCCTGCCTCCCTGCCCCCCTGCCCCGCAGTGGAGACAGCCCTCATCAACCAGCGGGACCTGGCCGACGCCCTCTTGGACACTGAGCGCAGCCTGCGGGAGCTGACCCAGCCTTCAGGTGTGATGGACGGGGTGCTTTGGGGCCAGGGGACACAATCAGGCACCCAAATCAGGCATCCCCCCCAAAAAACTGGCCTCTCTCTCCACAGGCGGCCCCCTCCCTCAGGCCTCACCTGTGTCTGTCTACCTATTCCCCGGTGAGCTGAGTGGGGCCCAGCCCCACTCGCCCCCTGTTGTGACCCCCGCTGGCAGCTTGGGGTCCTGCTCAGAGGCCAAAGAAGATGAAAAGGAAGAGGAGGGAGATGGAGACACTATGGACAGTGACGAGTTCTGCATCCTTGACGCTCCTGGGCTGGGCATCCCGGTGTGTTGGCGGGGAAGGCCGGGCAGGGCCAGGAAGTGGGGGGAGAGGGTGGCTCCCTTCAGTGTCGGGGCAGGGATGGGGGTGGTGGTGATCTCTCTGACTCTGGGCTTTGAAGGATTCCCAGAGGAAGAAAGAATGGCAATCAGGACAGAGGGAGGGGGACATGGGACATCAAGAAGGGAAGGGTGATGAGCAGGACAGGGAGGAAAACCGTTAGGCTGCAAAGATACTAGTGACCTGCTGTCCCCCACGAGCCAATGTGAATGTCCCGTGTAAGCAAGACCCAGGGACCAGAGAGACAGGCCTGGCAAGAATAAGGGACACTTGGGCCCCCCTGGACAGAGCCCTCTGACAGCTTCTGGGGATGGTGGCTCAGGGGAGTCCTCTTTTGTCAAAAAACGGGAAGGGAAGTGTGGGGATGGGGAAGAAATTGGGGGAGGGTGGCCTGGACTGGGGAAAGTGCACAAATGTTCACTTGGCCTTCTCCCTGCAGCCCCGAGATGGGGAGCCTGTGGTGACACAGCTGCATCCAGGCCCCATCATCGTGCAGGACGGGTACTTCTCACGGCCGCTGGGTAGCACAGACCTGCTGCGGGCACCTGCCCACTTCCCTGTGCCCAGCAGCCGTGTGGTGCTGCGTGAGGTCTCCCTCGTCTGGCACCTGTATGGGGGCCGAGACTTTGGCCCCCACCCTGGCCACAGGTGAGGAGGATGAGTGTAGGTGGCAGCTGTGGCCATGGGGCCCACCCACCCGGGAGATGGGGCCCAGGCTGGGGTTCAGATCTGACCTTCAGCCACTGATAAGCTTGAGCAGGATCCTTGCCTCAGTGGCCTCCGTTCTTCCTCCTTCCTTGCCCTGCACCCACCTCCCAGGGCTGAGCTGGAGAGCGTCTCCTGCCCCGGGCTGAAGGGTCCTCTCTGAGGGGAAGGGAAGGGGGTTCCCCTGAGTCAGCTCATCCCCTCTCCGTCTTTCCAGGGCAAGAAGCAGCTTCATGGGCCCCAGAGCCTCCCCTTCTCGCTGCTCCGGCCCCAACCGGCCCCAGAACTCGTGGCGAACGCAGGGAGGCAGCGGAAGGCAGCACCATGTCCTCATGGAAATCCAGCTGAGCAAGGTGAGCTGGGGGTGGTGCAGACGGCCACCGGCGTGGGGGACGGGCAGGCTGTCCCGGCCCTGCCTCCCAGCCAGCACTTCGTGGCAACCGACCTCAGGGTCCCTGGTCACGCATCGAGTCACCATGTGTTTACAGAGTGGCTGCCGTGCTGCACCCCACATGCTGTCCTAGATGGTGGGTGTAGTAACAAGCAAGGCAGACAGCCCCCCCCCCCCCAATCACTTGCCTGCTAGTGGACAGAGCCACGGATCTGTATGGTGTGGAACATGGTGAATGTTTGGGGAAGGTGAACCAGGGAGCACCAGGGGGGACCAGCAGTGTTCTCCAGAAGGTTCCGTGTATGCAAAGCCCTGAGAAAGGGAGCAGGGAGAGGTTTTCAGGCAGAGTGCGGCACGAAGGCCGCTGGCTGGGAGCCTCCCTGGCGTGTCCAGAGCGGTCGGGAGGCCGGCAGGCTGCAGCTGGGCAGGGAGGAGGGCAGTGGAGGCCGTGCGTCCAGCTGGGAACCAGGCTGCACAGGCCCCACAGACCACAGGACAGCTTGGGTGTTTACTAGAGTGAGGTGCCCTCCGCAGGAGACAGTGGCTGCACGGGGTGGCCGCTGTAGAGCCCGTGACCACGGTCAGGTTCCCGAGAGACCTTGCTGGGGAAGAACAGGTTGGGGGGCGGCCAGGCTAACCTGAGAGATTGTGCGGGCCGAGGTGCCACCCACTGAGAGTGGGCGCAGGGGGCTGTCGTGCTGAGAAAACACGGATGCCCTCTGCAGCCTGCTGGGATGGGAGGCCAGCGCTGGGTGTCGGGGAGAGGGAAGACCGGGCAAGGTCCAAAGGCGAGAAAGGCCTTGACCTACCTGTTCAAGGGGCAGAAAAGAGGCCAGTGGGGCAGGCACATCAAGCGCAAGGGTAGAGGGTGGGCGTTGGAGAGAGAGACCAGGATGCAGGGGGGCAGGCGTGTGCTTTATGAGGAGCCCTGTGGTGTGGGGCACCACCGGGGGGGTGTCCAGGGGAGAGAGAGGTGACAGCAGTTCCAAGATGAGCTGGCAGCAGTGGAGAGGACACAAGTGTGGAGGGATTGGAGAGCTGTTTTAAGGGAGCAAGCCCGATGGCCTTGGTGACGGAGAGGAGGGGGCGTGGTGTGGGCACTTGGTGACAGAGGGGTGCTGCCTAGGCGACAGGAAGGGAACGGGAGCAAGTAGATTTCACAGGAAGAGGTCTAGAATTCAGTATGTTAATGGGAATTTGAAATGCCTGTGGGACAGCGATGGGGATGCGGCCAGGTTGGGGGGGCGGGGGCAGAGGGGGTTACTGGGGGCAAGAAGGCTGGCTGGGAGACTGGGCCCCTGCCTGCGTGGCTCAGGCCTCCATCCATCCCGCAGGTGAGCTTCCAGCACGAGGCGTACCCCGCAGAGCCGGCCCCTGGCCCTGCGGCCCCCGGCCAGGAGCTGGAGGAGCGGCCGCTGTCCCGCCAGGTGTTCATTGTTCAGGAGCTGGAGGTCCGAGACCGGCTTGCCTCCTCCCAGATCAACAAGTTCCTGTACCTGCACACGAGCGAGCGGATGCCACGGCGCGCCCACTCCAACATGGTACCAGCTGCCCCCGCCTCCACCTGGCCAGGGCCCCGCGCGTATACACACCCCAGTGCACATGCGCACGCACACACGGGGCTATTTGGGAGGCAGCTGGGGCTCAGGGTGGGCTCAGCTGTGGGAACAGTGTGCACCGATGCGAGGCCAGCAGCCCCCAGGGTGATGGTGGGGAGCCGAGGCCCAGCAGGCACCCAGAGCCTGCCCTCTGCCCCCAGCTCACCATCAAAGCGCTGCACGTGGCCCCCACGACCAATCTGGGTGGGCCCGAGTGCTGTCTCCGTGTCTCGCTGATGCCCCTGCGGCTCAACGTGGACCAGGTGAGTAGGTCAGATGAGGGCAGTGCCGGAGGTGGGCCCCGCTGCCCCCAGGCCTGGGAGGCTGACCTGCCCCTCCCCCTGCCCCTGGCCCTGCAGGACGCCCTGCTCTTCCTCAAGGACTTCTTCAGCAGCCTGGCGGCGGGCATCCACCCTCTGGTTTCCGTGGAGACGTCCGCTGATGGTGAGAGGCTGAGCTGGGATGTGGGGGGGAGGTTCCGGGCCTCCCACCTCGCAGCCATCCCCAGGCCCATCCCCAATGTGTGTCCCTACCACCCCACCCCCAGCTCGCTCTGAGACCCGAGTCCCACCCAGCAGCCTCCAGGAAGGCCAGCCTGAGGACACGGAGGCGACTGGCTCCCGGGAGCCCCCAGGCAGTGGACACTGCTCCTCTGCTGAGCAGCAGCCCATCTATTTCAGGTAGGGCTGCAGGCGGAGGGTCCCAGCCCAGGCCGCGGGGGGCTGGGCCAGTGACCAGAGGCCCCCTCTCCCTGTTTTCCCCTCCCCAGGGAGTTCCGCTTCACGTCTGAGGTGCCCATCTGGTTAGATTACCATGGCAAGCACATCACCATGGACCAGGTGGTAAGTGGGGCTGGCAGGCAGGCAGGCTGGCTGTGCGGGCCCATCCCTCTCGGGTCCCCGTTCTGCCCAAGTATGGCCCAGGGGGGGCGGGGGGCCAGGGCTTGCACCCAGGCAACACTGGCTGCCGAGTAGGCCTCCAGTGGCTCCTGTGGGCTGGGCGGGGCCCCATGCTCAATGGCACAAGCCCGAATCCCTTTTCTGTCCCCAGGGCACTTTCGCTGGCCTCCTCATTGGTCTGGCCCAGCTCAACTGCTCCGAGCTGAAGCTGAAGCGGCTTTGTTGCCGACACGGGTGAGCCCTCCGTGCCGTCCAGTGCCCCCAGCCTCTCTCCCAGGTCCCCTAGCTTCCCCCTGCCCTGTTCCTGACTGGTTGTGTGGCTGTGGCCAAGTCATCACCCTTCTATGGGCCCTCAGTTGCCGCTCTGTAAAACGGGTACCACCATCCTCCACAGTCCTCCGGGGGTGGGGGGGCGCTGTAGCGAGTGTTGGGGTACTTCAGTTCCCAGCCCCACGACCCCTCAATGTGTGGCTCTGCCCCTCCTCTCCTCTCCCCTTCCCAGGCTCCTGGGTGTGGACAAGGTGCTGGGCTACGCGCTCAACGAGTGGCTGCAGGACATCCGCAAGAACCAGTTGCCTGGTCTGCTGGGGGGCGTGGGCCCCATGCACTCTGTTGTGCAGCTCTGTGAGTGGCTGGGTGTCGGGGCTCTGGAAACACCTCTTACTGCCTCGGGTGTGGGTGGAGGAGGTCCTTGCTTGGAGCTGGTGCAGGCAGCGCAGCCCTGCGCCTCTCTGACAACCCCATCCCTGCAGTCCAAGGGTTCCGGGACTTGCTCTGGCTGCCCATCGAGCAGTACAGGAAGGACGGGCGCCTCATGCGGGGGCTGCAGCGGGGGGCTGCCTCCTTTGGCTCCTCCACGGCCTCCGCCGCCCTGGAACTCAGCAACCGGCTAGTGCAGGCCATCCAGGTGAGTGGGCGCCCGGCTCCAGGCCAAGTAGGGCAGGGAGAACCTGCTCCAGCACGCTGCCCTGTCCCTAGATTTCTACTGGGGACCATCCTGGGGGTGTGGTCTCACCGTGAGACACAGTCATGGGTAAGAGAGACCCAGTGACCGGCCTGGGGCCCACACAACGCCCATGCTGGAGGGTGAGTGCCCTCCAGTCTTTATAGCTCAGGGGGTGTCTGTTCGCAGCCACCTCTTGAACGGGTAGGAAGGGGGTGTGGCTCTGTTTACAGACAGAAAAACTGAGGCACAGACTGGCCCTCGCTCCTTCAGGCCCTGCATTTTGCTTGGCCCTGACAGATCCCAGGGAGGCCAGGGCATTGTCCTGTGAGCGGCTGTGGGTCAGTGCCATGAACTCTGGCCAAGGGGCTGGGACGGACGCGCCCCTGTGGGGGTGAGCGTGTGGATGCCCAGGGAGCTCTGGGCTTTCTGGGATCTGCAAGGCCAGGCCCCTGTGGGCAGGGGGCGAGATCTCTACAGAGGAGGCTGGAAGGGCTAGCGGGTCACAGACAGACCCCGAGGCCACCGCCAGGTGCAGAGGCTGGGTGAGAAGTGAGGGGGCAAGAGAAACAGGATTCAGTGTCAGAAGGTAGGGGGGAAGCCAGTGCTCTGCCAGGGCTGCCCCTTCAGCGGGCAGGGCCAGCAAGGTGCAGGGTAGGGGAGACAGTGCACTCAGTCTCAAAACAGCTGCCTGCGTGGCACCTCACAAACGGGGCAAGGGTACACAGCTGGGGTCCACACGAGGAGGGCTTGGGGTCCAGAGGACACTGGGAGACTCCCCTCAGGAGGCACGGGCCCCTCCCGAAGCCCCTTGACCTGAGTGGTGGGAGCATCGACGCGGCACCATGAAGCACAGCTCTGGGGGAAACAAGAGCATGGCGGCCAGGGGGTCCAGCGTGGGCCTCTGGGACTGGACGTGAGAGCCCAGGCTGTGTGTCCTCAGCCGGTGCCCTCCGTGTTCCTCTAGGCCACGGCCGAGACGGTGTATGACATCCTGTCCCCCGCGGCACCCATTCCCCGCTCCCTGCAGGACAGGCGCTCTGTGAGGAGGCTACGCAAGAGCCACCAGCCTGCCGACCTCCGGGAGGGTGTGGCCAAGGCCTATGACACAGTGCGAGAGGTGATGAGGCCCCGGCCCCCCTCCCAGTCCCACAGCCACCTCCCCTCCCCGGCCCCTGCACTGACCTCCGACTTCCACAGGGCATCCTGGACACAGCTCAGACCATCTGTGACGTGGCGTCCCGGGGCCACCAGCAGAAGGGGCTGACGGGCGCTGTGGGGGGCGTGATCCGCCAGCTGCCCCCGACTGTGGTGAAGCCCCTCATTCTAGCCACGGAAGCCACGTCCAGCCTGCTCGGGGGGATGCGAAACCAAATCCTTCCCGACGCTCACAAGGACCATGCTCTCAAGTGGCGTTCAGACGAAGGCCAGGACTGAGCACCAGGCGCCCGGGACCCAAGGGCACTGCTGCCCGCCTCGCGCAGCCAGCCCCAGTGGCATCTGGGCCCCCGCGCCTCCCCAGATCTGTGGCCCACGGCCAGCGGGCCCTCAGGGGAAAGACCTGGAAGGACCCTGCGTGGCCGACTCTGCCAATCGCTGTGAGAACGAGGCCTCCCTGCCCGGGGCCTCGGCCCTGACTCTGCACTTTGCCTCTGGGGAGAAAGAACATTGCCTCCACTACTACCTGGGCCCAGACTGCCACCTTGTCCCAGGACAGGAGGCATTTGGACCCTCAGACCCCAGCCCCACTCAGCCAAGTGTCTTTCTGTGTCTGGGGGGACGTGGGGGACAGACCCTGTGTGGTTCAGTGTATTTTTAAGCTCCTTGAGCGCGTGGGTCAGTGTCTGCATGAAGTGGAATAAACTGCCCACCGCCAGCCCCTTTGTCCCGCGCGCCTGTGCTGCCCCCGCCTCAGCCTTGACCTTGGCTCTCACTAAGATCCCCACCTCTGTACACAGCACCTCTCATGTCACCACCAGGGGTCAACACACCTGCCCAGCAGGTTCAAACCAGCCCCCAGCTCCCTGCGCGCCCCAGCACCCCTTCCCCTGGCTGCCCTGCCTCAGCGCTGGGCTCCTGGCCACTCGGCCCCACTTCTGATGTGGCAGGAGCCTAGTGAAGTGGGGGGAGGGAGGCCTAGAGCCCACCTCCCCCAGGCCGTGCTTCTCGGCTCTATCCCTTGCCAGAGCCCAGAACCCAGCCTTACCTGGGCCCAGGTGTTAGGGCCCAGCCGGGAGGACCCTGGACCCCGAAGGGTAGGGCTGTGGGGTGCCCCGGGGCTCAGACCCTGAGCGTGTGGCCTGAGGCTACGCCCTTGGTCTCTGAGCCTCAGGTGCCTCCCGGTAATCCCTGCCCAGGGTCCACGAGGGTCAGTCAAGGCCATACCTGGAAGGCTGGGCCCTCTGGAGGCCGCTCCTACCTCCCCTAGCAAAAGGCTGCCCAGGTGACTGGAGCCTCTGCCTTGGGGTCCCCGCTCCAGGACGCTAGACAGGGAAGGACGCTGGGGGGTAGCACCAGTCAGCAGGGGTCCTGACAGGTGTTTGTCCCCCACCACCACGTGTGCGCACGCGCGCACACCACACACGTTGTTTTCCTCAGAACAAGAAGGGGCTAATCTGATCATGCCCCACCCCACCTTGCTCCCCCAGGCGGGTGGGCCTGTGGGGAAACTGAGGCTCAGGTTAAGAGGCACAGACTTAGGAGCCCTCACCTTGCTAGAGTCATCTAGTGACCTCTCTCGGGTGAGCGAAGGTTCCCCCCCCCCCCTTGCCCTATCCCCTCTGTGTCTTTGCTGTCCCTTTTGTGTCTGGGCACCAAACGAACAGGGTAGAAGTTTTCTCCTGGTGGAGAAGGCTGGCTGCCCATAGTCACCTGGGGCAGTAAGCCAAACAGAGGGGGTGGGGAGTGGAGGAAGACAGGCTGTGGGTGGCTGGGGTCTGATGCCACCAGAAGGGACAGATGGGGGCCCAGCCTGATGCTTACTAGAAATGCCCCCCCACCCCCCCACCCCGGCCTGGGCACAGTCCAGGGTTTCATGCCCTTCGAACCACACTTGTGATCGGTATTGACAAGCAGCAGAGTAATCATTAACCACTGCCAGGGGCTGGGCCAACGGCTCAAAAGGCACCGGGCCCAGGGTGTCCCCACTTCCTCCTTGTGCCCCGAGGGCCAGCCAGGCACCCAGGTAAGAGCCTGTCCAGGTCCCTCTGCCCCAGGGCGCTCCTGAGCCCAGCTACCTTTCTGCAGGATTCCCAACCCCTCTGAGGAAGAAAGGAAGGGGCCTTGGCAAGCTGCTGGGTGACCCAAGCAAGCCCTTTCCAGCCCCGGGCCTCAATTTCCACCTGTGAGATGGGGGAACCGGATTCACGACTGGGCCGCGACATCGCTGCCTCCACCAAGCCTGGCACCTGGTCTCGCCTGGGCATCTCTGGGACAGCCTTCTGGGCCTTGGTGACGGGAAGTTCACGTGCTGTGGTGTCTTCATTCACAGGCTGGTCTTCCCGGGCAAAGGACTCCTGCCCGGGGACCTCCCATCCCACCCTGACTGCCTCCCAAGAGGGGCAGAGGCCACTTCGGAGAGGTTGCCAGGCAGGACAGACCTCAAGGCCCTGCTCCGTGAACTTGGGCAGCCTCCTTTGCCTCCTTTGCCTCTCTGGGGATCTCCAGTGTCAGGAAAGGGAGGAACGGCCCAGGTCCACTCTCAAGGCTTAGAGTCGCAGATCCCCCTTCTTCTCCAAAATGTCCCCTAGGTGGTTAGGACTGGCCTTGGAACCAGTCACTGAAGACTTTTGGGGCAGAGCCTGTCTGGATCTGGGGAGGTGGGAGGTTAGGTGCGAACACGCTTTGCAGGAGAAAAATCTGCTCCCCTGGGAGTCCTGGGCCAGCTCCTTCCAATCTCCGCAGCAGGGTGGGACCCAAGGGTCAAAGGGAGAGGGAGGAAGGGACGGTGGCTTCCCACCAGTCAAGGCCAGCATGCAGGACAGGCCTCACAAGCCCTGATTTGCATGTGAGGAGGAACCAGCATGAGGTGAGGCCACATACTCAAGGTCACCCAGCTCCCAGACCCCTGCAGGCCCTCGGGCCACTGAGGCGCTAAGTGCTCTTCCAGATGGAGGTTGCTGACAGCCCTGTCCCCTGCATTCCGCCAGCAGGTTTGTGCATCTGCACTTCTTCAAGTGCCCTGTAACCCTTTCTTCCTGTCGCCTTCCCTTGTCCCTATTTGCTCGGTTCTTTTCCGGTTCTCTCCTGCTCTGCATCTGTTTCTCCTACTTTCTGTGGGCCCCCCCTTCACCCCCACCCCCCTCAGTCTTGCCTCCAGCTGCTCATCTGGAGCCATCCTCAAGAATCTGGACAGTCAGAGATCCCTGGAGACCGACAGACGTCCAGCTCTCCCTCACTGTCCCTCTGCCCTGTGGCCATGGCAGGAAGGGTGGGCAAAGGGCAAAGGGTGGAAGCCACAGTGGCCCAACCTGGAACTGGGGCCCAGCCCTGGTTGGGAGAGAAAGGAGGAAACAAGGAACTTGAGGACAGAGGGTGGGGGTGTCAGGGGTTGGGCAAAGCCTGCCCCAGAGCTATAAATCAGAGCCACTCCCGGCTTTATGAGCAGAGCCGGGGCTGAGGCTGGACTTCGCCCAGAGAAGGAGGGCTGGCATCAGACTCCAGGTGTGGGCCCCCGGGTGATAAGGAGCCTCAATAAAAAGACCCAAGGACCTGGGGCCGTGAGGACCCAGGAGGCCCAGATGGGTGGGCATGGGTCCCCCTCCCCCCCCCCCCCCCCCCGCAGACCTCTGCCCGAGGGGAGATCGCAGACAGGCGAGGTCCAGGCCTCCAGTTGGTTCCCACCCCTTGTAACAGCAACTCCATGTGGAAGTGCCCACTGGTTCCAATGGGGCTGCTGTTATTGGGGATGGGGACCGGGACCCACGGAGGAGGAAGACAGGTAGCCGCTGCCCAGCGCACCAGCAGGGACCTCCACGGCCACGCTCCCAGGCCCAGGATGCCAAAGGGCCGCAGGCTGTCAGCAGGCTGCCGAGACCGAGTGCACAGGGCTCTGACCTATGAATTGACAGCCAGTGTTCTCATCTCCCCTCTGGCTGCCAATTCCATAGGTCACAGGTATGTTCGCCTCAATGTCAGCAGCCAGGACCTGCAGTGCAGGGAGGAGGAGGGATGGGGCCAGGGGTGTCCTGAGGGAAGGAAGACTTGCTACCCCAGGGCAACACTGAGGTCCAGCTCCTTCCTGTTTCGTTCCTACCTTTCCATGTACCCTCCCGTGAGCCTAAGGTCCCTGCCTATACCAACCGTTTGTGGCATGCCTCAGTGCTTTGCCCATGCTGTTCCCTCTGCCTGGAACACTCTTCCCAGCCTTTTTTTTTTTTTTTTTGCCAGGTTCACCCTTACTAACTGTTTCAAGCTCTGCCCAAGCATTTGCTGCCTACAGGAAGCCTCCCTGAAGCCCACTTGATCCCAAGTGCCCTCCTGGGCACCCCCAGCAACCTGTGCTTCCCCAGGACTGTACTTGCCCAGTGTTTCCATCCTCCCCACCCACTGTGAGCTCAGCCCCCCGCGCCTAGGGTGTGTGCTCAGTGAATGTCCAAACAGATCCTAACCCCTCGTCTTGCACCCCAAGGAAGCACCACCAATGTCCCCATGTGACCAGGAGGGACCAAGAGCTCTGGGTCCCAGTCTGTGTCAGAGCGTCCCCAGGACAAGGACCCCAAGCTGCCCCCTCTCCACTGGCCTGCTCTCTCCTCTCTCCCTGCAGCACGCCCCAACCTGCCTGCCCAGCCGGGGTTGCAGTGGAGGCGGCAGCCTAGGGGCCAGGACCCGCTGGGGCGCTCGGCAACAGCCTCGCTCCTGCCTGGCTTTCATGCGATGCCGTTCGGGAGACATTCTCATTTGAATTAAAAGCCTTCTGCTCCTCCAAGATAAACTTTTCAAAATTGGAAACAGAGACCTAAGAATAAAGTTCAAACTGCTTAATGATAGGAGCCGGTTCTTGAGGCCCCTCTGCGTGCTGGGTCACTGGCAGTGCAGTGGTCACCTGGAATCAACTCAATGGCCTTGCGACCTTGCGAAGCAACCTTCCTGTTCAGGAGCTGAAGACGCGGGCTCGCAGAGGGGGAGCATCCTGCTAACGTCATAGAGTAGTTGAACCTTCTGTCTCTCGGAAGATGGGCGAGGCAGCTAGCAAGCGTCCAGCCACCCTCTCTAGCCCCTAGGACCCTGACTCTTATCCCAGTGTGGCTCTGCTCATGCTGTCCCATCCGCTCCGGATCCGTGGGCCACCATCCTTACCGAGCTCAGAGATCCCTCCCACGACTGCAGGAGCTCGTCCCCTACCGCACCTTGGGCCCCGGGCCCTCCCCCAGCTCCCTCTTATCTTATCCCTTCAGGGCTGAGAGCTCCTTGCTCTTATCCTCCGGGCTCCTGACTCCTGGAGGGCAAAGTCCATGATTCACTCAACCTGCCTTGCCCCTGACCCCACCCCATAGTAGGTGTTCAAGAAACACTGGCTGAAGGGCAAGATGCTGAACGCTGACCCTCTAGGGGTTCTCAGGCGCCAGGCCCAGAGTGCTGGCTTAGGGTGGAAGGTGGTGGCCGGCAGTCGCCACCCCTGCCTTGGGTGTCCACCTCCGCCCATCTGCCTTCACAGAGCCTCTGACCGCTCCACGAGATCATATCCCAACGCCTGAGCAAGGCAGACCCAGCTGCCTCTGCCTGGATCCTTTCTCTTCACTGACCTACGGCCGTTTCCCCGATACGCCCTGGGCCTGTACACTCCTTGCCTAGCCTGGATCCTGCCGCTACTTTCCCTTGAGACCTCCAGGACACCTGCTGCTCGTCCTTTCCCCCACTCAGTGGCTCCCATGACGTTCTGTGACCTCTCTTAGAGTCCCCATCACACTCATCACCCATGCCTGGCTATTCCCCGCCCAACTGGTGAACCCCTGGCGGCGGCAGCCGCTGACTTTTGTGTCCCATAGCCTGGGAGAGCGGCGCAGAGTAGCTGCTTAATAAATGCAAGCTGAAGTACTGACCACATGCATGAATGAAGAGGCCTGGGGGGAAGCAGGCAGCAGTTGTGGGAGCCAATGCTGGCGGGTGCAAGGCCCTCAGTAAATTCCAGCTATCGTCTCCATCACCATTGCCATCGCCACTCGTTTGTGAAACAGCATGAGGCATCCTGAGAGTGTGTGCAGATTCACTGTTCCAACAGTAAAGAAAGTCCTACCGGGAAGAAATGGTTAGAGTGGGTGGCTCTGATTGGGAAAGTCTCCCCGAGAGAGGTGAGTTCAGCTTTTGCGGAGGTGAACCCTAGGAGTAGGTCATGAGCACTGGAGGAAGAGGGAATTACAGGGAAAAAGGTGCAGAAAGGAGGCGCTGGAGGGGCTGGGGGCAGGGGGTGGTGTAGAGGAACCCTGCTCTTCTGCAAGCCTCAGTCCTTAAAGCCACCACCAGGGGGTGCACTGAGCCGCGTCCCTCCCAAGCTGGGTGGGGATGACGCTCCCCACCTCCGGGACTCCTCCCCAGCCCTTCCACAGCAGCATCCCCCCAGGGCCCCTCCGGCTCCTCACAGATGTCAGCGTCCTTAACACAGTGGCGGGTCCCAGACACTCAGTGTGCACCTGGCACAAAGCAGGGTTCCTTAGGGAGACTTTTTTATTGTGTTTATTGTGTTTTATTATTATTATTGTGAGAGAGAACACAAGTGGAGAAGGGGCAGAGAGAAAGGGGGAGAGAGAGAATCGCAAGTAGGCTCCTCGCTGTCTGCACAGAGTCCGACCAGGGGCTCGATCTCACCAAATGTGAGATCATGACCTGAGCTGAAATCAAGAGTCGGACGCTTAACCGAATCTGAGCCACCCGGGTGCCCTTTGATGGGACTTTTACAGCTGCTTTTTGTGTATAAAACACACATGTACGGTGTATATTTGTATAATTATTAAGTAAGTCCCTGTGTAAGTACCACTCAAG
Source organism: Hyaena hyaena (assembly GCF_003009895.1). Lineage (NCBI taxonomy): Eukaryota > Metazoa > Chordata > Mammalia > Carnivora > Hyaenidae > Hyaena > Hyaena hyaena. The sequence goes on along the minus strand of NW_024080881.1, from coordinate 643,517 downwards.
AAAGAAAATCTGTAGGGGCGCCCGGGTGGCTTAGTCGGTTAAGCGTCCGACTTTCGCTTAGGTCATGATCTCGCGGTTTGTGGGTTCGAGCCCTGCGTCCGGCTCTGTGCTGACTGCCAGCTCAGAGCCTGGAGCCTGTTCCAGTCTGTGACTCCCTCTCTCTCTGACCCTCCTCTGCTCACGCTGTCTCTCTCTCTCTCTCCTAGAAATAAATAAAACATTAAAAAAAAAAAGAAAGAAAGAAAATCTGTGCCGCCGAGCACCCCTTAGGCGTCCTTCGGGTGACCCCTTCCCAGGTAAGCACAGTGCTGCCCTTTATGATAATCACTTCCGGTTCACCCCCCATTGTATGCAGCGTAAAACAATATGTGTTCACCTGAGTTTGTTGTTGTCGTGTGTTTACTATGCAAGTGGCCCCTGCTGCTGGGTCTGGCTGGGTCCGTGTGGTTTGTTTTCATTCACTGCTGAGCGCGTTCTACTGTACGAATAGAAAAGTTGGTTTATCCTTCTTACTATAAATGGACTTTGGTGCTGCTGGGTCATGCACGGGGCAGCAAACATCACACTGGACCGGGCTGTGCAGTGCCTGAAGGACAAGCACCTGGTTACAGGCCTTTTTGTGGTTTGTTTTCGACAATTATGAAACCTTCAGAAAAGGTGCAAGAAAGTATAATGAATGCCCATACACCCTTTTCTCAGATTCACCAATAGTTAACATTTTGCCACATTTGCTCACTCTTTCTCTCTTGCACGCATGAATTTCTTTGGAACCATGTGAGAGTAGGTTACGTATGTTATGACCCTTCACACTTAAATATTTCAACACGTATCTCCCCCCATAAATGACATCTCTTTACACAACTACACTTATGGTTACCAAATTTAGGCCTGGCAACAATGATGCAATACTGTGATCGAATGTGCCATCCACTTTCAGATGTCACCAGTTGTCCCAATAAACGGGGATCACAGCTCACCTGTGGTCGCCTGGTCAGTCCCTTCAGCCTTCTTTAGTCTGGAATTGTCCTCAGGCTTGCTTTGTCTTTCAAGACCTTGACATTCTTTTTTTTTTTTTTTTTTTTTAATTTTTTAATGTTTTTTATTTATTTCTAGGAGAGAGAGAGAGAGACAGAGTGAGCAGGGGAGGGTCAGAGAGAGAGGGAGTGACAGACTCTGAAACAGGCTCCAGGCTCTGAGCTGGCAGTCAGCACAGAGCCCGACGCGGGGCTCGAACCCATGAACCGCAAGATCATGACCTAAGCGAAAGTCGGACGCTCAACCGACTAAGCCACCCAGGCGCCCCAAGACCTTGACATTCTTGAAGAGTACAGGCCAATTGTTTTGTAGTGTGCCCCTTGGTTTTTCCCCGCCCATTACCCCCCAATTAACAAAATCCTATATATGTGCATTATATCAAATTTGGGCAATATAGGAAAGTAAACAAAAATTGCCCCAGCTCTGATGATGCAAGGGTAGCCCTGTAGACATTTCCTGACAATGAAGTTGGCTGACTTCGTTGTTCTGCGTACTCTGTACATTAACTCATTTAACACTAGGAGGCAGGTGCTTTCCTTAGCCCCATTTTACAGCTGCTTCCAGAGATCTTGAGTCTTGTTAAAGATCACATAGTCGGTAGGACTTGAACATGACCTTTCACTTGGCCCTTATGCTACACTGCCTCTCCACAGTTGTTGAGTGTGAGTGTGTGTGTGTGTCTCAACCTTTTATTGACATTTAAAAGTTTTTTCTTAATGTTTAGTTTTGAGAGAGAGAGACCCACACACACAGAGTGTGAGAGGGGGAGGGGCAGAGAGAGAAGTCAGGCTCTAAGCTCTGAGCTGTCAGCACAGAGCCTGACGTGGGGCTCGAACTCACAAACTGCGAGTCAGATACTTAACCAGCTGAGCCACTCAGGTGCCCCTTAACCTTAAATTGGCATTTGGAGCTGGATAATCTCTGCTGGGGGCCGTCCTATGCATTGCAGATGGTAAGCAGCATCCCTGACCTCTGCCTGCTATATGCTAGCATCACACCCACCAAGTTGTGGCCACCAGCACTATCTCCAGACACTGCCAGATGCTTCGTGGGGAGCAAAATTACCTCCAGTTGAGAATCTCATGTGTGTGTGTGTGTGTGTGTGTGTGTGTGTGTTGACCCAGGCCATACTGTGTACAATCTTAAAATTGGATTTTTCAATTATTTTAAAATGTTTATTTACTTTTGAAAGAGACATATATGAGCAGGGTGGGGGTGGTGGTGGTGGAGAGGCAGGGAGAAGGAGACACAGAGTCTGAAGCAGGCTTCAAGCTGTCAGCACAGAGCCCAACATGGGACTCGAACCCACAGACCATGAGCTCATGACCTGAGCTGAAGTCAGGCACTTAACTGACTGAGCCACCCAGGCGCCCCTGCTTTTTCAGTTATTGACTCCATGATCACTTTTGTTCCCTTCCATTTTCTTCTGTCAGTTGAATGGCTGCCAGGTGTTGCCAATCAAATAAATTGTCAATTGACCAAAAGACACATCCAGTGCTGCAGTTGTCTCCTAAGGCCACTGCATCCAATTACCGCTAACTTAGTGGCTTAAAACAACCATTTAATAGCTCATGTTTCTGGAGGACAGAAATCCAGAGTTTCGAATGCTGAAATCCAGGGTTGGCTGGGCTGAGTTCTCAGCTGGAGGCTCAGGCGTGGAGGAAGTCTCCTTTGTGTTTATTCTTGTTGTCCATCGGCAGGGATTGGGATTCCCCGCTGGTTGTCAGCTCTTGGCTCCTAGGGGCCACCATATTCCTTCCACGTGGCTCCCCTCCATCTTTAAGCCAACAATGGCACATTGAATCCTTGTGCTTTGAATTTCTGATGTCCTTCCTCTGTCACCGGTTAGAGAAAAGGCTGCTTTTCAAGAACTCATGTGACTAGGTCAGGTCACTGGGAGAACCTCCTCTCTAGAGTCATCTTGGAACCAAGGGGATGGAGGCCAGGTTAGATGAGCAGAAAACGGAGGCTTGACGCCAGCTCTGGGAAAGGTCCTGCTGCACCCCTGCCCTGGGGGAAGTCCTGCAACATGTACTTCTGGGAAGTGAGCAAGCATGGAGCTTGGACAGACACGGGCCCTCTCGTGTCTCCACCCCCAAGTCCCTTTCCAGATGACCTATCCCCATTGCCTCTACTCAGGGCAGGAGGAAGAAAACACAGGTCGGAAGAATGTTCCAGCTGGGCCAACAGGGAAGTGAGAGGCTGACTGTTGGAAGAGCAGGTTGGCTGGGGCAGCTGCATGGACCACTCAGCTCAGCGGGACCTGCACAGAGACCGATGTGCAGGAAGGAGGAGGGAGGCGTAGGTCAGCAGAGGGGACTGGAGGGTGGCCTCGGGCACCGTATCTGACCGCCACTGAGGTGTGGGTTTGAGGGGCGGGGCCAGAGGCCAGAGGAGCTGGGCTTGTTGTGCCCTGGTGGCCAAGGGTGACACATTGAGACCAAGACTCCAAATCCCTTGTCTCTGACTTTGCCACTGAGCCCTGGCAGCCTCTTAATTGGCCAATGGCCTCCTTGCATCCTCCACGTCCCCTACTGACCTCAGCATCTTCCTGCCATTTCTCCTCCTAGGCCCACCATTTCCATCAGTATAGAGTAAGGAGACCCCAAAACCCTGCCAAGAGACCCCTGATAGTATCACTGTAGGAGGCAGGATTCCCATGGAGTCCCCAGACCCGATGTGTCCACAGCAAAGTCCTGGAGGGCAGCATGGAGGTGGTGCCTGAGTCGTCCGGGGAGTTTAAGGTAAACCCTGCACCCTGCCCTCAGCTAGCTCCTGCCTTGGCAGCCCCTGCAAGATGGGGCGCTTAGAAGCCCAGCAGTGGGTGGAGCTGCTACCAAAAGGCTCTGAGGCTTCTGCGGCTCCAAAGCGCTATGTGGTTGTGTACACAAAGCACCTTCGTAAATATGCGTGCTGGGTCCCCAGGCTGCAGAGCTTAAGGGTACAGTTCACCTGGCCTGCAGCTGGGAAAGAGGTTCCTGAAACCCTCTTCCTCTGCGCTGCCCCCGGGCCCAACCTTGCAACTTCAAGATTAGAGCATGCCAAGGGCAATGTTAAGGTTCCAAAGGCCCAGCTTCTTATTCAGCCTGAGTGACTTCAAACAAGGCACTCAGCAGCCCTGGGCCTTGCTTGGGCTTTTCTCACTGAGATTTGAAAGCAGATATCCTGACACTCTGTCGTCTCCAAGTTGGGCCAATCACGGCCATCGGATACACTTCCAGGTCCAGCAACTCTCCCCAGGACCCCAGCCCCATGGTCACAGGCACTGCTGTGCTCTTGAGGAGAGTCTCCATGGCGTGCAGAAGATGCCTTGTGGCCCAAGCCGGAGCCCCCAGCCTGCAGGGGAACCGAATACCGACTTCCTCATCGCTTGACCTTGTTTTGACAAAACTTATCTATTGGCCAAATCTATTCCTCCAGACTGCAGGGAAAGCTGTGTCTACACAGACGCATGTGGTTTGGGTTTTTCCCAGCCTCATTCAGACCCTTCTCTAGACCAGGCCATTGTGGGACGAAGCAGCTGGCTTCGAGGGAAAGCAGATAACCCCCTTCTGCTGAGAGCAGTCTCTGCGGCTGTAGGTGTTTGCTTCCACATTTGAAAGAAGGAAACACTGGGGGGGGGGGGGAGCAGGGCGGGGGGGGGAGCATCATTTCCCAGAAAAAGGAAAACAGTTGAACTCTTCCTTAAGATAGACAGAAAGTGAAACCGAGAAACCAAAAGTGAAATGCTTCATTCGTGTTTTATAAATCTCCCACCAAATAGAATCTACCCTACTCAAAAACAAAAAAACAAAAAAAAAAAACAAGAACCAAAAAACAAAAACAAAGAAAAGTAGGACATTTCACCATCAGGGAATTACTAAATGAGGAAGCTGCCCAGGACCTGAGCGCCAATGCTATGAAATCGGGAAAACTGATTTCGGCCCACTGGAGCCTTAGGAGGGAGAGAGATGCCTTCTTCCAGTCCTTTGTGCTCCTTGGAGAAAGTCTAGGGCCCGTACATGACAAACAGGGGCCACGTCTCATGTATAAATAACCCAGGAACATTTTGTTTTCAATTTCATTGGGAGGGCTATTCCCAGCACAGAGGACTCTGGGGAGATGGGCTAAACCACGGCGGGTCAGTGTGCATTCAGCGAGGGGGCTCGCTGGGGCCCCATTCAGGCCATCTAACAACCATCTCTTTCAGGATCCTCAGCCCCGAGCTCTTTCCTGGAACGACCAACCCAGAAGTTGCATCTCCGGGGTGGACCCCTCCCAGGCACCATGGAGGAGAAAACTCCTTTAGCTTCTAAGGCTGGCCCAGGAAGTCTGGACTGGACCCACCCAAGGCTCTGGTGACAGCCCTGCCTAAGAGGCTCCCTGTCTTCTTTTGAGGAGCCCACCAAAAAGAGAACCTTGTGGCTTCTGTTTTACTGTGATCGATGAAAGAACACTAATGAAATCTCAAATAAAAGCAGCAAGTCAGAGATCCAAGATTGCAGCTGAGGGCTTTCCAATGGTTAGGGAGGGAAAGAAGGGGGAGGGGGGGCAATGGATTTAACATTTTATTTCTTCAGAAGGCGCTGAGGCGCCATCCTACAAAGGGTGGGCAATCGAACCTTCCATTTTGCCCTCTCTGGCTCCCACTTGATCCAGCTTCCCTAATATTCTGCTTATTCTCAGATTTGAGTTCCTGCCTCCAACCTCTTAGAGAGCCAGCCTGCTGTCTTCCTGGATATAGGCACCTAGCCCTCCAGGCTACTACGTCTCCCAGAAGCCAGAAAGTTGGACATGAGGCTTTCTTTCTTTTCTTTTTTTTTTTTTTTGGCCTCCTGCCCTTTTTTTAATGTTTATTTATTCTGAGAGAAAGACAGAGTATGCGCAGGGGAAGGTCAGAGAGAGGGAGACACAGAATCCAAAGCAGGCTCCAAGCTCCCAGCTGTCAGCGCAGAGCCGGATGCGGGGCTCGAACTCACCAACCGCGAGATCATGACCTGAGCGGAAGTCGGACATTTAACTGACTGAGCCACCCAGGCGCCCCTAGGCTTTCAAGTCCCTAGGTGCGTTTTAGATCTATCTAGGAGCTTCTCACCACCACCGCCGCCGCACCCCCGGGCCCCCTCCTACACTTTGGTGTCCTGATTCTGGTTACCTAACAATCAGTCCCCAAAGTTCTGACATCACCCGCTGAACATTCTCACCAGCCTGGACAGCCAGAGGAGCCTATAATGTGGCAGGGAATGATGGCGGGGGAATGAGCCTAGTGGAACAGCCAGGAACTGGTAAGGGGGTGGGGCACGAGTCAGAGTAAAAGTCGGTAACTGGTGGTGACCCTAAGAGGAAAGCAGAAGTATTTGGGTTTTTTAATTCCCCCTAAGTTCCCACAAGATTTCACTGTTGCCCCACATTTCCCCTCCGACCCACATAGGGAATTTCCGATTTCACTTCCCCAAAATTCAAGCGGCCGGAGGGCCTCAACTTCTTTTGTACCCCTTCCCAACCTCCCGCAGATGCAGACTCTTCAGAGAGGCCATCCCTTCTTCCCGAGCATGTCACGGGTCCTCCGCTGCGGTGTCCGTCTTCACAATGCCCAGCCCCACGGGCCTGAGCGGAGCTCGGGCCTCTGGCTGCCGGTCGGATTTTCCCCAGGGGCTTCTTGCTCCCTCCCCAGTCACCACCCCGCCTCGCATGTTCTCCTCCCTCACTCGGCCTCCTCTACTGCCTCCTTCCTCTCTCCTCCTCTCCCAAAGCAGACTGAGAAGAGGGGTAGGAAGCAGTCTCAGGGAAGCAGGGGCGAGGAGGAGGCAAAGAAAGGCTGTTCAGACTGGAGCGAGGCCCCCGGGGTCCGCCGATGCCTCCGGGGATTCTGAGCCAGTGGGGGCGGGAGGGCCGTTCGTGGGGGATGCGCGGGTGGGGCACGCAGCCAGGGAGCTGGAGTCTCGCGGGTGCTGGAAGGCACGTAGGCCCCAGGACCTCTTCGCGCCCAACCCCGGTTCCCCGCCTTCCCAACCGCAGCACGTCTGCGAACTGCCGCGCCGAAGCGGAGGGGGGCGGGGGGCGGTGGGAAACAGGTGCTGTTGCCACGGCACCCGGGCCAGGGGCGGGGAGCGGAGGGCGAGAGGCGCTCGCGATATTTGGAGTCGGCCAATGGGAGGCGGGGGAGGGGAGGACGTGGCGCCGGGTTCGTGGGCGGAGCTCCTTCCTCCCACGCCCAGTTCCCCGCGGCCCGTCGCGGCAGCGGCGGCGGCGGCAGCGCGCGTGCCCGAACGCGCGGCCGGGCCGTATAAAGGGCCACACCGCGAGGCGCGCGCGCCACTCCGCAGAGGGCGCTCCGCGGGCCGAGCCGTGCGCCTGCGCAGTGCGGGCCGCTCCCCGCCCCCCTGCCCCGCTGCCCCTCCGCCGGCCCGCCGGGCCCCGCCTCGGCTCCGCGCCCTCGCCCGGCTCTCAGCCGCCGCTCTGCCCCGCAGCAGCCAGCCCCGTCCCCGGCAGCATGTTCAGCTGGGTCAGCAAAGATGCCCGCCGCAAGAAGGAGCCGGAGCTCTTCCAGACGGTGTCCGAGGGGCTGCGGCAGCTGTACGCGCAGAAGCTGCTGCCCCTGGAGGAGCACTACCGCTTCCACGAGTTCCACTCGCCCGCGCTGGAGGACGCTGACTTCGACAACAAGCCCATGGTGCTCCTTGTGGGCCAGTACAGCACGGGCAAGACCACGTTCATCCGGCACCTGATCGAGCAGGACTTTCCGGGAATGCGCATCGGGCCCGAGCCCACCACCGACTCTTTCATCGCAGTCATGCACGGCCCCACCGAGGGCGTGGTGCCGGGCAACGCGCTCGTCGTCGACCCGCGGCGCCCTTTCCGCAAGCTCAACGCCTTCGGCAACGCCTTCCTCAACAGGTACAGCTCCTTGCCCCGGAGGCGCGAAGGGGGACCCCGGGGGCCGCGCTCTGGTCCACCCCCACCGCCCGTCGTCCTTTGTCTCCTAGGCCCCAGCGAGCCCCTCGGCGACCACTCCCTGGGACACGGGCCCCCTGCCGCTTCGCACCAAAAACTCACCCAGAGGTTTGGGAGTGGGTGTCGCCGCTCCCCCGCCCCCGCTTCTGTCACCCCAGAATTTTCCAGGTTTATCAGTTTAACTACCAAACCTTCCTGCAGATCCTCGCCCTACTTCCCTCGGATCCGCGATCGGCCTTGAAAAGGCCTGTCTCCACCTCCTCCCAAGCTAGTCCTTTCCCCAGACTGGGTGCATCTAATTCATTCATACCGGCCCCTTCCCCTCCTCCCCCTTCTCCAAATGTCTGTTTCTTAAGTGTCATGGAAAAATATGTGAAACTTTTTAGTCATTCCCCTTGCTGGTGTGCTGTGGCTCCCCTGGGACCAATGGTTTTGTGTGGGAGGGACAAGGAAGATCGGCTGTGGCCTGCTGAGTTTGGGGCAGCCCAGGAGGTAGCGAGGTAGCAGACAGGTGGGCTGTGAACACTTCTCTTCGGGGGGGGGGGGGCACAGCTCTAAAGAGTGTGTGCTGCTTTAAGGGGTTCAGGAAGCACCCTCAGACTGTGGCACTACGAGCCCTGGAATGAGATCTGAGCCCTGAATCCCTCCCGAGGAGATTCCTTGACCTACTTGGGCCTCAGTTTCCCCAGTTAAATGGGTGAAATCTGCCTCCTCGCGATCAGGGTTAGCCTCCAAGAGTCCAACCCTCACGATGCTGTGAATGAAATGCACTGGCTTCAGTTCTAAGGCCTGCAACAGCCAGGCTCACATTTCTCTAAAGGAATTCAAAGGCGCTAGTCAGTGATTCTGAAATCCCTCTCCCCACCCCTACCTCCGGACACATACCAGAGGACTTGACAGATCTGCCTTTTCTGCCACCCCCCCCCACCCCCCACTCATTCAAGGAGTGACTCCACATGCCTTTCAAAGTCTGGGTCCTGGGAAGAGCCTAGGAAAGAATCCTTGACTCGTGCCTTCCAGGTCTCCGCCCTGAATGATCACATTCCTTTCCAGACACTGTCCAGCCACACAGGGTGAACCGGCTCACTCCTGATCTTAGCCAGTGGCCAGCCTGCTTCTGTGCACAGAGCTGACCTTTAATAGAAAAGACAGGCAGGCTTCTGTTGTATTATCTTGCCCCTTTCAGTCGTTTTAAGCCTGTCCTCTTGTTTTGTGGTTGATGGCATTCGTGTGTTGCTGGGCCACGGCTAAGTAAAGCTCTTCTTGTGAGAGGCGTGGCCCTCTTAGCGTTGAGCCCCCCTCCTCATAGCCGGTGTTTGGGAATTACTGTCCCTGTAGATAGGCGGTTAGCCCAGACTGTTAGCTGGTGGGCGCCACGGGATCTTGTGGGAAGTTTGGCTGCTGTGCTGGGAATTGCAAGCATTGTTAGGTCTCGACTTTGACCCAGAACTTTAGGAAGCTAGAACGAAGGGTAGCGACACCTACTTCTGTCCTTGGGTCTCCCGCTTCTGATTGTGAGAGCAGAGGGCTCGCTTCGGCAGCACATATACTAAAATTGGGCCAATTGTGAGAGCAGACCGTATTTGAAAGGATGTAACCTGTGTTCTGAATTTGGAGACCTGAAGTTTCAGAGTTGGAGGGGATCGTAGACCTCATCTGGGCAACCCCCATCTCGATGGTTCAGGAAAGCCTGGCCCGGAGGGCTCTGATTGGTCAGGCTCACAGAGCAACTCAATGCAGTGCCAACTGGCCTTCATGCAGCCAGTTACCACCTACTGCTGCTTCTGCCCGAAAAAAAGAGCAGTTCAGGAGTGCCGGTCCCAGACAGGCACTCTGATGACATTGGTGCCACGGGATTCAAGACTTTTTTTTTTTTTACAGTAGGCACCACGGCAACATGGGGCTTGAACTCACAACCCTGAGATCAAGAGTCATATGCTCTAATGATTGAGCCAGCCAGGCGCCCCTTAGTTCATTCTTGCCACTCTCTAGAGGGTTCTTGATCACTGCCGAAAGGGGCCTTATCAGCCAAAGGTCAAGGGGCGTGGGTTTGCACTTGAGCTGGGGCCCCAAGCTGTGTCAGCCCATGGAGTGCACCAAGTGCTACTGGACTCGCCAGAGCATACAGAGGGCGCTCTTCTCTGCCCAACACAGCCCCTTCTGGCACGCTTGAACAGACCCAGTGAGGGGCTCTTGGGAGTCTCTTAAGCATCTACTCTTGATTTTGGCTCAGGTCCTGATCTCAGGGTCATGGGATCGAGCCCTGTATTGGGCTCTGTGCTGGGCATGGATAGAGCCTGCTTGAGATTCTCTCTGTGTGTCTCTGACCCTCTCCCCTGTTCTCTTTCTCTCTCAAATTAAAAAAATAAATAGAGAGAGACCCCAATTGAGTCATGAACTTGACTTTCTGGCCTTTTACCCAGAGTGGCTGCTCTTAGACTCGAATCGGATGGAACTGACCAAGGCAGGGTGAAGTCAGGGTGTCCTAAGAGCATCCTGTGAAGACTCAGTTGTGTAACTGGCACCACCCACTTAGAGCATGAGGTGAAATTGCTGCGTCCTTGTTGGCGAAAAACAAGGTGGTTGCGTGCGCGTGCCACTGCTCCCTCTCTTGTTTTCCGCCCTGCTTCCCGGGCCCTGCAGGGCGTCTTATTCCTGTGTCTTTCAGACGTGAACTTGCTCAACAGTCTCATTGACGAGGCGTTTTTATGTGTGTAACTTCTCGGAGCCAGTTCTACTTCAGATTCTTTGAATCTGGGCTCCTCTCAGGAACTCCGTTCCCCAGCAGGACCCCGGGTCTGGCCTGCAGTTCATTATGGCCGTGCTCCGCTGCCGGCACTGGTGGGGACAAGGTCCAAGGTCTGAGGGTCAGCTGACGCTGCCCCGTTGTGCCGGCAGGCGGCCCCCCTCCCTCTGGCCAGCTGCCCCCAGCCTGGCCACTGGTCACTTGGCGGGGGGTGGGGCCAAAAGGAGAACCTTATCTGCTCAGATTCCTCCTCCCTGTTGGAAAGGCAGCTTTTTAAGCCTGCGTCCCACAGACAAAGGGTCAGTGTTTTCTTTGCTCACAGTATCTTTTTCAGAGGAGTGGCTGCGTCCAGCAAAGAATCTCTGTTATCAGTTGGGACAGCCTCTGGCTGTTCTGGGCTGTTCTAAGTTCAGTGGGGACTCAGGCGCACACACAGCTAAGCCATCATGTCCGTGGCTTCGTGTCCGTGGCTTTGTTCGTTCTTCCTTGGCCTGCTGTGGCTTTCAGAGAACCGTGTCTGTGCTTCCCTGCCCCCCACCCCAGCCCATGTGTCCCCCAGCTGTTACAGGCAGCTGGGTGGGAGGGGAGGGCTGGTCCCAGCAGCAGTAGGAAAGCCCCTCCCTGCCTTCGGTGCATGGAAGTTCAGCCAAGTGGTTGAACATTTTGTAATACGGAGTTCCAGGGTCCCAGCGTCCCCTTCTGTTTCCTTTCTGGAGTTGAATGGTGACCCAGGCCTGTGCACTTTTCATACCGCATCAGCAGCTTGAAAGCTGAACTCCTGAACCCTGGAGACAAAGCTAACGTGGGGAAAGCGCTGATACAGGCCAGTCTGAGCCTCTGGTTGGATTCCCAGTTAAGAGAATGTGCAGCTCCATGGTCACCCCTGGAAACTAAGAAACTAGAAAACCTTAACAGTCTTTGCTTCTGGAAAGGAAGGCGGAGGTGGGGCGGAAGGGGTACGGAGAGGGCCCCCCCCCCCCCGCTATCCCATCTAGAGCACCGATGACCGAGTCTTGACGTGTCTCTTCCGGGCTCTTGCTCTGGTGCAGGTTCATGTGCGCACAGCTGCCCAACCCAGTCCTGGACAGCATCAGCATCATCGACACTCCCGGGATCCTGTCCGGAGAGAAACAGCGCATCAGCAGAGGTAATCAGGCTCCGACACAGCCCAGGTCACCTTCCATCTCATATCCGTGATGACGTGGACCGGATGCTGCCCTTCTGCATCAGCCTCATGTCCGCACAGTGTGCTGAGTGTGGTGCGGTTAGGAGCTGCTCTCTCCCTTGGCTGCCTCTGCCCGGGTAGCTCCGAGCTGTATGGGGCGGAGCGCAGCCAATTTCGTGTGCCTTTCACGCTTTCCAACCCCTGGGGCAGCTGAGAAAGAGGGCAGGTTTGCGAGGTGGCACCTTACGCTGGCTGCGAGGGCGCGGGAGGCCACTCCGGGTCTGGGCTCCAGGTACCTTTCCCTGCACGGCCGTTCTGAATGGGCCTCTGGCCCCGCTGGGGCTCACTCAACTTAGTTTATGTTTAAAAGCTTTGCTCCGAATGTCATATGAATGAATTCCTGGCAAGCCCAGCAGGTCCGGGAGAGAACAGTGGACGTGAACAAGCGAGCCCAAAGGAGGAGGATTCTGTGAAATGTTTCGGGCTATTGGACATGTGCTTAAGTTTGCTTCAGCATTCATCGGCAGCCCCGCTGGGCACCGTGTGTGCTGGAACATATCCGGGCCGAGTGTCAGCAGCGTTAGCGTGCCAGGCCCCTAGTTGTGCATTCCTGCCTCGGTCTTGCCGAGCTTTTCCGAAGATCTGCCTCAGGACGAGGCTGAACCGCCTTACGTTTCTGCTGCTGCTCCTTTTTACGACTGGGAAGGGAACTGCTGAGGGCAGGCTAGGAGTGGGGCCTGTGGCCGCAGATGTGCAAATGAAATAAGACAAGTGAGCAGATTTGTTTATCGTTCACTAACTTGCAGATCTTTCCTATGCCCCTTTCCCTCCCAGGTGGCCCAGTAGTGGTGAGCTTTGCATTTGGACCCAGAGGCCTGATATTGGGGGATTTTTATCTCTGCTGTGGCTCTGAAGGGGGATGGGAGCCCTGTTCTTGGTCCTGAGAAACCTCGCTTCCCTTTTTTTTTTTCTAGGCCGTGGGCCCGGCCTAAAGGGCTTGCGTCAGAGCATCCTGGAGCGGCCCTGTCTCTATCTATCAGTCTGGTTCCAGCATTCAGGTCCTGCACCCTGATGATCAAGATACTCCCAGGAGTTGAAGGGAGCAGCTTGGGGGCCCCTTCTAAAAAGGCGAGGGTTTAGGGGCACCTGGCTGGCTCAGTCACAGGAGCGTGTGACTCTTCATCTCAGGGTCGTGAGTTCGAGCCCCACGTTGGGGGTAGAGATTACTTAAATAAATATTTTATTTTATTAAAAAAAATTTGTTTAATGTTTGTTTTTAAAAGAGAGTGAGTGGAGGAGAGGCAGAGAGAGAGGGAGACACAGAATCCCGGCTCTGAGCTATCAGCACAGAGCCCAACACGGGGCTTGAACTCACAAACTGTGAGATCAGGACCTGAGCTGAAGTCAGACACTCAACCTACTGAGCCACCCAGGTGCCCCTTAAATAAATATTAAAAAAAAATTAAAAGGCAAGGGCTAGATTTTCCTCTCACTGCTGTTGTTGTTTCAACCTGGTTGGGAGAAAATACCTGATAACATGAAAGGGAAAGACCAAACCAGGGGGAATTTATTCTCTGTTCACTTCCAGGCCTGAGTTCTCCCAGAGGGACTTTCTTTGAGGCTCTGTCGTGTTCTCTTTTTAATGACCTGGAAAAGTAGGTAGATTGGGGGCCATCAGACAGAGAACTAAGGCACCTCTGGGTGGCCACCTCTCCGTCCCAGAGGTCAGCTGATGTGTACACACCTTCGGATGGGGACAGTAGCTCACAGAGGTTTATCTTCTCAGCAGTCTGTGCTTACCTACGGCCTTCAGAGCTTGGAGTTAAGGTATTTGAGGGAAAGGGCTTAGGGTTCTTGTGACCCCCGTTGTCTTACTCGTAAAAGGGATCTCAGATCCCATTGCTTGCTTGCTTGCTTTCTTAATGTTGGTTTATTTTGATAGAACGCACGTGCATTCGAGAGTGAGTGGAGGGAGGGGCAGAGAATGGTGGTGAGAGAGAATCCCAAGCAAGCTCCTCGATGTTAGTGCAGAGCCCGACTTGGGGCTTGATCCACGAACCATGAGATCATGAGCCGAGCTGAAACCGAGTTGGACACATAACCAGCTGAGCCACCCAGGCGCCCTGACAGACACCACAGAACCTCATGGTGCTGTGAGGTTCCCCTGCTGGGAAGAGGGTCTTTGACACTTCAGCCTGTGTCCTAAGAGCTCGGCAGGCCGACACGTGGGGAGAGGGTGTCTTGCAGCACCGGGCACCCTGGCCCTGTCTGCCGAACTGTCTCCCTCCCCTGCCTCCTTTCCCTGTTAGCAGAAAGGTGGGCACTGGTGTCCAGATGGGCTCTCTGGGACAGGCACCACCGTGCCTCCCTGTGCTCTCCAGTTCATGGGTCGGCAGACATAAGGTGCACTCTGCCTGGGGGTCAGCAAGGATGCAGGGGTGCGAGGCAGTCCCCGCCCACAGGACGCCCATGCAGGTGGCAGATACTTGGAGGAGGAGGAGGCCAGCAAGAGATGCCAGGGCTCACCCCTGCTTACCTGGCGCCCTTCCAGGTGTGAGACTCGGCCCTTTTCTGTCCTGGAGCAGCCACAGAGGGCCTCCCCCACCCCATCATGGACAGGAAGGAGGAGGGAGCCTTAAAGAGAAACACGTTCCCCTGGGCACCTGGGGTGGCTCAGTCAGTTGAGCATCTGACTTACGGCTCAGGTCATAATCTCGTGGTTCGTAGGTTCGAGCCCTGCATCGGGCTTTGGGCTGATAGCACAGAGCCTGCCTGGGATTCTCCCGTCTCCCTCTCTCTGTGCCCCTCCCCTGCCAGTGCGTGCTCCTGCACGTGTGCGCCCGCGCTCTCTCTCAAAGATAAATATTTTTTTAAAACACTTAAGAAAGAAAAAAAGAGGCTCATTGCTCTAATTGGAGGAGGACTTCCTCCTGTGAAAGTTTCTTTCCCTCTGTGATCCTAGATATCTTGGTTTCAAGTGGTTTCAAGTGTTTTACTGAAAGTTTCCAAGTTAGCGTTTCCTCTGCGCTGTTTGGTGTCTGTGTTTTAGCAGCTGGAGAGAGAGAGAGGCCCTCGGGCCGTACATCTCAGATGTGCTGCCTGTGGTCTTCACCGGAGGTGACCGTTCGCTGGACGGGGAAGGAGTGGACTTCTTCTAGGAGGCCCCACCCAAAGGGCCCGCGTTGCCCCGTCCAGCAGAGGAAGTCAGTGTGGGGCCGTGCGGTTCCAGGCTCCCCGGCTGGTCGCCTGTCTGCTCCCTTTGCTGACGGCATGGAAAGCAGGTGTTTCCCTCTCGGAAAGATAGGGCCAACAGAAATCACGGGTCCTGGGCAGGCAGCACGCGCTTCTGTGTCCCGCCGACCTGGTTTTCTGGAAACAGAAGGGGCTCCTGGAGATTGCACGTTCATGGCAGTTGCTAATTACATTTGCTTGCATTTCACACCCTATCCGCCCGGCCCCTCTGGGCTTCTCCCCACCCCGTTCCCCGTGGTGCCTAATGTGTGCAGGAAGTACTGCCTGGAAAGATAACTAGGGCCTGTGCAGGCCCACAGCAGTCAGGGGCCAGGCCAGGCTCTGCTAGAGACCCCTGAGAATTACCACGGGGAAGACAGGGGGCCTCCGTGGGGGTCTCTGGCTGCACCTCCTTGTTGTGCTAATCTGACCCGCTTTAAAGATCATGTTCTCCTGCGTCAGAGGAGAAAGGTGGCCTGTGGGGACAGCGTTCGTTCTTTAGTGCTGTGTGACTGATAAAGGGCATTCCAAAGGGCACCCGGGACCCAGTGGGGCTGGCGCCGTTGGCTCCCAGACTGTTGCCCGCCTGGACGGTCACGCGCTGGAATGGGGTTTTCCCACGCGGGTGTTTTCCATGGTGGGCAGCGGCGGGCAGCACACTCAGGTGGAAGTCAGCCTGGGGGTCGGGCCCGGCCAGGGTACCCCCTCCCCTTGTCACTGCACGGCTGAGAGCTGGCCATAACTTTGGTGCCTTGGTTTCCCCCGCGTGAGTCATGTCAGCAGGAAAGTGTTCCTTGGACTTGGGTGGGGAGAACACTGCCTGGCCGGCCTCGTGCTGGCCTTCTGCAAACCATTGCCGCCTTAACCCGCTCCCCTTCGTTATCACACAGCTGCGTCGGGGAGGGCGCTGCCACTCTTCAGATGAGGAGACAAAGGCTCGGGAAAGTCACGCAGCTGGTGCAAGGCGACACAGGTGGGCGTTTGTCCACGGGCCCCGCAGAAGCTATGTCGCACCACCCAGTGCTGAGAGCAGACATTCTGCCGCCAAGGAGCACTCGCAGCTCAGATCGGGCAAGACTTTGACCCCATTGGGCCATGACCGTTCAGGGCTTCTGAGCTCCCCTGATATGCCCAGGGGCCACCTTCTGTGTCTGTCTCGGCTTGAAATCAGACTCTGAGTCCAGAACCTGAGGTCCAGGGCTTAGACCAACAATGCTGGGATTTCCTTTTCCCTGTTCTCTGCCTCCAGCCAGAAATGGTCCCCCAGACCGTCTGTGGGTGAGCACTAGGACCTCGGCCGAGGCTGGCGGGTCCCCTGGCCTCTCACTTGCCCTCCCTGCTGGCTGCCCCTGGTTCCCAGGCTCCATATCAGCCTGGAGCCATCTCAGTAGGCAGGTAGGGCATCCCAGGCCCAGACCCAGAGAACTCTGACTCGGGTGGGGCCGCGCTGTGGGCACTCCTCCCTTCCTGCCTACCCTTGTGCTGACTGCCTTCTGAGGTGCCTCCACCTAGAAGCCCTCCAGGTCAGGCCGAGTACTGCTTCCTGGGTTCCCAGCACCCACAGTTCAGATAATGACGGAACGTGCAGGCCCCAGCTCAGTACGCCAGGGGCTGGGTTCCCTAGGGAGTTACAGCAACCCTTCCTGGGAGCCAAGTCCATAAAACGGGAACAGCCATGCCATCATCCTTGTTGATAAATACAGGGATCTGTGTACGTTAACCTCTTGCCCTGGTACCTGGGGCCCAGTTACACAGTCAGCAAATGTCAGCTAATTAAAAACAGACGCCAAAAAATCCAGGGATTCCCAGACTTTGCTTAGAAAGACCTTTTCCTGAATACCCTCACAAGGAGGCCAGAGGATGGGGAAGCACTGACTCAGCTGGAGTTTCCCTTCAGCTTCCAGGACCTTCTCAGGGCAACCCCCCCCCCGCCCCGCCTCCTCTAAGCCTCCCTCTCACCACCGCTCCTCCGCCATTCCCCCCACCGTGGTCCCTTGGACGGCTTTGGGCCCGAGCCTTTGCCGGGAACGCTGCCGCTGTGCGCGGAGGAGCCGTAGCAGCCGGTGCTGGCGCTCAGCACCTGTTCGTTCCAGGGCTGCGAGCCTGCACCCGGCTTTGTCGCAGCTGGCCCGAGCCCCTGCAAATGTTCTGCTTCTGTTTGGTGGCACAAGGCATTCTTCGCGCGTTAGCAGTGCTCGTTGCCTACGCACACACCCGAATCTGAGCTTCTTGAGCCCAAAATACAATCCCTGTGAGCAAACGATAGCAAACGTCTACCAAGTACTTACGCGCCAGGCGCTCCCCTGCTGCCCACAGCGGCCCTGTGGGTCAGAAACTTACATCTTTGGGTCACAGAGGAAGAAACTGAGGCTTGCAGAGAGGAGCCATGGCCTGATGGGGTCACAGGGACTCCAGATTCCAATGCAGGCCTGATTCCAGAGTCCATCTCCTTCCCCTTCCCCGCCCTTTGCTCTTTTGCTTGCGTCCCGGTCAGATTTATGGAGGTCTTCACCCTCGGTAGGCGTACAGCTGTGTGAAGCTGTTGTGCAGCCACCACGACCGAGATCCGGTCTTTCCATCTGCCTGGAAAGTTCCCTGAGGTCGCTCCCCGCCCTCACACCCCACTGGCGTGACACTCGTCCCCAGAGTCTTGTCTTCTCTAGATGTCACTTAAACGTCCTCTGGGTCTGTCTTCCTTCGCCGAGCAGGTGCTTTGGTGAGTTGTCATGTATTTGAGAGCATCGACTTGATTGTTCCCTTTTGTCGCTGCCGTTCCTACCCCGTCGCATGTACGTACCCTCCTTTCTTACCTGTTCACCTGCCGAGGGGCTTGTGGGTTTCCAGTTAGGGGCAATTTTGAAGAAAGTTGCTGCTGCAGACGTTTGCACACAGCTCGGATTTCCATTTCTGACTTTCTCTCGGGTGAATACCTAGGAGAGAGAGGCCCCTTTCTCCTCGCTGCTGAGCGACCCTGGGGAAGCCCTGCCCTGAAGGGTGCCTCCTTGCAGAAGCTCGCCAGCCCGTCCTCACTCAGCGCCTTGCCCCTCTGTGCCCCTCTCCTGGGCCCAGCACCAGCTGGGAGCATGCGCGGTAGGAGCCGTGGCAAGAAATACCGAGGCCCACGCGGCTTGAATGGCAGGAAACAGGCGTGGATTGCAGACAAACCCTCTATTGTTGGTGTTCTAGAAACTTGGAAAGTGTGAAGTGGCTTTTCCCCCAGCTGCTGGAACTACCTGTGTGTGGAGGGTGCCAGGGGAAGGCGAGGACCTGTCGCGTTTTCCCTCCTCTGCCTCTGTGCCCGTGGCGGGGAGCGGGACGCGGTGGGGACAGAGCTGGGACGGGAGGCACGTCGGGGCCTCCTGTCCGCTGGCCTGCATCGTTACTTCCCCGAGACCCAGCCTGGTCACCCTAAGGGAGCAAACGACTCTTCTCTCTCCCCTCTTCCCCCACCCCCGACGACCGTGTGCACGCACGTGCTAAGAGTCACCACGCTAACCATGTTAGGTGCGCAGTTCAGTGGCCCTGAGTACATCCGTGTTGCTGTGCGACTGTCACCACCTTTCAGAACCTTTTCATCTTCCAAACGGAACCTGTATCCCCATTAACCACTAATTCTCCATCGCCCCACCCCCCACCCCGTTTTACTTTCTGCCTCTATGGATTTGACTGCAGGTACTTCATATGAGTTGAGTCCTACGATATTGTTTTGTGCCTGGCTTATTCTATTATGGCTCCAAAGTTCCAGAACTTTCTGTGTTGGAGCTTGTCCCCTATAAGACAGCACTGGCATTTCCTCACACTGTGGAATCAGCCTTTCCTTTCCAGCTCACCACTTTGGACTGTGTTGGCTGTCCTTCATAGGGACACTGGTGTCCACACACTCAGTCCTGGCCCCACCTGAGGCAGACAAAGTGTCCCTGTCTCCTTGGGTGGGGGTGTATTTTTCTCAGTCACCAGGCATGCCATGAACTCCCACTTTCCCTGTGGAAATGCTGTGCATTAGGGTTATCTGATGGCTGACAGCCATCTTGTCACTTGGCACTAATCTTGTCACTAATCTTGTCACGGAGGCTGGGCTCTAATGTGTCCCAAAGCCCAAAGGCTCACTGCCTTGGGCAAGGCTGAGGGTGGAGATGAGGCACGTTTGTCCCTTTACTTGTCACCTGCTGCCCAGCTCCAGGCTGGTGGCTGTGGCTGCCTTGCCAGGTGCTTGGACTTGAGTGATGCTTTGGTGCCGCTCTAGCCCTTGGCACCTTTTGAGATGCCATCCCTCAGGTCGAGTGAGGGTTTGGTGGACAGGTGGATGCCAGGTAGGCCTGGCGGTGGCTACAGCCAACATGCTTGTGTGTGGTCACACACCTGTGATGACCTCGTATGAGCCTGAGTGTTGTGACCCTTTACATGACCTGTGGATGGACTTGGCCAGCCACCGTGTCTCCCTCACCAAAAGTGTG
The DNA here is from genome assembly GCF_003009895.1 of Hyaena hyaena. Taxonomy (NCBI): domain Eukaryota; kingdom Metazoa; phylum Chordata; class Mammalia; order Carnivora; family Hyaenidae; genus Hyaena; species Hyaena hyaena. The sequence goes on along the minus strand of NW_024080881.1, from coordinate 623,953 downwards.
AGCAGTTTTCATAATAAACAGGAAATTTCATTCACCTGCAAAAAAAAAAAAAAGAAAGAAAGGACTTAGCTCTGTCGGCTCCAGCTTGAGATGCTGGCGAGTAACTGGGTTTGTGGGTGGGGTGGCGAGGGGCACTTGGGGCTCTCGGACCTGCGGCAGTGACCAGCCACAATTCAGAAACGCCTCCTCCTGCCCCTCCTCCTTTCTAGAGGGGCCCCCCCCATCTTGGGCCCCCCACCATCAGGGGAGGGGGCGTGAGGCCACATTGGGTGGAGTCTGGGGGTGAGCTCAGCTCCCTGTGTGCTGTTCTGACTCCCAGGCCAAAGCTAACTTGGGCTGGAGCCCAGCCCATCAGGGCGCCCCCCATTCCCAGTGCCTCGCCTCTGGCGCCGCTGCCTCCCCAGCTGTGTGGATCTGTGCTCATCCAATCCGTGATGGTCTGAGGACAAGCGGTTTGGCACGGGGAGAAGTTGGGCCTCGTTTCTGCTGAGCAGGAGCCACCGCTGAGTCCTGACTCATTGCTTTTCCAGCGCTGACCCGCTGTTCCCAGAGGCGGCCATAAAAGGCGGTGGCTGTGCGGCCCCGGCAGGCCCCAGGGGCTCCCTGCCGCTTCCCTCGCCTGCTCCTCGGCCTTCCTGTTCTAGTGGCTCTCGGGGCCAGCTGCGTGGCGGCCGGGGCCCCTGTCCTCTGGGGCCAGCAGCCTGGGATGCCGGCGCAGGCCCCGGCACTCGCTCTGTGCCTCTCACACTTAGCGACCATCTGTCTGCGCTGGCCCCGGGAAGGCTGAGGACTGCCGTGCCCAGGCCCAAGTTCAGACTCCCAGGGGCTTTACTGCCCCCCAGCTTCACCTTACTTCCACTCTGTTAAAAACTCCGGCAGGGCGAGAGGCTGCTTCTGATCTGAGCGTCCTGTCTCCCTGGTGTGCCTGGATGGGGACAGATGCATGTGGCTGCCGTGCTGAGTCGACAGAAGCAGTGAATTTGGGGTTTTCCTGGAGTCTCGATGTCTTACCCCAAGGATGAAAGCTGGCTTCTGGCCTCAGAACCAGGTTCATCTCCGGTCCTGACTCGTAATGCCGTCCTAGGCCACCCGGTCCCTCCTGCCAGTGGGGCCTGTGCCACGAGCCCTGCGTGTCACCGCTTCCAGCCCTCCCTATGACCGTAGGAGGAGGAATTGTTTTGTGAATTTCTCAGATGAAAAAATTGTAACTCAGAAGTTAGAACTTCGGGTCACGGGGGCGCCTGGCTCAGTCAGATAAGCGTCTGACTTCAGCTCAGGTCATGATCTCGCAGTCTCTGAGTTCGAGCCCCGCATTGGGTTCCATGCTGACAACTCGGAGCCTGCAGCCTGCTTCGGATTCTGTGTTTCCGTCTCTCTCTCTGCCCCTCCCCTGCTCATGCTCTCTTTCTCTCTCAAATATAAAGATTTTTTAAAAATTAAAAAAAAGAGCTTCAGGTCACAGTAGGGGGCCGGTGCGGGGAGTTGAACAGAGCTGTCTTATTTAAGGGCCTGTGTTCTTTCCGAGAGCCTGAGTGGGGAGAGGCCTGGAATGCTATGGCTTAGGCAAGCAGACAGCTCCGAAACACACTTGAACCAGGGTGAGGTTGGGGGGTTGCCTGGCGGCCAGAATGTTTATCCAGCCGAGCAACTTCTCCCCTAGGCGCACCCACAGTGTTAACTGTTTATCTTAAAGCCCGTGCGATGGGGGCCCGGCTCTAGCCTGAATGGAGGCAGCCTCTTGGGGAGCTCAGCCGTATAGACTTGCATTCAGTCTGTGAGGCTCAGCAGGACCCGGAGCGGCCAGATACCCCTCTGACGAACCGCCCCAAAGGTTCCTTAACCATAGGGCTGGGGTGGGCTGCCCTCCTGCCTCGTGGCACTGATGGTCACTCTGGGCCTTTTCTTGACACTCTGTCCTTTGTTCTCCCCGCTCACCTGCTCCTTTCTGTAACCCACCGTCTAGAGAATGCGTGTCTAGACCCCAGTTTGGTCAGAGGGTAGTGAGCGCATTGCGTAGGGGATGCTCAGGTCAGGCTGTGAGGATGCAGGGGTTGATCGGGGCCAGTTTCGGAAAGCAGGGTCCTGGGCTCTGTAGGAGCGGCCCCTCCGGCGTACCCTCAGGAACTTGACTGTGCTCTGGGGTGTGTTTGGTGCTTCTCAGAAGGGCCGGCCTACATTTGAGGTGGCCTGTGATTCCTAAAAAGATGAGAACTAGAACTTTCATGTCTTCTGGCCGCAGTGGAAGAGGTGGAAACATTTTGAAGCGGGATGATTGTAGAATAGGATGCAAATTAAGCCGCAGTCCCAGAGACCCCAAATTCCGTTGGCTTAAACAGGTTATCAGGCAGTTGATGTGGAAACCAATAGTCCAAGGCCATCCTGGATGTTCAGTTTGCATCTCTGAACTCAGGGTGGTCGCTCCAGCTCCTTCCGTCACATCTGCATTCCATTCATCAGGAGGGGAGAAGAGGACGAAGAGCTCGTACACCTTCTGCTTCCGGAGAGGCTGGGGATGCAGTCTGAAGCGGTGGGGCCCTGAAATCAGCTACAACCAGACAGTTCTGTTATTAAAGGAAGAGTTCTGCTATGGGGTGGCTGCGTTCACCAAAGGGCTTTTAACTGGATGCTGGGGAACAGCAGAGAATAGAGGGCAGAGCTGCTTCATTTTCGGGAAGCATTAAAGACCCCTAGAGAGGGGAGGTGGAGTGCGGAACTTCATAGGCTGCCGTAGAGCAGGGCCAGCAAAGTGTTTCTGAAGGGTCAGGATTAATACTTTTGACTTCTCAGGCCCGTGGTCCGTGTCATGTGGCAACTGAACTCTGCTCTTGTAGACAAAAGCTACCGTAGACTGTACTGGGGAGTGCAGGTGCATTCCAATAAAACTTTACTTGTTTTGAGAGAGAGACAGCAAGAGAGGGCGGGGGAGGAACAGAGAGGGAAGGAGAGAGAGAATCCTAAGCAGGCTCCTCGCTGTCCCCACCGAGTCCGACAGGGCTCCATCTCACGAGCTGTGAGATCACGACTTGATCCGGAGTCAAGAGGTGGACACTTAACCGACCGAGCCACGCAGGCGCCGCCCCCCCCCCCCATGAAATTTTTGTTTACGGAACAGGTGATGGGCCAGCTGTGGTTTGCAGCCCCTGTTGTGGGGAATAAATGAGGTTTCTGCAGAATGAGGAGCGGCTGCAGGTGTGGCGGCGGTTGCCGTCCCTGTCGTCCGAGGGCCTCCAGCTGCCCCCAAGTCTCTGCTCTCTCCCCGCTGTGAGTCCTCTCCTCCTCACTCCCCTCCTCGCTGAGCCGCTCCAGAGCTCAGCCTCTGACTTCTTTTGAGTGGCTGATTTGTGCTCGGAGCCAGGTGCTACGTGGGCGAGGGTGGGCCCTCAGGGTGCTGGGCCGGCCCCCTGAGTACGTGGCAGAAATTTAAATGGCCCCAGGCTGAGCTGAGGGTGGGGAGAGCCATCTGAGCCGCCTGGGCCCTGGTGCCCCGCCTCACCCCTGCTCTTCCCATCCCCCGCAGGGTACGACTTCGCAGCCGTCCTGGAGTGGTTCGCCGAGCGCGTGGACCGCATCATCCTGCTCTTTGACGCCCACAAGCTGGACATCTCCGACGAGTTCTCAGAGGTCATCAAGGCCCTCAAGAACCATGAGGACAAGATCCGCGTGGTGCTGAACAAGGCCGACCAGATCGAGACTCAGCAGCTGATGCGGGTCTACGGGGCCCTCATGTGGTCCCTGGGGAAGATCATCAACACCCCCGAGGTGGTCCGGGTCTACATCGGCTCCTTCTGGTCCCACCCGCTCCTCATCCCTGACAACCGCAAGCTCTTCGAGGCCGAGGAGCAGGACCTCTTCAAAGACATCCAGTCTCTGCCCCGAAACGCTGCCCTCAGGAAGCTCAATGACTTGATCAAGCGTGCGCGGCTGGCCAAGGTAGATGGGGCATTGGGGGGCGGGGCACTCAAGGGGACCTGGGACTGCCAGTTGGGGCCCCAGGATTGGGCTGCCATGGCTTTTGGGGCACCCAAGTCCCGTCCATGCAGGCCCACAGCCACACTTAGGTTGCGCTATGTCTGAACGAGCCCTCTCTGCACCCATGGGTGCAACCCTGTTGTCAATGGAGTCTTGATGCATGTAGACATCAAGTGGGAAGGTAGCACTGTGCCCGGGGGCAGCCTGGGAAATGGAGAGCAGGTGGGGGTGCAGCTCCTGTCCTCATCACCCTTCTCTTCTAGGCCTGTTGAGCACTTAGCACATGCTGGGTGCTGGGGACACAGTGGGCACTGACACACATGGTCCCTGCCCTTCCAACACCCCAGCCGTACTGGGAAAGCAGAACACGTGAAGATAAAGCACAGATTTTTGTATTGTCATGGGGGGCGGGTCGCTGCAGGAGCAGGTGACCGCGAGGCCTCGGGTGGGAGCTGGTGTAGAGATGGGGTGCAAGCCCGTGGGCCCAGGGAGAACCCCGGGTGGCCTCAGCCCCCAGAGGCCTCGTAAATGGCCCCCAGTGCTCTGTGGAAGCACGGGGCCTGCCCACCCCTGCTGGGAGCGGCAGTGTCGGAACCGCTCACGGGCCTGGGATCTCAGCGCCTGGCCAGCGCCTCATTGGGACCCAGGCTGGATGGGGCTGGGAAGCAAAGGTCAGTGCCACCAGTGGACCCTTCAAACATAGAGGAGCAGAGCGTGTCCCCTGATTTAACATAGCATGTCCTGAGCCCACCTGGGTGTCTTCGGGCCACAACAGTGCCCACGTCAGGGTTACGGATCCTTGGGGCTCAGAGCTTGGCTTCAGCCTGAGCCTGTGGGCAATGGCTGCCGACCAGGGACCCTGTGCATCACCCCTTCCCCTAGAGCCATGGCCGCTTGCTGGGGGGTTCACGCCCGCCTGTGGCTCGCAGAGGAATAGGAAGGTGTCCTGTGGGTATTAGGGCTTCAGCGAAGGCGGTCCCGTGGCCTGTGAAACCATCACCCAGGGCTCCCGATGCGGTGGCTCAGGGTGTCCCTCACCATCTGGAGGCCTGAAGTCAGGGAGCCTGTGGGTGCCGACCCTTCATCTTTTACCACTAGTCCGTGTCTCCGACCTGGTCACCCACAGTGCTCACGGGCCTTTCTGGAGTGTGCTAGAAGTGCAGTTCTCAGGCCCTACCCCGCACTGTTGAACTCTCTGCGTTTGAACCCCTGGCCCTGGTGATCCATGCACTCAGTAGCGTGCAGAAGCCTGCTCTGGGGGATACAGAGCTGCACAGTTTTCTAGATCTCTCACTTCTGGAACTTTCCCAGTGAGTGGAGCCACTTCTCAGAAAGGGACCCATGAGAAAACCCACTGACCCGGCTCCCCAGTCTCTCCCGTTCCCAGGCTGTGGAGAAGGGCAGCTCTGGGCTCCCCTTGTCCAGCCTCCTGCTGGCGGGGCCGCCTGTGTTCTCGCGCAGCCTCCTTCCAGGACACGACAAACGGCAGGCCCTTTGTTCACCCACAGGAATGGTGTGTAATCGCCCGGCCAACAGGCACATTGAGTCACCACGCCTGGAAAACCCCGGGGCCTCCGATCTTGTCCCGCACCTGCAGTTTCTAGACTGTTTCCTTTTCCTGGAGTTAGCGGCTCTCTGCACCAGCTTGCATGGCCTGTGATAGGCAGAGTGGTGACTGCCACTCTCTGCGCCAGGCCTGTTGCCCTCGGGCGGTTCTCAGCCAGGCTCTCAGCCTGGGGCAGGCAGCGGGGGAGGGGTTTTGATGGCATAGAGCTCACAGTCTGGAGAAGGAGGGTGAGGCCTCTGGCTGCAGCCCTTCACGGCTGGGCAGTACTTGGCAGGGCAGAGGGATTTGAGGGCCAAGGCCCTGGGAGGGTGGCCGGCGTCAGCGGTGCGCTGTGGGGAAATGCAGGGTGTGCCGCCCCTAACTGGCAATGGTCAAAGTAAGGTATTGAGCTTAGATAAACTTCAAAACATCTGGGAAAAGCTGTAGGTGATTTTCCTAATCCTTAGTCATTCTGAGCTGTTAGGGTGATCAACTGAGTTTTGTGAACTTGACATCATCAGCCACAGATGTGCGCACGTGGGACGGTGGGGCTCTGCTTGGCTTGTACGCCACACCTCTGCTGCAGAGGGACAGCTGGGGTACGCCCGGTGCCACACAGAACACTGGCTCTGGTCCGCTTTGGGCTCTGGTCCCCAGTTACCGTCCCAGCCTTCCAGGGCAGCTCCCCCCACCCCCCAGCACAGGCCCCCTCCTGACAGGGTGTCCAGGAAGCACCTGACGTCCGCCCCTTCCTGTCTCTGCAGGTCCATGCCTACATCATCAGCTCCCTCAAGAAGGAGATGCCCAATGTCTTCGGTAAAGAGAGCAAAAAGAAAGAGCTGGTGAACAACCTGGGAGAGATCTACCAAAAGATCGAGCGGGAGCACCAGATCTCCCCCGGTGACTTCCCGAGCCTCCGCAAGATGCAGGTGTGGCTGCCCGCGCACTCTCCACGTGCCCTCTGGGCGCCGCGGTGGGCGGGGGGTGAGGCGGGGCGGGGGCTCCCCAGATGGAAGCAGCTGAGTCAGTCAGCAGCACCCCACCCAAATCAGAAGTCCACCCGGGCCGTGACACTACCGAGGGGAATGCAGTGACTCACCCTGAGCCAGCGGGGGTGGAGGGGAGGCTCCAGGCACTCCAGCGCCATTGGGCCCGTCCTCCCCACAGCCCTTCAGGGAAGATACCTCCTCCCCGCACACTTGGGAGCCTAGGCTGAGGTGCTGCCAAGGGGTCGGGGCCGAGACTGGGAGGCAGCTCCCTGGCTTGGGAACCCCTGCCTCTGCCACCTGGACCTGAGCCAGCCCTTCCCACCTCCCCCCTGCCACAGGAGCTCCTGCAGACTCAGGACTTCAGCAAGTTCCAGGCCCTGAAGCCCAAGCTGCTGGACACGGTGGACGACATGCTGGCCAACGACATCGCGCGGCTGATGGTGATGGTGCGCCAGGAGGAGTCTCTGATGCCCTCCCAGGCTGTGAAGGGCGGCGCCTTCGAAGGCACCATGAACGGGCCCTTTGGGCACGGCTACGGCGAGGGGGCCGGCGAGGGCATCGACGACGTGGAGTGGGTGGTGGGCAAGGACAAGCCCACCTACGATGAGATCTTCTACACGCTGTCGCCCGTCAACGGCAAGATCACGGGCGCCAACGCCAAGAAGGAGATGGTGAAGTCCAAGCTGCCCAACACGGTGTTGGGGAAGATCTGGAAGCTGGCCGACGTGGACAAGGACGGGCTTCTGGATGACGAGGAGTTCGCCCTGGCCAACCACCTCATCAAGGTCAAGCTGGAGGGCCACGAGCTGCCTGCCGACCTGCCCCCACACCTGATCCCGCCCTCCAAGCGGAGGCACGAGTTACTGTGACCGTGACCCGCCTGGCCAGGCAGAGGCTGGGGGGAGGGGAAGGGTCGCCAGTTCTCGAGGTCCATAAAGACTGAGCGATGTTTCCTCAGCTCTTGAAAAGGAAAACCACCATCTCTCTTTTTAAGGGTGTTCCCGGGCCTGGCAGGGAGGCGGGTGATACTCGCATGTGAATGATGGAATTTTGTGCACAAGAACTATGGATATTTTTAATATATAACGTTAGAGGCAGCGTTCTTTCTTGCCTCCTCCGTCTGACAGTCCCCCCACCACAAGCCTTTGTCCTATTCTGGCCCCGCCCACCCTGGCTAGCCCCCCCCCCACCTGTGGGGGTGGGGCGGAGGGGGGACCCGGGGCCATGTGCAGACAGGTGCCCCAGGATCCCAGTTTGTCGCCGAGATGAGTGTGGCTTTGCCAGACGGGTGGCTTCCTTCCCTGTGTGGCTCTGTCCCCTCCCTGTGCTCTTGGATTAGGTCAGTTCTGGTGCCTTCTTCCCTGCCCTCCCGGGCGGCCCCTGTGCACAAGCCCTGCTCTCTGCCCTCCTATCCCACCCCGCCCCTCCAGCTTGGCAGTCACTGAAATAAGCCCAGCTGCCTTTTTCATGGGGTCCCGGGGACACGTAGGTGTGCGAGAGCGTCTCCCAGGAAAACATAAGCTAGCTTTGTGTTCCGTAAAGCGACGGCTCTCATACTTGACCGAATTTTTCAGTAACTTCCTCACCACTTGTTGAGAAGCTGTGATTTTGTCCCTTTTCCCACACTCCAAGCAGGGGCAGTTCCACCCAGGAGCCGTCGGACGTGCAGAGCACAGCCCGTTGGGGACCCCAGAGCTGGCGTTGCTCGCTTCTCCCTTCTACTTGCCTGGAACTTTCTGGCGTGTCTCCTCCCCCCAACCTTGGTTGGGTGGCGGGCTCTGAAGAAGTGTCCCAGCCCAGGCCTCGCGTCCAGACAGCCCTTCCCCTCATACCCCCATTCGTTTCCCAGGGAAGCGCTCTCCTACCCTCTTTCCTTCCTCCCATCGAGAAGGAGGGCAGCGCGTTGTCTCGGTTGCCCTTAGAATAACATCCCTCCAGGCGGAGCAGCGAGGGGCCCGAGGCAGCGAGCCGCCAGGTCAGGTTGCCTCAGGTGCCAGCACATCCTCAGGGGGGCCAGGACGTGCACTCGCGTCCCCGTCACTGGCGGGGGGCCGGGGGGGCAGGCTTCCCACCAAGCACTCCCCAGGTAGGTCTCAGGGACCCCTCCATCTGACCTCTGACACCCTCCCCCCACCCCTCCAGTGCTGCCGTCCGGGCCTCCGCTGGGTCTGAGACGCCAGCCCCGACCCCGTCACCTGCAGCTGGCTCAGGCCCACCGCTCTGTGCAGTACTCGGCGAGGATGGGGGCAGCCTCCCGGTCGGGAAGTCACTGTCAAGGTGCCGTGGCTCATCCACACTTACTCGTGGGAAGAAAAAGCGACCGAAGACAACTTCTTTTCTTGCATTAAAAACGGTTTAATTGCGCCAAAGCTGGCTCTTGGTGCTCCGTTGTCTCTTCCCGGGGCCCGCACCCCACAGCGCCGGCTGGGACACTGGCGGGGCGCCTGGAGGGCCGAGGTGCCAGCGGGGACAGATCGGCACGCCTGCCAGGGTGCGGAGGTGGTCCTTGCCCTGCGACGCTCAGCCCAGCAGCAGCTGTCGCCTTCTATTCCTAGAGCGAGGCCTGGAATGGGGCTGACGACCCCCGCTTTGCGTGGGCCAGGTGGGGGCTGTGCAGGCGTAGTTCATTTGCGGGGGGAGGTGGGGGGGGGAAGGAAAAGTGCTGATGACTGAGGACTAGGCTGGCCCCCAAGGGGCTGGGGGAGAAGGTGCCCGATTCCGGGGCCCCTCTCTGGCCTTGGACCCTCGGCACTGGGGGGGTTGAGGACAAGGAGACCAGGGCTTACTGCGCCCTGCGCTGAGCCCCGGGTGGTTTGGAGACAGTGAAGCCCACGCTCTGAAGACACAGAGGAGACGCAGTGGCAACGAAAACACAATTATGGAGAGTGGGGCCAGCCAGTGCGGACGGGGGACTGTTGGTACTGGCAGAGGGAAGGGTGGCATCCGGAGCTGATGCACCATGGGAGCAGGGACATTTTAGATGCAGGCAGGGCTCATCTGTGACACAGGCAGGACACAAGTTTCTGAGGGCCAGGTTATATGCCGCAGCTCATGCGGTGGCCGTCCGGTCTGATGCCCGGTAGCTGAGGTAGCAGGGGCTCACCTGCCCTCCCCCTACCGCTCAGAAGGTTTGCCTTGACCTTCATGACCCAGGAGGTTACTTTTCCCCATTTCATAGCCGGGAACCTGAGCCTCAGGAGAACGGAAAGCAAGCGTGGAGGTGTGGGACTCAAACCCAGTGTGCCCAACTCCAGAGCTCTCGAAAGTAGACTTTATATGTTTATTTTGGGGTCCCTGGGTGGCTTAGTCGGCTAAGCGTACGACGTCAGCTCAAGTCTTGACCTCGCGGTTCGTGAGTTTGAGCCCTGCATCGGGCTCTGTGCTGACAGCTCGGAGCCTGGAATCTGCTTTGGATTCCGTCTCTCTCTGCCCTTCCCCCGTGTTATGTCTGTCTGTCTCTCGAATAATACACATTAAAAAAATTAATTAAAAAAATAAAAATATTTATTTTGAGAGAGCGAGAGAGAGCAGCAGGGGAGAGACAGCAAGGAGAGAGAGAATCCCAAGCAGGTGCTGCACAGTCAGCGCAGAGCCCAACTCAGGGCTCAATCTCATGAACCGTGAGATCATGACCTGAGCTGAAACCAAGAGTCCGACACTTAACCGACTGAGCCACCCAGGTGCCCCCAAAAGTAGCCTTGAAAAAGGAAAAGCTCACAGTTCGCTGTGCCCCAAAATCTGAGCTATAGACTTGAGTCTGAGAAACCCACCCTGGAGGTTCAATGCTATCGCTCCCACCCAGGGCCTTCGAGCTCTGGGGCAGCCCCTCAATTTCCAGGGGTCACCCAAGCGGTAGAACGTGCTTGTTCAAGCTGCTAGAGAAAGAAAACGCAGAACTTTGGAGTTCCTACGGAATGTGAGTGAGAAGTGCCCCTTCTGGCCCGTCCTGCCCTCCTCATGGCGGGGCGGCCCCAGGAAACGGCTGCCATCTGAGGCTTGAAGGAGAGGCCGAGGGCAGGTGTCTGCCCCTCCTGCTGCTTCAGGGCTCATGTCCCTCGGTCTGGGTTTTACAGTTTGGGGGCCTTCCCCCAGCCTGAGGTTCAGATGTGGCCCCCCTCCCAAGGGCCAGCCCTCCATCTCTTCCTCCGTCCCCCTGATTCCACCAGGTTCCTAGAACTTCCAGAATAAGACTCATTTGAGACCCTCTGCCCACGTGCACCCAGGAAGGCACTGGGGCGCACCCGCTGCCTCAGCCCCCACTTGGCAGCTCAGTTATACACTGAGGTCCCACAGGAGAATGCATCTGAATAGACATTTCTTCTCATCCTTAGCAAACAGAAGGACAAACTGTAAACCTGACCTTGTGTCCTGTTCGTACCTCAAATGGGCTGGCCATGGGACTTGCCCAAAGCCAGCAGTTTGTGATAGGGGCAAGACGCCCAGCCACCCCTCCTGCCCTTCAGCATTCAAAACACACCAGCTGAGGGCCACCCTGGGGGCTCAGTCAGTTAAGTGTCCGACTCTTGATTTCAGCTCAGGTCATGATCTCACAGTTCATGGGTTCGAGCCCTGGGTTAGGCTTTGTGCTGACAGTGCAAAATCTGCTTGGGATTCTTTCTCCCTCTCTCTCTGCCCCCTCCCTCCCTCTCAAAAGTAAACAAAACTGGGGCGCCTGGGTGGCTTAGTCGGTTAAGCGTCCGACTTTCGCTTAGGTCATGATCTCGCGGTTCGTGGGATCGAGCCCCGCGTCGGGCTCTGTGCTGACTGCCAGCTCAGAGCCTGGAGCTTGTTTCAGAGTCTGTGACTCCCTCTCTCTCTGACCCTTCCCTGCTCACACTGTCTCTCTCTCTCCTAGAAATAAAACATTAAAAAATTTTTTTAAAAAAAATAAAATAAACAAAACATAATAGGCGCCTGGATGGCTCAGCTGGTTAAACATTCGACTTTGGCTCAGGTCACAATCTCATGGTTTGTGGGTTCGCGCCCCGTGTCGGGCTCTGTGCTGGCAGCTCAGCCTGGAGCCTGCTTCGGATTCCGTCTCCCTCTCTCTCTGCCCCTCCCTCATCCATGCTCTGTCTCTCTCTCTCAAAAAAATAAACATAAAAAATTTTTTAAATAAATAAGACATTAACACACACACCAGCTGAGAAAGTGCACAGAAGTCAGGCCTTGGGTCAGGCCGAGTTGCAGTCCCAGCTCTGCCATTTTCTGGAACTCCGCCTCTTCTCTCCTGAGGCTGTTTCTTCCTGTGCCAAATGCAATGACCCCAGCTTCACAGAGGCAGGGCCCTTGGGGTACCAACTCCAGTGACCCACTGTGACTGGTCGGCTGGGGGGGTTGCTAAGACTTGGTGCAGGGAGCCTAGCACCCCACCCAACTCCCAGAACAAAGCAGGCAGGACCCACCCTTCCCCAAAGCAGCTTGCAGACCGGGTGGCGCCCAGGGGCCAGAGGGATGGTGGCCAAGGGGGCTCAGGGCCTGGCTTCCTGTGCCCCCAGAGGGATTGATAATTATAAAACCACGTGGGGCTGCAGCTGCGGGGAGCGTGGGAGCCCCCATCGTGTGTTAGAGTCGCACAGACAAGGTTTTTGGAAGGAAAAACCAGGATGATGAAATCACCATATGTCCAGCCATTTGGAGCTTTGGACTTTTCAAAGGACACACCCCTGGTGTGCTGGGGAGGGCGGGAGAGTGGGCATGTGGGGCGGCCAAGACTAGCTCGGGGAGTGGGGACCCTCGACCCCCCAATCTCTAGCAGCCCTTTCCCCAAAGCCAGCCCAATAGACACCCTGAAATAGAACCCGAGCTCCTGAGCAGCACCCGCCCCCACCCCCCCACCCTCTCTTCCTATCAGATGCGCCCCAGCAACATTGGTGGCCATTCTGTGTACCATTTGCCTCTTACACCTGAGCTGGGCAATTCCCAGCTTGTTCACGAAGACAGTGGCCCAGAGAGGGAGTGACTTGCCCAAGGCCACATGCCTGGTCAACAGTAGGCATGGCTGTGTGACCCCGCAGCCAGCCTCTCCTTTTTCCCTGGCTCTCTGTCTGGGGAAGGAGTGGGTCACTGCCTCTGCTGTGGCCAAGGGCAAGGGCAGTCTGCCGCTCTAGTTAGCCCTTCAGGACCATCTGCCGAGAGAGTCTTCCTGAGCAGGGCTGGGAGAGGCTCTTCCTCTGAATCTCACTCGACCTTGGGGAAAGGGGAGCCACGGACCAGGCCTGGGACACCCAAGATGTGGCTGTGAATGCAAGGGACCCTGGAGCCTGTCTTGCTTCTGGTCCCCTCCCGGACCCAGAGGGCGGTGCTCTGGGGGTCGAAGAAGCTGAGTTCTCTGCCACTTCCCTGGGGGCCCGGGGGGCGGGCCTGAGTCTCGCCATCCAAGGCCCTTCACAGAAGTCTATGTCAAGTTCACTGCAGTTTGGCTTTCCTCGCCCCCTGGCCCTGGCATCGGGCATCTGGATGCTGCTACACCCTGCCCCTCCCCAGCCAGGCACTAGTCGGCCTGAAACCTTGATAAGGAGGGAGGTCTGGCACCACCCCCGTCCTCCCTCCCCAGCCTCAGGTATTAATCTATTAAGGGAAGGTAATAATAACCCCCTCCTTGTGAAGATAACAGATCCACAGATACTTTGAAATGCTAAGGAGCACCATAGGGATGTAAGGGTGATCTGCAGATCTGGGATCTACGCCCCACAAGGCTGGGTGAGAGATAGTGCACTTCAGTATCAAAGGGACTCAGAGGGGGGAAGAGTAGGAGGGAAGCAGGTGGCCCCTGCCCCGGGGCAGGTCTCCCACAGGCAGTGACCAAGAAGGCAGTGGGGAAGAGGGGAAAGTGGGTGTCTCCTCTTCAGAGCTGAACACCCTCCGAGCTGGGTCAGGATCCTGGCCCCACACAGGGCCCCCTGGGACACGGTCTCTGCGGCCCTGGGGGGTCTGGCTCACAAGCTCACAATCCACTGGGCAAAGCAGCGCCGCGTGCAGGGCTGGAGAACAGGATGCTTGTGGAGGTTGGAGCAGGTTAGGCACAGACTTGAGTCTTGAGGGGCTTTCTGACCTTGGAGCTGCAGGGGAGTGGGCAGGGCGCCCCACCTCCCTGCTGCAGACAAGGAAACTGAGGCTGGGAACAAGGATGTGACAAAAGCAAACACAGGACCAAGCAGAATCAAGTACCAGATGGGCTGGGAGTGCCGAGTGCCAGTCCCAGCTCTGACCTTGGCAGGACCCACTTTTTGATGTGTGGGACTCGGTTTCCCCTCTGCTGTGCTATGTGGGGATGGAGTCTTCCCTTTTTTAAAAGATTTTTATTTTTTTAAGGTTCTTGTTTCTTTTTTTTTTTTAATGTTTACTTATTTATTTTTTAGAGCGAGAACACGAGCAGGGGAGGGGCAGAGAGAAAGGAACAGAGAGAATCCCAAGCAAGCTGCGCAGAGCTGGATGCGAGGCCCGAACTCACAAACTGTGCGATCATGACCTGAGCTGAAATCAAGAGTCGTTCGCTTCACTGACTGAGCCACCCAGACGCCCCAAGATTTTTATTTATTAAAGGTAATCCCTACATCCAATGTGGGGCTTGAACTTATAACCCCAAGATCAACAGTCGCATGTTTTACCAGTTGAGCCAGCCAGGCGTCCCTGTGGGGCTGGAGTTGAAGGACATAAGGATAGCCTTGCTGGGGGAACTCAGCATTCCCAGAGGCCTGGGGACTTGGCCAGGGGTCACACAGGCAGTGATCCAGGACCCAGAGGCCTCACCAGTTGGCCGGTGACTGCTGGCCCCTGGGGGCTGAGGTGGGCTGGGGGCAGGAACTCAGGATGTCCAAGAGCGGCAGCGAGAAGTGGCCCATCTTCCCACCCAGGACGCTTTCCGACCCCCTAGATCTCTAGGAGACGGGCCTGAGCAGCTGGCCCTGCTCTGGTCTCTGGCGCCCCCCTGTGGCCTGTGGTGGGGCAGGCCCCAGCCCTGCCCGGCCCCACGAGGAGGGCCCAGAATGCTCCAGGTGAGAAAACACCAGATACCCTACCCTCCACCCTCGCGGGGGACAGAGGCTGTGAGGAGATCCCCAGATTTGGGTTTGAAGCCTGCCTCCCTTCTCTCACCTGACTGACTTGGGTGAGACTGCCTGACTCCATGTCACAGACACAGGGCACCGGGAAGCCACAGAGCAGGTCTCTGAGGACACCAAACAGGAGACAAGTCAGAAAGTTCCCTTGTGTACTGCCAGGGAGGTTCAGTTCAGCTCCAGAGACATTCCCACCCCCCACCTCCCCCAGCGCCTCCTCCCTCAACGCTGGCAACCTGACTGTCTGGACCCCAGGAGGTCCCAGTCTGAGGGGGGAGGCAAATTGCCAGAGATCTTTTAATGGAAGAATTTGTTGTCCAAAAGCAACTAAAGTGCCCCACCCCTTGAACCGTCCTCTTGGACAGGCCCACAGCCCAATGGCGTCCGGTCCAGCCCAGCTGGAGACAGCTGGGCAGAAATCAGAATGTCACTGGATAGAATCAGGCCCTCCCCTCTCCCACCTCCTCCGGCCCAGCTTTCACCTCTCCGTGGCTTGCCTCTCCTTAAAAAGCCTGTGGTGGAGTGGCCAGCCCAGCCCCACTCC
Source organism: Hyaena hyaena (assembly GCF_003009895.1). Classification (NCBI taxonomy): domain Eukaryota; kingdom Metazoa; phylum Chordata; class Mammalia; order Carnivora; family Hyaenidae; genus Hyaena; species Hyaena hyaena. Next base: position 608,845 of record NW_024080881.1, on the reverse strand, counting down.
AGGGTCTCCTCAGCCTCTCCATTCACGTTCGTCCTTCCCAAGCCTCAGTGTGTCCATCTGCCAAATGGGTGTAACCATCCCTGCCTCGCCTACTTGCCTCCCAAGTCGGCTGTAACGACACAAATAAAATGATATCAGAAAGTAGCAAGGTTCCCCCCACTACCTCTTGCGGGGTGTTGGGGGGGGGAGGGGTGTGTGCCAAGCGCGGCCCGCATCCCAGGGAGAGAGGGGACTACAACTCCCATCCTCCCATCCGGCTCTGGGGTCGCGGGCGTCTCCAGCCCCCTCTCCCAGGGGGTTGAGGGAAGTTGCACTGCCCCGGGCACCCCCCACCTCGGTAAGGCTGGTTCTGGGGCCACGCGGAGACTTAGGTAGCCTTCCAGCGCCCCAGTGGGAGAACCCCCCCCCGCCCCACCTTGGCCCGGCCCAGCCTGGGAGTTTACTCTTCGAGACCCGCCCCCCCACTTCCTGGCGGAGGGTATGGCCCGCCCCCGCGCGCCTCCGCCCTCCCACCTTCACTTCCAGTAGCGTCTCCCATTGGCCGGCGCTCACCTGCCCGTCCGTCGGGGGGCGGGGCAGAGGGCGGGGCAGAGGGCGGGGCGCGACGCCCAGGTGTGGGCGCGCAGGAGGCCGCGGAGGAAGGTGACAGCGGGGAGGGCGGGAGGGGTGGGGGGAGGACGCGCTGACGACCCGCGGACGGACGGACGGACGGACGGACCGACGGGCGGGCATGCGGGCGGCCTGGCTCTAGCCCGGGTGCGGGGCTCCGGCCGCAGCTATGGAGCGGCGGCTGCGCGCGCTGGAGCAGCTGGCGCGGGGCGAGGCCGGCGGTGGCCCCGGGCTCGACGGCCTCCTGGATCTGCTGCTGGGGCTGCACCACGAGCTCAGCAGCGCCCCCCTCCGGCGGGAGCGCAGCGTGGCGCAGTTCCTGAGCTGGGGTGAGTGGCCTGGGCTGGACCGAGGTGGGGTGGTCCGAGGGACACCACGCCGGGGACCCTCTCCCCCCCACACTCTCCCTTCTCCCACAGACCTTCCCGCAGGGAGCGTGGGCACCCCCACGGGTTCCCCGCGCAGAGCCGGTCCTGGCCCTGACACGTGCCACTGGCCCCCTTGGGCCCTACCAGATGGCTGCCCACCTCACCCTCACTCAGATTCACACACACTCCTTCCCACTCACAGAACAGGCGTGTGGACACAACACACAACTTACAGGGAAACACACAAACTTGGTCCCAAGCATAGACCCCAGGCACGTGTGCTACAGAGTCATGTCAGGGACCCCTCGCTCTCATGTCAAACCTCATGACCCTTGAGAACAAACAGTCACACTCGCAGACCCTTGTGTGTGTCACCCACTGACACACATGCTTCCTCAGTCTCCCACGTACTGCACAGACACGCTGAGATACATACAGCTCAAGGAGAGGCCCCGGGAGCCCCCTACTTCACCCTGAAGACCACCCGCGCCACCCTGGCTATCGTAGTACGCACTTGCCTACCTCCACTCACAGATCCTTAGGCATTGCACGCCTGGCAGACACTCCCACAGACACACGCTTCTGTCTCTCTGCACGCAAGACCACCCCACACTGGGCACAGGAACCAACCTCAGCCCCTTTGTCTGTGCCAGCCGCTGGCCAGGCTTCCTGAGGTCTGTTTCCCAAAGCCAGGGAGGGGGACCTAGGGGTGGGGGTGGGGGGGGAGGTGGGTCGGCACTCCTTCCGGGTTGACTCATCAGAGTCACCGGAAGTGGCCGGCCTGGAGTAACCCTCAGCCCAGTGTGGGCACCCGCACCAGACCCAGGCCTCCCTGGTTATGTCCAGCCAGCCCGTTGGGGGAGGGCTTATGGGCCTGGCCCGGAGAGCCGGGTGAGGCAGGTAGGTGCCCAGTAGGTGCCCAGCATTCCCAGAACTCCTTAGCTCTGGGCAGGCGCAAGTCCTGGCCTGGCCTGCTCGGGGGTCTGTAAGACATGCCCCCAGCCCACCTCCTCCAGGGTGAGGGCAGCCAGGAAGCCCCTGCCTCTGGTGTCTGCCACTGTCCCCAGGACCCCTGCACCTGATTCATGTGTATCTGACCGTGTTGTCATCACCTGCTCTGACGCCTCCGCACACGTATGTGTGTATGTGTGTGTGTGTATGTGTGTTTGCACACACATGTGCTCCTCCCTGACTGGGACCCCAGCATGGGGGCCTGTCTGTTGACATCTCCCAAGTCAGGACGGTGACTCACTCTGCTCCTGCTCCAACTTGTCCCTTCTCCTGCCCAGAGCCCCCGTTCCCTGTGGCAAGGCGAGGGGACCGGGCAGCCTGTCCCGGGAGCCTGGAGCCTCCTGACCAAAGCCCCGGGTTTTGGTTCCTGTCTGGCCGATAGGGAGCCACCCTGGGCTCAGTCCCCGCTTGGGGCCCCCTGGCTGCTCTGCCCAGCTGCACACACAGACCTGGGAAAGAGAGAATTAATTTCAGTAATGAGGCTCCCACAGCACGCCGGCTGCGGGGGTTCTGCCTGACAGACCTGTGGAGCAGCTCTCTGTCCCACCCCCGGACCTGCCCAGCTGGCAGGGAGTTTACCTGCTGGCAGGGGGAAACTGAGGCGGGGAGCCAGGCTGCAGCTACCCTCAACGCTTACCAGTCGCTCTTGTCTCCCTAAGTTTCCAAGCTCCGCTCCCCTCCCCCCCAGGCCTGTGGCTTCTCCTGGAAAAGGCCTGGGAGTGGCTGGAGATGCCCCTAAAGGGCGTATCAGGGACTTTGAGGGGAAGAGCTTCTTGGCCAGGTCAAGGCCAAGTCCACAGAGGGAGGCAGGGCCTAGGGCTGTTGGGCTGGTCAGGCCTGGAGGAGATCTGGAGTGTTCACCCCTTCGGGTGCCAGCGTCAGGCACCTGGGAAAGGCTTTTTTTTTGGCTCTGTTGGTGAGTCTCATGAGAACCCGGGCAGACCTATTTATGCCTCCAGACTGAGAGCGCCCCACACGGGGAGGGGGAGCACAGAGGTGTCCTCCCAGGGCCCTGCAGAACCGTACCTGACCTGTCCTCTGGGGCTGCGCCCCAGCCTCACGCCCAGCCAGGGTCCTCTGTGCCTACAGGGTCCCAAGACCAGGGCTCGTGGCTCCCCAGTGGCAGAGAAGCCTCTCTGGGGACAAGGAATGTTGCCCGTCCAGTTTCCCAAGACAGGCCCAGGCCTGGTCCTGAGAGGCGCCAAGAACTGGGAGCCGAGGGTGGGAATGGTATCCCCTTCCTCCCCGGGTGACCTGGTCAGCCAGGGTCAGCCTGCAGGCAGGGAGGGACTACAAGTTCCGTCAGGCCCTGGGATGAGGCCACTTAGAGTCTGGGGACACGTTCAGGGAACTGTTGATTTTAGGAGGTCCGGGGGCCAGGTGGTCAGCAAAGCCCGGACCCCCACCTTCCACACTTCCTCCTCATGACTGAGGGGGCTGCAGCCCCTTGGCCAGAGGCCGCCCCTGCCCTGGAGGGGGGGTTGTGGCTCCTGCTTTCCCCAGGTAAGAGAGGGAGCTGGCCCTCCGCCGTAGTTCCCTGAGCCCCACTCTGTGTCCCTTCAGCCGGCCCCTTCGTAACAAAGGTGAAAGAGCTGAGGCTGCAGAGAGATGACTTTGAGATCTTGAAGGTGATCGGCCGGGGAGCCTTCGGGGAGGTGAGCCAAAGGCTTGGGGCAAGGTGGGAGGAGGGGCTTCACACCCGGGCAGAGCTGACCCGGGTGCTTCTTGTGGCCTCAGGTCGCCGTGGTGAGGCAGAGGGACAGCGGGCAGATTTTTGCCATGAAAATGCTGCACAAGTGGGAGATGCTGAAGAGGGCCGAGGTCAGTTTGGGGCCCGGTGGGACTTTGGCACCCTACAAACGGGCGGAGGAGAGGGAGGGTGCGCTGCCTGTGGGGTGTGCAGGGCATGCTGGGGGAAGAGGCAGGCGTGGCCGCTGGGACGGCCGAGGGTCCACCCCAACAACCACCATCCTCCCCTGTTGCTTCCCTACAGTAAGCCTTTCTTAGAAGCTGCTGTAGCTCCCATTTTCCTTACTGTAACACTGAGGCCCGGAGCCATAAAACACAGGCTCTGGCTCGCCCAGGCCACCTCTATCCAAGCTCCTAGACTTACTTAGTCCTCCTCCGCCCCCTGAGCTGGCGAGGAGGGCTTCCTGGGCTCTGATCGCACCCCGCCTCTGCCCCCCAAACCTGCTGCAGACTGCCTGTTTCCGGGAGGAGCGGGACGTTCTGGTGAAGGGGGACAGCCGCTGGGTGACCACTCTGCATTACGCCTTCCAAGATGAGGAGTACCTGGTGAGGGTACTCGGCAAGGTTGGGGGCTGTTGCCAGGGGACAAAGAAGGCCCTTGGGGGCCAGAGGTGCTGGGTCCAAGGAGAGGGAGACCCCTCCTACCAGGACCTAGAGGCTTCCACTGGCCCCCAACCACTGGGTCTGGAGTCCCTGCCTGGGCTCCGGCTAGGGGCCAGCTTCCCTAGAGCTGCTTGCTGGGAGATGGCCTTGCCTCTCCAGAGCCCCTCAGGACCACGGGGAGGTGGGTGGAAAGCAGCGCCCTGGCCTCCCCTCTGATTCTTGCCCCCCCCCCATCCCCACTCCCCTCCCCCCCCCATCCCATCCAGTACCTGGTGATGGACTATTACGCCGGCGGGGACCTCCTCACTCTGTTGAGCCGCTTTGAGGACCGCCTTCCGCCCGAGCTGGCCCAGTTCTACCTGGCCGAGATGGTGCTGGCCATCCACTCTCTGCACCAGCTGGGCTACGTGCACAGGTGGGGTCCCCAAAGCCCCTCCCGCCCTGCCCAGCCCCAGGGGAGAGCTCTAGGGACGGGCAGACAGTCGCTGAGAACTCACCAGGCCCTATGCTGGGCGCTTCATATGCCCGATGCCTTTGAATCCTCACACTCAAACCTTCACGTGATGGGGGCTGCTCTTGTCCCCACCTTACAGATGAGAAAGTCAAGGTTGGCATAGGTGAGCACCTGGCTTGAGGTGACTCGGCCAGTGGGTGACCGAGTCGTCATTTGCAGCAGGGAAGTCTGACTCGGGCGTCCCCCACCGCATACTCTGCTGCCTCCATGGGTCATCCTCATGGGTTCCTTTTCCCAAAGTAACCACCTTCTTCCTCCTTGGCAGCCAGGAGGCCTGGCCATCAGCCCTCCCCACCCCCACATGCATGCACACACACTGTTCTGGTGTACTCGCAGGAACGTGTGTGAGCATACACACTTATACCCCGGAATGTGCCAGAACACACGCAGGTCAAGCCCCTCTCTCTCCCTGCGCTTCCTCAGGGATGTCAAGCCGGACAATGTCCTGCTGGACATGAACGGGCACATCCGCTTGGCTGACTTCGGATCCTGCCTGCGCCTCAACAACAGGGGCATGGTGAGACCCCAGAGCAGGGGCAGGGGACACCCAGCCTGGGGAGCCTCCCAGGAGGGAGGGAAGAAGAAGGCCTGGGTCCAGGCCCCAAGTGGGGTCACCAGGCCAGCCGGGGTGGAGGGGTGTCAGGCCTAGACCTAGGCCTGTGGTGAGGGGCCATCAGGTCTAGCCAAGCCCAAGGCTGTTAACGGTGTCAATGCCCGCACTCCTAGGTGGACTCGTCCGTGGCAGTAGGGACACCAGACTACATCTCCCCCGAGATCCTGCAAGCCATGGAGGAGGGCAAGGGCCACTATGGCCCACAGTGTGACTGGTGGTCACTGGGAGTCTGTGCCTACGAGCTGCTCTTCGGGGAGACGCCCTTCTATGCTGAATCGCTGGTGGAAACCTACGGCAAGATCATGAACCATGAGGTCCGGCCACCAGGCTCTGGGGCTCCCGGAGGGAGGGCGGCAGAGTCCCGAGTCCTGTGGTTGGTGTGCTCGCAGGTGGGGGTGGGATCCTGCGCACCCACCTGCCCCCTCCACATACACCCCCACACAGGACCACCTGCAGTTTCCCTCTGACGCCCCTGACGTGCCGGCCAGTGCCCAAGACCTGATTCGCCAGCTGCTGTGCCGCCAGGAGGAGCGCCTGGGCCGCGGGGGGCTGGATGACTTCCGGAACCACCCCTTCTTTGAAGGCGTGGACTGGGAGCGGCTGTCAACCAGCACTGCCCCCTACATCCCTGAGCTCCGCGGGCCTGTGGACACCTCCAACTTCGACGTGGATGATGACACTCTCAACCATCCAGTGAGTTTGGGCCCCACTGCTGCGGTAGGAATGCTGCCTGAGCCTTGCGGGCTCTGGGAAACCTCCAGAGGTTCTCCAGAGCAGTTGCTGGGCCCAGGATGAGACCTTCCCACCCCAGAGGCTCATGGGAGTTATGGTTCACCTGGGCTGGTTTACCTGTGCTGAAGTGGGTTGTGACAGGTAAAGGTCCTTTAACCTCAAACCTCATCCTATTAGCCAGAAATTTTGTAAGGAGACTCCCAGAAGCACCTGGGAGGCTGTGACCACAAAGGCTCATGGGAGTTGTAGTCTGTTGGGGGGGGGGCACATCACCCACCTACGTTCCATCTGAGCAGGAAGAGGTCAGCACTCCCAGTCCCGGGGCATCTTCTGGATCTTAAGCTTCAGCCAGGAGCTGTGCCTGTTGAGTCTGACCCTCCTTCCCCTCCTTCTGCAGGGGACCCTGCCCCCACCGTCCCATGGGGCCTTCTCGGGCCACCACCTGCCATTCGTGGGCTTCACCTACACTTCGGGCAGGTGAGTCTAATCCTCACATACCTAGTAGGAGGCTGGGAGCTGCCTGGCCTGGGCAGGTAGCCCACTGGACCCTCGGAAAGGAGCTAAATGGCCCGCCTGTTGCCTGGATGTGACAGGTGCTCAGATAACAGGCTCTGAGTCCTCAGAAAGACATCCCCCATGTCCTGAAATTCTGGTGAAGCCAGGCCTATGCCCCTTATGGGACCTGTCCCAGCATGTGCCCCTTAGAGGACCCTCTACAGTAGGCTGAGAGTGTTGTGAACTTGGAACCAGAGGCCTAGAGTTGAAACGGCCCCTCCCAGTCCCCGAGCCACATTCTCTGCCTCTGTAAAATGGGTGGGATGATCTAGTTCCACGTGAGGGGCTGTCCCGAGACCACAGTGAGGTCTTGGGTGAGGAGATGTTCTGAGGTTTTGGAAGCAGGTATCTGACCTGTACTCCGAGCGCCCACCGTGTGCCAGCGGTCAACTGGCCCAAATCCCTAAGTCCTCTTTACTGTCCTTGGAAGAGGGCCTCTTATCCCCTCCATTCTCCTGTGAGGAAACTGAGGCTCAGGTAGGTTAGGTTCACACAGCCCATAAGGGCCAGGGCTTGAACCTAGGTTGCGGAGGACCTCAGGGTGCTGCCCACGGGTATTCCGGGGGCAGGGTCTGGTCTGGTTCGTTTCTTCCAGCACAGAGCCCAGGGCTGCATACAGAGCTGGGGCGCGGTGGGTGTTGCTTTGATAAATGAATGACCGGCTGCAGGAGGACGGAGGAGCCTTTGCGGGGTGGGGTTCCCTCACACGTGTTGCCCTGCGCTCCCCAGCCCGGGCCCTGAGAGCAGCTCCGAGCAGTTGGCTGTCCTAGAGCAGAAGCTTCGTTGCCTGGAGCAGGAGAAGATGGAGCTGAGCCGGAAGCTCCAAGGTACGGGGGGAGCCAGCTGGGCCAGGGCGGGGTGGGTCCCACCCAGGACTAGCTGCTCACCCATGGGTGCCCCCCACCCCTGCAGATGCCCTGCCCGTCTCCTCGGACCATCAGGAGCTGGAGCGGCTACAGAAGGAAGTGCAGGCTCTACGGCACAGGCTGGCAGGTACCCACCCCCTCCCCTCACCCTGGAGGCTGAGCTGCTTGCCCAGCATCCAACCCGGGTTCCAATCCTGGCCCTCCTCTGTGGATGAGGTGTGACCTTAGGGAAGTACCTTAAGCTCTCCGAGCCCGCACGCAGACAGTGAGCCGAGGAGACCCTCTCCCCAGGCTGTGGTGGGGCCTCTGAACATGGAGTGCCTGGCTGAGGCCGGCAGTTATACGTGGGCCTCAGTGACAATTCCTGGCAGAGACACCGAGGGACAGCGACACCCCTTTATCCCAGACGGATGGCGGTAGCCCAGGCCGGGACTTGGTGGACCTACGGCAGGAGAGGGACCGGCTCCTCCAGGTGAGGGCCTGATGGGGTGGCTGGGCGGCCCCAGGGCTCCCCGGTGAGGAGGTCCACGCCCTGACTGCAGGCCTTGCCCTCCCCGCCCCCACCCCAACCCCCCAGGAGCTGGCTGAGGCTCGGGTAGGGCTGCAGGCACAGGCACGGGAACTACGCCGAGCCCAGGAGCGGCAGGAGGAGCTGCTCCAGAGGCTGCGGGAGGCCCAGGAGCGAGAGGCAGCCACAGCCAGCCAGAGCCAGGCCCTGAGCTCCCAGCTGGAGGAAGCCCAGGACACCAGCAGGAAGGTGAGGGGCGGGGGCGGGTGGGGACAGCAGCAGAGGCGTGCCCCTGTGAAGCCCGGTGAGGCTGGCGGGGGCCAGGGAGCTCAGTGCTGGCAACACCACGCGCCTCTGCACCCCCACCGCGGCTGGCTGAGGCCTGAGGAGGGGAGGACGGTGGGATGGGCTCCCTTGCCTGCCGTGGCTGGCAGGGGGATGGGGGGCCGAAAGTCTGTAGCGAGGTGGGCAGAGGGTTGGGGGGGACAGGGTCAGCAACGGTTGCCTCTGCACCTCGTCACAGCTGCAGGCCCAGGTGGCCACCCTATGCCGGGAGATGACACAGCTCAAGAGACAGCAGGAGCGAAGTCTCGAGAAGGAATCTTTCCAGGTCAAGGTAGTGAGATCTTACCCTCTTCCAAGGGGCGCTTCCCTTGGCCTGAGCTCCTCAGGGCTCTCGGGGCCAGGCCTTTGTCCCACGGGTAGAGAGGGCCATAGCTTCTCAGGGCCCTGCCCTGACCCCTCTCCGTGTCCCTCAAGGCCATCCACGCCGCCTCTGAGACCAATGGCACGGAGCTGCCCGATGGCAGGCCTCAGGAGGCGCAGCTGAGGAAGGAGGTGGCGGCCCTGCGCGTGCAGCTGGAGCAGGCCTGCGGCCACGGGTGAGCCAGGCAGCCGGGGCGGGGCCTGGGCTGGGGGCCTGGGCCGGGGGCCGTCAAGTCATCTGCTCTCCCCCAGGCTGAGTGGGAAGGAGGAGGCTCTGTGCCGGCTTCAGGAAGAGAACCGGAGGCTGAGCCTGGAGCAGGAGCGGGTGAGCAGGGCAGACGGAGGGCGGACATCCTGACGGGCGGTGGGACAGATGTGGGAGCTGGTAGGGCGGGTGGGCCCGGCGGCCGGGGTCTCAGGGCAGGCCGTGTCCCCGGCCCTGCAGCACCCACAGGGTAAACAAGGGTGGCCCCAGGTGGGGCTCGGGGGTGCTGGGCCCCCCCGGGGACTGACCCATCTTGCTCCTGGCCCCCCAGCTGGTGGAAGAGCTGGAACGGGAGCAGCAGAGCAAACAGCAGCTTGAGGGTGAACGGAGGGAGACGGAGAGCAACTGGGAGGCCCAGATTGCCGACATCCTCAGCTGGTGGGTGCGGGGGGCTGGCGGGGAGGGGCTGGGCCCGGTCAGGGCCGAGGGCCCAAGCCATGACTCGGAGCCCCCTGTCCCAACCAGGGTGAACGATGAGAAGGTCTCAAGAGGCTACCTGCAGGCACTGGCCACCAAGATGGCCGAGGAGCTGGAGTCCCTGAGGAACGTGGGCACCCAGACGCTCCCCACGCGGCCGCTGGTGAGCCCTGGAACACCCCGGGGCGGGGGTATCGGCAGCCTCACCTGGCGGGTGGGGACACTGAGTTCACAGAAGATCAGCGGGTCATGGGCCAACCTAGGGCCTGGAGCCTGGCCAAGTGTGTGGCCAGCAGTGTACTCAGGTGGGAGGGGCCTCTGAGGCAGCCAGGCCCGGGGGCATCTTATGTGGGTGCCCCGTGGCCGCCAGGACCACCAGTGGAAGGCACGGCGGCTACAGAAGATGGAGGCGTCGGCCAGGCTGGAGCTGCAGTCGGCGCTGGAGGCCGAGATCCGGGCCAAGCAGAGCCTGCAGGAGCGGCTGACGCAGATGCAGGAGGCCCGGCTGCAGGCCGAGAGGTGAGGCCCAGGCAGGCCCTGCAGAGGGGGGCTTGGGACCCACGCGGGGGCCTATGCTGAGCCCTCAGCGGCTTCTCCCCCAGCCGTCTGCAGGAGGCCGAGAAGCAGAACCAGGGCCTGCGGCAGGAGCTGGCTTTGCTGCGGGAGGAGCTGCAGGCCCGTGGGCCAGGGGGTAAGTGGCCGTCGGCACGCCTGGCCTGGAGCAGGTCCCCAAGGGGAGTCCTGTGACAGCCTGCAGGACTGTGGAGATGAGAGTCTGTTCTAGACTCTGCCACTTACCCACGTGTCGCCCAGCACCTGCTGTGTGGGTACCTACCACAGCCTGCCGTCATGTCCCCATCTTACCGAGGTGGAAACTGAGGCTCCTGCCAGCCCCCAGCTCCCCAGGAACAAGTGTTGGGGCTGGGCCAGGGCCCCCACCTCCAGTGACCTGTGCTCTCTCTCTGCAGACACTAAGCCCTCAAACTCCCTGATTCCCTTCCTGTCCCTCTGGAGCTCAGAGGTAAGGGCTTGCATGCAAGGGCTAGTTGGGAGGAGTCCCGGGCAGAAGCCAGGGGCCTTGATTCCCATACCTCCCTTCCCCTCCCACCCCACCCCTCCCCAGAAGGATTCCACCAAGGACCCTGGCATCTCAGGAGAGGCCCTGAGGCCCGGTACAGAGCCCGAGCTGAGGCCGGAGGGCCGCCGCAGCCTGCGTCTGGGGGTGAGGACTGGCCCAAGTCCTGTATTTGGGGGGGTGGGCGCTGCGCTCTGCCTGGGCCCTCCTCACCCGTTGGCTTGCCCCCCTCCCCTGCAGGCTATGTTCCCCAGAGTACCCGCTGCTACCACCGCTCCCGCAGAAGGTCCTCCTGCAAAGGTCTGCACCGAGAGGGGTGGGGCGGGGCAGGGGCGCTGAGCCATTCTGTGGGTCTCCCAGGACCTGCTTGGGTCCATCCTCGTTCATGAGTCCTGGCTGGCAGGCCACCCCCGGGACAGTGGCAGTGAGTCTGAGTGCTGTGACAGACTCGCTGGGGCTGGGTTCATGCTGTCGCTGCCTCATTCCCTGGTCCCACCTGACACCTCAGGGGGACCTCGGGGGTGGGACCCAGGGCCCTGGGAGGGCGTGGTCAGGCGTCTGTAACCAGCATGTCCCCCCTGACGCCAGCCCGGCTCACACTCTCTGCGACCCCGGAGCTTCCCATCCCCCACCAAATGTCTCCGCTGCACCTCGCTGATGCTGGGCCTGGGCCGCCAGGGCCTGGGCTGTGACGGTGAGACCCCTACCCCCACCCCCCACCCCCCCACACGCACGCCTGCCTCCCACGTGCCGGCCCCAGTCCCCTGGAGGAGGGAACGAATGGCCTGGCCCCTGACAGGTGCAGGCTCTCCTCTCAGTCTGGGCCTCATCTCCCACTGCTCAGTTTGTGTGTGTGTATTTTTTTTTTCTCACTTGATGGGGAATTGGTGACAGTCCAGGCGCCACCACAGCCTTAGGGCAGCGGGGACCTGAGTCCTGGTTCCGGGCTGCCCCCGCCCAGCCTCACACCATCTGCCTCTCCTGCTTTCTCCACAGTCTGCGGTTACTTCTGTCACTCAGCCTGTGCTCCCCAGGCCCCGCCCTGCCCCGTGCCCCCTGATCTCCTCTGCACGGCCCTGGGAGTGCATCCCGAAACGGGCACAGGCACAGCCTACGAGGGCTTCCTGTCGGTGAGCTGGGGCTAGGGAGGGGGAGGCCGGCACGAGCGGGCCGAGAGCCTGGCGGGCCCTCCCATGCCTGCCTTTCCCACAGGTGCCACGGCCCTCGGGGGTCCGGCGGGGCTGGCAGCGGGTGTTTGCCGCCCTCAGCGACTCCCGCCTGCTGCTGTTCGATGCCCCTGACCCACGGCTCAGCCCGGCCAGCGGGGCCCTGCTACAGGCCCTGGACCTGAGGTGGGTGCCGGGCAGTGGCAGGGGACAAGGGATGGGGGGGGGGGAGGCAGCCAGGGGCAGTGTGACCTCTGACCAGCTCCATGGACCTCCCAGGGACCCTCAGTTCTCAGCCACTCCCGTCCTGGCCTCTGATGTGATCCACGCCCAGTCCCGGGACCTGCCACGCATCTTTAGGGTGAGTCCGCCCTTGCGTGGCCCTGCTCCAGCCACTTCTCTCTGTCTCCTTCTCCACGGCTGCCCTCTTCACGCACACACGTCCCACCCCCATGACCCCCACGGGGGCGGCTACAGTAGCCTCCAAACCACAGCACCGTGTGCTTTCTGCATGTGAAGGTTTAGGACCTTTCCGTGGCTTCGCATCACCCTCTGGGTGCTCCTAACCGTGGCCTTGAGGCCTCACATTTCTGACCCTGCAGGCCTCTCCAGTCTCTCTCTGGAGCCTCTTTCTGCTCTGACCACACCTTGCTTTCTCCAGTTCCCAGAGTGCCCTGTAATCGTGGGCCCTTCACATCCTGTTTCCCCTGCGCAGCCCGGGCCAGCCAGCCCCCAAGATTCTCCCCAGCCTGGATCATTCCTGGTCACCCCCCTCATCCCTTGGGCACTAGCAGAAATGTCTCTTCCCCTGGGAGGTCATCTTTCATTCTCGGCCTGGGCTGGGGATGTCCAGTCCTTCTACCACAGCGCTGGTCCAGGGCCTGTCTGACCAGCCGGCTCCATCTGGCTCATCACCTGCCCTAAGGCAGCTCCTGGCGCTGCGCCGGGCCGCTCACACTGGTGCCAAGAATCACCAGCCGGTGGAGAGAGGGAGGGGAGTGGCTGGCTGGCTCCTGGCCCCCTGCCCTCCAGCCTGAGTCCCTGCCCACAGGTGACGGCCTCGCAGCTGGCGGTGCCCCCTGCCATGTGCACCGTGCTGCTGCTGGCAGAGAGCGAGGCTGAGCGGGAGCGCTGGCTGCAGGTGCTGGGCGAGCTGCAGCGGCTGCTCCTGGACACGCGGCCAAGGCCTCGGCCTGTGTACACGCTCAAGGAAGCTTATGACAACGGGCTGCCGCTGCTGCCCCACGCGCTCTGCGCCGCCATCATCGGTGAGCCACATGCTTAGGGGTGCATGGCCCTGGGCAGGCTCGGGGAGGAGCCTCTGCAGCCCCTCCCCTGGGCGTGGCTCTGTGGGCCAAGGAGGGGGCAGGGGGCTTGGCTTCTGCCACTCCGTTTCTCTAGGCCTCAGTTTCTCCTTTTTCTAAACGGGTCTCGAGTGAAAAGAGCAAAGGCTTTAGCAAGAGACAAATGAGGGTTCCGGTCCCGCCTCTCTTACCAGCAGCCCGGTGACCACAGGGAGTCTGGAGGTGGCAGAGCCTCACACTCTCTCCTGTGGGGGGACCTCCACGATGACATCCGGGGGAGAAGTGAGGGGGCAGTGCCTCCCAGCTTCCCCTGGCAGTGGCCGGGGCTCTGAGCCAGCGCCTGCCCTGGAGAGCTGGGGGCCTCCCCGTGCACTCAGACTGGGGGTCCCAGAAGGGATGGTGTGGCTCCTGCAGGCCCTGTGTCAGCCAGGAGCTGGGGGGACGCAGGCATTTATTGAGTAGGGACCGCCGTGAGCTGAACCCTCGCCCTATGTTGCTTCAGCCTCAGAGCAGCTCTGTGAGCAAGGACCTGTTACTATCCCCACTTTACATAAGGGGGAGCCAAGGCCCCAAGAGGTGACATGACGTACCCCAAGCCCCACAACTCAGAGTGGGGGCTTCTCACCTGTGGGCCTTCCCCCATTAGAGCCAGCCCAGACTTTGAGAGAGAACCGTCCAGAGATGCAGAGGGACAGTGTGATTGCGGAGAAACTGAGGCGCAACAAGTACAGGCGGACTGCGTGGTCTCCGGCTGCCCAGTGGCCTCCCCGACCCCTGATTTTCTCCCTCCCTCTCCTAGACCAGGAACGGCTCGCTCTGGGCACCGAGGAGGGGCTGTTTGTGATTCACTTGCACAGCAATGGTACAGGATGGGGGTCCACCCCGGGGGACGGGAGAGGACGGGCATGGGGCCGTTGTTCCCCCCACCTGCTGGTGACACTCTCCCTTGCCAACCCCGAAGACATCTTCCAGGTGGGCGAGTGCCGGCGGGTGCAGCGGCTGGCCGTGAGCCCCGCTGCGGGCCTTCTGCTTGTGCTGTGTGGCCGGGGCCCCAGCGTGCGCCTCTTCGCCCTGGCCAAGCTGGAGAGCGCGGAGGCGGTGGGCGCCAAGATCCCCGAATCTCGGGGCTGCCAGACGCTAGCAGCTGGCTGCATCCTGCAGGCCCGCACGCCCGTGCTCTGCATGGCCGTCAAGCGCCAGGTGCTCTGCTACCAGCTGGGCCTGGGCCCGGGGCCCTGGCAGCGCCGCATCCGGGAGCTGCAGGCGCCGGCGCCCGTGCAGAGCCTGGGGCTGCTGGGCGACCGGCTGTGCGTGGGAGCAGCTGGGACCTTCGCCCTCTACCCGCTGCTCAACGAGGCTGCACCTGTGGCGCTAGGGGCCAGTCTGGTGCCCGAGGAGCTGCCACCATCCCGCGGGGGCCTGGGCGAGGCCCTGGGCGCCGTGGAGCTCAGCCTTAGCGAGTTCCTGCTGCTCTTCACCGCGGCCGGGGTCTACGTGGACAGCACAGGCCGCAAGTCTCGCGTCCATGAGCTGCTGTGGCCGGCAGTGCCCACGGGCTGGGGTAAGGCCCATGGGGGACCAGCTTGGGTGGGGCCGGGCGCCTATGGTGTATCACACAGGTCAGCGGAAGACAGGGTCCTCATGCCTGACCACGCCCTGCTCTGCCCTCAGTGCACTGAGCCAGATCTTTCTCTTCCCTGTCTTTGCTCACACTCCTCCCCCAGCCTAAGCTATTCTTTTTGTAGCTGGCAAGCTCTTAACCACGTCCAGCCCCAATGCTGCCTCGGGGCTTGGGGCTGGAAGGCTCTCCGTAAATGACCACCATGATTTCTGTCATCGGCATTTACTGCTTTCAAGCTCTCCACCCCGCCTTCCCCCATCACTGGTTCTGTGTTCCTCTTTGCTCCCCCACCTCTGTGTTCAGACCTCTGCTCTTAGCACCTTCCTGTAATGACTGGTCTGGTACACGGGGGGCCTGCAGAATGCGCCAGACCTGGTTTCTTCATCACATCCTGCACCCAGCCCAGGGAAGCACACCTTAGGGGCTATGAGTGGAAGAATGAATGAGTGAGTGAGTGAATGAATGAATGAACGAATGAACGCATGAATGAACGAACAGAGCAGGAGTCCAACACTCTCACAGGTAACTGGTGTCGTGGCATGCGGGCTGGCAGACAGGGCTCCCTTCATAACCCGTGGCTCTTCTGGGGTTGGGCCTGTGGGTTGGGCTGGGCAGAGTGCGGACGTAGTCTGTAGGTATCGGAGTCAGACTGCCCTGGGCTAATTCCCAGCTCTCACTCATCACTGGGTGACCTTGGCCATTACTTAGCTCTGGGGTTACATTCCATCATCTGTAAATTGGGGATGATGGTACCACCTGCCCAGAGTTGTTTGGGAAATAAAGGGGGGAAAAATATGCCAAGTGGCTCGAACTATGCCTGGCATGTGAGTGCGCGGGATTGTGATCTCCGATTTGTTGTGGAGGTTGGGTGGGGCAACCTGGAGTCTTCGGAAGAAGGTCCTCTGGTTGGGCGAGGAAGTTAGGGTGCTGTGGCTGGGCACAGGGTGTTTCTGGGACACGGAGGCGGAAACAAGCCCGCGGCAGGGGTGCCGGACTCGCCAGGGGCCACACAGCACGGTGTCCTGTCCCACACAGGTTATGCGGCCCCCTACCTGACAGTGTTCAGCGAGAATTCCATCGATGTGTTTGATGTAAGGAAAGCAGAATGGGTCCAGACGGTGCCACTCAAGAAGGTGAGGGCCTGCCCAGACCCCCTCCCCCCAGCCCTGGACTGGGGTGCAGTCGAGTAGCATGGCTGACCTCTGTGCCTGGTGCCTCAGGTGCGACCCCTAAACGCAGAGGGCACCCTGTTCCTCTTTGGCACGGAGAAGGTCCGCCTGACCTACCTCAGGAACCGGCTGGCAGGTAGGAAGTGCATGTGCACGAGTATGGGTGTGTGTGCGTTCACGTGTGCATGTGTGACCCTGAGCTCCAGCCGACCGGGGCCCTGGGGACGCGTGAGCACCGTCCGGCCCTCTGCTGCTCCTACAGAGAAGGACGAGTTCGACATCCCCGACCTCACCGACAACAGCCGGCGTCAGCTGTTCCGCACCAAGAGCAAGCGCCACTTCTTCTTCCGCGTGTCAGAGGAGCAGCGGCAGCAGCGGCGCAGGTGCGCGTGTGCGGTGCACCGAATGGGCGGGGCCTCTCGAGCTTGGGGGCGGGGCAGTCCCGGGGGCGCGTCCGTGTCGGAGCGGGGGGGGGGGGGGGGGGGGGGGGGGGGGGGGGGGGGCGGAGGCGTCCCCTTCGCCGTCCCCTTTGCCGCCGCCCTACTTTCCCTCCGCCCGCAGGGAGATGCTGAAGGACCCCTTTGTGCGCTCCAAGCTCATCTCACCGCCGTCCAACTTCAACCACCTGGTGCACGTGGGACCCACGGACGGGAAGCCCAGCGCCAGGGATCTGCCCCGGGTGAGTTCTTTGGGACCAATCACAAGCCTCCCCGGAGAGGCTCAGCCAATCGTCGGCCTTTCCGACGCGCCTGCCGCAAACGCAGTGCTCTGCTTCCCTGGGCCGCGTGGATCTCAGCGCGTCCAGGCTGGGAGCCCACTGCCGTCCCAGCCCTTCTGTACTGTCCCCCCCCCACCCATCTCCTCCAGGCTCCAGGAGGGAAGGGCCGAGGTACCCGCGGCTCCGGCCCGCAGCGTCCCCACAGCTTCTCGGAGGCCTTGAGGCGGCCTGCCTCCGTGGGCAGCGACGGGCACACCGCAGACGCGGACTCTAGTAAGAACAGCCGCCCCGCCCCCACTGCCTCAGTATTCCCTCCCCAAAGTTTACACCCGCTTCGGACTCCTCGAATTTGATCCTCGATTTTTGTCCCCTTTCTCATCCCGCTCCCGGAGCAGTGAAGAGGAAGCCTTGGACATCTCTGTCCAGTGAGTCCGTGTCCTGCCCGCAGGGATCTCTGAGCCCCGCAGACTCCCTGATACAGGTGAGCGGGTGGGGGCTTTTCTCTCCTCTGTTAAGGGACAGGTAGCGCTGTGCTGTGCTAGGCCCTGCTCTGGGACCTGCAGCCAGAGAACAAGCCGAGCCCATCCCTGCCCTGGATCCTAAGGGAAGCCAACTCGCCCCACAGAGGGCCCCAGCAGAGGCCTAGAGGCAGGTTGGCCCAGGTGCAAATTTTGGTTCTGACTGTCCCAGGCGTGTGGCCCTGGGCGAGATGTCCAGTCTCCCTGAGCTTATTTCATCTATACAATGAGGGTATTATTTGAGATCATTATATAAGTGAGGGCTGTATGCGGTGATGATTACTTCAGCAGGGTGCCTGGCACGTGGGGGGAGCCCCACAGAAGGGGAGCTCTTTAGAGGCCCAGCCTGAGGTGGAGGGATCCGAGGAGGGAGCGGTCCACTCCTGCCGGGGACAGGGGAGACATAAGAGGAGCTGGGAAGGCCGCTATGCACCCTCCGACCACTTCTACAGTGTCACCAAGCCACTCAAATCCCTGGGGACTTGCCACATTCTTCCATACCCTCAGACCCTTGCCCCTGCTGTCCCCCTGCTTTGAATGTCGTTTTAGTAACATTCGGGCCACCCTCAAGGCCCTGCGCTAATGTGATCTTAGGGCCTGCTCCCTGCTCCCTCCACCCCTCCTTGTCAGTCCTGTGCCAGTGACTTTTCTCTGGATACTACCCCTCCCCCAGCCGTGGGCTCCTTGGGAGTGAGGTCAAGTTTGTCTTCTGCCTAACGTAAAGCATGTTTGTCGGCTGATGAAGAATAGAGTAAACGAACAAAGGGACTTTGATTTGGGGCTCAAGGGATATTAAGCCTGAGTTCCCTGAGTTCTTCCCATGTAGCCCTACCCCCATCTCATACCTGGCCTCCTCCAAGGGCCTCCCTGCAGCAGGGGATGGGTCTGGGGAAGGCCTCTGGGAGGCACTGGTCTGGTGAGGAAAGGGGCCTTCCTTCTGTTTCCCCCTCCAGGTCTCAGAACGGCCCCGGAGCCTGCCCCCAGCCCCTGAATCAGAGGGCTGCCCTTGACACCCTCTGGCAGGGCCCATCCCAGTCCCAGGACCGAGAGACGTGAGTGAGCAGAGAGCTTGAGGAACACCATGCTCCGGCTGGCCCGGGATGTGTGGGAATTCGGACTCAGGAAGGGCCTGGGCTGGACAGCGACTCAGAGGTTGGCCTGGGTTCCCAGGACCCAGGGGACCCGACTCCTAGCCATCATCCTGCCTTCCTCCTCGGCTCCCAGCCCCTACCTGTGCCAGCGACTGGGAATAGAATGGCCCCCTTTCTGCCCTGGGGGCCCCTCTGCCCCTGGAGTCCAGGGGTAATTGTGCCAAAGTTCTCCTTTCCGGTGCCAAGCTTCAGGATGCCTTAAGCAAGAGCCGGGGTGAGGGATGGAGAAGGACTGGGTCTCTGGCAGCAGGGGGGGGGGGGGGGGGGGGCGGTCTTGGGGGTCTTGGCTATGGACTGTCCAGCCCCTAGGTGAGGCCGAGCTGGGGCATACCCCAGTCTCTGCTCCAGGCTGAGGTAGGAAAGACAGACTCGGATCCAAAGGAGAGGAGGATGGGGCACCTGGCTGGCTCGGTCAGTAGAGCATGCGACACCTGATCTAGGGGGTATGAGTTCGAGCCCCGTGTTAGGTGTAGAGATTACTTTAAAAAATATTTTTAAAAAAAACTTTTTTCAAAGGAAAAGAAGATAGACAAGGGGCAGGGAGGATGTAGGTGAAGGAGACTGTAGGTGAAGGAAGTGAGAGACGGAAGTAGAAGAGACAGCACTAGCGGCTGGCAGAAGAGAGGAGGAGGAGAAGGAGGAGAGGGATAAAGGAGGAGCGGTGAAGAGGAGCGGAGAGCTGAGGGGAGCTGGTACACTACTGATAGACTGAGGGAGGGGTCTTTCTCTCTGGGGAGGAGCTTGACAGGGTTGGGAACAGAGAGGGACCCTGTGAGCCAACCAACGATGCATCTAATCCGCCCGGGGTTATGGGGTGTGGGAGACAATTCCTAGATAGGGACAGGACAGGGAGGGTATTTATAAAGGCTACTTGGTGGGAGACGGCACCTGATGGGGACCACTGGAGGGTCTCCAGGCACATTCTTGGCCCTTCCTGGAAAGGGAGGTGGTCCTTTTTCCCAAAGCTTCAACCACCTGTGTATTAGGGGTTCATAGGGGGCATTTTATTATTGATCATTGTCGCTATTATTGTTATTATATTACTATTTTTATTAAACATCCCTCTGCTGACAAGCAGGGGGCAAAATAAGTATTTATCTCCTCAAACGCCATATTCCCGGGAGGGATTGATCCTAATGCTCTGGGAGGCAGTACGAAACCAATAAAGACAACTTTTTAAGCTTCTGGCCTCCATGCCTGGCTCTGTTCTGCTGGCGTTCAGAAAATGGGGGGGGATCAGAGATGGAGGGAGCTATGGGGATGTCAGGGGCAGTACTGAGTGGTCTCCCCTGGATTTTCAGGAATCATACAACACATGCAAATGGGGAGAGTTTCGGAGCAAAGGGACAGTTTACGAAAGTGTGGGCGTGTCAATGGAACTCCGCCGAGGAGTGGCAGGTGGGAAGCTGGTACCGCCACCAGGCCACCTTGCAGGAAGAGGCAGTGGTGTCACCTGGCAGGAGCTGTGGCTCAGTAGGCCTTGGCTATGGCAGAGCAGAAAGGCAGCGAGTGCAGGGAACAAGTTCCTCATACCTCACTCTGCTCCCTTCCTCCGTCTCCTGCCTCCCTTCATCCAGACACCAGCAGCAGCAGCCAAGGACCCTAGAGCTCAGTTACTGCAGCCGGTGGAGGGCAGCCTTGGGGCACCGAGCTGGCGCCCTGAGACTCACGGCCAGCCCTAAATGGGGGAAAGTACCAAGAAAGGGCCCTAGTCTCACATCTAGTTGGAGACAGGGGTTGGAGGGTACCCAGGGAACTCTAGCCTTGAGAGTCAGACAACCTGAATTCTAGTCTAGCTGTGCGGTCACGGACAAGTTACCCGACCTCTCTAAGCCTCAATATTCCCATCTGTAAGTGGGGATCATAAAACCCACTTCATGGGAGGTCCTGGCAAGATTTTGGTGCAACGAGTGTAAAATGCCTTCAGCCCACTCAGGAAATGTTTGCTTCTGCCCACTGAGATGCAGAACCCCAAAGAGAGGGCCCAGAGCAGGGACGCTGAGGGCTCTTGCGAGCTACGGTCCCCAGCCGTCTTCTCCAAATTGGGGAACTGACTGCCTCCCAGATACCCAGCAATGACTGAGCCAAAAGGTTTTCACTTGTTTGAAAAATTAACTTTTGGGGCACCTGGGTGGCTGGCTCAGTCAGTTGAGTGTCTGACTTCGGCTCAGGTCACGATCTCACAGTTTGTGGGTTCGAGCCCCATGTCAGGCTCTGTGCTGACAGCTCAGAGCCTGGAGCCTGCTTTGGATTCTGTGTCTCCTCTTCTCTGCCCTGCCCCTGCTTGTGGTCTGTCCCTCAAAAATTAATAAATGTTAAAAAAAAATTTTTTTAAGAGAAAAATTAACTTTTTCCCAGTGTGCCTGACTGGCTCAGAAGGTGAAGCATGTGACTTTTTTTTTTTTTAATTTCTAGGAGAGAGAGAGACAGCGTGAGCAGGGGAGGGTCAGAGAGAGAGGGAGTCACAGACTGAAACAGGCTCCAGGCTCTGAGCTGGCAGTCAGCACAGAGCCCGACGCGGGGCTCGAACCCACGAACCGCGAGATCATGACCTAAGCGAAAGTCGGATGCTTAACCGACTAAGCCACCCAGGCGCCCCAAGCATGTGACTCTTGATCTCGGGGTTGTGACTTTGAGACCCACATTGGGCATAGAGGTTACATAAAAATAAAATCTTTAAATTTTTAAAAAAGTTTTTAACATTTATTAATTTTTAGTAGACAGAGACAGAGCATGAGTAGGGGAGGGGCAGAGAGAGGGAGACACAGAATCCAAAGCAGGCTCCAGGCTCTGAGCTGTCAGCACAGAGCCCAACGAGGGGCTTGAACCCATGAACTGTGAGATCATGACCTGAGCTGAAATCAGACACTCAACCAACTGAGCCACCCAGGCGGCCCAAAAATAAAATCTTTAAAAAAAAATCAGGGGTACCTGGGTGGCTCAGTCAGTTGAGCATCTCAGTTTTGGCTCAGGTCATGATCCCAGGTTTGTGGGAGCAAGCCCTGCATCAGTTGGGCTCTACACTGAGCACGGGGCCTGCTTGAGATTTTCTATTATCTCTCCCTCTGTCCCTTCCCCCCTGCTCATGCTGTCTCTCCCTCTCTCAAAATAAAGTAAAATAAAACAAAAATCTTAAAAAAAAACAAAAAAAAATGTATTTTCTCCCAATGCTTTGTTGACAAATTTCAAACCTACAAAAAGATCAAAAGAGCATGAGTGCCTTGTACTCTTCCCCTATACTCACCAATTGTTAACAGTTTGCTGCCTCTGCTTTACTGCCATATCTATCAATATCTACATATGTACGTGTATATGGCGTGTATTCTGCTACCATTTGAAAGTAAGTTGCAGACATCTTGAACTGAGCCCCTAAATACTTCAGGGACATCTCTTAGGAATAAGGAGCCACCAGAAGCCTCTGTTATTGTCTTAAGAGTTTTAACATTGATTCAACAATACCGTCTAATGACAATCTCATGGGATATACTGTGATCCCCACAAATTCACGTTGAAGTCCTAGCCCCAAATACCTCAGTACATGACCTTCCTATGAAACAGAGTCATTGCAGATGTAATTAGTTAAATAGTTCATGAAGGTAGGCACTGATCCAATACGACTGGTATCCTTTAAAAAGGGGAGAACTTAGGGACCCCTGGGGGGGTGCTCAGTTGGGCGTCTGACTTCAGCTCAGGTCATGATCTTGCAGTTTGTGAGTTCGAGCCCCACATCAGGCTCTGCTGACAGCTCAGAGCCTGGAGCCCGCTTCGGATCCTGTATCTCCCTCTCTCTCTGCCCCTCCCCCACTTGTGCTCTCTCCCTTCCTCTCAAAAAATAAACATTAAAAAAATTTTTTTAATAATAAACAGGGGAATCTGGGGCTGCCTGGCTGGCTCAGTCGGTAGAATATGCAACTCTTTTTTTTTTTCACTCTTTATTTTTGGGAGAGAAAGAGAGGAGAGAGAGGATGACAGTGTGAGCAGGAGAGGGACAGAGGGAGAGGGAGACACAATCTAAAGCAGGCTCCAGGCTCTGAGCTGCCAGCACAGAGCTCGACACGGGGCTCGAACCCATGAACACTGAGTTCATGACCTGAGCCAAAATCAGAGGCTTAACCAACTGAGCCACCCAGGCACCCCTAGAGTATGCAACTCTTGATCGTGGAGTCATGAATTTGAGCCCAACATTGAACACAGACTTTATTAAAAAAATTTTTTTGGGGGGCGCCTGGGTGGCTTAGTCGGTTAAGCGTCCGACTTTCGCTTAGGTCATGATCTTGGGTTCGTGGGTTCGAGCCCCGCGTCGGGCTCTGTGCTGACTGCCAGCTCAGAGCCTGGAGCCTGTTTCAGTCTGTGACTCCCTCTCTCTCTGACCCTCCCCTGCTAATGCTGTCTCTCTCTCTCTCTCCTAGAAATAAATAAATAAAAAAAAAATTTTTTTTTTAATGTTTGTTTATTCTTGAGAGAGAGAGAGACTGAGACAGAGCACGAGTGGGAGAGGGGCAGAGAGAGAGGAAGACACAGAATCCAAAGCAGGCTCCAGTCTCTGAGCTGTCAGCAGAGCCTGATGTGGGGCTCGAACCCACAAACTGTGAGATCATGACCTGAGTTGAAGTCGGCCACTTAGCCAACTGAGCCACCCAGGTGTCTCATAGAGTTTATTTAAAATAAAAACTTTTTTTTTAATTAAACAAGGGGGAACTTGGACACAGAGACACACACACAGGGAGAGGGCCACGTGACGATGCAGGCAGAGATCAGGGTGATGCTTCCACAAGCCGAGGCCCACCACAGATTGCCAGCAAACCCCCAGCAGCTGGGGAGAGGTCTGGACCAATTCCCCTCACAGCCTCGGAGGCAACTAGCCCTGCCCATACCTTGACCTCAGCCTTGCGAACTCCACATGGACAGACAAGACATTTCTGTTGTTTAACCTGCCTAGTTCATGGTACAATTGTGTCATAAATGTTCTTGATAGCACTAAAAAAACTCGAGTATTTCATTCTGGGTCACTCGTTGCATTTGGCTGTTCAGGCTCTCTGGTTTCCTTTAAGGAAGAGCAATTCCCTGGCCTTGTTTTTGTGGCCTCCCTGATATTAACATTTTCTTAAAAGTCCAGGCCAGTTATTTTTGTAGAGCAGCCTGTAATTTACATCTGTCTGATGGTTCCCCATTAAATTCATATTTAACTTTTTTGTCAAGAATATCACATAGATGGGGCACCTGGGTGGCTCAGTTGGTTGAGTGTCTGACTTTGGTTTGTGAATTTGAGCCCCTCATCGGTCTCACTGCTGTCAGTGCAGAGCCCGGTTTGGATCCTCTGTCCCTCTCTCTGCCCTTCCCCCCACCCCACTCATGCTCTTTCTCTCTCTCAAAAATAAAGAATATTAAAAAAAAAAAAAGAATATTACAGGGGCGCCTAGGTGGCTCAGTCAGTTAATCGTCCACCTTTGGCTCAAGTCATGATCTCGCGATTCGTGGGTTGCAGCCCTGCGTCTGGCTCTGTGCTGACAGCTAGCTCAGAGCCTGGAGCCTGCTTCACGTTCTGTATCTCCCTCTCTCTCTGACCCTCCCCTGCTCACGCTGTCTCTCTCTCTTTCAGAAGTAAATAAAAACATTTTTTTAAAGATTTAAAAAAAATTTTTTAAATGTTTTATTTATTTCTAGGAGAGAGAGAGAGAGAGAGACAGCATGAGCAGGGGAGGGTCAGAGAGAGAGGGAGTCACAGACTCTGAAACAGGCTCCAGGCTCTGGGCTGGCAGTCAGCACAGAGCCTGACGCGGGCCTCGAACCCACGAACCGCGAGATCAAGACCTAAGCGAAAGTCGGACGCTTAACCGACTAAGCCACCCAGGCGCCCCAAAATAAAAACATTTTTTAAAAATTAAAAAAAAAGAATATTACATAACTGATGCTATTTTAAATTAATTTTAATTACAATACTTTTTTGTAAATTAGAGGTGATTCCCCTTTGACTCTCTCCCTTCTCCCCATAAAGTTAGTTTATGTCCACTTTAAAAAAATATTTAAAAAAACAACAACTGAGGGTTGATGGAGGGGGCAGGGTGGGCACTGAGGAGGGCACTTGTTGGGATGAGCACTGGGTGTTGTATGTAAGTGATGAATCACAGGAATCTACCCCCAAAGCCAAGACTACACTGTCCACACTGTACATTAGCTAACTGGACAATACGTTATTTAAAAAAATACTACTAGGGACACCTGGGTGGCTCAGTTAAGCGTCTGACTTCAACTCAGGTCATGATCTCATGGTCCATGAGTTCGAGCCCCACTTCAGGCTCTGGGCCGACAGCTCAGAGCCTGGAGCCTGCTTCGGATTCTGTGTCTCCCTCTCTCTCTGCCCCTCCCCCACTCGCACTGTCTCTCTCTCTCTCTCTCTCAAAAATAAAATAAAAACATAAAAACTTTTTAAAAATTCTACTAAATATAAAAACAACAACGACGGGGCTCTTGGGTGGCTTCGTCAGTCAAGCGTCCGACTTTCGCTTAGGTCATGATCTCGCGGTTCGTGGGTTCGAGCCCCACATCGGGCTCTGTGCTGACTGCCAGCTCAGAGTCTGGAGCCTGTTTCAGTCTGTGACTCCCTCTCTCTCTGACCCTCCCCTGCTCACGCTGTCTCTCTCTCTCCTAGAAATAAATAAAACATTAAAAAAACAACAACAACACAACCTCCTTTGACCCTCTTCCCTCCCCCACCCCCAGCTGCCATCTTATTTTTCTCCTGTCTTTGCTGCAAAGCTCCCTGAAAGAGGTAGGGATTAGCACTGTCTCCAGTTTCTTTCCTCTCATTTTTCTTAAGCCCAGTAACTTCAGGCTTCTGCTCCCCAAACGGCTCTTCATGCGGCCGTCAGGAGTTCCCGCAGAGCCAAATCCGCGCTCAGCTTGCTGACTTATGAACGGTGTCTGACACTGTCAGTCCTACCTTTGCTTTGGTGAACGGTCTTCTGCACAGAGGCTCGTCTGGGTTTCTTCCTGTCTCTCTGGCCAATCTCCTCTGCTCGTTCCTCCTGGTCTCCTAATCTCTCTATGACGAAGTACCCCAGAACTCAGTCAGTGGTGATCCCTTCCCCATCTACTCTTCACCCAGCTCCGCCTAACATAATCATCACACACTGATCAAATCCAACTGATAAAAACCATGAATGAAGTTAAAGACTTTATTTAAAATTCACAAGTAGGGTTTCCAGGTGCCGTGTTTTTTTTTTTTTTAATGTTTATTTATTTGAGGGGGAGGGGCAGAGAAAAAGGGAGGAGAGAGAGACTCCCAAGCAGGTTCCTCACTGTCAGCTCAGAGTTAGATCCCATGAACTGTGAGATCATGACCTGAGCTGAAATCAATAGTCAGACGCTTAACTGACTGAGTCCCCCCCACCCCCCATGACTGGTTTGGTTTTAAAACTAAAAGTCCCAGGGGCGCCTGGGTGGCTCAGTCAGTTAAGCATCCAACTTCTGATCAGGTCATGATCTCCTGGTTTGTGAGTTTGAGCCCTGCGTTGGGCTGTGTGCTGACAGTGCAGAGCTTGGAGCCTCTTTCAGATTCTGTGTCTCCCCCTCTCTCTCTTTCTCTGCCTTCCCTCCCTTGCTTGCGCTCTGTCTCTCTCTCTCAAAAATAAATAAATATTAAAACAAAACTAAACAATAAACTAAAAGTCCCATACTCCTGAAGTGCCCTCAGTCCTGGGCAAACCAGGAAGATCAGCCACACGATTGCCCAGTTTTTCCACTAATGTCCTTTCTCTGTCCCAGGACTCAGCCCAGAACACCACATTGCATTTATTCATCCTGTCTCCTGACTCTCTTCTAATCTCCAACAATCTCAGTCTTTCCTTGTCTTTTATGACCTTGAAACTTTTGAGGAGTACTGGTCAGGTATTCTGCAGAATGTCCCTTAGTCTGGGTTTGCCAGATGTTTTCTCATGATTAGACTAAATTTATGGATTGGGGGCGGGGGGGAATACCCCCAGAGGTGAAGTAGGGCAGGAATTTGATCTGTTTTACTCACTGCTACATACCGGGTGCCTAGGACTGAGTGCCTGGCCCACAGCCACCAAAACTCTGTTGAATGAATAAGGAAGATTCACGGATGACTCTGTAGAGAGTATTTAGTACTGTTCTGAAGTTTTAACATGTTCTTAATACAAGCACTATCTTATCAGCTGTGTTGTTCTGAATTTTGCCTCAACAATACGCTCTGAAGATGTATTTTAGGATGCATACAGTTACTCCACTCTTCCTTGACCCTATTGCAAATAACTATAACGGTTCTTTAGATGTCCTCTTTGCATACGTTACATTTTCTCAAGAGCAGAACTAGGGAAGAATTGCTAGACATTGAGTAGACACATTTTCGTGTTAATGGATCCTGATATATATCCAATTAAAGTGGCTCAACACACAGTAATCTGGCAGTGTTTCAAAGTACCGGTTTTCGTCACATCTTGAGGACACGTGACCACCTAAGCGCCGCCACCGCCTGAGGAATGCCGCGTCACTCCCCGGACTACATCTCCCAGAATGTACCGCGGCTCGACGGCCTACCTGGAGGGCGTGAGATGGCGTGACCAATCCCCGAGGATCTCAGGAAGGTGGTGCAGCTTCCACTCCTCACCTACCTCCGGGGAGCCCAGAGCGGCGTGACTACCACTCCCAGAAGCCACTGCGGACTCTCTGGCTCGGCCACCATTTCAAGGCGCGGCAGGAACAGGAGAGCGCCCGGGACTCCACTTCCCGGCAGGCCGTGCGGCGCAAAGGGCGGAACTCCATTTCCCAGCAGGCTCCGGGCGGCGGGCGCAGTGGTGCCTTGTGTGGGATGTAAGCGCGGAGGTGGGCGCGGGGGACCCAGGCCAGGACTCTCCTTGGGATTTGGGGGGCTTGGCCTAGGGGCGCCTTCCGGACGGACTCTAGGTGCCCGGGGCTACGGTCGTAGAGAGGGGGCGGGACGGCCGTGGAAGGTGCTCAGCGGGGTCTTAGGGGGCGCACACCCATCGGGGCCGCGGCTCCAGGGGTTGTGGGGGACCAGGAGGCCCTTACAGCCTCAGCTGAGGGGTCTCCGACGGAAGAGGGGGAACAAATGAGCGGAGGGCCGGGGGGGGCGGGGAAGTAAGAGAATGTAGGAGATGGGGGTGTAGAACCGTAGCCAAGCCTGGGAGGGGGTTCCCCGGTCGTGGCCGCCCGACCCTCCCTCCTTCGGCTCTCCCGTAGGCCGAGGCCCGCCGCCATGGGGCTGAAGGCCGCCCAGAAGACGCTATTCCCGCTGCGCTCCATCGACGACGTGGTGCGCCTGTTCGCCGCCGAGCTGGGCCGGGAGGAACCGGACCTGGTGCTCCTCTCCTTGGTACTGGGCTTCGTCGAGCATTTCCTAGCTGTCAACCGCGTCATCCCCACCAATGTGCCCGAGCTCACCTTCCAGCCCAGCCCCGCGCCCGACCCTCCTGGCGGCCTTACCTACTTTCCCGTGGCCGACCTGTCCATCATCGCCGCGCTGTACGCCCGCTTCACCGCCCAGATCCGCGGCGCGGTTGACCTGTCTCTCTACCCGCGAGAGGGGGGTGTCTCCAGCCGAGAACTGGTGAAGAAGGTGTCCGATGTCATCTGGAACAGCCTCAGCCGCTCCTACTTCAAGGATCGAGCCCACATTCAATCCCTCTTCAGCTTCATCACAGGTCGGAGCCCGACAGGTGGCAAAGGGCGAGAATCCCGTCTCAGCCGGGAACCTTAGCCCACCTCCTCACAACGCTGTATGGTTTGCAGAGCCCTTTAAGACCTGTAAGCCTTGTGAGGTGGGGCAAGTGTTAGTACCCTCTGTGCTGCAGCTAGGGAAACTGAGGCCCCGAGAAGGGAAGCGATGTGCCGCAGAATGGCAGGGCTGGGACTGGACCCCAGTCCCTTGGCTCTCCATCCATTAACCCATCCTCTGCTGCCTCAGCATCCCCAGCCCTGCCATTGAGCCCCTACAGGAGTCCCTCGGCCTAGTATGAGGCACAAAGGGCAGCAGCCGATTTGGAGAGTGAGGAGCCTAAATCTGGCTACGTTGAGACGCTGAAATGAAAGTGAACAGATGAGGGAAGGGCTTCAACCCAAGAAGCTTAAGACTCGGGGCATGCAAAGAAGAACTTGCTTCTTTGCCCCAAGCCCAGCTGACCGGCAGTCAGGTCCTGGAGTGCCGTGTTGAGAAGCGAGATCTGAGGCTGCTTTTGAGCCAAGCAGGAAGGATATAGAGATAAGTTAGGAATCTCCACCAGCGGGTGTGTGAAAAAGAACATTGGCCAGAGGGTCCTGTTTTTGCCGTCCCTGTTGGAACCCAATAGACAATAAAACAAGGAAATCCTTGAATTATAATAATGGTTGCAGAGAAAGAGAAGGGACGGGGTCAAAGGCTGGGTGGAGCTATGTGAAAGCCAAGAAGGTCTTTTGCTGGGGGGACATAAGGAGGGGAGGGGAAGGCTTCAAACTAATAGGAGGAAAGGGAGTGAGAATTGCTGGGCGGAAGCATCTAAGGTTTGTGCGCAGGCTTGGAGGTGAGGGTGGGAGAGAGCACGGTGTGTCGCTGCCTGGCCCCTTCGGCCCGGGTCAGAGGTCAGAGGACCCTCTTTCATGACTTCCCCTTCCACAGGCACAAAACTGGACAGTTCTGGTGTGGCCTTTGCTGTGGTGGGGGCCTGCCAGGCTCTGGGTCTGCGGGATGTCCACCTCGCCCTGTCTGAGGACCACGCCTGGGTCGTGTTTGGGCCCAATGGAGAACAGACAGCGGAAGTCACTTGGCACGGCAAGGGCAACGAGGATCGCAGGGGCCAGACGGTCAACGCGGGTGTGGCCGAGCGGGTACTGCCCCCACCCCCTCCCCTTCACGCTCTCCTAGCCCAAGCCACCCAGAAGGCCCTGCTTTCCTGGGCCGTACTGCCCTCTCCCTGTCACCACCTGCATATGCCACGAAGGGGAGCACCCCATTTCTGGCTGTCATTCCCGGGAGTAGGCAGCAGTGGGCCATCATGAGACACCTGGCCTTGTCCTCTCCTAAGAGCTGGCTGTACCTGAAAGGATCGTACATGCGCTGTGACCGCAAGATGGAGGTGGCATTTATGGTGTGTGCCATCAACCCTTCCATCGACCTGCACACCGACTCCCTGGAATTGCTGCAGCTGCAGCAGGTGAGGGGTGCCCGCGGGGCCTTGGGGTGCTTTCCCTTCCTGAGCTCCAGCTCCCCCTTTGGTCACATGGGTTGGTAATTCCTGGCCAGACCCTCCCCAGGGCTCTTGGGAGAGGAGAACTGAGTCATGAAAGGGTTTGGACTCCACTAAGGGGCTGGTTCCCACCTGGTGGGAGGTCCCTGCTGGACCTCACACCTGCCTGGTAGACTGAGGCCCTCCTCGCCTCCCCCCTCCCCACCGGCTCATGCCTCTCTTCTTCGGCCCTTAGAAGCTGCTCTGGCTGCTCTATGACTTGGGACATCTGGAAAGGTCAGTAGGGGGAAGTGGCCAGGCTGGGCCCCAGGGGGCTGGGTGGCAGCCTGGACTCATGACGCTTTCCCAGGTACCCCATGGCTCTGGGGAACCTGGCAGATCTGGAGGAACTGGAGCCCACCCCTGGCCGGCCAGACCCACTCACCCTCTACCACAAGGTGGGGACATCTCAGGAGGGTACAGAAGGGAAGCCCAACTGTGGCTGGGGTCCCCTTTTGCCTGGGAACTGGGAGGGGGCAGGTGAGGAGAGAGGAACTTTATGTGTTTTGGGGGCTATCACCCATCCACTTCCCATTTTGCGTTTATCACGTACCTATTCGGTGTTGTCAGGGCTGTCTGAGGGGTGTTCTGTGTTCCCGGCCTGGGGGTGACAGGGCCTGAATTTGTCCCTTAAGCCTTGCTTTTTCTGCTGCCTCTCATTGTCCTAGAGTATTACAGAGGTCAGATGTGGTGGGAGCACTGAGGAGGCTGTGTTAATTCTGTGGGGTGGGGCTCAGGAGGCTTTGGTGTTTGTGTAGGAGTGTGTGGGAAACCTGGGGAAATGGATGGGCCCTGAGCTTGGAGGCTGGGCCCCTCCCTTTTCCTGGGCCTAGTTCTCTGGGCCTCCCTGCCCCCCCGCAGTGTGGCCCAGGCCCCAGCAGGCAGTCCTGCAGGGAGGAGCACCTGGTAGAGAGCACAGAAGCGGGTGAGATCAGAGGTGGGACTCTCTGGGATCTTCCTCTTGTTCCTCATGGGTGGGACCCAGAGGGGTTTGTGCCACAAGGGGCAAGTGGGGCCGCCTCTCTGAGGTCCCTCTGCTCTATCCTCAGGGCATCGCCTCAGCCAAGACCTACTACCGGGACGAGCACATCTACCCCTACATGTACCTGGCTGGCTACCACTGTCGCAACCGCAACGTGCGCGAGGCCCTGCAGGCCTGGGCTGACACGGCCACTGTCATCCAGGAGTGAGGCTCCCCCAGCTAGGGCCTCAGCCCGCCCTTTCTTCCCCTTCCTCCTACTTTCCAGTCCGCCTGGGTCCCAAGCCCTATCCCCTTTCCATCCAGTCCCTAGGCAGCCAAGGCCACCATCACCCAGCAGGCTGGGACCTCTGATGAGCCCCTCCCACCTTTGGCTGCCTCCCCTGTGCCCCTGTGATTTCCAACCACTGACATCCGGTAATAGAACCTGCACCCCTGCCCATCCCATGCCCCCCCCCCCCCACTCTTGCCCTGGGCTGATACAGATGCCATCACTTCCAAGTGAAGACCCCAACCTCTCACCAGGTCCCTGGGGGTCCCCACCATGACCAAGACCCCACAGTGCCCTCCTGCTCTCACAGCTACAACTACTGCCGTGAGGACGAGGAGATCTACAAGGAGTTCTTTGAAGTAGCCAATGATGTCATCCCCAACCTGCTGAAGGAGGCAGCCAGCCTGCTGGAGGCTGGCGAGGAGCGACCAGGGGAGCAGACCCAGGTGAAGGGCTGGAGCTCCGGCCTGTGTCCCCTTTGCCACCTGAGCAGGGCTGCCCGTCACAGGCCCCAGGGACTGCCGCAGAGGACTGGGGCCCGTGGGGGAAGGAGGCCCAGCGTGGGGAGCTACATTCTTTTCTGCGGTAGCTGAGGTCCTGGGCCTGGGCTTGAGGGAACTGAGGGTAATTTAGGGGGTACCACCCCTGAAGCTTCAGGTAAATGAGGTGGAAGAAGCTTTCACGGCCAGTGCCCCTCATTCAATCGAGGTGGTGGGATGTAGGGAAGGGATGGTTTCTCCCTTCCCCCATGCCCTGGCTAGGGACTGGTTTTATAAAAGGAAAGAGGTTCTAAGAATTCTTTTCCCCGATGCTCACTTCTTCTGAAGGCAGGCCTCTTTGCCTAATGAGGGGCCCTGACCTACAGGGTGATTAAGGGGGTCTAACCTGTGCCCCACTTTCCCCTTGCCCAGGGTGCCCAGAGCCAGAGTTCTGCCCTCCAGGACCCAGAGTGCTTCGCCCACCTGCTGCGGTTCTATGATGGCATCTGCAAGTGGGAAGAGGGCAGCCCCACGCCTGTGCTGCACGTTGGCTGGGCCACCTTCCTTGTGCAGTCCCTAGGCCGATTTGAGGGGCAGGTGAGGGGCAGCTGCGTGGGTCGCTGGGGGAGAGGTCAGGTGGTGACGGCAGCTACCGAGTCAGACCCTTTGAGGTCCTGAAGAGGGGCTGCGGGTGAGACTGAGGCCAGGTGTCGCACTGGCCGAGGCCGGCCCTGGGGGTTCTGGACAGTGGCCTGCAGCGTCCTCTCCACGTTTCCTCCCGGCCCAGGTGCGGCAGAAAGTGCGCATAGTGAGCCGGGAGGCCGAGGCTGCCGAGGCGGAAGAGCTGTGGGGCGAGGAAGCCCGGGAAGGCCGGCGGCGAGGCCCACGGCGTGAGTCCAAGCCAGAGGAGCCGCCGCCGCCCAAGAAGCCGGCGCTGGACAAGGGCCCGGGCCCTGGCCAGGGGGCGACGTCAGGACCCCCGCGGAAACCCCCGGGGACAGGCCCGGGCACTGCCCGCGGCCCGGAAGGAGGCGGCACGGCGCCGGCGCCCGCAGCGTCGCCACCACCGGAGGGTCCGGTGCTCACTTTCCAGAGCGAGAAGATGAAGGGCATGAAGGAGCTCCTGGTGGCCACCAAGATCAACTCGAGCGCCATCAAGCTGCAGCTCACCGCGCAGTCACAGGTGCAGATGAAGAAGCAGAAGGTGTCTACACCTAGCGACTACACGCTTTCCTTCCTCAAGCGCCAGCGCAAGGGCCTGTGAAGTACCCCAGACTCCCTGTCGGCCCTTGCGGTGGAGGGAGGGGGCGCCACTCCAGGCACCCCCCCCAACTTCCCTACCCGCCCTCGCTCCGGGGCTCCACCTGCCGATTGAGGGGGCCTAACCAGGTCCTCCGAGCCCCACCCCAACCCAGGACCCAGGCTGCAAGTCCCTGAGGACAGGCCACTCCAGAGCTCTGCCCCTCATTCGAATATAGATCCCACCGCCCAGAATCCCAGCCGGCCAATGGGAACCTCACTTTGAGCTCCATCGTTAATCTTTAAAGGTCCAAGCACTGGAAACAGGCCCCCACCTCAGAACCAAGGCTCTAACTTGGGCCTGACCCGGGTTGCTCCCGGCCCCACCCCCTAGAAGCACAGGACCCGCCTCCCGCCCGGGAACCTGGGTCCCTAGTAGTACATTTCTGCACTTCAGAATTCCATCCCTTGGGAACCCCAACTGCCCCCTACCCCAAAAGACTTAAGAAACTTTCAGAGTTTGGAAATTCTAGCCTCTTCTCCACTGTCCTGCGAGTCTGGGACGCGAAAGGCAGCCTCCGGCCTGTGAATCCTGAGCCCCGCCCCCTTCCTGACCAAACTGGCCGCAGATCAGAGCGGACCTCTCTCTGACCCTCTGGGAACCTCCCCGAGGTCCGGCCTGTCTCCGGGGACTCCGGAGGAAATCTGCAGGGGTTTGCCAGTGGGTGAGGGGAGCCTGATCTCTTCCTGTTTTGTACATAGATTTATTTTTCAGTTTCAAGGAAGATGAATACATTTTGTAAAAAAAAAAAAAAAGTACACGTTCGTGTTTCATCTGGGGAATGGCGGGCGGGGCGGGTGGGACGAGAGAGGAGAGCCCCCTCTCCCCCACGGCCTTCTGGCCTTCGGGGTCCCCACCTGTAGGGCGCTGGGGAGCAGGGCGGGGGGGGCGGGGAGGGAGGATGCCGCTGGCCTGAGGTCCACGGCTGGTTGGCTCCGCCCAGCCTCGGGACTTCCCCTCGCCGCGGAGGGCCTGTCCCGCGGGCGCCGCCTCCCGGCCGGGCGGAGGGGCATCCCCCTCTGGCCCCGCCCCGGGCCCCGGCCCCGCCTCCGCGGCCTCGGAGCCACCGGCGCCCGCCCCGGCGGTCCTGCCCCGCCCCACCCCGCCCCGCACCGCCCCGCGCCGGCTCCGCGGCTCCGCAGCTCACGACCGCCCGCCCGCCGGCCCGCCCGGCGCCGGGCAATGGCGCTGCTGCGGGACGTGTCGCTGCAGGATCCGCGGGACCGCTTCGAGCTGCTGCAGCGCGTGGGGGCCGGGACCTATGGCGACGTCTACAAGGTGCGCCGGGCGGCCGGACGGGCGGGAGAGCGGCGACGAGGGTGCAGACTCTGCGCCTTACCGCGGGATCCAGCCCCCAGCCCCGCCCCCCTCCTCATCCCGCTTCACCTCCTCTGCCCCTGCAGGCCCGAGACACGGTCACGTCCGAACTGGCCGCGGTCAAGATAGTCAAGCTAGACCCAGGTGAGGGCCTGGAGGCAGGGCCTCTGCGCTGGTGGGAGGGCAGAGCGCCGGGTGGCCCCGAGAGTTGACCCCCTGAGAAACAGGCCCCAGGAGGTGCTGTCGTTTGGGATTTGTCTGGCCCGGATGTGCCCATTTTGCAGATGAGGGCACTGAGTTAGAGCAACCCCTATGCGCCCTCCCCCCATCATGCCCTGTGCTCCCCAGGGGACGACATCAGCTCCCTCCAGCAGGAAATCACCATCCTACGTGAGTGCCGTCACCCCAATGTGGTGGCCTACATTGGCAGCTACCTCAGGTGAGGCTGCTTTACCCTTTGCTCAGCCCTAGGCAGCCCCCATGTGGCTCTGCCACGTGCCCACCCCAGTTCTGTGCCCTCGCAGGAATGACCGCTTGTGGATCTGCATGGAGTTCTGCGGAGGGGGGTCCTTGCAGGAGATATACCACGGTGAGGGCCAGGCCTCCAGGCCCCAGAGGGCCACAGCCGTTCCCCAACCCCCTCTTCCCCGACATGGGGCAGGAGAGAAGAGCTGGGGTTCTGGGCCTAGGCCCTTCCTCTCTCCTAACTGGCTGTGTGACCTTGACAGAAATGGTGTCCTTCTCTGGGCTCCGTATCCCAGACTGTGCAGGGAGGGGACCAGGCCAACACCTCTTTCACCCAGCAGTGCCTGCCGCTTCCCCCACGCAGGGTGGCCTGGGAAGGTCAGCATATCCTCCAGACCTCCATGCCAGCCTTCACTCCTTCCATTTCAGCCACCGGGCCCCTGGAGGAACGGCAGATTGCCTATGTGTGCCGGGAGGCGCTGAAGGTAGCTGGGCCCATGAGGCTGTTCACACTCTTTTAAGTCCCCAGGAGTTGTGGGCAAGGAGCCTGGCTGGCGTGTGCGCGTGAATGTGTGCGTGTGTGTGTGCGTGTGTGCGTGTGTGTGTGTGTGTTGGGGGTGGGGTGGGTGGAGTGCCTCAGGGCAGGGCTGGCCTGGGGGGCTGTGGGTCCTGGGGGGAAAGGGGCCCCAGCCCTGTTGCCGGAAGCAGCACATTTCCCTCTTGGCTCAGTCACTTCCTGTTTGGGGAGAGGGGAGGAGGAAGCTGCTTGGGTGGGGGGCCCCAGCCCCGAGAGGGGGTTCAGAAGAGGTGGGATAGTGCTGGGTGGCCGCTCTCAGGAGCTCCTCTTTGTCCCCAGGGGCTACACCACTTACACTCTCAGGGGAAGATCCACAGAGACATCAAGGTAGGGGTCTGGCCCAGGGCATCGTGGGAGGCAGGAGAAGGCTCTTGGGGGCACCAGACGGGATTCTCTCTCCTCCATTCCCACAGGGAGCCAATCTTCTCCTCACCCTCCAGGGAGATGTCAAGCTGGGTCAGTACCCCGGGGAAAAAATCAGGGTGAGGGTCCTGGGGGAGCTTAGAGTCTGCGTTCAGGTGCTGGGTGTCCTCGAGCAAGTCACTGTACCACTGAACCCTCAGTTTCCCCGTTGAGAAAGCGGACAAGCCCTCCTTCCCTGCTAGTAGTTGGAGGCGGTTGGGTCTGTCTGGAATCTAACCTGGGACTATGCGCTTGGTCAGCGATAGAAGGTGGTTGACCCCTCCCGGAGGGGGGACCTGGCCTTGCCTTGGACCTGGGGTGGTTGTGGCTGAACTTGGGCCGCCTGCTCTCTGAACCCTTCAGGTGCATTCCAAGCCTGAGCCCTGGAAGTGGGTGGGGAGTGGTAGCCGGAGGGCGGATGGGAGTAGCTCTCTCTCCCCGCAGCCGACTTTGGGGTGGCAGGCGAGCTGACGGCGTCTGTGGCTAAGAGGAGATCTTTCATTGGGACTCCTTACTGGTGAGGCTGTGCCTTGGGCTGAGGGGGCTGGGGGCCGCAGGGGGGGCACCTGGCCATCCCATCTGTGACCCCGCCTCTAGGATGGCCCCAGAGGTGGCCGCCGTGGAACGCAAAGGAGGCTACAACGAGCTCTGTGACGTCTGGGCCCTGGGCATCACCGCCATTGAGCTGGGCGAGCTGCAGCCCCCTCTCTTCCATCTGCACCCCATGAGGTCCGCCCAACACTTACTTGCCCCTTGCCCGACCCCGAGGGCCCTGATGACCTTGTCCCCTGACCTCGTGCTCTCCACAGGGCCTTGATGCTCATGTCGAAGAGTAGCTTCCAGCCGCCCCGGCTGAGAGACAAGACTCACTGGTGAGGGCCCGCATGCCCCGCTGGGGCCTCCTTTCCAGCAGTTGCCATGGGGGTGGAGAGCCTTCCGCCAGCTCCCAGCCCTGCCCCTTCAGCCTTTGCGGGCCACCTGCGGGAGGGGC
The DNA here is from genome assembly GCF_003009895.1 of Hyaena hyaena. Taxonomy (NCBI): domain Eukaryota; kingdom Metazoa; phylum Chordata; class Mammalia; order Carnivora; family Hyaenidae; genus Hyaena; species Hyaena hyaena. The sequence goes on along the minus strand of NW_024080881.1, from coordinate 572,590 downwards.
TTGAGCCCTGTCTCTGGGTCAGGAGACCCGGCGCAGGTGGGGAGGAAGGGCTGCCATGTCGTGACGGCAACATTGCTTGGGCAGCTGCCCTTGGCCTCAGGCTGGCTCCTTCCTGGAGTGGTGGCAGGGGGCAGCTGGCGGGATGCGCCACGTGAGGGCTAACCTGGGTCTGGGGGCCGGGGGGGGTTCTCTTGTGCCCACCAGGACCCAGAATTTCCACCACTTCCTCAAGCTAGCCTTGACCAAGAACCCCAAGAAGAGGCCAACAGCAGAGAAGCTTCTGCAGGTGGGAGGCAAGGGCAGGGCAGGAGCCTGGATGCTTGAAAGCAGGGCCCTTGAGGCCTGGAACCAACCGTGTCCCCCTCGGTCTTCCAGCACCCATTCACAACCCAGCAGCTCCCTCGGGCTCTCCTCACACAGCTGCTGGACAAAGCCAATGACCCCCACCTGAGCACCCCTTCCCCAGAGGACTGTGAACTAGAGGTGAGTGAGGAGAGCTGGGGAATAGATCTTGGCCCGGCCGGCTGGGTGGTAAGGAGCACGGAGGCGGTATGAGTCAGGTCCCTTTAACTTCAATGTTGCCCGCCCTGAGAACTTTCCTCCAGGCAAGTCCGCCCAGTAGAAGTCTTCCCTGGGCCCGTCTTGTCCCCGGTACCGCCCCCCCAACGCCTGATAAATTCCTGCCCTTGGTTCAGGCTGAGCTGACCCCAGCTTAGCCACCTTCTGGTTTCTGGGTGATCCTCGGCCAGCCGCTTGCCTCTCTGTGTTGGTTTTCTCGTCGTTGAAACGACGGTGCTGTGTAATCTCACGATCATCTCAGAGGGTTGTGAAAGCCCGACGCATCCTCGCGCACAGAGTGTTTCCAGAGACACCCGGCGGGAGGCGAGTGCTGGGTGTGTGTCTGCGGTTTGTCTTCTCTCTTAGACTTACGACATGTTTCCAGACACCATTCACTCGCGGGGTCAGCACGGCCCGGCCGAGAGAACCCCCTCCGAGATCCAGTGTGAGTCTGCTGGGCGGGCTGGGTCTGTGGATTTAGTGTGTGGATTTGGGGGGGGGAGGTACTTGATGGGGCGCCGAGGGTGGATTTGAGGGGAGGCTGTATGTGTGGATTTGGGTGGGATGGGTGTCTGGATTTGGGGGCTTGTGTGTGGATTTTGTGGGGGGGCCTACAGTGTATGGATTTGGGGGGCCTGTGGTATGTGGGATCAGTGGGGGCTGTATTGGGAATTTGGTGGGGAGCTGCGTGTAGATTTGTTGGGGAGGCTGTGTGTGGATTGGGTGGCACTGGTGTTTGGATTGGGGGGTCTTGTGTGTGGATTTGGGGGGGCTAAGGTGTGTGGATTTGCGGGGGGCTGTGTGTGTGAATTTGGTGAGGGTCTGTGCATGGATTTGGTGGGGAGCTGTGCGAATGGATGGGGGGGCTTGTAGTATATGGAATTGGTGGGGGCTGTATGTGTGGATTCAGTGGGGGGGGGCTGTGCTCATGGATTTTGTGGGGGCCCGTGTGTATCAACTTGGTGGCGGTGGGCTGTGTGTGTGGATTTGGTAAGGGGTGTGTGGACTTGATGGGGGGGTTTGGATTGGTGAGAGGGCCGTGTATGTGGATTCAGTGGGGGCCTGTGTATTTGGATTCGGTGGGGAGCTAGGTGTGTAGATCTGCTGAGGGGCTGTGTACACATCTGGCGGATGGCTGTGTGGGAGTCTGTGTGCATATGGATTTGGTGGGGGCTGTGTATGGGCATTTGGTGTGAGTGTTGGGGTCAGTCGGGAGCCCACCTTCCTAACGTGGGTACCCTGGGGTCCCCCAGTTCACCAGGTGAAATTTGGCGCCCCACGCAGGAAGGAAACGGACCCACTGAACGAGCCGGTGAGGGTCTGACGGTGTATGTGGGGGGGGGGGCGGTGTGCAGGGGTGTGTGTCTCAAACTCTTGAGGCAGCAGCAGCAGCCTGGCCGGGGAAAGCACTGTGCGAGGAGGCTTGTCCCACTCAGGACAGCAAAGGCGGGGGGGGGGGGGCGGGGGGCAGAAGAGCAGGGAAGGGTGTGGGCACACACTTCTTCCTGGGCACTGGGACCACGCCTCTCTAGCACGTGGGCCTATCACAGACCCGTGGCCCGCTCCCGAGCCTGGTTGTCCCACTCTACCTCTTGCCCTGGCTGCTCTCTGTCCCCTTCTTGGGCTGTTTGCTCTCTTGCATAGTTTCTTTGCCTGTCGTCCCTCTCGCTCACAGTTGTCTTGCCTGTTACCGTGTCATCTTCCGTCTGTGCGTCCTGTCCTGCGTGCAGTCTCTCAGTCACCCTCTCACGTTGCTTTTTTTGTCTCTGACTCTCTTTTGGTCTTTCTGACTCGGTTTCCCTGCAGTGGGAAGAGGAGTGGACGCTGCTGGGAAAGGAGGAGCTGAGTGGGTGAGTGAGGGAGAGGGAGGCTATAGGGGAGGGGTGGGGGCAGCAGAAAAGGCTGACCTCTGACCTCATCGCGTCCTGCCTAGGAGCCTGCTACAGTCGGTAGAGGAGGCCCTGGAGGAAAGGTGAGGGGCTGGGCCCGAAGGGCCATGGGGGGGGCGGCAGCTGGACCTGGGGCCTGGTCACATCTCACACCTCATGTCCCTCTGGTTTGTCCCCCACAGGAGCCTGACCATCCGGCCAGCCTCAGAACTCCAGGTGTGGGGTGGGGGAAGGGCTGGAGAGGGTGCGGTTGGGACGGGGCTGGGTTACGGGTGACCCGCCAACAGCCAGGCTCGGCCCCCTGACTCTCCTGCCAGGAGCTGGACTCCCCAGACGATGCTATGGGGACCATCAAGCGGGCCCCATTCTTGGGGCCATCTGCCACCGAGCCTCCAGCCGAGGACCTTCTGTCCAGCCCCCTGGGTGAGTCCAGGGTTGGGGGACCTGGAGGCAGGCTCAGGGCGGGGCTAGAGCTAGAATTCACGGCCACTCTGTGCCCGCAGGAGCCCCACCCCCTCCTGTCCCAGGCCCTAACAGCCCCCCACTGCTCCCCACTGCCTGGGCCACCATGAAGCACAGGGAGGATCCTGAGGTGAGGGGGTGCTACGGAGGGGCTGGGAGGCTGGGAGGCTGGGGGTGTCACGTTGGCCCTGACTTCTTCCCCCCCCTTCCAGAGATCATCCTGCCACGGGCTCCCCCCCACTCCCAAGGTGCATGTAAGTGTCCGCAGCCCTGCCACCCGGGAGCCCCCCTGCCCGCTGCCCTCCACTCCCCGCCCCCCCCCACGTCTTCTTAACCAGCCTCTTGCCTTCTCCCCAGATGGGTGCCTGCTTCTCCAAAGTCTTCAATGGCTGCCCCCTGAGGATCCACGCTGCCGTCACCTGGATTCACCCTGTCACCCGGGGTAGGCCGGGGCAGGGAGGAAGCAGGAGCCTGGGAACCCCCAGCTTGGGACCAGGGGGGCACGATTGACCTCTGACCCTGTACCTGAACATGCAGACCAGTTTCTGGTGGTGGGGGCGGAAGAAGGCGTCTACACCCTCAACCTGCATGAACTGCATGAGGACACGCTGGAGAAGGTGAGGCCTGGCTGGCTTCGGGGGGAGAGGGCCTCGGGGGGCTGGGGGAGCTGACCCCCCGGCCGTCTGTCCACCCCTAGCTCATCTCTCACCGCTGCACCTGGCTCTACTGTGTGAACAACGTGCTGCTGTCACTCTCAGGTATGGGGCGGGGCAGGGGCGGGGCCCCGGGCCTGCCCCCTCCCCTCCACCTCTCTCTGAGCCCCTCTCTCCCTCCCTGCAGGGAAATCCACGCACATCTGGGCCCATGACCTCCCAGGCCTGTTTGAGCAACGACGACTTCAGCAACAGGTTCCCCTCTCCATCCCCACCAACCGCCTCACACAGCGCATCATCCCCAGGTTGGGACCCCAAGGGGGTGGGGCGTGCCGTGGGGTGGGAAGGGAAGCGCGGGAGGCAGAGGGGCAGAGACAGGGTTGAATATGACCCATGACCTCAGATGCGTCACTTTGCCTCTCTGAGCCCAGTTTCCTGATCCATCAGTGCCCAGTGCCATTGATACCCCTCTCCTGGGCTTCCCCTCCCCGCCCTGGGCCCATTGGGAAGCAAGGAGACCATAGCGAGGCAGCTGTGTTGTTGGGGTGCTGTTAGGGTGTGGGCTACTTGTGTGCCTGATCCTAGGCAGGGCTTGGAGACGACAAATCAAATGGCACCGCAGTGAACCAGAGGGGGAGTGGCGCACAGAGGCCTCTTCTGAGGGCCCGCCACATGAGGGCCTGGAGGTGGAGAGTGCACAGTGGGTTTCCAGGCAGATGAATCAGGGAGCCGCCTTCCATGGAGGGGAAGAGCATGTGTGAAAGCACGCGGGTGACCTGGGGGAGCAGCCAGAGGGAAAGCTCGGCAGGTGACGGAGCCCCGCTTTTGAGGCCAGGCCCAAGATCTGGGTTTTGTTCCACAGGCGATGGCACCATGAGCATTTTAAATTTTTATTTATTTGTCTTTATGCTTCTGTGGGGGACGGTGCAAGTGGGGGAGGGGCAGAGAGAGGGGGACAGAGGGCCTGAAGCAAGCTCCACGCTGACAGGCTGACGGCAGTGAGCCTGAGGCGGGGCTCGAACTCACAAACCGTGAGATCATGACCTGAGCTGAAGTCGGGCGCACAACCGACTGAGCCACCCAGGTGCCCCCACCGTGAGCCTTTTAGAAGGAGCCCTCTGAATGCCAGTCAGGACTCTTCCCGCAGTAGACAGTGCAGCTCGCTGACTTGAGCACGGGAGGGCAGTTAATGGCTCATGTAACTGAAAGTTCAGGAATAGGGTTAGCTTCAGGCCCAGCTGGATCCAGGCTTAAACGGCCTTACCAGGAACCTGCCTGCCTCTCTTGGCTCTGCTGTCCTCTGTCACCTCCATTCTCAGGTAGGCGTTCTTGTCCGCTGATGGATGCGCACACAGTCCCAGGCCAGCGTGCCATTAGCTAACAGCCGTGCGGTTCTAGAACTTCTGCTTCTAAGTAATTCCCACAAAGTCCGGGGGCCAATTCTCTTTCGTCTAGCGAAAGAGGTTCGTGCCCACTTCAGAGCCTGTCTCTGTGGCCAGGGGATGAGGAGCTCAGGGTGGGGGGGGCAGGCCGGGGTCACATGCTGTCTCCTAGAGCTGGGGGTCAAGAGAGAGGGGCTCGTCAGACCCGCCAAGACTAGAGGCGTCTCTGCTGGCTGTGCTGACGGGGGCGGCTGGCGAGAGGGCACTCGGAAAGGAGGTCTGTGTAGCGACCTGAGGCAGTGGGGGTCAGGCTATGGGGTGGACAGACTTGAACCCTATTCAGAAAGTGGGGCTGACAGGATTTGGGGCCTGGCTGGAGGGGGCAGGAGGGAGAAGGAGGGACCGGGAGACCTCAGGGGAGCACATCGTGTCGTGTCTTGTGAGGTGTCCAGGGGGATGTCCGAGACAGAGTCCCTTGTTTAGTCATTCAGCGAGTATCTTCTGAGTACCTAGGATGTGCCCGGGGGACTCTGTGAACAAAGGTCCCTCCTATTCCCCAGACTTTCTTGTCACTGGAGACCAGATGGCAAACAACCAACAATAAGATTTGTTGCCGGGAGTGGGGCGGAGGACGGCCAGTGCAAAGGCCCTGGGGCAGGAACAGGCCTGGCCTGTTCGAGGAACAGCAAGGAGACTGGTGTAGCCAGATGGAGGGAGCGTGGGGAAGATGACCTGGGAGGGCCCCAGAGCCACACTGAGGTTTTTGGTTTTGACTCAGAGCAACCTGAGGGCCACTGCAGAAGAGTGACATGGACTGAGGTTTTCAGGGGATCCCTCTAGCTGCTGTGTTGAGAATCGATTGAAGGGCTCAGGGGAAAGCGGGGAGGCCTGTCAGGAGCTTATTGTGATCATCAGGTGAGAGGTGGCGGTGGCGCGGGCCAGGGTAGCAGAGAAGGAGAGGAAGAGCAGCTGGATTCTGGTTTTTATTTTGGAAGTTGAATCAGCAGGATTTCCTGACAGTTGGTGGATGGGAGAGAAAGAGGGGTCAAGGAGGGGTCCAGGGAATTTGGCCTGGGCGACGGGAAGGATAGAGCTGTCATCAGGTGTGGGGGGGGACCAGGACTCAGTATTGTCACATGGAGTTAAAGGTGCGTACGTGGGGCCTTCGCTGGCCGTGGGCCCGGTGAGGCTGAATTCCAGGAGGGGTCTGGGCTGGGGGCTTAGACACTCCTCTGCCCAGGTGGGTGGTGGGCGCCAGTAGGCATAGTGGGTGAGGTCAGGCCAGGGGCGACTCCAGCCGGGAGGCCGGGGGCACAGGCCCTTCCTGCAGTGGGCTCGCTGATTCGGCATCTGGAGCCCTGTGGCCCTGGGGCTTCCTGAGCTCAGCCCCCCCCACCCCCCCACCCCCAGCAAACCTCTGCTTTGTCCCAGGACCTGCAGGAAACAGGCCCGTCAGCGCCCCGGCGAGTCACTGGCAGCTTTGGGTGTGTGTCTGGGAAACTACGGAGTCACAGTGTGACTGCGAACATAAAGAGCAGAGAGCCAGAGTTGTCTGGAGGAAAAACAAATACAAGAATATCTGCCCCTGTCCCATCCAAAGGCCAGGTCGGGAAGAGATTAGGAGGAGCCAAGGGAGAGAGAAGAGGGAGGGCGGAGGGATGGTGAGAGACGGGCATGGGCTGCCTGGCGGGGGGGGGGGGGGGGGGGGGGGGGGGTCGCTGGGAGAAGGTGGCAGGGCTGCGGACTTGTAGCCCTGTTCCCCAGCCGCTCAGAAGGTCCCCTGAGGGCTTGGGGGACAGCCAGTAACCAGAGCAAGGATGTCGCCTGGGCAGGCCCCTCTCTGGTCCCAGGTGGTATAGCTTCAGCAGAGGCAGGGGTGGGATGGGGGCGGGCAGGCCGTTTGTTTGCGGTTTTCTTGCAAGTCTTAATCTCCTGGCCCGTCCCTGCCCTTCTGTGACATGTGACACGTGGCGTGTGGGGAGCAGGGACGGCCGTGAGTGCTCCAGCAGCCTGGCGGGGCTGGGGCCTCATAGGCTCCCGAGCCCTCCACGCTCTCGTTTCTGCATTCATTCTTCATTTATCCCTTGCCTTCCCCCTGAAAAGGATTTTCGATGGCTGAAGATAGGCAGGAAAGTAATCATTCAGAACGGTGAAAGCTAGCCCTTTGGGAGTGCTCTCAGTGTGCCGGGCTCTGCGGTAAACCTTTCTCTTGTATTAACTCATTGATTTTTTTAATTAGAGAGTGTGATCGAGGGAGAGGGGCAGAGGGAGAGAGAGAGAGAGAGAGAGAGAGAATGAATCCCAAGTGGGCTCCATGCTCAGCGTGGAGCCTCACGCAGGGCTCGATCCCACAACCCTGGGAGCCAAAATCAAGAGACGGATGCTCAACCGACTGAGCCACCCAGGTGCCCCTGTATTAACTCATTTCATCCTTACTGTGGCCCTCTGAGGTCGGTGCCGCTGCTACCCGCCCCCCATTCTACAGATGTGGAAGTTGAGGCAGAGGGAGGTTAAGTGACTTGCCCAAGGTTGCACAGTTAAAGGCTTCTGTGGTCCGACCCCATGGACTGGACAGAGACACTGCAGGCTGGGTGTTAGAGCCCTGAGACCGGCTTGCACAGCTGCGTGACCTGGGCACGTTGCTCTGCCTCTCTGAGCTTCAGTCTCTCTCAACCATGACATATGTCCTGGCTGTAACCCCCGCAGGCGCTTTGCCCTGTCCACCAAGATTCCAGACACCAAAGGCTGCCTGCAGTGCCGTGTGGGTAAGAGCTGGGCCAGGTGGGGCCAGGGAGGGCTGGGGGTCCCGGGCACCGCCCGGGACCCACTGCCCGCCTCTCTCACAGTGCGGAACCCCTACACGGGCAGCACCTTCCTGCTGGCCGCCCTGCCCGCCAGCCTGCTCCTGCTGCAGTGGTACGAGCCGCTGCAGAAGTTCCTGCTGCTGAAGGTGTGGGGTGGGCGGGGCCAGGCGGGGGAGGGGGGCAGGTGGCGGTGGGCCTGAGGACATGGAGACCTGAGCACCCCTGCCGCCCCCCAGAACTTCTCCAGCCCCTTGCCCAGCCCGGCGGGGATGCTGGAGCCGCTGGTGCTGGACGGGAAAGAGCTGCCACAGGTGTGCGTGGGGGCCGAGGGCCCCGAGGGGCCCGGATGTCGGGTCCTGTTCCATGTCCTGCCCCTGGAGGCTGGTCTGACGCCTGATGTCCTCATACCACCTGGTGAGCTGGAGGGCCGCGCACGCGCATGTGTGTGTGTGTGTGTGTGTGTGTGTGTGTGCTCACACGAGACAGGCACAGACAGACAGAGAGAGAGATTGCATGTTCCCTGCAGCGAATGGCTCCACGGAGACCAGCCTCCCTTCAGCTGAGATTTCATTAGACCAAAGGGCTCGGCAGCTAAGAACACCCGGCCACCACTGCAGGGGTCTCACAAGCTGTCGTTCTTAGTCCTCACAGCGGCCCCTGCAAGGCGGGCATCGTCTGGCCTGTGTTACAAAGGGGGAAACTGAGGCTCAGAGATTTGTGGTCCCGTAGTGAGGGAGTCACACATTGTGCTTCTCTCGATTCCCAAAACCCTGCCCTCCCACCACTGTGCGCCTGCGCGCGGGCCACCTTGCCACTCTGAACCTCAGTTTCCCGGCTGTGCGGCACGGGAGCCCAGCGGGACTGCTGTGGCCTTGAAATGTGGTCGTGGGGACAGCTGGCTGTAGCCGTCCCCCACGTCTTCCTCTTGGGGCCGCAGTGGGGCTGGTGGCTCAGCCCGGCCATGTCTCCCTTGTCTGCAGAGGGGCTCCCGGGCACAGCCCAGCAGGTGATCCAAGTGGACAGGGACACAGTCCTAGTCTCCTTTGACCGTGAGTACCCCTGATGTCAGGGCTGAGGGCAGTGGACGGAGTTAGGGGAGGTGAGGGAAGCCTTGTGAGTGGGGGTCTGCCTCCCCAGAAGGGAACCACGCAGTCCCTCCCCCCACGAGCCCTCTCCCTGCGCAGGCTGTGTGAGGATTGTCAACCTGCTGGGTGAGCCCACGGCCACACTGGCGCCTGTGCTGACCTTCGACTTCCCCATTGAGACTGTGGGTGAGTGAGCCAGATGGCGCCAGGGGTGGAACTGTCCCCAGCCTGGAGCACGCGGTGTGGCCCAGGGGCCTGGGGCTGGCGGTGGGTCCAGGAGGCAGGCGCCGCAGCCCCTCTCCAGGACCACCACAGCCTGTGAGGACCTCTGGGGCCCAGACGTGGGCCCTGGGCGTGGCTGGGGGAGCCAGCGCCCTCGGGGCAGGTGCGGGGCAGGTGCGGAGCTGATGGCCGCCGGTCCCTCCTAGTGTGTCTGCAGGACAGCGTCCTGGCCTTCTGGAGCCACGGAATGCAAGGCCGAAGCCTGGACACCAACGAGGTAGTGGAACTCGGGAACCTGGCCGCCCCCGACCTGCTTGTCCCCACCTCTTAGGAGAGGGCCTGCTGGGGTGGCCTCAGTGCCCCTTTTCTTCCCAGGTGACTCAGGAGATCACAGACGAGACAAGGATCTTCCGAGTGCTCGGGGCCCACAGGTAGGACGGGGTGCCCCAGCCTCCCCTTCAGATGCCCCCGAGGCCATACGGACCTGCCCACAGGCCTTCCCTGCCCTGCTCACCTCCGCCTCTGTCTCCCCTCCAGAGATATCATCCTTGAGAGCATTCCCACCGACAACCCAGGGGCTCACAGCAACCTCTACATCCTCACCGGCCATCAGAGCAGTTACTGAGAGGGCGGGTCTGGCGGGTGGCACACCCCCACCCTGCCCCCTGGCACGCCCCCGCCCTGTCCCCAGGCCTTAGCTGCCTTCCCTCCCAGATCAGAGGAGCCCAGGCCCTGCTGGTCTGAAGGGCAGAAATACTTGCGAGAAGAGTTTTGGGTGGGGAGGGGAGCCCTGGACCAGAGGAAGCTGCTGTCCCCTCCCCCACCCCCATGGGCAACCTGGGCCCTGTGGCAAGGACCCTGGGTGGGGTGGGGGCAGGCCTGGGTGATCCATTCCATTTTGTTCCACATTTCCTTTCCATTCTTCTTGCCCAGAGCCTGCCCCTACACCCTGTCCCGGGGAACAAGGTATTTAAAAGAGAGACTATATTGGTATTAAAGCTGGTTTGATTTTACTCCACTGATCCCTCTTTGTTGGGGCGGGGGGGGGGGGGGGCTGAGGAGGAGGAGCTGAGAGGCTTCATCTCCCTCCTCCCTCTCTTTCCCTCCCTCCTCCCTCCAGCACATCCTTATGTGGCAACACTGCTATGGGTGCACTGTGGAAGGGCGGGCCGCCAGTGTTCTGGTGGGTTCCCTTATCGGGGAGCCAGGCAAAGGTAATGGAGAGGCCAGTGGCCCCAGAAAGCCTCCCAGGGGCACTGCCTTCCAGGGCACCCCTGCTCAGGATGAACCCTCAGCTGTGTAATATGAGGCCTCTTTTATGGCCAAGGAATCGAGCAGATGGGGGAGGCCGGCTGAACAAAGGGACTCTCATCCGGGGCACGCCTGCCCCTGTAGAGGATCTCACCAGGCAGCCGGCACCCAGGAAGGGCCAGCCCCTGGCAGCTCCGCCCAGTGCCAGCGAGGCTTTGGTTTATGGACACCACCTGTCCTGATCTGTATCCCCTGCCCAGGCCCAGGGCTGCCTCCCTGCCTCTCACTTGCTGCTTAGGCCTCAGCGTGCGCCATCAGACCAACACTGCTAAGTACGGGCTCCGTCATCAGGCCGGGCTCCGGGAAGAGGAGCCTCTGTCCATTTAACAAGTATTCCCAGATGGCCTTCTCAGTGCCAGACCCCGGGCTCACAGAGGGGTCACTACCAAGACGTGGACCAGCCCCCAGGGAAGGGAGCTGTCCTTGCTGGAGCCTGCGTCTTGAGGGTATGTCTGTCTACCCAGGGCTGACCTTGTGGTTTGCATTTTCATTCTCCCACTTTTCCCTCTTGGAGGGCTCCATACCCTCAGGCCAGGGAGACCCCCATTGTCTCAGGCAAAGACCAGGCTGCTTTTGACCAGAGCCTGTGGGCAGGTGAGGTCAAAGAGGTAGGATGGCAGCTGGCCTTGAAGGAGAGGTCAGGTGCACACACAAGACCATGGCTGCATAGGGTGGGAAGGCCTTGGGTCTGGGGGAAGAGCTTGAGCAACAGCCCAGTGATCTTTCTTCTGAAAGTAAAGGCAACTGTTTGAATTAAGAACTTCTCTACCCGGTGGGTTGCTGGTATTTGATAAATAGATGCATATGGGGGCGGGGAGGTAGATGGCAGCTTGTGTGAAGAGCCTCCAGCGGCCCAGGGTGACCCCAGGTCGTCATAGTGCCCTCCTTGTCCACTCTCCTTCAGAGCCCTGACTGCTCTGATTCCTGGGGTTCCTTGGCTGAAATGGATTGTCAGGCAGGGAAGGAGACAAGGCTTCTGTGCATTGGCACTCACAACTTTGCTCTCCCTGAGACCCAAAGGAGGGTGACAGGTACCTCCCAAGTTCTGAAGGCCTGCACCTGCCTGGCAGACGTGATGGGCCAAATGGTGGAGCGACAGGGATAGAATTCCTAACTTCTCAGTCTCCAGATTTCTTGGTGGGGGTGCAGGGTTAAGGTGAGGCATGCTAGGGGTGGGGAGGTGAGCTCCCACTCAGCAGAGGCCCCTGACCCGGATCCCAGGTGCCTGGGGAGGACAGACCTTCTACCTGCGAAGCAGCGGTCAGCAGAGAGCGCCACCTTGTGGCAGGCTGCCCCAACCCTCTGCTGCCACCCACATCTTTTGAAAAGGGGGTGGGGGGGAGTCAAGAGCGTTAACATGCCAAAGTGGGAGATGGGGGGGGAAGTAAGGGCTTCGAGTAAAATATTCACTGGCAGCACAGGCTGGCCACAAGACAGAGAAAGCCCAGGAAGCTGGGAGTTTGCACGGAAAGCCCGAGTGTTATTTATTTATGTATTTTTAAATAGGTAGCCCTGGTCTGTGGCGCGCTATTTTTTAAAAACACAAAAGAGATACAATGAAAAGTCACCTATCTAGGTCTCAGTTACTCATGAACCTTTCTGGAAAGACTTAAGCAGCTCAGTATGATTTCTTCTTCCTTTTTTATACCTGTGGTAACATATTCCACATACCTTTCTGCTCTTACCCTTTTAAAATACGACTAGGACAGCTTTCCATTATCACTGCCTCCCTCTTTTTTTTTTTTTTTTAATTTATTTTTGTTTTTTTATAGCTAGCGGTGTTTCATTGTATGGGCTTCCCACACCCCTGTTCATTAACCTGATTAGATCCCTTTGGATGTAAATGTGTTTCTATTACTTTCATATTATAGACAACACTGCAATAAATATTCTTGTGCAATAAATATTAGGCCGTTCAGGTGTCCCATGGGAATTTCAGAAATTCCTGGAAGCGGCATTGCTGGGTCAGGGTGGCCGTGTTTGTTCTTGTTTGTCAAAATTGCTTGCCCTTCTGGGCCGAAGCTTCTGAGATAGGTCAGTTTGGCCTCTTTAAGCCATTCTGTGGGTAAGTGGAAGAGGCATGGGTGCCCCAGGATGTTCAGGTAACTGGCTCGTAGCCAAGTGAGGGTCAGAGGTCAAGGTGACAACCAAAACCATGCGCTCCAGAATGGCGAGGGACTGGCCATGTTTCTGTGGCACGTCCAGCGCCTGGTCATTGCCTGGTGCAGAGGCCCTCAGACGTGCTTTCTGAGTGAAGGGATGGGCCTGAGGGGGCAAAGAGGGGGTCCTGCAGGCTGCCTTCTTGACCAGACCAGCTCACCGAGCTGTTTTGTCCCCACATATAGCAAGCCCCAAGTCTGCCTGCATCGCTATTGAGAGCATGGAAAATGCCGTAATAACACAAAACACAACACAGATGAACCTCAGAGATCGAATACTGAATTAAAACAGCAAATCCCATGAAACTACCCACAGCGTGATAGCATTTTCTAAAGCTCAAAACCCAAAACCATTTGTTGTCTAGTGATACATGCACGAGTGATAAAACTATCCAGATCGGGGAAGAAAAAGTACAAAGGTCACGATGCTGGTCTCTGAGAGGAGAGGAGACGGGGGTGGGATGAGGAAGGACCCCAGGAATTTGCAAGGGTTTTGGTAAAATCTTGGTCCTCAGGTTGGGTGATGGGCTCACAGGCGTTCAACGTATGTCAGTTCTTTTTGTATGTTTCAAATACTGTGGAGGGACATGTAAGTTTAAACGTACAAATAATCTCTAGAAAAATAAGACCCTGTAATGACTTCAGAAACCAAAAGCCAAGATAATCCTTCTCTATAGTATGAAACCAGTGTTGTGAGTAGAATTACAGGCAGATGCCTCTGTCTTTCTCTAGTTTCCTCTATTGTTTGTTAAAATATCTTTATTGAGAAGCATCTGGCTGGCTCTTGAGTTGAAAGAGCATGCAACTCTTCATCTCAGGGTCATGAGTTCGAGCTCTATGTTGGGTATAGGGATTACGTAAATAAACTTAAACTAAAAAGCTTTATTGAGGGATAATTGGTACCCCATACACTGCATATACTGAAACTGTACTATTTGATGATGACATATGTATACACCATCACCATGATCAAGATAACATCCATCCTGTCCCTCAGTTTCCCTGCTCCTTTGCAATCATGCCCTCCTGCTCCTCATAGTAGCCTCTGAGCCGCTCTCTGTCACTATAGATGAATGTGCATTTTTCAGAATTGAAATAAATAGAATCGTGCAGTATGCCCTCCTCTTCGCCTTTCACTAAGCAAATTGGTTTATGACTCACATGTTGCATGTATAATCGTTGTTTTTTTTCATTGCCGAGTAGTACTCCATCTAATAGGTATACCACAATTTGCTTGGCTAGTCACCTGTTGGACATTTGGGCTTTTTCCAGCTCTGGACTATTACAAAATAAAACTGCTATGAACACTAATGTATGTTTCTGTGTGTGGACATAAACTTTCATTTCTCTTGGATAAATACTTCGGAGTGAAAGGGCTGGAGCATGTGGGAAGTGCAGTTGAGCTTTTCTTTTTTTCTTTCTAAATTTATTTCTAGGAGGGGGAGAGAGAGAGAGAGAGAGAGAGAGAGGGACAGCATGAGCAGGGGAGGGTCAGAGAGAGAGGGAGATACAGACTCTGAAATAGGCTCCAGGCTCTGAGCTGGCAGTCAGCACAGAGCCCGACACAGGGCTCGAACCCACGAACTGCGAGAGCATGACCTGAGCGAAAGTTGGACGCCTAACCGACTAAGCCACCCAGGCGCCCCGCAGTTGAGCTTTTTAAGGAACTGCCCAACTCTTTTCCAAAGTGGTTATACCATTTTACATCCCTGCCAGCAAGGTAGGGGAATTCTAACCCTTTCATGTCCTTGATGACACTTGGTGTGTGGTTGGTTTAGCCAAAGAGATATGTCGTGGAATCTCTTCGTGGTTTTAATTTACTTTTTTTTCATGATTGTTGCCGAGCATCTTTTTCTGTTCTTATTTACCATCTATACGACTTCTTTGCAGAAGAGTCTGTTTGGCGGTGGCTGGCTGGCCAAGAGGTAGAGCACGCAGCTGGTGATCTCGGGGTTGTGAGTGTGTGCCCCACGTTGGGTGCAGAGATTACTTAAAATTTTTAAGAAGAGAAGGAAAAAAAAAAAGAAGAGTCTGATCATCTCTTTGGTTCCGTTTTAAAAAGTAGGGTCTTCTTGTTGTGTCTTGAGAGTCTGGATATAAGTCCTTTATCAGGTACATGATTTGCACATACCTGTTAAATGCTATTATCTCTTAAAAAAAAATTTTTTTTACATTTTATTTATTTTTGAGAGACAGCATGAGCACGAGCAGGGGAGGGGCAGAGAGAGAGAGAGAGAGATGCAGCATGCAAACCAGGCTCCAGGCTCTAGGGTGCGATGTAGGACTCAAACTTACCAACTGCGAAATTGTGACCTGAGCCAAAGTTGGCCGCTTGACTGACTGAGCCACCCAGGTGCCCTATTATAATCTGTACCTAAAGTCACAAATCTCACTACCTATCTCCCACTAATTCAAATTAGCTTTAACAGGAAGTGGTAAATAGGGGCTCAGTCAGTTAAGCATCCCACTTCAGCTCAGGTCATGTTCTTGTGGTCTAGGATTTCTGAGCCCCTGACAGCTCAGAGCCTGGAGCCTGCTTTGGATTCTGTGTCTCCCTCTCTCTGCTCTCCCCCCGCCCCGAAAAATAAATAAAAATTGTTTTAAATAAAAACAAAAAAAAAATTAGGCGGTTGTAAATAAACATGATTTTGCAGGAAAAAATATGAAAGGTCTTGGTGCGGAGTGGGTGCTCACTCCATGCTAGATAGCGTTATTCCTAATGCAGGTAATGGAATCACAGGTGGGGCTCTCCAAAGGGTGGACGCAGAGGCAAACAACCATGGATTTGCTACTTCCAGCGTCAGCTAGCTACATGGTACTACCAACCAGTCTTGCCAGGGGCTGGGGTTTCTGAACTATCAGATGTAGATTTAAAAGACGGAAAATGCCAGAGATTAGTAGGAAGGGCCGAAACTTTTTTTTAAATGTTATTTCTGAGAGAGAGAGAGAGTGCGCACATGCACACAAGCTGGGGAGGGGCAGAGAGAGAGAGAGCAGCAGACACAAATCCGAAGCAGGCTCCAGGCTCTGAGCTGTCAGCACAGAGCCCGACGTGGGGCTCAAACTCACAAACTGGGAGATCATGACCTGAGCTGAAGTCAGCCGCCTAACCAACTGAGCCACCCAGGCACCCAGGTGACACTCGGGACCTTGCAGATTCCAACACCAATTCTCTGACACCCACCAATGTCTTCCAAGTCCATTCAATTCCGACATGAACTACTCTGAGTTGGTGAAGACGCCACGGGTTAAGGAATTCAGCCTCAAGTCCTGGTGCCTGCAATTTCCGGGTTCCCACAAACCCCCTTCAGGTTCAACAATTTGCCAGCATGACTCACAGAACTTAGGAAAGCACTACATTTATGACTGCTGTTTTACTACAGAGGATACAAGTGAACAGCTAGATGAAGACATGCGGCAAGGTCTGGAACAGTCCTGAACCCAGGAGCTGATTTATGTCCCTATGGAGTCAGGGTATCTACCACCCTTCTGTCATATCAGTATGTTCACCAACTCCGCCCTCCAAACCTCATTGTTCAGGGTTTCTGAGGTTTTCTTACATAGGCATGATTGATGAAATCATGGGCCATGTGATTGAATGCAGTCTCCAGGCCCTCTCTCTTCTCCAGAGGTGGGACTGAGAGCTGGGTGGTTTTTCTGACCAGCCAGCATCCTGAAGCTATCTCAGGGCTCTCAGGGCTGGCAATGAGTCACCTGTGAACTTAAACTCGGGTATGGTCCAAAGGGGCTTGTTACTCATATCATTCAGGAGATCCTAAAGGTTTTTGGAGCTCTGTGCCAGGATCTTGGGACAAAGACAAGATAACATATTTTTTTTTAATTGTACTGCACCCTCGTATAAAATCAGGAGACATCTCTGTCCGAAATCTGTGTGTCGTTCTTGTCTCTGCAGACCAGGGAGTTCCTATTCAAACCTACGGTGCTCTCTGATCTCACTGGATCAGCACAGTGCAGACAAAGAAACTGAGGTATGGAGAGACTAAATTACTTCCCACTTGCCTGCTGGTGGATGGCTGGTCTGGCTCTGTAAGACTCCAAACTGTCTCCAAACTGGGAAGAATCAGCCTGCTGGTCCTTGGGCCACAAAGTGGCATGGACTGCATTCCAATCCCGTTCTGACCGAACAGGAGTCTTGGATCAGGAAACCACACTGGTAGATTTGGGGTAGTTATCCTCTCTGTGTCTCCATTTTCTCATCTATAAATTGGAGATGAGAACCATCTCCGAAGGTGGTTGTGAGAATGAAATGAACTGCTATATGTAAGGAACCCAGAACAGAGCCTGGAGTAGCCAACATCCGAACTTAGTTCTTCACTCGTCCGTGGAGCACTTCTAAAAATTAATCATATACTTGGCCATAAAGAAAACTATCCTTTTTTGGGGCGCCTGGGTGGCTTAGTCGGTTAAGCGTCCGACTTTCGCTTAGGTCATGATCTTGCGGTTTGTGGGTTCGAGCCCCGCGTCGGGCTCTGTGCTGACTGCCAGCTCAGAGCCTGGAGCCTGTTTCAGATTCTGTGTCTCCCTCTCTCTCTGACCCTCCCCTGCTCACGCTGTCTCTCTCTCTCTCTCTCCTAGAAATTAAAAAAAAAAAAAAAAAGTGAATAAATGTTAAAAAAAATATTTAAAAAAAAAAGTATCCTTTTTTGAAGAGATTTTAAAGGCCACATTCTGCAAAAATAAAAATTAATAAAGACCACCAAAACATTTTAACTTGGACTTTAAAAACACTCTCACGAGAATCCTGGATAAAAGAAGAAATTCAACGGAAACAACTAAAGAGGAGTGCAGGTACTGACCCATCACACAGAGCCTTTGCTGTTATCAGAAGGGCAGCAGCACTATTTGTATTAACAGTACATTTTCAGTTGTGCGGTTTTTTTTTTCCTTTACTAGACTATGATTTTCTGGAAAGCAGGTACTGAGTTTCATTTACTTCCGCTATCCACCAAGCTGTTTTGCAGTCAGTAACTGCTCACACACTGAACTCTTTCCTCCTCCAGAGAATATGTTGTATTAACTGAATGAATTAACTTTTACTTCGTTTTCAAACATGACATAAACATACAAAAATTTTTTTGAATGTTTATTTTTGAGAGACAGAGAGAGTAGGGTCATAGAGACAGGGAGACACAGAATCCGAAACAACCTCCAGGCTCTGAGCTGTTAGCACCGAGCGGGATGGGGCTTGAACTCATGAACCGGGAGATCATGGCCTGAGAGGGAGTCATGTGGGAAACCAACTGAGCAATCCAGGTGCACCCCCTCTAATTAACTTCGAAGACTTCTTTGCATATAAGTTCTACTTCATGTGCGGCAAGTTTATTTTCCTAGCGTATTATTGTCTGCCGACTTTTATTTTACAGTTCTAATTTCTTTGGTGGTCATCTTTTATTACTCTGAGTTTCTTGTCTTCCTAAAAGTCTCTATAGGGGGCTCTGATAGTGTCCTACATTGTGTTCCGTGTCTGTTTTATTGTCTAATTCAGCACTCTCTACGCTTTATTAGCTAAATTTTTGCCTTACGGAATCTACCTACATAAGGGGAAATCAATTCCCAGTCTTTTCCTGTTGCACTAATCTGTCTTTCCTATAACACTACATAGTTTTATTATGCTGGTTTTTATACTGTTTGTATCGTCTGAAATGCAAGTTCCTCCTCCGCCTCGTTTACAAGTTTCCCCGCTATTTTCATTTCATAATTTTATGATTTTAGGGTGATGTAATCAACCCCCCCAACCCAGTTGAGACTCTAATGGAAATGCAACGTGTTTGTAAAATAATTTTGAAATGGACATTATATTGCTTTTCGCCTCAGATTATGTGTTCTTCTGTCGGCTCAGATATTGCATTTAATCTTTCAAAAAAACTGTCTTATCGCTTCTTTCTTAAGAAAACAGGAAGTCCCTTTTTACCTGCGGCTCCTCAACGGATCCTGTTTACCGGCGCGCGCCGGCCCCTCCCCTGTCCCCCAGTTCCGGGTTACCATGGGAATCGAGAATTGACGTCACCTAGGCTTCCGCGCCGGACCCCAGGGTCGACCATGAAGCAAAGGGCGGAGAGGCCACTTTGTCCCAGCTGCGCATGCGCGCTCCTGCTCCACTCCACCCCCGCCGTGAATCTCGTTCAGCAGCGGCTTTACCCCCGCGACCTCTCGCTTAATCCCAGCGAAACTGCTCCCCGGGGGAGGGGAGTAGAAAAAGAATCGAACAAGCGACAGCCAATCCCATGACACTACGACGCAACTGAGAATGATTGACTCAATCAACTTCAGCCAATGAGAAAGCTCTTGGCTCTCACGTCACAGAGTTTGCCCCACCCTACCCCCCTCCTTTCTGGACTCCGAGCTCAGTTCGCGCAGTAACAAATGAAGTGCGCGCTGCGACACCTCCTAGCTCGCCAGGCTCGTCCGCCATTTCTTCGCCAGGCCTAACGGTCCGGCCAATCCCAGCGTGCATCGAGAAGGGCTAAGGCTCCGCCAATCGGAGGCCGCCGATTCCGACCCCCTTGCCTCGGCTCGGCCCAATCCAGGCCTCGGACCCGTCGCCCCCGGCCCGCCCCCGCGGCGCCCTCTCTCCTCCCTCTTTGTGCGTCTCGCGCCGCCGCCGCCCGCCGCGTGAGAGGACGGGTTCCGCGCGCTCCGCGGCAGCGCAGTCGGGTCCCCTCCCCCCGGAAGGTTCGCGAAGAAGCCGCCGCCGCCTAAAAGGAGCCGCCGGTGCCGGTCCCCGGGGGCACCATGGCGACCGGAGCGAACGCCACGCCGCTGGGTAAGCTGGGCCCCCCCGGCCTCCCCCCCCTTTCCGGGCCCAAGGGGGGCTTCGAGCCGGGGCCTCCGCCTGCTTCCGGGCTTGGGGCGGCGGGGCTGCTGGTGCCCGGGCCGCCGCCGCCACCCCCGCCCGTGGGCTCGGTGGGGGCCCTGACCGCGGCCTTCCCCTTCGCGGCGCTGCCGCCGCCGCCCCCGCCGCCGCCCCCGCCTCCCCAGCAGCCGCCGCCGCCGCCGCCTCCTCCCCCTCCGCCGCCGCTCTACCAGCGCGTGTCGCCGCCGCAGTTGCCGCCACCCCAGCCGCCGCGTCAGGACCAGCAGCAGCCGGGCCCGGCCGGCGGCGGAGGAGGTGAGTCGGGCCGAGAGAGCGCGAGAGGCGTCGCGCGGACGGGCCCGGCCGCCTGAGGGGCGCGCGGCGGCGGCGACGGCGGCTGCACGCGGCAGGGGCGCGCGCGCGCACGGGGAGGCCCCGGGCGGAGGCGCCACGGGGCGCGCAGCCCGGTTCTCGGGCCCCGAGTGCGCACGCGCGCCGGAGGGGGCGGGGAGGGCGAAGGGTCGCTGTGCGCAGGCGCAGTGTGGTGGCCGCGCTTCGCGGCCGGACCGAAATCTGGCGGGGCGGGTGGGGACCTGGGTGGTTCTCTAGCCCCTGGTAGAGGAGAAGGGCGTGGGGCGGGTTGATTTGGCGGACAGGGTGGTGGGTGTGCGTGTTAGGACACCATGAAAGGGTCAGTTGATGACGTGGAGCGCCTCCTTCCTGGTTGTAGGGCAGTCCAAAAGGCAGAAAAATGGCAAGACAAGCTTCTTTCTGCATCAAGGCAAGGTTTTCATTACAGTGAAAGAAAGGTTGGAAGTCCTCAGGGTGTGGTTGGGGCCGAAGCCCTTTTTGGAAGGAGAGAAATTTTTCCTGATCTCCGTGCATTTATTATCTGGTAATGCCTCCCCTTAGTCGTTGGGGCTTTGCTCCCTGGACCTGCATTCCCTGGCAGGTAGATCTGACTTGTGAGTCTCACCGGTGTAGGGAATTCTGCAAGTTGTATCTGAGGAGGAGGGTTTGGTTGCTGTTGTACAGCTTGTTCTTGGCTGAATTTTTGGTACATCCCGTACTGTATGCCTAATTGGTCCGGACGATTGAACACTTAACTTTGCCAAACGGATGAAGAAAAAAGTAATCTTGTTGGAAAATGGGGCTTTTTCACTTAGTAAATGGTAGGTTTAGTTGGAAAAGTGACTGGTCGGGAGGGGGGAAGAACCAGCAGTTTCCTTAGTAGTACTGCACGAACCTGATCCTTCAGTATATTCTGTCTCCTTTGGGGCTTTTAAGGCGTCCACAGGTGGCGTAGGTCTGAAGCTTTTGACACTTAAGACGTATATTCGTTCATTTACGTACTTCATGGTTTCTTGGGACACATTCTAAACGTGAAACCTTAACCTTTTTGGACTCAGGTCCCCTTGTAGTGGCTACATGTCTCTGACTTCTCTCTGGTTTGTCTTTAATTTTTGACATTTACAAAATGTCTTAGGTCAAGCTCTCAGGCTTCCCGCAGTCTGTGGAGGTTGTATGTAGTGTCATAAGTGTCTTGATCTGCCTGTTTGTAGTTCGACAGTTTATATTTGCATTTGATGGACTTTATCCGCCTTTAGACTTCCCAAGTAAGAAGCGGAAGAGGAGTCGCTGGAACCAAGATACGATGGAACAGAAGACGGTGATTCCGGGAATGCCTACGGTTATCCCCCCTGGACTTACTCGGGAACAAGAAAGAGCTTATATAGGTAAATACACGTTCTGCACCCAAATGCGTTTTCAGATTGTCACAATTTATTCTGAGCAACATTCTATGTGTTGTCAGTTTGAGACCTTAAAGTCTTGTTCTTTTAAGATGAGGTGTCAGCAGGTGTGTATTCTTAACTTTGACATAACATCAGTTTTTGCTGTGTAAGTCCTGCGTTTGCAGCTCCTTGTTTTGGTCTGTCTGTAACAGCAGTGTTCTCCATGAGTGCCAGGAAGGTAGAGGGATCCACCTTAGGAGTGAGGGCAGTCCCCGGTCCAGCACCCCACCTGCCCTTTTCAGCTCCTGTTCATTGTCAGTTGTGAGGGGAGTGTCTTCTGCCTCTCTGGACACGGCCCAGTGGAGAACACTGCAGGTATTATAAACTAAGTACCTTTTTCACAGCATGGCTTTTCACCATAATTTCATATTCCTCCCTCCCCTTCAAATGTGGTCTTTTACTTTTTTATAGGTACTTTCTGAAAAGAAAAAAAATTTAATTTAATCAAAGGCTGTCTCTGAAAGTGTTCACAGTGCACCCCTTTTTACCATTTTGTTGAATCTAACCTTTCCTTCAGCATCTTTTCTGGTTTGGTCTTGGAGAGCTGTCTTAAAACGAGGGCTCTTGTACTATTTACCATCAAAGAACTCTGCTGGGAAAGGGGTGCTACTTGGATATGGAAGGAGGTGATAGGGTGAAAGATCTTAATTGTGGGGAAATTGCAAGAATTAACAATGACTGTCCACAATGTAAATGAGGTTAATCTCAAAATTACCTTTTTTTAAACACAAGGTTTTTAATGCAAGTTTCACCTTTATTCATGTATCTGCAGCTGTTTCTGAAAAGTTCACTTCAGAATATATCTTACTAACCAAATAAACATCCCCTTTGGAGTAAATTAGGGCAAAAGCTGCCTAGGCCAATGAGGCTGGGCCCTTCACAAATACAAGCTTCAAGCCTGGCATGTGTTACCCTTGAGGATCTTAATCTCACGTTTTTTAAATGCTGAGCGTTTTGGGGTGTTGGAATTGTTTATCTTGTTCTCACAGTACTAATATTTCTTCTTTCCCCACTGTTCCAATCTACTGCCACCCACCCCCTCATCTCCTATATTAGATCGGTCTGGGTCTTTACAACCTTGTGAAATGTCCCTAGTGGGATGACATCCCAAGAACACAAACAGTCTTAGAAAATGGGAAAAGCAAACTTATTCTCTATATCTCTTCAGTTCTCTTCTGTGTAGGGAGTTAATGCACTGAGCCCGAAGGACTGTTTACAGCTATAATCAAAGTGGATAGAGTCAAAGCTGAGGCCAGTGTAGATCTCAGCTCCAAGGAAGATCCCAAACTTCCGGTTTAATTGCCAGCTATTTCCTTAGATCAGACCCCACATCCCTACAGTAGTTAGGACTGCCTGCCCCCATGAGGGGGACTTTCACTTGAGTTCTTGAGCTTAATACTTGCCCGTCAAGTCAGAACTTTCCTGGCATAAAAGGGCTTAGGGGTCCTGAGATCTTACTCATCTTCTGTCTCTCCTAGTACACGCTGCTTTGTACAGTTGCCCCCAAGTATCTTCTCTTGATAGGAAGGTGGATTTTCACATCTGGAATTGGGAGTGGGTATATGGTATAGCTTTGTGGGGTGTATTTAAAACTAGGAGAGCTTGGGCTAGACCTGTACTAGTCCTGTTTGGGAGCCAACTTAACGTTAACCCAGCCTAGTTAATAACTTGCCCTTGTTAGAGATGCCTGCTCACAACTCTCAGATGCTACAAAGGTAAGAAACAGGTGGCTATTCAGCACGCTGAAGAAAACGATCTTGCTCTGCAGTTCCCATTATCTTGAGAAATCAGCCGGGTAACATTTCCCTGGAGTCACTGAACTTTTGTGAAACCCTCCTCTCTCTTTCACATACAGCCTCATTTGTCAAGGTCTGAGGGCCACACACATTCTCCTTGACCCACACTTCTGTTTTCTACACTCCTACTTTTACTCCCCTCACAAGGAGCAAGTCTGAAAACAGACTTGTTAACTTCTCACGGTTTACTGGTTTACTAACGTATATGAAGATTTGAACAAAAGCAACAGGTACTAGGAGATCCTTATTAGTACGGATCGGGTTGTACAAAAAGAGTATGTATGATAAACTTTTTTATGAGGTATTGAATTGGTTATTAAATGTCTTATTTGAGGAATTTTGAATCGTATCAATGAAAATGATCTTTGCTCAACTGGTATTTTTCCTTGTCCCATGTGAATTGGATTTCATTTTGGGCTATGCTTAATACTTATTATACACAAACTCTCAAGAGTCTTGCCCTCCAAGTAATTTGGTCGGGAACAGGGTATTGATGATAACATAGTGCTTTGTTCTGGGTGCCACTTGGTGGGGAGGGAGAGGCGGAACACCGAACCATTGCTTTGATGTTGGCCTTAGTGAACAGTCTATACTGCTAACCCCTCTTCCAACAAACTGTTTGCTTCCTTAAGTGATAACCATTTTGAAGTGAAAAATACCTATAGATGTAAATGGACTCCTGCCGATAGGTGGTTGGGGGTTTTTGCCTCAAAGTGTTCACTGATCAGTCGTCCCTTTCAAAGTCTCCGAGTTCTTCATGCTTGTTGTTGAGATTTGAGATGTTTTTTGGTAACATTGTCTTTTTTCCATCCTTTTTTTTTCTTTCCTAACCTGGTTTCTTCCAGTGCAACTGCAGATAGAAGACCTGACTCGTAAACTGCGCACAGGAGACCTGGGCATCCCCCCTAACCCTGAGGACAGGTTGGGAAACAGTTTTAACCAGCTGACAGTAACGCTTTTACCTTTTTCTCAATACGTTTTACTGGTGGCAACATAATGTGTCAGTTCAAAGAAATCCTAGTAAGACGACTGATAATACTCTTGATTATTGGGCCTAGGGTTTAATTAGCAATCTATGTGGTTAGTCATCAGTTAGAAAATTGGAGTGAAACTTAATTGCTAGCAGAGTCAAAAGTTACGGGAAAATGGACAACTGGTTTGCAATTGGTAAGCGTGTAGGTTTTCACCTGATTTACTCACCCTCGCTAGGGTCAGGGAGGTGTGGCCCGTTCACCAGCCTTCACAGTAACCGCTTGGGTGGAAAGCCAAGGGTATAGAGTTTTTCTCACAGGTACACGGTGCAGGGATTAAGACTATTTTTAAGCATTACTGGGTTTGAGCAGACCAGAAGCCCAATCTGGTTAACTCACTGCTGCAGTCCTCCTTGTGGTTTTGAGATGGTTTTAAAATAGCTGAGATTTCTAACCACCTTCCTTCACTGCCAGTGAATTTTCAGCCTTGGCCATTGCCTGGGGGTATTGGGAGGGGCCAGAACATTTCTCACCTATTTGGGAAAGGCTAGCCGCCAACCCTAAATCACCTTTATTATTATTTTTTTTTTAAGAGTGGGGTCTTCAAACAGCTGTGGTCATGTCATTTCAGTTTATCATTTCTCTCAGCTTTGAAGAGTCTGAGGGAAATGAACTTTTTAACCAGTAATTTTACTGGCTGGTTGAACTTAAAGCCACTAAAGTCCGGTCCATCTACCAAAAGGGCAGTGTGCCTCCCTCTCGGTGAAATTTCTTAGTGAACGCATCACAGTTGAAAGCACTTTAAGAATTAGTGTTTTTGGCTTTTATTACCCAATTAATGGCTCATTAAATCAGGAAGATGATATAATGGTTTTAGAAGCCACTCGCTTATGCATCTTTCTGCTGCCATTTGTCAGGGAACAAATTAGTTTCTCCATGTGTTCTCTAACTTTACGTGATTAAATTTATTATTTTTTACCTGTAGATTTTGGTTGGAAGGTTGTGTTTTATATTTTTTGGTGTTGTTTTTCCACCCCCCCTCCCACCCCCCAGATTTGCATTGTAGGTTGTAGACCACAACTGTTGAGTGCTTTTTTTTTTTTTTGGGCCTTTTTCTGTTTAGTAATATGTCTAACAGGTTACCAGGCAATTCCTCAAAAGGTTGAATTTTTAACAAACCTTTGCTTTCTGGAGAACTGGGATTAGAGTTTAGTTCATCTATATGATGCCTATTCGAAGTGAAGAAGTCGGGCCATTCTGACCTAGAATATTAGCTATTTATTGCCTTTTACATTCACAATTTGGGAAGAGGTTAAACTGTTGGGAGGCTTTTAAATGACCAATTTGGTACTGGTAAAACTTGTTCTGTTGATTAGCCAGAAATGCTTAAATTCTAGACAGCTGTGGGGTGGGACTTAGAAATGTCAAGCATGTTAGAAATCCAACCAGAGCAGAGTTTTCTCCTCCCTTGTATTCAGTTTGAAAGAGGGCCTAATGCCTCATTGGTTTTGCTTTTGAGCCCAGGTTGGAGGAAATTGCATGAGTTTCTTACCTTAATAAGGTTATTTCTTAAGAAGGTGTATTCTCAACATTAAGCCACTTTCTGCTATTTTGATGTTGCTTAAGTTGCACAGTTAAAAATGTTTTTAAGATCTTTTATAGACTTAAATGTATAAGCTGATAGTCTAATGAGCTGGGGTATGTTTGCTTTTGTTCACTATCATTGGATTGTGTCAACAGTTTATATAAATGCTAGAAACGGAGGTGTCATTTAGCCGTCATTAGCCATGAACAAACCTGACCTTTTATTCCATCGTGTGTGTAATGTGGTATGACATGGTTCCCTTTAGGCTGAAGACAGTGGGAGCAGCCGAGTTCAGTCCTTGCTCTCCAACTAGACAAGGTTCTCTCAACTAAACCAAGGGTATAGGAGTCTTGACTACTTTCAGGATGTTTTTTTTAATAACCTGATCCACATGATCTCTTCCCTTCTTGCAGCTGCTACTAAATTTTCATTCAGAATATCAAGCTATGGTCCTTTTTGTAATCTCAACTCAGAATTCTAGGAGCGTAACGTCTCTTTTTTTTTATTACCGCAAATTCCAGCTGTGGTAAACTGACCATTTTATCATTACTATTTTTTACTTGTAGCAACAGCATTTTACTCCTTAAAAAAATGAGAGAGAGAAAATCTGCTTTCTGGACTTGTAAACTCTGGTGGAGAATCCTAGGTTTTCCCCTTGCCGTTTGCAGGTCCAGACCCTAGACAAGTACTTGACCAAATCTGCATTCGCAGCCTCTAGCAGAAGCTGCTTTAGCACTTTAACGTTTTTCTCTACCCAGACTCCCCAACCTCGAACAGCCAGAAAACAGGTTGGCTCCTGGGCCTTGGACACAGCCAGCCAGGCCATTGAAGGAAAAGCAGAGACGAAGCCTTGAACCATCTCTCTCCATTGTGGGGCCAAGTAGCTGCAGCAGCCTTGAGTCCCAGTCGCATTGGGTTAAAGAGCTCGTACTTAGTACTCTGCGGTAGGGGTGCAGACACTCTTCCTGATAGGGCGCGAGCTCTGCAAGAGTCCACATTTTACCTAAACTTGGGGTTTCCGTGGTTCATAGAGTTGTAATACTGTACAGTTTTTTTTTTAAACGAAAAATCCATACTTGGCAAGAAGACTCCAGAAGATGATACTGTCCTTGCCATTTACAGTCAAGAGATTATCCCCCAGAAGGACAGACATTTTTCTTCTCAACAATTAGAAACCAGACCGTTTTTTTTTTCCTTTCTCACACACACCCCAATCCTAATGCTAAGCCAGCTCTCATCTCCCCAATCCACACGATCTTGAATAGCACACGTTATGGTCGGTTCCTCCGAAGAGTGTTGTGTTAGGGTCTGAGAGGCAGAGGGGCTGGGGAAGACTAATTTTAGCCCGTGTGGGATGAGAAAAGTGAAGGCAGAGCAGTAACGGGGCTCTGTTTCCCACAGGTCCCCTTCCCCTGAGCCCATCTACAATAGCGAGGGGAAGCGGCTTAACACCCGTGAGTTCCGTACCCGCAAAAAGCTTGAAGAGGAGCGGCACAACCTCATCACAGAAATGGTTGCCCTCAACCCTGATTTCAAGCCGCCTGCAGATTACAAGTAAGCAGAGGGGCTGGGTGGTCCAGGATGAGGACACCTGTGATCTGGGAGAGCTGTTCCGGTACTCACATATCCTCTCGGTTCTAGAAGAGCTGTGCCTTGTTTTTGTCCTCTCTCAGAAACATGCAAAGTCCATGAGTCTTTTCTTTCTTAGACCTCCAGCAACACGGGTGAGCGATAAAGTAATGATTCCGCAAGATGAGTATCCAGAAATCAATTTCGTGGGGCTGCTGATTGGGCCCAGGTGAGTAAGTGCGGTCCTGCAGCACAGCGCATCATTCCTGAGAACTTGAGAGAGAGAGGTCTGTCCGAGGCCCCGTTCGGTGCCATTGATGGCTTCCCTTCCTGTTTTTGGTGGGAGTTCGTGCCTTTCTGTGAGAAAATCTCTTCTAACTTCTGCATTTTACTGCAGAGAAGTCCGATCTTGGGGCTTGTTTGCTGTGGCTGCCCTTAATTGGGGTCATGGAGCTTTTGGTGGGAAAATCCGTGCACTCACACTTTCCTGCCGGCATGATCAGCCTGCTCTGTCTCTTCTGGCGTGTGTCCTTGCCTGGCAAATAATACAAAAACTGTCTTCTTTCTGCTTCTGATAGAGGGAACACCTTGAAGAACATAGAGAAGGAGTGTAATGCCAAGATTATGATCCGGGGAAAGGGGTCTGTCAAAGAAGGGAAGGTTGGTCGCAAAGATGGCCAGATGTTGCCTGGAGAAGATGAGCCGCTTCACGCCCTAGTTACCGCCAACACCATGGAGAATGTGAAGAAAGCCGTGGAACAGGTGAGGCGGCCGGAAATGCAGCGTTTTGCTAGAAGTCATACGGTGGCCTCGGTGCTCCCCTAACTGTGTCCGTTTCATCTCCGCTAGATCAGAAACATCCTGAAGCAGGGTATTGAGACCCCTGAGGACCAGAATGATCTACGGAAGATGCAGCTTCGGGAATTGGCCCGCTTGAATGGGACCCTTCGGGAAGATGATAACAGGTGTGTCATCAGTTTGAAGGGAGAGTGTGCGCAGACCTAAAGCACCTGTGGGAGAAGGGAGCTTGACCCTAGCTCTTGATGACTTTTTCCCCCCTCCTTCCTCGACAGGATCCTAAGACCCTGGCAGAGCTCAGAGACCCGCAGCATCACCAATACCACAGTGTGCACCAAGTGTGGGGGGGCTGGCCACATTGCTTCTGATTGTAAATTCCAAAGGTGAGCGGCTGGAGTTGGAGCTTCTTTGTAGCCTGTGGTGTGCAAGGCTTTTTTTTTTTTTTGTTAGCATGTTGTTGGTGGGTTACTGTTAGTTACTCGTTACTCTTCGGACCTGAGAGAAGCTTCCTTTCTGTGAATGTGGTCCGTGATGGTGTGATGTTAAAAGCCCAGAATGATTAGAAGCAGCTTGTGCAGAACATCTGTATCTTGTGGCTCATCGTGAGTTCAGGAACATTGGAAACTTCCACTGTGGGTATACATGTTTTTACTGTGGCTCAGTGTTAGCTATTTTTTGCTGCTAAGCAGTCTGGATTCTTGACCGGTTTTGAACCAGCCCTTGATAGCATTGTTTTTCTACTTTTTTCTCCTGTGGAAAATGTGGCAAGTGCTCTAGTCTTGCATATGTTCTTTCCCTCAAACTGGGAATGTAGGATTTGATGCAAGCAAGTTTGCTTTTTGGAAGAGCCTGTGCTCTCCTGGCTCCCGTGGCTGGCATGGTCATGTGCTCTCGGTCATCTCTGTTGTGGCAGAGATCCACGTGGTGATCCCAGAGGCAGAGCGGGGCACAGAACTGAAAATTTGATGAGACTCTTTTGAGGAAGGATGGTTGGATTCCTCAAAACCGTCAATTTCTCAGAAAGTAAAACTTTCCTAATAATGAGGTGTTTTTCCTTTTCTCTCTATTCCCTACTCCACCTTCAGGCCCGGTGACCCCCAGTCAGCTCAGGATAAAGCCCGGATGGATAAAGAGTACTTGTCCCTCATGGCTGAGCTGGGCGAAGCGCCTGTGCCAGCATCTGTGGGCTCCACCTCTGGGCCCGCTGCCACGCCCCTGGCCAGCGCACCTCGGCCTGCCGCTCCCGCCAACAACCCGCCTCCCCCGGTGAGTTTCCGGGGCTGGTTCTTGTGGCCTGGCCCCCATTCTCTTCCTCAGAGACCGGGGCGCTATGGCCAGATGCTCTGGGTAGAGCAGGTGGACAGACATGGCTGGCAACATTGTTCTTCCGGATGTCAGGATGTTCGGGGATCTCTCACTTGGGGAAGATCCTGTCCTTGTGTTTTGGTCCTCTTGGCAGAGCCGAAAGAACAGTGTTGCCACCAGGGGGAGCAAGCAGGGACGTTGGCGGGAAATGCTCTCACATAGTCTCTCATGTCCACCACCCAGAGCCGCCCACCCTGGATGAATTCCGGCCCTTCGGAGAGTCGGCCCTACCACGGCATGCACGGAGGTGGTCCCGGTGGGCCCGGAGGTGGCCCCCACAGCTTCCCACACCCATTACCCAGCCTGACAGGTGGGCATGGTGGACATCCCATGCAGCACAACCCTAATGGACCCCCACCCCCTTGGATGCAGCCGCCACCACCACCGATGAACCAGGGCCCCCACCCACCTGGGCATCATGGCCCTCCTCCAATGGGTAAGTAAGTGTCAGACCAGAAATCTTGGGGCTTTGGGAGCAGCAAGGGTTACATCAGGTTGCCGCGAGCTGGAAGCAGCCCTCGGAGTGGCTGGGCATTGCACCAGGTCTCCTGCCAAGGCTTGGGCTCCAGGAGGAGCACGACTTCATTCTGGTTCAGGAAGTGTTTTCTGCGTGGGGTAGACAGAGCCCCGCTTCTTCAAGGCAAGGTTCTAGAACTGTTGCTACGAGGGTAGTGATTGCAGGCTGTATGACTGAAAGTGCTGTCGGTGGGGAGATCTTCTCTGGCTAGTTCCAATGTCCTGCTAAGTCCCTGCTCTTTCCTTCCATCAAGATCAGTACCTGGGAAGTACGCCTGTGGGCTCTGGGGTCTATCGCCTGCATCAAGGAAAAGGTAATGCAGCCCGTCCCTTGCTCGCTTTGGGGGTCTGCCCTGTCCTGGGCCTTAGGGGTCTCTGTCCTAAGTCTCTCCTCCCCTGAGGCCTCACCGTCAACTTCACCTCCCTGCAGGTATGATGCCGCCGCCGCCTATGGGCATGATGCCGCCGCCGCCGCCGCCTCCCAGTGGGCAGCCCCCGCCCCCTCCCTCTGGTCCTCTTCCCCCATGGCAGCAGCAGCAGCAGCAGCCTCCGCCACCCCCTCCGCCCAGCAGCAGTATGGCTTCCAGTACCCCCTTGCCATGGCAGCAAAGTGAGTGGAATATTTGGGCCTTTGGGGGTGGGTGGGATGGGGAGGTGGTCACATGGGCAGGCGGACGCCCTGGGAAGAGACGCTGGTCTCTGCTGGGGACGTAAACAGAAAGGGCCTCGTGGCCCATCCTGGGGATCTTGGGGAAGAGAACTGGTGTTTGGCGTGGTTGTGTCTAGGGAGAGGTTTTGGGGGACCTGGAGGGAACCTCCCAGCGTAGGGAGGGTACCAGAAATGCAGGCTTGCAGCCGGCTGCGTGAGCAGCCAGCCAGTGGCTGGCCAGAGCCCGTGCGTCAGGCCGGGGTGGGGAAGGAGGGTGCTTGCATGCTGTGGAGAGGGATGTGATTGGGGCCTGAGCGACTGCAGGGATGGGACCGGGCTGCGGGGAGAGTAGCTGTGGCCTTGAGGTTGAATGTGCCGTTCGGTGGTGGCGGCGGATGGGCGGAGGGATGTCAGAGCCGGTTCTTGTGTCTGGTACCTTTCCCTCAGCCCCTCCAGGGGCATTGGTGACAAAGGGCTTACTCTGTTAAGCCCAGAGACCTCGAGGCTGACCCCAGGGTAGTCCTGCCCACCCCTCCACTCCCCATCACCAGGACAGCCCCGCCCGCCCGCCCCCCACCACCGTACCGCATGCCAAGCAAGGAGCAGGCGCCCCTCGCCCCCCCATCCCAAGGCAGCAGCCGCAGAGAGCCGCGGTGTGCCCCCGCGCGTGTGACCTTGGGCTTCTTTACCACCCCAGATACGACGACTACCACCACGAGCGCTGGCACAGGGTCCATCCCGCCATGGCAACAGCAGCAGGCGGCTGCCGCAGCTTCTCCAGGAGCCCCTCAGATGCAAGGCAACCCCACTATGGTGCCCCTGCCCCCCGGGGTCCAGCCGCCTCTGCCGCCCGGGGCCCCTCCCCCTCCGCCGCCTCCGCCGCCTGGTTCCGCCGGCATGATGTATGCCCCGCCCCCTCCTCCTCCGCCTCCCATGGACCCTTCTAACTTTGTCACCATGATGGGCATGGGGGTGGCGGGCATGCCGCCCTTCGGGATGCCTCCAGCTCCCCCACCGCCTCCACCACAGAACTAGACTCGGTTTTTTTAAGAAAATATATATTATATATAGAGAGAATTGGTCTCGTTTAAACACACGCCGAACCTCACCATATGGAGCCAGACATTGGGATGCACGCATGTGATTGGTGTGCACGCATGTGTGTGTGTGCACGCACCGGGCTGGGCCAAGCGACCGAGGACTCGCTTGGGAACGGGCAGGTGGTAGTAGGGGCGCCAGCTTGGGCTCTCCTGGCGCCCTGTAGCATCGAGTGTCTTCTTTGTCTTCTTTCTCTCCTCACCCAACTCCCTTTGCCTCTCCCCAAACCGGGCCGCCAGGATCCCTCCCCGCGGCGGCGATGGCCCGAGCCATGAGAGTGAGGACTTTCCGCGCCCATTGGTGACCCTTCCAGGCAGACAGCCTCAGCAGCGCCCCTGGTGGACAGGATGGTTCGGCAAAGCAGCCTGAGTTATTTTTGTGGACGGAATCGGAACACGCTGGCTCCATATCGTGACATTTTTATTAATTTTTTTCTTTTTCCTTTGTTATTTCCTGATCTCTCCCTTTCTTCAGACTCCGTCCAAGGAGATGCTCTTCCCCGATCTTCTGCTGCAATTAGATTCCTTTCCTTTTTCTCCATTCCTTGTTCTTCTCTTCCCAAGGAGAGGAGGGAGCAAATGGTTTTAGGTGCAAGCTTTGGCCATTGATGTCAGGCTAGTTGCGGGGGTGGGGGGAGAAGTCTTTTGGTTCTAAAATTCTCAAGGTTGCCATGACCACCCCAGAGACTTTTTTTTTTCTTCTGTAGTGTGAGATTTTCGTCTTTGCCACCTTTGTAGAGAAGTGGGTTAATTTCCAGGTTCGGGGCCAGCACCTGTCCTGGCACCCGTGCCGGCCGTGGGTGGGGCCACCCAGGCCGCCCTGGAGAGTCCTTGCCATGCTCCCTGAGCGGCTAAGCGGCCTCAGATGCCATTTGTTCCTCTCCTTCCTGGAAGGTTTCCTTTTAAATTTTATTTTAATCCCAAACGTCTGAATGTTTTGCAGTGTCTGAGGGTTTGAGCCCCTTGTTTTTCGTTCTACTTCCTTTTTTCTCCCTTCCCTCTTCATGGAGTGATTATGTTGACAATAATGTATAATGCGCGTTCTCTTCACTGGTTTATCTGCAGAAATTTCTCTGGGCTTTTTTTCGGTGTATGATTCAACACTGCGTTAAAGGGGGGTGTTCCATTGAATAAAAGAGCAGTGTGGTTTTTCTGGGTCTGTGTCTTCATTTTCTTCTCTCTTAACCACTCCCCCCACCTCTAACAGCAACACCGAAGTGACTTCCTACCTCCGTCAGCTCCTGGCCCCAGTCGCCCGCTCTCCCTGGGGACAGCTGGGACATTAATTACAGAGCCTCCCACCTGTGTCCCCGTGTGTGGCTTTGCTGGTGGAAGCCTGCGTGGGTGGGTGGCCCCACATCTCTCTCTGTTGGCTGGTTAACAGCTGAGACCCAGGTCTTCGCACCTCCTCTCCACCCCCATTGCCCCTCATCCCCATGGTCCCTGTGTTTCCCTGGGGCTTGGACCCCACCCCCAACCCCCCATCTGATGAGCTCTGGTTGCTGGAAGCTGCCACCTGACCAAGGCCCCAGGCCTAGGGAGGCAGCAGCACTAAAGGTCAAGCCAACTAATCCTGCCTGTGAGGCACAGAGCAGCTAAAATTAAAACCGCCAAGTGGCTTTTTCTTTCTCTGCTGGTGACTAGCTTGCAGGCCGCCAGTGCCACAGGCGGTAGGGCTGGGGGGGCAAGAGCAAGGGCCACATCTGTGCTTTTTTGTAAGCACTTCCTTGCAGAGGGTCTCGGACTGTTCTTCCACATGTGAGGCAGTGAGTGGTGCCTGTCCTGGCACCAGAAAAGATCCGTGTCAGGGCTGCACGAGGAGGCGGTGAGGTCCTTGCCCCGGCGGCTACTCCGGTTGCTGGCCTGCACCATCCCTAGGGAGACCCTGATTGAGCCCGCCCCTTCCCAGCTGCCTTTCCTTTGGAGGAGGTTAAGGGACAACCAGCCCCTGGCCAGGGGGGACAACTCTGGCCTGGGCTGTTTTCCACCTTCAAGTTGGGCCTGCTCAGCGCCTTCTGTGTGAAGCACAACCGGTTTTGTGTGCCGCATCCGGGATGTCTGTACCCCTTTGCCACGGGCCTGCGGGGTTAAGAAACCTCAGAAGCAAGGCAAGTTCGGTGGGCTTCTCTAACCAGGCCCTAAAACTACAGAGAAGGCTCTTCTCTTTGTCCTTAACTGGCGGAATGGGGGCAGGGCCTGGGGCCTAGCAACCCTCTTTGACCTTGGCTTCACCTCATTGCTTCCCCCACAAGCCCGGTTTCCCTGGTGGGCTCATTGGGCGGTTAATTAGCTCTTTGAAGCTCTGGAAGAGGCAAAGTGGCGCTATGTGGGTTTTAGAAATAAAATCAATAAATGACTTAACCACAGCTCCGCTATCTCCTCCATCTCTCTCCCCTGGGGCCAGCTCCCTCCCTGCGCCTGCTGGGCAGCTTTTGGCAGCTTTTGTTAGGGTTCTGGAGAGTAGCAAAGTGGCTAAGGCCCGGCTGGAGCCTCTCTCCAAGGAGCTCGGGTCTAAATGGAACAGAGACAGGAAAGCTTGGCCTTCAGAAGTGTCGCGAGCGACCTGCCTTTGAGACAGAGTCGGGAGAGGGAGACGCTTTGCCACCCGCCCTGGGACCTGAAGCGTGGAGGGAAAGCCCTTTGCCCGAGCCTTTCTGCCCTGTCACCTCGGCTCTGGCTCCCTGCCCCCTCAGCTTGCTTGGTGAAAGGAATACCGGTTATGAAAGGTCAGTGTTCGCTCTGGAGAAACCCAAGATTGGTCCAGAGAAGGAGACAGGATTTCTGGTTAGAAACCTAGTTAGACATAAACAACCTGGAGTAATTCGGGTAGGTCAAGTGCTTCCAGGGTTCAAGATCGTTCTGCACACGCAGCACTGGGTGGGGAATGAGAGATTGGAAAGGGCATGGGGACGCAAGTAGGTCAGCCTGAGCCTTCAAGGTGTCCTCGTGCTGGGCTGGGGTGGCATCACTCCTGGAAGAAAAGCCTGGAAACTGTTTGAGTGGGGGCCGTTGACAACGAAGACCAAAGAGACCCACCAAAGGATATAAGAGAAATCACTCCAAAGTCATTTCTGGACGCCTGGCTGGCTCAGTCCATAGAGCGTGAGACTCTTGATCTCAAGGTCGTGAGTTTAAGCCCAATGTGGGCATGGAGCCTACTTTAGAATAAAACAAGGGTTTAAAAAAAAGTAATTTCTCTGGGGGCACCTTGCTGGCTCGGTAGAGTATGTGACCCTTAATCTCAGGGTCATGAGTTCAAGCCCCACATTGGGCACAGAGCCTACTTTTAAAAAGTAATTTGTTTCGGGGTGCCTGGGTGGCTCAGTCGGTTGAGCGTCCGACTTTGGCTCGGGTCATGATCTCACAGTTTGTGGGTTCGAGCCCCGCGTCGGCTCTGTGCTGACAGCTCAGAGCCTGGAGCCTGCTTCACGTTCTGTTGTCTCCCTCTCTGACCCTCCCCTGCTCACGCTGTCTCTCTCTCTCTCAAATAAAAAACATAAAAAAAAAAAAAAAGTAATTTGTTTCCTAGTAGAAACGGCACAAGTCCCAGTTGAGCAAGTGGCGTGAGCACAGAAGGGCGAGCACAGCGCGGACACATGGTGGGGGGCGGGGGGCAGCACCAGGGCCAGCCAGCTGGACGCGCACTGGGTTCATTTGGGGAGCAAGGTGAGAATTTGGGAATGGTTGGGAGCAGGCCCCTGGCGGCAGGGAAATAAACTTGTAAGCAGTTAGGGGTCAGGGCAGAGGTGTGTGTGGCCAGGGTTCCATCACGACTTGGGTGACTGCACAGGTGACGGTCATCTTTCCTCAGGGGAACCCACCAACCAGCCTTCTGGGCTCTACTCTGAAGAGCAGCCTTTTGTAAGTCCGGCCCAGCGGCCCAAGACGTTAGCCAAACCCGGAGAGACCCGACCCACTGGAGACAAAACCTCTGGATCCAGGGTGGGTGACAGCCACTACCCCCCCTCCACCCACCCCCCCCAACAGAGGCACAGCTCTGTGGGCGGGGCTGAGGATGGGAGCCTCTAAGGAAGTTTGTATTCCCACCATATCCATGTGGGCACATTTTGGTGTTTTCCTGATCTTTCTCACTATGAAGCATAGCAGCTAGCGGGGCAGGGGAGAGGAGTGTGCGGGATTGGAAAACTTGGGGTTAGAGCCCACCCCAAGCTCGTGATTCCAGGGCCAGGTCTGCTGTGGCTCAGGAGGTCCTCGGAAACCGCTCGGCTTTCCCCAGGCCAGGCTCTCAGTAACGTCCTGCAGCCGTCCAGGCCTCTGTGACCTGCTTCCCTAGCCCTCAGACCAGAACACCGGGTTCTTTCTCCACCAGCCCGCTGCCCGGGAGGCCCAGGCAGCCTTTGAAATTGCACAAAGCCCTGGGCTCCTTTTGCTCAAAGAACAAAGCAGGATCCAAAAGGCGGCCTCCCTAGGAGTAGGAGGCAGCAGCTGGAGGAGGCAGGAATTAATATTCTTATTTGAGAGTATAAATTGGATGAAGGCATTCAAGGCTCAGAATAGTAAAGCAACCAGCCTAAGGTCACACAGCAAATCAGTGCTGGGGCCAGGGCGTGAGCAGTGGATTGGGGACAGCCAGAGCCTCCAAGGGAAGGTCCTGTAGCTACCAGGACATGAAGTCGAGTAACTGGCAGAAAGTTCCTGGTGCAGAGGCTCCCGCTTTACAGGTGAGGTCACAGCTGGGAACCTTGGCCCCCTGAGTCCCTGTCCAGTATTGTGGCCCCAGATGGGAGGCATGAGTGGGAGGAGGTCTCCAATCACCTGGCCGGTGCCTCACAGACCCAATACCACTGGCCAATGTTATGAGTGGGTGGGGGTGCTGGTTTCTCCTGCCCCTGGGGGCTCAGGACTACAATTCCCAGAAGCCCCTGCTCTGGGCTGGCAGCCCCCGGCCAGATCCGGCTGGCCTGTAATCTGATTACCATCCCTCTCCTCTTGAAAGGTCACTTCAGAGCTCCTTGAAGGACAGCAACAGGGGGATCTCCGAGTGGCTCAGCTTGGGGGGGGGGGCGGCAGTGGCCCTGCCTCAGGCAACCTTTATACCACCCCCTGGAACCCAGGGTCTCGGTCCCCTTCTCTCAGACACCCAGCGTCCTCTGCTAAGCTACACCTCTCCTGTTCGGGGCACCCTGACCCTCGGCTCCTGGCCCGTGTTGTCCCAATATATGACCTCCCCACCTGAGTGCAGACCCCCGCGCCCCTACGTTCCCATAGAGCCACTATGGGAACATGACCAGAAGTCTCTGGGCAAGTGTCCAAAAGAGAAACCAAAGTGCTTTGACGGAGGCTGGGGCTCCTCGCACCTGTCCCACTGACAGCCTTCCTTGGCTTCTTTTTTTTTTTTTTAATAGTTTATTTATTTTTGAGACAGAGACAGAGCATGAGCAGGGGAGGGGCAGAGAGAGAGAGGGAGACACAGAATCTGAAACAGGCTCCAGGCTCTGAGCTGCCAGCACATAACCCGATGCGGGGCTCAAACCCACGAACCGCAAGATCATGACCTGAGCTGAAGTCGGACACTTAACCGACTGAGCCACTCAGGTGCCCCATTCCTTGGCTTCTTCAAGGAGTCCTGACTGAGGCTGAAATCTGCCCTCCCAACTACTCCCCCCCCCCCCCCCCCCCCCCCCCCCCCCCCCCCCCCCCCCCCCCCCGCTGCCTCGTCCATCCATAACCCAGGAAAAGGGCCCAGATCAGGGCAACCTCAGCCAAAGTCACCGCCCAACGGCTCCAGTCAAACCGCAGGCTTCTCAAGGCCACACTGCCTGCTGCATCTTGTTTCCAACTCTGTGAAAGGCAGAGACGGGCACCGAAGACCCCAGTGGGCGAGGCCTGGAGGAAGCGGGTCAGCACAGGGCTGTGAAGGAGCCAGGCTGGGCCTGGCCTGGCCCGTGTGGAGCTCGGCTCAGCTCTCCCTGCCCCTCTCCCCTCTCCTCCCCTTGCCCCCAAAATAGCTCCCAGAGCTACCGGGCCAAGACCCTCCCATCGCAGTGGGAGGCGGGGCAAGCTCCCCAGAGCCAGGCTTTAAAACCCCAGGCAGCTGGGGATCTCCACTCCCTGGCTGGAGGCACTGCTGAGGCAGCCCCGTCCACCCCTCAGTCCTGCCCGCCCTCCTGCAGCCATGTCCCGGCCCCTGACAGACCAGGAGAAGAGGAAGCAAATCAGCGTGCGTGGCCTGGCCGGCGTGGAGAATGTAACCGAGCTAAAGAAGAACTTCAACCGGCACCTGCATTTCACGCTTGTAAAAGACCGCAATGTGGCCACCCCGAGAGACTACTACTTCGCGCTGGCCCACACCGTTCGCGACCACCTGGTGGGCCGCTGGATCCGCACCCAGCAGCACTACTACGAGAAGGACCCCAAGGTGCCGCTTGGGGCACCCTGGGTGGGAGATGGGCTGGGGGCGCCAGCAGGGGGCCGGGAGATCCCCACTAAGGGGCAGCCCTTATAGGGTCCTAGCTTTTTTGCAGCAGGTTCCTGAGGTTGGAGGATCAGGAATGATCAGGGCGCCATTGCCAAGTGCAACGAGTGCTGGGCAGTGAAACCTGGGGTTGGTTGGCTCGGGTCAGGCGGGGCGGGGGTAAAGCCCTAGCACTCACTCAGAGAGTGGAGGGGCTTCCGGTGGTCAGGAAGACCCCCTGCGGCCCAGGTTGGACCTGAAATGGAAGGGTGGGTCATTACATGTGAGTGCGGTGTGCCTATGCGTGTGCGTGGCCGTGCTGGGGCAGCTGGGCTAGTGGTAGCGGGATCAAGTGTCTGTTGGGGTCATGGTAAATGTCAGCAACCTGATACTCCTGGGCAAGGGAGGAGGAGGGGCGGGCGAGTGGGGCAGGGAGGGGGCCCAGGAAACCAGGAGACCCTGCATCTTGGATTCTGCTGCCTCTCTGTCCCCTTCTTGGGGCTGAGGCTTGAGGACCAAGGAGAACTGGGCACGGCAAGGACAGAAGGGGGCCGACTCTAGCCATGAGTCAGTGTGTGACCTTGAGTAAATGACAGGTTTCTCTGCCCCTTGGCCTTCCCGCCTTGGGGACCATGTGGAGGTGCTTCTCTGCGTCCTGATTCCCCGATGGGCCGTTGGGAGGCTTGTGAGCGACGGAAGAGACTCTCACCTACCCTCAGCACCTCAGTCCCTGAGGTAGATATGGCAGCGCCATTTTCTGGATAAGGAAACTGAGGCTAAGAGAACAAAAGTGATGTGTCCAAAGTCAGAAGAAATGCTGGACCAGAGCCCTCCGGATAGGTCCTGAAGCCTGTGGTGGGGAGAAAAGTAAACGGGGACAGGGCTGGCACGGGCCGGGTCCCAGAGTGGGACAGGAGGTGTGAGAGGCCCCAGCTAGACACTGGTGGGCTGTCCTGACCCCTGCCCCATCCATCTATCTCCCCCCCCCCGGGCAGAGGATCTACTACCTATCTCTGGAGTTCTACATGGGACGGACGCTACAGAACACCATGGTGAACCTGGCCTTGGAGAACGCCTGTGACGAGGCCACCTACCAGGTGCGCAGGGGGACGGGAGCGGGATGAGCCTGAGGAATCGGGGGGATTCACCTGCTGGCCCTTGGCCTTGACCACTGCCACACCCTCCCCCCCTCCAGCTGGGCCTGGACATGGAGGAGCTGGAGGAGATTGAGGAGGACGCAGGGCTGGGCAACGGGGGCCTGGGTCGGCTGGCCGGTGAGTGGATAGGGTGGCAGGGGTGGGGTGGGCAGAAGGGTTCCTTTGGGCCGGGTGCCTGATACCTGCCTCCCTGCGACCCCCTAGCATGTTTTCTGGACTCCATGGCAACGCTGGGCCTGGCTGCCTATGGCTACGGGATCCGCTATGAGTTTGGGATTTTTAACCAGAAGATCTGCGGGGGCTGGCAGGTGAGCAGCCTCGGGCCGTGGCCCTGTGGGGCCCCAGGCACGATGGAGCAGACCCCCATTTGGTCATCCGTCTCCGGACAGATCCAGAACCCGCCTCGGCCTTGAGATAAGGCCTCCTCGTCCCTCCCCCTGGCCCCAAAGCCTGATGGTCGCTGCTGGAGCCGGGGGTCCACACCCGTGGAGTCTCACAGACTCCCATGTCCCACAGGATAGGCCGCCAGACCAGGGGAGCCCACCCCAGGGCCCTTAATTTACATGCTGTGGAGGGCCCAGTAGGGCCACTGCCCCCTGCCCTACCCGCTACCTCCTGTGGTGTGAGCCTGCGTCTGACTCCGCCTTCTTTTCTCCCCTGCCCGGCCTTGACCTCAGATGGAGGAGGCCGATGACTGGCTTCGCTACGGAAACCCCTGGGAGAAGGCCCGACCCGAGTTCATGCTGCCTGTGCACTTCTATGGCCGAGTGGAGCACACTAGCCAGGGTGCCAAGTGGGTGGACACACAGGTAAGGGGGAAGCCAGGGAGTGGGAGGAGCCTCCAGTGAGAGCGAAGCTGGGAGGGGAGAGGCTCTGGAAGAAAACAGGGAGATGCAGGGAAAGAGCCTGGAGACCACGGGGATCCAGTGCTATTTACAACGAAGGACACTGAGGCTCAGAGAGGTTAAGTGATTTCCTCGTGGTCACACAGCTCAGGTCAGGAGAGGCTGAAGATGGGGTCACAGCGGAGCGGGGCCGAGCACAGAGCCCAGGGGGAGGAGAGAGAGGTGGCCGCGCTCCACCAGTGCCCTTCCCCTGACCTGGCTCCTTGCCACCCACAACGCTCATCCAAGAATAATCGTGATGACTTGACTCCCCGGCGGCACTTTTTTAAACTGAGGGCTTGCCGGGAAGCAGAGCAACGGCCCAGAGAGGGGGACAAGGAGAGTATTACAACCCTGAGAGAGGAACTGACTTGTCCAAGGTCACACAACAAGTGAGAGGGAGCCTGAAGCCAGACCAGGTGTCTGAACCCCTATCAGTCAGCTCTCTCGCTGTGGCTGCAAGTCATAGGCCTCCAGATGGCTACACAGAAAGCTCTCGGCTTTCGGAATTTGTTGGGCTGTCATTTATGATAAGGTTCGGCAGGGGCTCTGGCTGCCCACTAGCTCTGTGCTCTCGGGCCGGTCCCTTCCCTCTCAGAGCTGCACCTGCCACTCTTTTCCGGTCAGGAGCTATGTTACTTAGCGTTGGGGAGAGAGGACATCGGGCCTTGGAGAAGTGCATGTGCCCCCAGCCCCGTGCTATTACTGCCATTTGCTAATTGTGGGAGGTGGGGCCGGCATGAGTTACCGCTAACTAGCCCTGTGGTCAACCAGGCATATGCCCTGTGGATGGACTTGACATCTGTGTCCCCTTCAGCTGGGCACCGGGGCCCCCCAGCCCTCTGATGAGTCCAGAGTGTCTTCTAGATTGTGCTCAAGCCAGGTGGCCCACTCACCCCCATTGCCATAGGGTGGCTCCCCACAGAGCCCCCCCTTGGGCTCTGGGCTCATCACCATCTCCTGTAATCCTGGCAGGCAGCCAATCAAGGCTGGGTGGGGGGCATGGGGAGATCCTGGGGGGGCCCTCTCTCTACGGATGAAGGCCAGAGAGGTTGAGAGGTTTGCTCACGGTTGCCCAGAGAGGGCAGTAGTTGGGGGGTTGACAGAGCGTAGGGACGAAGGCAGGAGTTGCTGCTGTCGGGGGGGCCCCCACCCCGAGTCACTCGGCAGAG
The DNA here is from genome assembly GCF_003009895.1 of Hyaena hyaena. Taxonomy (NCBI): domain Eukaryota; kingdom Metazoa; phylum Chordata; class Mammalia; order Carnivora; family Hyaenidae; genus Hyaena; species Hyaena hyaena. Next base: position 531,484 of record NW_024080881.1, on the reverse strand, counting down.
ACCCGGCTCCTGCCACCATGCCTGACACCCCTGCAGATGGTGCTGGCCATGCCTTACGACACTCCTGTGCCTGGCTACCGCAACAACATCGTCAACACCATGCGCCTGTGGTCGGCCAAGGCCCCCAATGACTTCAACCTCAAGGATTGTGAGTTCGGCCTCCCCCCCACCTGCACCCCTGCCCGCCCCCGCCTGCACTCAGCCTGGGCCTGACACTGTCCCTGCTTTCACCCCTCAGTCAATGTCGGTGGCTACATCCAGGCTGTGCTGGACCGAAACCTGGCAGAGAACATCTCTCGCGTCCTATACCCCAATGACAACGTAAGTCACCTCCCGGGCTGGGGGCAGGAAACCCGGGAGCTTGGGAGGGGGCAGAAAACAGGGAGGGACAGCCTCTGGCACCCTAGTCACACCCAGGCCATTCCTTTTTTTTTTTTTTTTTTAAGTTTATTTATTTATCAGTCATCTCTATACCCAACGCAGGGCTCGAACTCACAACACAGATTGAGGGTCACATGCCTTCTAACTGAGTCAGGCAGGCGTCCTGCACTCGGGACATGTTGTTGGCTCCTATGTATCCTGTTCCCCCCCGCCCCCAAGTACTTTTAGTTCTTTAAGAGGTCACCCAAGTCCCGGGCGCAGCGAGTTGGGGCAGGGCACTTTGGAGGACCCATTCCCTGGCAATGGTGACTATACTCCGGGTCCTCGTGTGTCCCCGTCCTCACAACATCCCCTCCAATACTTGGTGGGTGAAAGACCCCTGGGTCCTGGAGGTGGGGGCTATTTGGGGCTCCAGGGTCTTGGAGGCGGCCAGGAGACCCCTGCCCACACTGCAGCACCGTTAGAGCCCCTCCCTGCCGCCCCCCCCTGCACCCACCCCCCCACCTTGACTCAGCACCGCCTTGAATCGTTCGTTCTCAGTTCTTTGAGGGGAAGGAGCTGCGGCTGAAGCAGGAGTACTTTGTAGTGGCTGCCACCCTCCAGGACATCATCCGCCGCTTCAAGTCCTCCAAGTTCGGCTGCCGTGACCCCGTGCGCACGAGCTTCGACGCCTTTCCGGATAAGGTGCCAGGTCCCAGGGAGGGCCCCTCTCTACACCTCCTGTGATGCATGCCATCGTCTCTCCCCTCTGGCCTCAGCCTGCTCCCTCATTTTATAGATGAGGAGGTAGGGGCTGGGGTGTGTGTGAGGGTGACCTGTTCAGGATCCTCAACCACCGGGCACGTAGCCGCCTCCTCCTGCCCCCAGCTGCCCCTGTGAGGCCCCCTGCACCCAACTCCACTCTAGAACCACATGGAGGGGGCTCTCAAGGGGCACAGGACAGTAACCATAGTCTTGGTTTGGATCCCAGCCTGACTCCCAACCCCCTCCCCACAGGTGGCCATCCAGCTAAATGACACTCACCCCTCCTTGGCCATCCCTGAGCTCATGAGGATACTGGTGGATCTGGAGCGGCTGGACTGGGACAAGGTGGGCTCCGGGACCCCTCCAGCCCTGCCTGAGCCTCTCTGTCTCAGGGTTCCCTTTCCCAGTCTGGGAAGCAGACATACGTGAGTGCAGGGGCGCCTGGGGGACTCAGTCGGTTGAGCGTCCGACTTCGGCTCAGGTCATGATCTCACGGTTCGTGGGTTCGAGCCCCGCTTCGGGCTCTGTGCTGACAGCTAGCTCAGAGCCTGGAGCTGCTTCTGATTCTGTGTCTCCCTCTTTCTCTGCCCCTCCCCTGCTCACGCTGTCTCTTTCTCAGAAATAAATTTAAAAAATTAAAAAAACAAAGAATTTTTAAACAATAAAACAATAATAAAAATATAAAAGAAATATGTGAGCGCAGCCCACACAAAGCAGACAGCAGCGTGAGACCCAGAGGACGAGTGTCCTAGAACTGTCCCTCAGTGACAGGAATCAGGCTCCTGGCCATACTCTGTGTGTGTGTGTGTGTGTGTGTGTGTGTGTGTGTGTGTGTGTATGTGTGTGTGTGTGTGTAGAGCTGACCCACTCATCCTGTCCATCAGGCCTGGGACGTGACGGTCAGGACCTGCGCCTACACCAACCACACGGTACTGCCCGAGGCCCTGGAGCGCTGGCCGGTGCATCTGATAGAGACGCTGCTGCCCCGACACCTGCAGATCATCTATGAGATCAACCAGCGCTTCCTTAACGTGAGTGGAGGAGGCCCGGGCTGGAGGGCGCGGGGCTGTGGGCAGAGCGCTGAGGGTACGGGGCGGGGACCAGGGTCCTGAGTCTGCATCTGGGCTCCCCCTGCACAGCGGGTGGCAGCCGCATTCCCAGGGGACATGGACCGGCTGCGGCGCATGTCGCTTGTGGAGGAGGGCGCAGTGAAGCGCATCAACATGGCCCACCTGTGCATCGCCGGGTCGCACGCTGTCAACGGCGTGGCCCGCATCCACTCTGAGATCCTCAAGAAGACCATGTGAGATGCTCCCCCTCCCCAGACCCCGCCCCCTGCTGGCCCACCCCCCACCCCCCGCCTGACCCTAGCTGGCCCTTCCCACAGGTAGCTTGGCTTTTATGAGCATCGTGGCCCTGATGTCCAGTTCAGTCCTGTCCCCAGATGGTGCTCTCTCACAGCCACCCCCCTCAGCCCCAGGGCCCTCTGGGCAAGAAACCGGGGTAGGGCCTCCGAGAGGAGACTTTCACCCCACAGGGATGGGTAGTGACCCCCCAACCCCATCCTGCAGCTTCAAGGACTTCTACGAGCTGGAGCCGCATAAATTCCAAAATAAGACCAATGGCATCACCCCTCGTCGCTGGCTAGTTCTGTGTAACCCTGGGCTGGCAGAGATCATTGCTGAGGTGAGAGGTCACTGTGTGGCCAGTAGGGGTGAACACGGGTCACTGCAGGGCTCAGCTGCGTATGGACACGAAGGGGGCCCAGTGGAGGGCTGGGATCCATCCATCCCCTAGCTTTGTGTGTGCCTGGAGGTGGAGGACCGATTTCTTGTCTGCATGAGGATGCCCTGTGGGCTAATGGAGGCCTGGCTGTGGAGGTCAGCCTTGGGGAGGGTCATAGCAGGTCACATCTGAAGTAAGGCCGACAGGAGCAGAGATTGTGAGCAGGACCTCAAGATCACTGTCAGAGGAAAAGGCCAGGAGAAAGGCCTGCTGGGGCCCCATGAGATCAGCCATCAGAGCTTCCCTTCCAGAGGGAAGATGGATGTGCACACACCATGCCCCGGTGGGGGTGGGGGAAGGGCTGGAGGAGGAGGGGGTCTGCAGGGGATGAGGGCTGGCTAACCCTGGAGAGGGACCCCTTGGTGAGGGAAGACAGAGGAGGGGTGTAGGTCTGACTGAGAACCCCCTCCCCATAGCGCATCGGAGAGGACTACATCTCGGACCTGGACCAGCTGCGCAAACTGCTCTCGTACGTGGATGATGAAGCCTTTATCCGGGATGTGGCCAAAGTGAAGCAGGTACGGAATGGGGCAGCCTGGAACACTCATGCCAGGGCGGGAGGGAGTATTCTAGAGGTGGCAGACACCTGGCCCGTGGAGCCCGTCTCTCCTGAAACCTCATGTCTGGTGGAAGGTGCCTTGAGTCCAAGGTGAGAAGGCATCCTCTGAGCCCACTGGAAGTGTGCTGGCATCGATTGGCAATGTCTGCTCTGGTGCAGCTAAAGGTGGCAGGCAAGCCTTCTGGCCTCTCCCCTTCTGGGAAAGAAAGGACCCTTGTAGGATTTCCTGCAGCTGAGGCCTGTTGGTGAGCTCTTCCCCCTCCCTGTCTTCAGGAAAACAAGTTAAAGTTCGCCGCGTACCTGGAGAAGGAGTACAAAGTCCATATCAACCCCAACTCGCTCTTCGACGTCCAGGTGAAGCGAATCCATGAATATAAACGCCAGCTCCTCAACTGTCTCCATGTCATCACCCTGTACAACCGTGAGTGGCAGGGGTTCACGCCGCCTCTTGCTGCCCCCTCTCTGCGCACCTCCTGGGTATCCCGTGCTTCCTAATCAGTGTCTCCCTTGGCCTTGGGACGACTCTTGGGACATGGAATTATTTCCATTTCATAGACAGGCAAACTGAGGCTCAGAGAGGGGAAAGTGACAGAGCTGAGGTCACATAGCAAGCGGTTGCCCAAATCAGGTCTGCTATCTCAGGCCATGGCTGGGTGGGTGCTGTCAGGAGGGCAAACCTGGCCCCCTGATCTTTGTTTCTTCACAGGCATCAAACAGGACCCCAATAAGTTTGTTGTGCCCCGAACTGTGATGATTGGAGGGAAGGTGAGTAGCCAGGCCTCAGACCGCGGCTCTGATCCTTTGACAGCCAGGTTGAGGTCACCCTGGCTGGGTTGCAGGATAGGGGTGGGGGGCCAGGCCGTGGAGCTGACCCCAGACCGTGCTCCCATAGGCTGCCCCTGGATACCACATGGCTAAGATGATAATCAAACTCATCACTGCCATCGGGGATGTGGTTAACCACGACCCAGTGGTAGGAGACCGCCTCCGTGTGATCTTCCTGGAGAACTACCGCGTCTCGCTGGCCGAGAAAGGTGGGGTGCCACCAGAGGGAGGCTCTGATTAGTTCAATCCCAGGAAAGAGGTATTGGTCACCTGTTCCTGGGGTACTTGGATTTGGAAGAAGAATCTGGAGAGGACAGTGCTCAAATCATGAGAATGTCTCTGCCCCCATCAATGGTGGAATGTCAGGGTGAAATTATAGGGAAGGTTTGCGCTTCAAATGATGCATGCAGTGGGGCGGGGGTGGGGACAGAGTCCAGGTGAGACCTCAGATGTTCAACAATCACCAGGTGGTGGGGTGGGGTGGGATGGGGTGGGCTAGCAGTGAGAGGGAGATTCATTTGGTGACTGTGGGAGGGTTGGGGTGGAGGGGGCTCTGAATCTGGCTATACCTAGGGGAGTCCCCAGCTGGGGCAGGAACTTTCCTGGAGCTAAACTTGTCCCCTGCTGCCGCCCCACAGTGATCCCAGCTGCTGACCTCTCCGAGCAGATATCCACAGCAGGCACTGAGGCCTCAGGCACTGGCAACATGAAGTTCATGCTCAATGGGGCTCTGACCATTGGCACCATGGACGGGGCCAACGTGGAGATGGCGGAAGAGGCGGGAGAAGAGAACTTCTTCATCTTTGGCATGCGGGTGGAGGACGTGGAGAAGCTTGACCAGAGAGGGTATGGGGGTCAAGGGCTCCAGAGTTCACAGTCCACGGGCAGAAGGCACCGAGGAGGTGTGGCTACTGGAGGGTAGGGCTTGGGAGCAAGGGGCAAACCCGGAAAGGCTGATCCAGGCCGCACAAGGTCATGGTTATGGCCATTAGGATTCTGGAGAGCTGTTGAGGTAACTTGTAACAAATAAGGTTAATGGCACGGGAAAAGAAAGAAGGAACACAAACCTGAAGGAAAGGGTGAAGAAAATTATGTCAACCGCAGGATATGCTATTCTTTCTGGAGTTTCTGGAAGTGAAATTAAATTTTTAGCTCCCTGGCAGGCATGGCAAAAGGGGAAATATGAGTACAGTAAATGCAGCTGTGCTTGTGGTCAGAAATGCAGTTCTTCAAAGTAGGTATTTGTCTGGCATTAGATTTCTTAAAATTAAAATATATTTTTTTCTTATACAAGCAATATAAGCAATGCTCCTTAGTTGGAAAAACATGAAACCACAAAGAATAAAATAGCAGTTATTCATAATTTCATCACCTGCTTTTATTTTTTTAATGTTGATTTTATTTATTTGGAGAGAAAGAGCGAGCGAGCAGGGAAGGGGCAGAGACAGAGGGAGAGATAATCTCAAGCAGGCTCCGCACTGTCAGTGCAGAGCCCATCACGGGACTTTGAATTCACGAACTGTGAGATTATGACCTGAGTCCGGTGCCTGGGTGGCTCAGTCGGTTAAGCGTCCGACTTCAGCTCAGGTCATGATCTCATGGTTTGTGGGTCTGAGCCCCGCGTTGGGCTCTGTGCCGACCACCAGCTCAGAGTCTGGAGCCTGTTTCAGATTCTGTGTCTCCCTCTCTCTCTGACCCTCCCCTGCTCACGTTGTCTCTCTCTCAGAAATAAATAAAACATTAAAAAAAAAAAAGAGAGATCATGACCTGAGCCAAAAATGAAGAGGCAGATGCTTAACTGACTGAGCCACCCACGTGCCCCTCCTCACCCATTTTTAAAGCCATGGTCTTTTCCCTTTTTTTAAAAAAATTATTTTTTAATGTTTGTTTATTTTTGAGACTGAGACAGAGTACGAGTGGGGGTTGGGCAGAGAGAGAGGGAGACACGAGCAGGCTCCAGGCTCTGAGCTAGCTGTCAGCACAGAGCCAGACGTGGGCCGGGAGATCGTGACCTGAGCTGAAGTTGGACGCTCAACCGACTGAGTCCCCCAGGCGCCCCGCCATAGTCCTTTCTCTTTTTTTTTTTATTTTTTATTTATTTATTTATTTAAAAAAAATTTTTTTTTTAATGTTTTATTTATTTCTAGGAGAGAGAGAGAGACAGCGTGAGCAGGGGAGGGTCAGAGAGAGAGGGAGTCACAGACTGAAACAGGCTTCAGGCTCTGAGCTGGCAGTCAGCACAGAGCCCGACGCGGGGCTCAAACCCACGAACCGTGAGATCATGACCTAAGCGAAAGTCGGACGCTTAACCGACTAGGCCACCCAGGCGCCCCATAGTCCTTTCTCTATGTGTACTGATGCGTGTGTGTATATGTAAGTTTTTAAAAGTTGGGAATAACATGTGTACAATTTTGAATGTCTTAAGACTGGTGAGGCAATTTCCATGTTTTTAAATAGTCTTTAAACAATTTAAAGTGTTTGTATAGGTTTCCATCATATGGACATGCTGTAACTTATTTATCCAGTTCCATACCGTTGGAATTAAGGTTGATTTCTGCTATTTGTTAGTGTAAATATCACTGTGATCACCGTCCTTTTACATCTCGGCCTGCCTCTTTATTTCCTGAAGATAATTATTAGAAGGAGATATTTCTTTTCTTCTTTTTTTAAATTTTTTTTAATGTTTTATTTATTTCTGAGAGAGAGAGAGAGAGAGACAGCATGAGCAGGGGAGGGTCAGAGAGAGGGAGACAGAGAATCTGAAACAGGCTCCAGGCTCTGAGCTGGCTGTCAGCACAGAGCCTGACGTGGGGCTCAAACCCACGAACTGTGAGATCATGACCTGAGCCGAAGTCGGACGCTTAACCGACTGAGCCACCCAGGCGCCCCAGAAGGAGATATTTCTGAGTCAACAAAGTATGAGACCTTCTCCTTCTCCTCTTCCTCCTCCTTCTTCAAGTATGAGTTCTTAAGGCTTTTGATGCCTATTGCCAAATTGCTTTCCAGAAAGTTGGTAGCAGTTCACACTCCCACCAACTGCTTCTGAGAGCTGGCATTAAACATTGAGAGGAAGTTTCTCCCGTTGGGCTTGCCTAGGAAGTGCAGGCTTTATCCTTTGGATGAGAGGGAGATAGGACATGTCTTGAGCAAGATCCAACCTGTTCAGAAGCAGGCTCCAGACGGACGATTGTGGTTGCAAGGTGGGGAGGCTGGACTGCAGGGGTCAAAGCGCAGGTGGGGGCCCGGTGTGGAGGCCGACACCGGAAGGCGAGGAGAGGGGCCTGTGGCGCCAGCGCTGGGGATGGGGACGTGGGATATTGTTGAAGAGTCGGCCTTGGGGGGGCAAGGCGAAAGAGACTGGCCTCGGGGAGGGTTCTGACCCCGGGGGCTGAGGCGTGAGGCGTGGTGGCACTGCCTCAGAAAGTGGCGCACAGGAAGAAAGCTGGCGCCAGGCCCGCGGTGGGCTCGGTTGGACGGTCCCAGTGTAAGGTCGGTCCCGAGGACATGACTGGTGGTTCCTCCTGGGGCCTGAAGGCAGATGGACTTGGGAGAGTGAGTGAGAAAAGCCATTCAGGAAGGACACACACTGGTTAGGAGAGGTGGTAGCATTCGGGAGGGGAAAAGAGCACTTGGTTTGGGGCCTTCGGCTCAGACACGTACCCGTTTGCCGTCTCCAGGCCTTAACTGCCCAAGAGGGATGAAAAGCCCAGCAGAGAAGGGAGAGGGCCTCCAGAGGGGGGGGGCAGCAGCTCCAGGCAGGGCAGCAGCAGGCTGGGGCCTGCATTCTGACCCTGGGGCTTAGGACTTCTGGGATTTTCTCTGGAGGAGGAGCCAGGAACTCCTGGCCACAGTGCTGACCACGCTTCCCCCACAGCTACAACGCCCAGGAGTACTATGACCGAATTCCGGAGCTTCGGCACGTCATTGAGCAGCTGAGCAGTGGTTTCTTCTCCCCCAAACAGCCAGACCTGTTCAAGGACATTGTCAACATGCTCATGCACCACGACCGGTGAGCTGATTGGCCAGGGAGCCGTGCAGGTGGGGCTGCTGGGCTGAACTGGGCTCAGGGGCCGGGTGTGCGGGGGGGCCTGAGCAGGGGTCCTGGGCAGCTGGGGCCAGGCTCTTCTGGAAGCAGCTTCACTCTCCCGGGCCCTAATCTCATGGCCCTTGATCTCATGGAGCTTCCCGCCTCTCTGTTCCCCTCCAGGTTTAAGGTCTTTGCAGATTATGAAGACTACATTAAGTGCCAGGAGAAAGTCAGTGCCTTGTACAAGGTGAGGGGCCCCAGGCCAGGGGTCGGCAAGACTTTGGTGGCCCTGGCTGGGATGTGGTGGAAGGTGGGGACTCCATCGGCAGAATGAACCCAGGGCTCTCTTTTGGCTTGTAGAATTCAAGAGAGTGGACCCGGATGGTGATCCGGAACATAGCCACATCAGGCAAGTTCTCCAGTGACCGAACTATTGCCCAGTACGCCCGGGAGATCTGGGGCGTAGATCCTTCTCGCAAGCGCCTTCCAGCCCCTGATGAGACCATCTGAGCCTCCAGACCAGACCCCAAACTGGCCACCGAGTTTGTTTGCAACCCTTTTGGCCAGCCCCAGGTCCTCACCCAGAGGGGGAGGATACTGGAGTTCGATCTCAGCCTTTTCCTGGAATCTCCCACTTGTCCCTAGTCTCAAGGTCCCAGTGTCCAGTGTGACTAAGGACACTGCCCCCATCCTGTCCTCAGGACTAAGGCTTCCTGCCCCCTCCTATTTATGGGTCTGACCAACTGCACCCACTCCTCAATAAACTGATTCTCCTTGGGAGCCTCCTTACTCTGTCTGTTGGGAAATATTTTTAGCTCAGGGCAGGCACAAAGGCAGCTGCGCAGTCACCGCGATGTACCCCCCCACCCGGCAGGTGCGTCCCCTCCGAAGGAGGGGGCAGCCCCTGGGGGCGGGGCCCGAGACTCTCCAGCCTCCTTTCAGGCGTCACCCTCCACGCCTCTCTTCCCAGTGCTGTGTCCATACTAGGTCAGCGGCCTGCCGGGCTGGCCGGGGGCGGGGCGTCCTCCTGGGTGGGGCCACAAGGGCTGGGAGCTGGGACTCGGGCAGAGGCCTCCCGGACTACCGAGGGTCCACGCCGTCCCGGGTTGGACTTGGGAGGGGGAGGAGCCTGTGGGTGGTTGGCGCCTTCTTGGCCCCGCCCCTAGCCCCGCCCCACTGCGGCGTTTAAGGGTCTCTGAGCAGGTGGCTACGCTTGGTCTAAAGTCGGGGGAGTTAGGGCGGGGGATACTCACAGACGGTCTAGACTAAGCCTGTGTCGCCCCCTTTCACTTTGGGGAAATTGAGGACCAGAAAGAGCCTGTTTCTCGGCCTCGTATTACTAAGATTGAGGTGTGGGGGAGGTCCTGCCTCCCCAGCCCTGAGGCAGGAAGGGGCAAGCCTCGAAAGGCAGGTTTGGGGCCGGTGGTTTCACAGTGAGTGTGTTTGAATCCAAACGGCCGGAAATGGTTACCGGCTCTCCTAGCCCTGGCTTGTGGGGACCCCAACTGCCTGTGGCTGCCCCTCCCAAGTTCCTCCCTGCCCGGGGTGGGGGTAGCCGCCCGCAGGCCTCCAGTCCCCAAGCTGCGCAGAACCCACCCGCCGCTTGCCGCTGCCCCTTCCCATCTGGCCCCGTGGGGGGCCAGGCTTCCGGGGTCCCAGTCCCTCCTATGTGAACTGGCCCCCCCCAACCCCACCCACAGACATCGAGGCCCCGTTTTCAGGTAGCCGCGTTTTCATTCCTCGCTCCCACAAGGCCCCTGTCCCCAAAATGTTCCCATCTTGTCCTAGCCCCTCCTCCAGGCTATCACAAGGACCCGCTGTAACCCACGCCCCCGATCTCTACCAGGTCGGTGCCCCCCGCTGCCCGCAGGAAGACGCCCGGCCCCGGGTCGGGTTAGCCCCGTGGGAACGGTTTGTCTCGAAAACAGGAACCCGGGCCGGGGGCTGGGCGGGGCGCCCCTTCCCCACCGCAGTCCGCTTCCTGCCCCTCCCGGCTTCCTCTGCCCAACACCAGGCAGGGCGGGGGGCGTAGGGGCGTCTGGGTGGGGGGAGAGGGCTCTCGGTTTAGATCCCCTCTCCACGTCCCGCGAGGCCTGACCTCCTCTCGCCCACCCTCGGCGCGGCGGGTGGCGCAGCCCCAGCCCCGCGGCCCTGGCTTCCCCGGGCGGCGCGGCAGGGGAGGGGTTAAGCTGCCGCAGGGACCTCCGCTTGCGGGGCGAGAGGGAGCCCCCGGTGGGGGAGGCGCAGCCGGCGGTGCGGAGCCCCGCGCTGGGGCGGGAGGGGCGGGGAGGGGAGGGGGCGGCCACGGCGCGGGGGCGGGGCGGCGGGAAGCGGGGCCGCGGCGCGGAGAGCGGGCGGGAGCTTCAGCCGCAGCGAGGCCGGCGGGCGGGAGCGCACGGAGGTGGCGCCGGCCCGGCCGGGTGCGGGCTCAGTGCCGCGGGTCCCAAGAGTGAGTGAGCGAGAGCGGGCGAGGCGCCAGGCAGAGGACGGCCTTGGCCCCTAGGGGCCCCCCAGGGCGGCGCAGAAGGGCTGGGGCAGCGGGTGGATTGATGGGTGCGGAATCTGTGGCCCGGGTCCGGGGTGGGTGGGGGGGGGAGCTGAAGCGCCCAGGACGACCCGCGGGAGGGGGGGCATCCGCGGCGCATCCGGCCCTTCCCAGCCACGTCTCAGTGGGACCTTCTCCCGCGGACCCCCCATTTGACAGATGAGAAAATCGAGGCTGCGAGAGGCCAAGTGACTTTCAAGGTCACACAGCGAGGAGGCGCCAGAGCCAGACGGGGCTGGCTTTGGGTGGCTCCCAGGAAAAGCCCGCCAGAGAACTCAGTAGAGGAGCCCCCTCCAGCCCCGGCGAGTTTGTGTAGGGGCGGGGGGCGGGGTACCTTTTCGTGGGGCCAAGCCCTGCCAGCGTCCGGGGATGAGGGGTGTCGGGGCGCTGCGGCCGCAGAGCTGGTTCTGGACTGCGGAGGAAGTGGGGGCGGCGGAATGGGCGTGTGTGCACACCCATGGGGGTGTGTGCATGTGTGGGATTGTACATGCGTGTAGGTGCACTGTCGTGTGTGTGTGTGTGTGTGTGTGTGCGCGCGCGCGCGCACGTGTGCTATTTCAGAGCCTCTGTGGCCGCGGGACTCGAGGCTGGCCTGGCTCGAGCGAGCTGCAAGTCCAGAACTGGCCCCATCAACGGGTTTGCCTTCTGGGGTAGAAAGCTGGGTATGTGTGCCCGAGGGTTCCTTCCTGCAGGTGCGCGCGCGATGTGAGTGCCATTGTGTGTATGAGCCAGAGCATGGGAGGCAAGTGCCTGAGGCCCAGGTGTGTGGGGGACGTGGGGGGAGGTCTTTAACCCCAGTGGGGGCCTCTGGTCCCAGGTATAGAATGAGAGTCTGTCCCTGCATGGATGTATATCACCCCGCGTGTGGCTGGAGTTGCTGGTGGAGTCAAACGGGCCTTCTCCACCCCTCAGGACGCTAGCGCCCCCTTCTGGGCGCCCTACTCTGTGTTCGAATGCGGCCGGCCTGTGACTGCGCTCACAGATCGACTGTGCAGTATGGGGGCCTGGGTCTGGAGCTCTGGCTGGGGAGCAAGATGGTCTGCGGAAGGGCTGAGCCCGGACCCCTGGGGCCTTCACGGAGGAGGTGGCTTGGGAGCGCGTGGTTCCCAGGCTCGGGCTTCCCGCTGACGCCTCCGGGCCGCAGCGGGCTCCCCCCACCCCCGCCCCGCCCCAGGAATGTTCTGCACTCTAGCTCGCCTCCCCAAGGGCAGGCCCCTGGGGGCTGCCACAGCTCCGCCTCCCCTCCCGGGAGCCCGGGAGGGGGCGATGCGGGCAGGACGCCTGGGTTCCTCCCTCCCATCTCAGGGAGAAATTCCTCCGAGGTCCCCTCAGGCTCTGGGTTCCCAAAATAACCCTGCGGGGGAAGGGAGGCTGTGGAGCGAGGGAAGCGGGAGGGGCGTAGAGCCGAGCTGCGGGGTGCTGCAGGTGCCTCCGGGGAGAGGACTGGAGAAGAGGGTCCATGAGGGACTGGGGCACAAACCAGTCCCCGAAGTGTCCTGACTCGTCCTCATCCCCGGGGAGACCCTCGGCCTTCCCGCGACCTCGAGGGTGAGCCGGAAGCCTCCTGGCCAGTCGGTTTCCCAACTGGTGGGTTGCACCATCCCGGGGCCAGACCGTTTAACCCCGGGAGTGGCCGCGGCGCACGACTCCGCCCCTGGCCAGCAGGGGGCGTGCCCGCCCCGCCCCGTTCCTGCCCGCCCGGCGACTCGCCACCCTCCCCCCTCCCCCCCCCCCGCCGGCGCCTCCGCAGACTCCCTCTCTGCCTTTCCCGGGACAGGGGTCCAGTCGGAGCCCCGTGGGAGGCTTCGGAGTGCCGCTTGGTCCAGCCTACCCGCGCCGGCGGCCATGGCGAGCACCCTAGACCTGGACACGGGCTGCACGGTGGAGGAGCTGCTCCGCGGCTGCATCGAAGCCTTCGGTGAGTGGCACGGGAGGGCACGCCCAGCCTGAGCCCAGCCCCGAGCCTGAAGCGGGACTCTCAGGGCAGACCCCTGGCCTGGACCCACCCAGTTCCGCATCCTGCAACCTTTTTTAACGAAAGCCTTCTCTTCATCGCTGGGTAGAGAGATCCACACCCTTCAGAAAGATAAAATGTTTCCCTGCCCTGGTATGCCGGCATTGAAGGGAGGGACGGGGTCTCCAGACTCTGGCACAAGAGCAGTATTATCTGCCTCCCCGGAGGATCCGGAGGAACTCTATCTCTGGCCTGGGAGCTGTTTCCGGCTGGTGGGGGGCGGCTTATCTGGCGAAGGGGTGCCCTTTCCCCCAAGCACTCAGGAAATGGCCTCGGGATTCTTGACCCCGGGGAACCCAGGCTTCTTCCGCCCCAGCTGCTGGCTCCCCTCGGGACGATGGGCCCGGATCAGATGCTCCCCTCCCCCAGTTCTTCAGATCCTGCCTTAGCCCTCGCCCACCCTACCTTTTCTTTCTAATCTGCCTACAGAATTCCCAGTCCTGGGAAAACAGGTGATGGGCGGGGGGCCAGCTATCAGGCGGGCTGTGGGGTAGGCTTTAGGTACCACAGCTACGGGACGAAGGGTCAGCCCGCTTCTCTCTGACCCCTCGGAGTTAGATGACTCCGGGAAGGTGCGAGACCCGCAGCTGGTGCGCATGTTCCTCATGATGCACCCTTGGTACATCCCTTCCTCTCAGCTGGCGGCAAAACTGCTCCACATATATCCTTCGTGGGCCTGGCCGTGGGCCCTGCAGCCCTAGTGCTTGAGGGAGCCTGGCTGCCCAGCCCAGGCCAAGAATGGGCTTAGCTCCTAGAGCGTGGGCCCCTTATAAGCCTAGAATTCAGCCTTGGCGCAACCTTTCTCCGGGCCCGAGGCTCCACCCCTTTCCTCCTCTCGACTCAGGCCCCGCCCCCGCCGCTCCTCAACCTGGGCTGCCTACAGTCTAGGACCCGTCCCTACTCCCAGCCCAAGTCCCTCCTCTGGCCTCCTTCCTAGAACCCAGGCCATGCTCTCACCCACCCCTAGAACCTAGCCCCCTTCCCAGCTGTGCACCCTCCCCAAACTCGACCCTCACCCCAGCCTTCAGCCTCTTTCCTACAGGCCCCGCCCCAGGCCCCGCCCCCAGCCTCTCTCCCAGGACGAGGCCCCGCCCTCAGACTCCCTCCAGGACTCGGGACCCATCCCCTGCCTCCCTTTCTAGAATTAGTCTCCATCCTTGTTTTCCTTAACTCTCCGTCACCTACCAACAATCTCGGAAGGACAACTCCAGTTCGCTGCAGGTGAAAACATGCCACTTGGTCAGGTGAGTCTTCCTTTTGGGACTCTGTCCCCACCCCTTGCTCCCTTCTCTCAGGCTTCAGACTGGCCTGAAGGAGTGGAAAGAACACGCTCTGGGAGTTGGTCGTATGGGTTTGAAGCCAGGCTCTGTCCATGGTGGGCGGGCTGTCACACAGGCTTGCCCCTTCCTGGTCTGGGCCTGGGCTTTCTGATCTGCCCAGTGGGGGTGTGGAAGGAATGAGCTGGGGGTGGGGAGCAAGGGGCGGGGAAACCACAGTTTAGGGCTCTTAAGCTAAGAGGGGGAACTACAATCCCAGGGGATGGGGGATGGGGACGCGCGGGAGGGCTGCCTTGGGTGACTCAGAACTTCCGCCAGGTACTGGATCTCAGCCTTCCCAGCAGAGTTCGACTTGAACCCTGAGCTCGCTGAGCAGATCAAGGAGCTGAAGGCTCTGCTAGACCAAGAAGGGAACCGGCGGCACAGCAGCCTCATTGACATCGAGAGCGTGTGCGTGGGGCGAGCTTGAGGGCCGGGGAGGGCACTCAGCATCCTCCCCCATCTGTGCTTAATAAATGTTTGTTGAATTGAATGAGTGAGGGTCATGTCACTCTCTTGCTGAAAAGCCTCTGGCTCCCTGTCGTCTTCACAATGTCTCGGCTGGGGATTAGAGCCTTTGATAGTCTCCAGCCAGCTTGGCATTCCTGCCTCGTCTTCCACAGCCCACTCCCATCCCACGCACGCCATGCTACAGCTGCACGGGTCCACTCATCCTTCCCTGCCCCGCATCCTTTCCGCCATGGTGCTCTGCTCACGTGGGTCCCCTTGCCTGCCTCTCTGTGTTGTCAAGACTCCGCTCCAGTGTGGAGCGTCTGTGGGCTCTGAGGGCTCAGAGGGCTTCCAAGGGCAGCGTTTGTCATTCCCTCCTTGGGGTCTGCGCTCTTTGCAGACCCCTGCGCGAAGACCTGTAGACGTGCCACGCGGTTTGGTTGGCTGTCTTGTTTCTGTGTCTGTCTCCCTCAGTCGACTGTGAGCTCTTCAAGGGAAGGAACTGTGTCTTGCTCATCTCTGTACCCGCCCTCCCCCCTCCCTCCCCAACACGGTGCCTGAGTGCATGACGAGGGGGGGAGTTTGCAGGAGTTGGGACTGGGGACATGAGTGTCCAGCACGGTGCCTCGGATGGTGTAGGCCCTCAGGCAGCCTGAGTGGTGCCTCCGCACGAGTGTGGGGCCGCAGGGGATGGGGGACCTCCAGCAAAGGGCTCACGGTCCCCGCCCCCTCCCCACCCCCCCGCCAGCCCCACCTACAAGTGGAAGCGGCAGGTGACCCAGCGGAACCCCGTAGGACAGAAAAAGCGAAAGATGTCCCTGTTGTTCGACCACCTGGAGCCCATGGAGCTGGCAGAACATCTCACTTACTTGGAGTATCGCTCCTTCTGCAAGATCCTGGTGCGGCCCGGAGGGCATCGGGTCAGGGGTGGGGTTGGGGTTGGGGAGGAGTCCCTGGGGGAGGAGGGGTCACAGGGTGGGCTGGGGGTTGCGGGAGCTGGAGGGTTAATGAGGGCGTGGCCATCTGTTAGGGGAGGGGCCCGAAGGGGCTGAGGCCACTCCCCCTCCCCCCGCCCCCCTCAGTTCCAGGACTACCACAGTTTTGTGACTCACGGCTGCACGGTGGACAACCCCGTCCTGGAGCGATTCATCTCCCTCTTCAACAGTGTCTCGCAGTGGGTGCAGCTCATGGTTCTCAGCAAGCCCACAGCCCCGCAGCGGGCCCTGGTCATCACACACTTCGTCCACGTGGCCGAGGTGCCTGCCTCTCCCCCCCCCCCCCCACCAGGTGCCGATAGGGCGAGTCCTTCCTTTCTGCCCAACCACTGCCTCCTTGCCGGAAAAGCTGGGCCAGAGTTCTGGGCCTATTCGGTGACTCCCTGTCTCTCCCCTCCTCGTTTGCCCCCCAGAAGCTACTGCATCTGCAGAACTTCAACACACTAATGGCGGTGGTCGGAGGCCTGAGCCACAGCTCCATCTCCCGTCTCAAGGAGACCCACGGTCATGTTAGCCCTGAGACCATCAAGGTGCCTGGGACCCGGGATGGGGGAGGGGGGCCAGGGGAACAGTCTGGTCAAGCCCTGGGCCAGCCCTTCCCGGGTCTGGCCTCACTGAGAAATCCTAGTAGTAGTGTTGTGGGCTGGGCATTCCTGTCCCCATTTGACAGATGCAGAAACTGAGGTTTGGAGGGGTTACATGCTTTTCACAGGTGACATGATGAAAGGGTCAGAGTGGGGGCTTAGCGGTCAGCCTGACCCCAAAGCTTGTGTTTTTCTCCTCTCCTTTTCTTTCTTTCTTTCTGTTTTTTTTTTTTTTTTTTTAAGTTGACTTATTTAGTTTAAGAGAGAAAGCATGAGCGGGGGAGGGGCAGAGGAATTGGGAGAGAATCCCAAGCCGGCTCGGTGCTGTGACCGCGGTGCCCGATGTGGGGCTTGATTCCATGAGCCTGGGATCATGACCTGAGCTGAAACCAAGAGTCAGAGGCTAACCACCTGAGCCACCCAGGTGTCCCTGTTTATTTATCTATTTTAACATATCAGGTGATGTCCATGGAGAGAAATATATAAAGCATAGGTGCAGGTACAAGCAAAATCATAAAGAATGTGCTTGCCTAACTTACCATTCAGGTCAAGAAATAGAAGCTTCCAGCACCTTAGACTCTACCCCCATCGGAGGTAACCAGCGTCACGACTTTTGTAATGATGACGGCGCTGCTTTTCCTTACAGCTTTCCCATTCCACAGTGTATGAATCTCAAAATAACGTGGGGGTTTTGTTGCCTGCTTCTGGATTTTCTATGAATGGAATCATGTTGTGTGTTATTTTATGTCTTGCTTCTTTCCTTCTAACATTCTGTTACTTGGAGCGGTTGTTCATTCATTTCCATTGCCGTATAATATTTTATTGTAAATCTACTGCAAGTTGCGTATCTTCCATTTGGGGGTCTTTCCAGTTTGGACTGGTAACAGATGACACAGCCAAGGACTTTCTTCTGGGTCTCTGTCCTGTGCTGTGCCCTGAGCCTCAGTTTCTTCTCCTGTTAAATGCGGTGATAGTCCGTGCCCAGGGGTGGTGGAGAGGTGGGGTATTTGGCAGTGGGGGTTCCCTTGAACTTGTGACCTATAAACTCTGACCCCCAGGGGCTAAGGGAGACAGTGCTGGGGAGCAGGGAGGGAGGATTTTTAACCTTTCACCCATCCCTGACTCTGACTCCTCATCCTCTCCCACATTTCCAGGGCTGGGGGGAGGAAGGGGTACAGTGACGTGCGAACGTGTGTGTGACTCTCTGCCTTTTGCTCCCCGCCCCCACCCCCCAGCTCTGGGAAGGTCTGACGGAACTAGTGACGGCCACGGGCAACTATAGCAACTACCGCCGCCGGCTGGCGGCCTGCGTGGGCTTCCGCTTTCCTATCCTGGGTGTACACCTCAAGGACCTGGTGGCCTTGCAGCTGGCACTGCCTGACTGGCTGGACCCTGCCCGGACCCGACTTAATGGGGCCAAGATGAAGCAGCTCTTTAGCATCCTGGAGGAACTGGCCATGGTGACCAGCCTGCGGCCACCCGTGCAGGCCAACCCGGATCTGCTGAGCCTACTCACGGTGAGTGGGGCTTGGGAACAGGAATGTGGGGTGCTGGGGGCTGGCCACCGTGGACATCCACCTCTGGTCTTGGGTTTATGCAAGGCTGCGGGCTTGGCCTTGTGTTCTAGGTTCTGATCAAGGACCTGAGATCTAGCCTGGGATCCAGGGTTTGGAATGAACCCCGAGAGGAGTTCCAGCCTCTGAAAGGGGCTGTGGGCTGAGGTCTGATTTCGAGACTGCCCTGTGGACTTTCTGTGCTGGGCTTGGAGCTAGGCCTGAGCTCTTGGTGCTGGGTTGTGTTCAAGGCTTGGGGCTCAGCTCTGGATTCTAGGGGCAGGGGTGGCTTCTAAACATGGCCTCCAGCTCTTAGGAAAGGTCTGGGCTTGGCCTTGGACTTGGTTTGGGGGTGGAGAATGAGAGGTAGGTTCTAATGGAGATCTAGACTAGGTTCTAGACAATGAGCTGGAGCTTGGGTTTTGGGTTTCTAGTGAATTATTATTTTTTTATTTTTAGTTTTTTACATTTATTTATTATTATTTAAAAAAAATTTTAATGTTTTATTTATTTCTGAGAGAGAGAGAGAGACAGCATGAACAGGGGAGGGTCAGAGAGAGAGGGAGACAGAGAATCTGAAACAGCCTCCAGGCTCTGAGCTAGCTGTCAGCAGAGAGCCCGACGCGGGGCTCAAACCCAAGAACTGTGAGATCATGACCTGAGCCAAAGTTGGTCGCCCAACCAACTGAGTCACCCAGGAGCCCCTACATTTATTTATTATTGAGAGACAGAGGGAGACAGAGCACAACACGGGAGGGTCAGAGAGAGAGGGAGACAGAATCTGAAGCAGGCCCCAGGCTCTGAGCTGGCGGTCAGCACAGAGCCTGACACAGGGCTCGAACCCACAAAGCATGAGATCATGACCTGAGCTGAGGTCGGACACTCAACCGACTGAGCCACCCAGGCACCCCTCGAGTGAATTCTTAACTGTTTCTAGGCTCTGGGCTGGGATCGGGATTGAAATCGGAGCTGGATTCTGAATGCTGGGTTGGGTGCTAGGTTGAGGCTTAATTTCAGAGCCCCTTGGCCGTGTTCTGACCTGGATTCTCGGCTGGATTCTTGGCAGCGCGTTGTGCTCAAGGTCTGAGGCCAAGCTGTGGGGGTCTGCTCTGTGTGCTAGGCTGGTGTGCGGTCGCTGTTCTAAGCTGGCCTTTGTGCTGAGTCGAGCTTCTGGACGGGGTTCCGGGCTGAGCTTTGGCCTATAAGTGGACCGATGAGCCTGGGCTCTGGACAGCGGGCTCCTGAGGGCATCAGGGGCTGTGGGTGTGATCAGGCCGGCGTGTCCTAGGTATCTCTGGATCAGTACCAGACGGAGGATGAGCTCTACCAGCTGTCCCTGCAGCGGGAGCCACGCTCGAAGTCCTCGGTGAGCTGGGGAATCCCTGCTTCCCCACTCTCCCCTCCTCTTTCTCCCCCACCCCTGCCCTTCCTGAAAATCCCAGGATGGGAGGGCAAGCAGAGCTCTTAGGGGCTGCCTCACCTGTTCAGCTTGTTGCACGGGCTCTCTTCTCCCCAGGGCTTTCCCTCTCTGCCCCCCCGGGCCCTGGGCTCCCTCACCTCTGGCCCTCACTCAGGCCTGACCCTTCCCACAGCCAACCAGCCCCACAAGCTGCACCCCACCTCCCCGGCCCCCAGTGCTAGATGAGTGGACCTCAGCCGCCAAACCCAGGCTGGACCAGGCGCTCATGGTGGAGCACATCGAGAAGATGGTGGAGGTGAGGCTGTGTGGCAGCCAGTCTGGGGCCCGAGAGGTCAGGGGACAGGTCCAGAGGGGTCCGTCGAGAACGATTTTGCCTGGCCACCACCCTTGGAGCCACACGGGCGCCATGTTCAAGGGCCGGCGCCCAGGCTCCCGAAAGCAAGGGGCATAGCCAGTGGGCGGGGTGGAGGTGGGGGGTACGGAAAAGGGGAGATGAAAAGGGGAGCTGCAGAGCCCCCCACGTCTGAGACACCCTTCATAACACGGACTGGCCATGTGGGCAGGACAGGGGCTGATGCCTGTTTCATTCTCCCGTCCTCTGCGCACTTCAGTCTGTGTTCCGGAACTTTGACGTCGACGGGGATGGCCACATCTCACAGGAAGAGTTCCAGATCATCCGTGGGAACTTCCCTTACCTCAGCGCCTTTGGGGACCTCGACCAGAACCAGTGAGGAGGGCTGGGGGCTGGGGGAGAGGGAAGGCAGAGACTTACTTCCCCTCGGGTTTCAGCTTCCCCCTGTGCGAGAGGAGGCCATTGAACCAGACCATCTCGGCAGAGGAAGCTACCAAAATGTAGGGAGGGGCTCGTATTTGAGGGGGAGGCTGCCAGCTGTGGAAGCATAGGGTTACCCCACTCATTCAGACAGATGGGGGGCCCCCCACCTGAGTCTCACCAAGACCATGGCCTGGGGACCGAGGCTGCATAAATGCCGCTTTATTTGTGGAGCTCACAGCTGGCAAAAAGTGTGGGCAAGTTCAACTCCTGGGTAGCCTGTTTTAATGAATAGAAAAGAAAGGCCTGTAATTAGCAGCACCCACTTGCTTATCAACAATTCACATACTGACAATTTGGACAAACAGCTGGTTCTCTGAAGTAGGTTAAACATGCCCCCTGCGATCCCTGTTTTGCTGAGCAGACAAAACCCCGGGTCAAAATTTCCAGTCCCCATCTCAGGTCGAGTTATATTTTTAATGTTATTCGTATTTCAAAAATCATGGTTTCTCTTTTCCTTTTATTTTTCCACATTGCACAGCCTGTGGTAAAAAAGAAATCCAGGTAGTAAAACAGATTTATAGTGAACAAAGCCTGTGAAGTAAGAAGCCAAAGTTCCGTTCCTCCTCCCCTCTTTCACATCACGAGAGGCTATATATTTTTTTTTAAATGTATTATTTATTTCTAGGAGAGAGAGAGAGAGACAGCGTGAGCAGGGGAGGGTCAGAGAGAGAGGGAGGCACAGACTGAAACAGGCTCCAGGCTCTGAGCTGGCAGTCAGCACAGAGCCCGACGCGGGGCTCGAAACCACGAACCGTGAGATCATGACCTAAGCGAAAGTCGGACGTTTAACTGACTAAGCCACCCAGGCGCCCCCACGAGAGGCTATATTATTAGGCACATGTTAGCAATGCTACTGGCTTGGCAGTAGTGTATCCTTCCAGTCTATTCCATCCCCCCTCCATGTGCAAATCGCTACAGATTTTGTTTGTGCCTGTTCCGTGGATAAATAGGATTATGGTATAAATCTAGATCTGCCCATGGGGCTGATTCTAGTTGCTTTGTTTCTGCTCCTGGAACTGAGACAGAATTCTAGGGTATGTCCCTGGGATGTTGGGTGGGTGGATTGTTTCCAGGTCATGCTCTTACTTAAGGGGCCGCCGTTGGAGACCTTAGACACAGCTTCGTGCAGGGGTCTCAGCCTGAACTCCCTGCCTTCTGCACACCCCAAGCCTTGTGCCCAGCCCATCCGGGTACCAAAACCCAGCACCGGGCTCACTAGGGAGAGCAGCAACCCCTTCCCAGGGCGGCCCTAGCATTAGCCTCAACTCCCTTCCTCAGCTTGGCGCTCGCTCTTCGCTTCTGGAACTTGAGGATTCCCGTTTCTTGCGCGCAAACTCGCCTATGCATTTAAAGCACATTTTGGGATATTTTAACTGGGATCTGGTATTTGTATTTGTAGCAATAGGGCTCGCAAGGTTTTTGTTTTGGTTTGGTTTTTGGTTTTGGTTTTGGTTTTTTATCACTGTCTTGATGGAATGGCACATCTCGCTTTTTTGCTTTTGTTTTTGTTTTCCACTTAACCCTCTATCACGGAACATCTCTCCATGCAGCTTCATGCAGAACGACCTCATTCTTTAGAATAGCTGCAGTGTGTCCCACTGTGTCGTGGGGCCGTCATTTGCCTCACCATTATCCTGCTGATGGACATGTAGACTGTTCCCGGTCTTTCGCTATTAATATACGCCATGCTGCTGCGAACATCTTTGTACCAATGCACTCAGGCCACTATTTCTGTAGGAGAAATTCCTAGAAGTGGGATAATTGGATCAAAAGATATGCACATTCTAAATTAGGAGAGACTGCCAAAGTGACCTCAGGCAGGGTGGTGCCAGCTTGCACGCCCATCAGCAGTGAAAAGTGCCCATTTCCCAACGTCCTTGCCAACGCTGGGCGCTATAATAAGCTTTACAATTTTGTCAGCCTAATTGGCAAATGGTGTCTTGGTTAAATTTGAATCTCTTTAATACCAGTGGGGGTAGGATCTCTTTTCATACGTTTATCGGCCCCTTATATTTCTCCTGTTAATTGCTTGTTCATATTCTTTGTCCATTTATTCCACTGGGTTGGTTTGTTGGTCTCTTTTCTCATTGATTTTCAGAATCTCTGTTAATGGATATTAACTCTTTGCTGTCAAATGTGTTTGCAAATATTTTCTTCCAGTCTGTCATTTATGTTGTCCTTTTCCATATAAAATTTTTTAAAAATGTCGTGTGTTCAATATGTCAGTCTTTTCCTTTATGACTTCTTGGATTTGTGTTACGCATAGACAGGCCCTCACCTCCTTTGAAATTACAAAGGTATTCTCTTACACCTTTCCAGATACTTCGATGATTTTAGTTTTTACACTGGTGTCCTCAGTTCAGTGAGAATTTCACTCTCCAGGCACAGTGGGAGGAAAGAATCTAGGGAGCTATATATATATTTTTTCTAAATGGCCAGCTGTCCCAATGCCCCACTGAATTGAAGGATCACCTGGACCACGTCATGGAGCCCCAGATAAAACAGGCAGGAGTTTCCAACAAGGATGAACACTGACAGAAATAGCTCCGCGTGGCCCAGGACCTACCAACGCCACAGATGCTGTTGTAAATGCCTCCCGCGCACTCACTCAGTCCTCACACAAACCCTCTGAGGGGCAGGAATTATTACTCTCCCCATTTATAGAAGAAGAAACTGAGGCACAGGGAGATTAACGAGCTTGAAGGTCACACAGCCAGGAAGTAGCAGAATTCGAACTGAGGTCTATCTCCAGAGCACATGATGCCTCTTTCCCTAAAACCCGTTCATAGGTGAGGAAAGGGTTCTGTGGGAAGCCCTGGATTATGGTGGGGGGCGGGGGGCACCTGATTGCAGGTGTCTCCCCAGCACTCACTTGCGTGAGAGTGAGACGCCGGCGGCCTTTCCCGGTCTTGCCTGGTCCCAGAGCTCAGCAGAAGTCTCTGGAATCTCAGGACTCTCTCGACCCACAGCTCACTTTGGAAGACAAAGGCTGATAAGCTCGAGGGAAAGGGCACAGCCCTTTGAGCAGGAGCTAGGATTTCATTTTTCTGGGGACGAAACCCGGGGGAAGTGACTCGTCCAAGGCCACACAAGTAGTATAGTAGCGGCCGGGGCTTCTGCCTGCCTCCCCAGTGTAGCCTTCTCTTGTCCGCACCAGGAGTCCAAACCCAGGAGCTGGGTGAGGATCTTTTATTTGGGAGGGCAGTTCCCAGGGGGATGGGTGAGGCCGGTGGGTGGGTGGCCCCGGGGGAGGGCCCCACCTGAGGCGCCCCCTCTCCCACCCCGCCCCCCGCAGGGATGGCTGCATCAGCAGGGAGGAAATGGTCTCCTACTTCCTGCGCTCCAGCTCGGTGCTGGGCGGCCGCATGGGCTTCGTGCACAACTTCCATGAGAGCAACTCCTTGCGCCCGGTCGCCTGCCGCCACTGCAAGACCCTGGTGAGACCCCCGCCAAGCCACCCCCTTCCAGCCCTGCCCCTCCGCTCGCCCCGCCCTCCCTCTGGCCCCGCCCTCCCTCTGGCCCCGCCCCTGCTGGAGGCCTCGCAGCGGAGACAAACCTCATTAATTGCGCCTGCCTCTCCTCTCGCTGTTCTGCACCTGCCGAGGCCTGAGGGTCTCGAAAGCCCTGGAGTGGGTCAGTCCCCGTCCCTGCCCTGGAGAAGGAAGAAGTAGGGTCCTTATCTCCCGCAGCACAGCCCCCTCCTCTTTTTCAGATCCTGGGCATCTACAAGCAGGGCCTCAAATGCCGAGGTGAGCATGGCCAGCGGGGTTGAATTGGGGGGGAAGCGTTCCTCTCTGGGTGGGGATTCTTTTTTTTTTTTTTTAACAGTTTATTGTCGAGTTGGTTTCCATATAATGCCCAGTGCTCATCCCCACAAGTGCCCTCCTCCATGCCCGTCACCCCCCTCCCCCTCCCCCCCACCCCTGGGTGGGGATTCTTAATTTGGTGGGGCAACGGAGGAGGAGTGAAGTACACTGGAGCCAGAGAGGCATGCTGATTATATTGAAGGGGGTAGCCTTGAAGTGGGCTTTTATTCTGGTGAGACAGCTGTCCAGGCACAGAGAACTTGGGGGAGGGCATGGACCCGCCGGCCGATGAAGCCGATGAAGCCGTTTGGAAGGAGAGTCTTATTTTGGCGGGGCCGCTGCTGCTCAGGAGCACAGGACACTGGGGAGAGGTGCAGGGCTGGCGATCGGGATGGGGGGGTGTTCTGACCAAGGGCTCTGGCTGGGCCTCCCCATCTGCCTTTCCCAGCCTGCGGTGTGAACTGTCACAAGCAGTGTAAAGACCGTCTGTCTGTTGAGTGCCGGCGCCGGGCCCAGAGTGTGAGTCTGGAGGGGTCTGCACCCTCGCCCTCACCCACACACACCCATCACCGAGCCTTCAGCTTCTCCCTGCCCCGCCCAGGTAGGCGAGGCTCCCGGCCTCCAGGTAAGAGGGGGTCTCCTTGGGGGGTCTCCTTCTGTACTTGTCCTGTGAAGGGAGGGAGGCTGGGCCATTGCGGCAAAGTATTAGCCTATCCGGGGATGGAAACCTTCCTGAAGTTGTAATTCTGTTGTTTTGGTGGGGTGACAATGACGGATTGCAAAGGTCAGGGGGCCAGAAGGTGACTCAGGAAACCTTGACCTTTTGAGGCTGAGAGAAACGAATACATAAAGAGTTAAAGTGAGAGCACCTGGGTGATTTAGTCGGTTAAGCATCTGGCTTGGGGTTCAGGTCATGATCTAGGTTTGTGAGTTTGAGCCCCACATCAGGCTCTGTGCGGACAGCTCAGAGCCTGGAGCCCGCTTCAGATTCCGTGTTTCCCTGTCTCTCTGCCCCTCCCCCTGCTTGTGCTCTGTCTGTCTCTCAAAAATAGATAGGGGTGCCTGGGTGGTTCAGTCAGTTAAGCTCCCGACTTACGCTCAGGTCATGATCTCATGGTTGGTGAATTTGGGGCCCTGCCTTGGGCTCTGTGCTGACAGCTCAGAGCCTGGAGTCTTTTTCGGATTCTGTGTCTTCCTCTCTCTCTCTGCCCTTCCCCTAGTCACACTCTGCCTCTCTCTTGAAACTAAATAAACATTAAAAAAAATTTTAAAAACATTTAAAAAAAAGAGTAAAAGTCAAAGAGGCTTCAAGATTTCAGTCACAGGGGTACCCGGCTGGCTCAGGCAGCAAAGTATGCGACCATTAATCAGGGTAGTGAGTTCAAGCATGAAGCTTACTTAAAAAAAAAAAAAAAAAAAGAAAGCTAGTCACACTCTTATTTTGTTAGGGGGATTGACGTTGGATTGGAAAGGGAATCCTGTGAGCCATTTGCCTGCATTTCCCGTTTTGGCTACTCTGGGGGCTAATCTGAGAAATGTCCCTTGCCCTGAAAACCTTTTGTGGCTCTCTTGGGGGGTCTCTGGTGGTTTTAGGGCAGCTTGCTGAATGACAGTCCCCCACATGATTATTTTGCTGAGCACACTCCGAACAACCATGTGAGCCTGGGGTCAAAGGCAATTGACCACAGCCATTTGGATTGGCCTAAGTCCTCAAAAATAGAGGCAGGCACCAGGCATAAGTCCTCAAAAATAGAAAAAGTGAGGCCATTTTCATTGAGCCTTCCAGAAGTGCTGGGGTCTGAAATGTGAAACACACACAAAATTGACATTTGAGGCAAACTGCACTGACAAATCTGTGGCTGTGAAAAAGCCATGGCGGCATGAAAACTTAGAAGAAGAGCCTCAAAAACGGGCCGATTGGTCACTCAGTGAATTGATTTTTGGTGGCTGGATCCGCTTCCGGGATGGGGTAGGGTGCCCGCTGTGAGTGGGGCAAGGGCTGCTGAAGGCACAGAGACCCAGGAGTTGTTCCTGTGACCCCCCCCCCCCCCATTTCCCTGCAGAGATTCGAGAGGAGGAGGTGCAGGCTGTGGAGGATGGTGTATTTGACATCCACTTGTAATTGATGGTGAGTCCCTGGGGTCTCACCAGCGGCCTGTGCCGCTGAGGGCTGGGGACACATCGGGAGGGGTGAGGGTCAGGGAAACAGGTGCTCTGTCCGCATGACCTAGGCCAGGTGGACTCATTACTTTTTTCCTTACAACCTCTGTTGTTTTCCTTCCCAGCGGTGACTGGATCAAGCACTCATGCCTGCCTTGGAGAAAAGACTTGGACCAGAGCAGGAAGCCTGGGGTGCTGGGGCAGCAGGCTGGGGCTGGGGGGTGGGGTGTGAGGGTGGCATGCAGCTGAGGGTTGGGCCGGGGCTGGTGTCCCTAAGGTTGTACAGAATCCTGTGAATATTTGTATTTTCCAGATGGAATAAAAAGGCCCATGTAATTAACCTAGACCATCAGAGCCCAGAATCTTCACGCAGGGGTGGGGGTGGGGTGTCTGTAATCACAGGGCTAGAATCTTAGCGTCTAGTACTTTGTAGTCAGGGAATCTTGGGAGATCTGGAATTTCAAGTGTTGGGAATCTTAGGGGGGCTGGAATTGGGGGATAGAACTTCAGAACCCAGAAACCTTGAAACGTAATAATCTTGGGGAAGGTCTAGAATCTCTAGGAGTGCAGAATCTTGGGGGTCTCAAACTTGACGCTAGTGCTTCTTCGCACCCAGAATTGCTGGGCTCAGGGGTCGTGTGTAACCATAGCCTTCAGCCGGTAGCCGAAATTCCCTTATGTGACAGGTGGCCTCTTGGCTCCTGTTTGAATACTTCCAGCAATGGGGATCTCACTGCAGGGAACCGAGGGGGAGAGAGGGCAGCCCTGAGTGCTGGCTGTGGGGGAGCGGGGGAGGGGGGGACCTGGGTAGCCCAGGCTGGGCTTGCATGGCTCAGGGTGGGGGCTGCACTCTCTGGGCTGGCAGCCTCTTGGCCTGGAGCTGCTGCCAGCCGGAAGGACGGTGACTTCCAGAGGAAATGCATATTGATTCTGCTCTCAGCCTGCTGTGGCCTCTCCCAACCCAGCTCTTCCCTCCTGAGTCTGCAGCACGGAGGTTTTGGGGGTCACCGCTACCCGAGGAAGACTAAGGCCACTTCTAAGGCTGGTCTGGGCACAGAGGGCGGAGTGGGGGTCTTCTAAAGGTTCTGAAGCTGGGCCAGGCTCCAGCAGCCCTGAGAGCCGGGAGCTGTTTCCTCCAACATTGGAGCTCCAATGGGGAGCTGCCCCCCAACCAGGGGTGTGTCCTACAGCAGTTGTGGGTCATCCTGGGGGTGGAGGCTTGAGTACCCCCATTCCTACCTGCAAAGCAATGCCCGCAGCCCCTCTGTCAGGGTTCCCAGACCCCATGCGCCCCTCTCTCCTTGAGACCCCACTCCTCCTGGCCCACTCCTTATTGAGGTCACTTCTGCCTCCCACCCTGATAGTTCTCAGCGACAGCTCCACCCTCTGTTGAGCCCCCCAGCCCTGTCCCCCATTGGGTCCCTCACACTACACCTCCTTGTGTCCTCAGCCCCCTCCTGCCCTTCCCCCTCTGAAGGCTGTAATATCCGTTTCACGATTTGGGGGCTGAGTTGCTATAACAACAGACGGCGATTGTGTTGTGAAGAGCAGCTCGCTCCCTGTGCCGCCCGCCTCTCGCGCTGCCTCCTTCCCTGCAGCCTGGTCGCCTCCCCTCCCTGCAGCCCTCAGCCCCAGCCTGGCCTCTTCCCACTGTGTGCGTGTGTGTGCATATGTGCGCCCAGGTCTGCCCTGCCCTGGGAGTGTAACGTGTGGCTGTCTTTTCACGGTTGCATGTGTGAATCAGGTGTATGAGCCTCACGTGTGTGCGAGTGCATGCGTGTGTGTGCACACAGACACACACGCTGTATTTGCTGCATTTCCTCTGCACCGTGTGTCCCCACTGGACTGTGCCCCAGAGAAGGGCCACATTGGGTGGGGGTGCCTTGTGGGGGGAGTGTCTTGAGGTGGTGGGTCCCAACTATGTTGGATAGTCTGAACCTTGGACCTTGGGGGGAGACATCCCTGTAGCTGGGGGGAGGGGCAAGGAGGTGCGGTGGCTGCCAGGTGACCCTTCCTGCCCTTGATGGGCAAAGGTGGCCCAGGGAGCTGGAGGTAGGGACAGGAGACAAATGCTGGCTCTTACATCTCTTCCTGCCCCTCCCCTCCTCCTAACCTTTCTCACGCCCATCTGTAAGGGTCTGAGAGAGTCTCTGAGTCACTGCACCTCTCTGTCTGTCTGCCCATCCATGCCCTGGTGCCTGGCTGGACAAGTCTGTGTGTGTGTGTGTGTGTGTGTGTGTAGGCTGCAGGGAGAGGAGCAGTGGGGGATGGGTGGGTCAGTGGGCTGTGGGGTCAGAGAGGCCATTTCACGTCTACAGGCCCTGACTCAGCAGTTCCCATCCTCTGGCTCCTCTAGTGGCCTTGGTGGGGCCAGCCTGAGGGTCTTTCCAAGGTCAGACCGGGCCTCCAGTCTGGGCCCTGCCTCAGGGATCTCTCCAGATCCCTAGGAACCCCCCACCCACATTCTGGGTCTCTGCATCGCACCCCCCCCCCCAGTCTGGAGGAGAAGACCACTGGTGGGTGGGTGTCCCCACTCATCTATTCAGTAACTGGCTACTCTGTGCAAAATGCTTCACAGGGGCAGAATGGCTTGTAAGCTGGTCCTCTGTGCACACCTATTCCCCTGGGCGTGCATTTGCCTCTGAGTGTGCAGCACCTGTGTGCACAAGCTTGTATGTGTGTGCGTATATTCTTGGGCAAACATGTGCTTCCTGTGGGTACCCTTCCTGGGTGGGCCATTTCTGCAGCTGTCCGTGTGTCTCTTTGGGAATGCCTGCGTGCACGTGGACAGGCGTGTGTGGCTGTGACTGTGTCTCTAGGTGCCCAGGTGTGCGCTGGTGGTTGCGTGTGTGTTTTTGCATGTTGCCTCGGGCCAAAGAAGCACCCACCTACCACTGGCTGTGCAAATCACAGACCCTGCAACAGAGATCTGGGTTTTGGGGTGAGGTGGTAGAATGGTCTGGGGCGCGCGCACACACACACAGCCTCATCCAGAAGCCCATTGCCCAACTTTGTGGTACACGCACCAGGTGCCAGCTCCACCTTTGATTGGCTGAGTGCATGAAGGGGTGTCCCCTTCCTCCCACACTCATACACGTGCACAGTGATGGGGACACCCTCGCAGGGAAGGCCTCGACCCAGCGCTCCTGGTTGGGAGAAGAACAGAGAACTGCACTGTCGCCGCTTTCCTTCAGTGATCCAGGCAAAGTGCAGCCTCACCCCTGCCCCCGAACCTGCCCCTGCCCCAGTGCGAGTTCCTGCCGGGCCTGGGGACCAGGCTTCAAACTCGGATTCCCATCAGGCAGGGCTGGGAACCCCCAAGCCCTTAGGTCTACCCCGCCTCCATCTCTGCCTTTCCCTCCCCCACTGCCTCCTTCAACCCAGCAAAGACCCTCACGCCTCAGCTCTTGGGGAAGGCAGGGCGCCCTCGGGCGGTCGGAGGCGGGGGCCATGCTGTGGGCTGGAAAAAGCCCCCAGCGGCTTCGGGCCGGTCCCCCCTCCCGAGGCTCCCGGCAGCCTGGGCCCGCCCCTGGGCGTAGCCAGTAGAGGGCGTTGCGGCCCGGGCCCCTCACTGGTCCTGCTTTCTCGGGGCCCCGAGTCCAGGGCCCACAACCTCTCTTGAGCACGTCCCAGTCCTGGGCGCTGCTACATGGGCCGGCCGGCCGAGGGGTGCGGGACCCGAGGGCCCGACCCAGTAGGGGAAAGGCTAGGGCGCCTGGATTCCAGGAAAAGACAGTGGGGCTGGCTTGGGGGTCGGCCTGGTTGGGAGCCTGGGCGCCAAGGCTACGGACCGGGAGAGGCGGGGAAGAGCTCGGATGCCCTGGGGCCGGGACGCCTGGGTCCCCGGCGGGGAAGGGAGGTGGGCCCGTGGAGCAGCGGGACTGGCGGCTTCTGAGCCTTCGCATTGGCTGCATCGCTCGTCCGTTAGCGCAGCGTGGCCCAATGCGCGTACCCGGGGGGCGGGCACTGGTGCTGATGCTGCCGTCAGTCGGTGTTGCAGGGATGCGGCGGCGGGAGCAGCCGCCCTGACTCGCGGAGCATCCTCCTCAGAGCGGCACCGCGGCGGGGCGGGCGGGCGGACGAGCCGGCGGGCGGGGACGCGGCGGGGAGCGAGAGAGGCGCGAGGCGGCGGACACCGCTGGCCCCGGCTCTGCCACCCGCCGGAGACGGGGCGGCCCTGGGGCTCTGATCCCCACCCTCCAGCCCTTGGCGCCCCCAGAACCAGGTAGGGGGGGCTGCGGCGGAGACGGGCGGGGGGCGGGAGCGGATCGGGGGAGGGGAGCGATCGGAGGGGCGGGGGAGGCAGGAAGGATGGATTGGGGGGCGGGGGCGCTGCCGTGCTGAGAGGGCTGGCTGGGTGACAGCGAGGAGGCTAAGTGGCTGGGGGGGTGGGTTGGGGGTCGGAGGCTCTCTGTGGAAGGGGCACTGGCCCTGAGCTGGGTTGAATGGAGAGGGGTGGGAGGGAGGGTCGTTGGGGGGAAGGGATGGGGCGAGAAGGAGGGGCATCCGGAGGGCTGGGAGGGAGGCTCTGAAGGGGGGTCCCCAGTCTGTGCTAAGCCCCAAGGGCTGGCAGCAGCGTCCCTCCAGAAGGGCTGGGAAGCTGTTGTGCTCTGAAGGGTCTGCAGGGGAGAAATCGGCGAGGAACTGGGCTTGGTGGGAGAAGGAGAGGGCGCTGGAGAGGGGAAAGAGAGAAGTGGAGGGGCAAGGGGCAGGGGCCAGGCCAAGGGCTTCATCCTGGGGGGCACCCCTGAGGACCAGGCTTTACTGGGGGATGGGAGCCAAGGGGAGAGGAGGTTATTGGGAGGGAGAAGAGGGGAAGGTGCCAAGGTGCTCGAGGCAGAGATGGGTCTGTGCCGGTGGAGACGGGAAAGATGGGGGGCCTGAGGGAGAGAAACGGAAGCTTGTGGGGGAAGATTGGGGGCGATGGAGAGGGAGACTGGGAAATCAGTAGGAGGGGGCTGTGCTGGGGTGGGAATGCGCTGGGGGCGGCGACAGGGTTATGGTCAGAGAGTGCTGCAGGGAGAGGCAGCTGCAGGGCCCTGGGCTTGCTCTCCCCCACCCCCAAAGAGGAGGGGACCATTTCTCATGTCCCAGCCTCTCCCCCAGCTGAAGGAGCCATCTGCCCTGGGTTCTTTTGGGCTGGGCATGAGCTCTTGAACCCTTGATGGGCCCTTGGAGGCAAAATTGGCTTTTCGGGGGCCGTTGTCTTCTTTACTCTCAACCCCCCACCTGAGTCCTGGGCGAAGGCATTCGGTGCCTCATTGAACAAGTGGGGGCTGGGAGGGGGTTGTTTCGTGGTGCCTGGAGTGAAGGGGGGTGGTTGTTCAGACCTAGAGGGATGGGTCTTAGGGGGTGTCCAGTCCTCCTGACTGCCTTGCGGGCTTTCCATACACCCCTGGTTTTGTATGTGCCAGGGGTGGGGTGGGGTGGGGTGGGGTGGGTGAGGACCTCTCAACCCCTCCTGCCCCTCCCTCTGTCCACCTTCCTCGTGTCTGGGTATTCCTGCTGGGGGATTTTAGGGCTCTGCATTCTCTATCTTCTGCCAGAGAAGTAGCTCAAGAGAGAAAGGAGACAGAAGGAAGAAAGAGTGGAGGGGGGGTCAGTTGGTCTGTTAATTGTGAGGCTGCCTGTTTTGTGGGTGCTTCAGCCACTCACTGCTGTCCCTAACTCCCCCTGCCTCCGGGGACGCTGGCCTCTGCGGGTGGGGGCGAAGAGTCTAGATGGGGCCTCCTTCATTCCTGCGGGAGGAAGTGTTCTCAGACCCATCCTGTCCTCAGATCCACCGCGGGGGGCAGGGGTGGGACTGACCGACAGGCAGAGGCCAGTGGTCACCGGTGGCTGAGGGGTTCTCTCCAGGACCCAGGGTCCTGTCCTGGCTTCTTGGCCTGGGTTGAATCCACACGATGGGTTCCTGCGAGCAGGGGGCTGGGTTCTGGAGGGGCCGTGAAGGACCCATCTTCCTTCCAGCGCTCAGTCTCTGCCCAGGCCCGGTTGCTCCCTCCTGCCTGCCCTTGCCAGTGACACAGACAACTTGACACTGATACATACACTCGGTGGCACCCACCCAGACACACACCTACACAGGCACACACACCTGCGTACACAATACACCTCCCGGCAGCACACCGCCTACACTC
The DNA here is from genome assembly GCF_003009895.1 of Hyaena hyaena. Classification (NCBI taxonomy): domain Eukaryota; kingdom Metazoa; phylum Chordata; class Mammalia; order Carnivora; family Hyaenidae; genus Hyaena; species Hyaena hyaena. Next base: position 499,348 of record NW_024080881.1, on the reverse strand, counting down.
CCCCGCCCAGAGAGACTGCCACCTCGCTGCCTGCCTCAGAGACCTACCCCAGGTGCCCTGCTCTCATGTACGTGACACACACACACGGCCCCAGCATGCCCCCAGAGCCCCGGCATGCACTGTCAGCCCTCACCCCCAAACGCGCGCGCATGCGTGTGCACACACACACACACACACACACACACATCCTCCCATCCACTCATTCACCTCCCCACCGTTTACAGTCATGTCGGCACACCTGCACTCCATGCACACCCCCCCGGGACACCCCCTCTGGGACGCCCCCTGCCCCAGTACACATCATTAAGTGCCCCGTTAGCCCATTGTGTGTGTGTGCACACAGGCACACACACATGCTTGCCAACACCCTTCGTGCCCTGGCTCACCACCCAAGCTTCTCCCCACCTTTCATTTACCCCTCACCCCCCCACTCACTCCCGTATCGTCGTGCCCTGAGAAAGCCCCCCACGGCCCAGGTGCTCCCACCTCTCCTGACCACGACTACGATCCCTCCTGGTCACTCAGCTACACCCGGCCTTTGCCAGAAACTCCCATTTCCAGGTGCCCCCACTGCCCCCCCAGCACTAATCCTCACACTCGGGACCCTACGCCTGCCTGATGCTAGAACCACGCTGTCCATTCATTCCCAGCTCCGAGCCCAGCCCCCAGGGGGACGCCCGACCATGTGTCTCACACGCCACCTACCCTGCTGTTCCATCTGTTGGTGCGGCTCCCCACCCGGTCCCATCCACACCGGAAGGCCTGTGGGGCTCGGAGATTCACTCAACAAATAAGCCAGCGTAGGCACCTTATCATTTGCAAAGCCTTCTCCTGGCTGCTTCTCCTGTCCCCGTGGCGACACCACAGGGGCTCAGCTCTGCCCCTCGGTGAGCGTCAGTTTCCTCATCTGTAAGATGGGGGTCCTCCTACCGATCTCATGGGGTTCTTGCAAGGACTGGATGAGATGACCGTAAGAGTAAAAACTGGAATTATTGTGTTCCTACTGTGAGCCTGGCTCTGGGCTAAGCGCTCCGGACTTCATGTATTTCTCAGGGACGTAGTCGTTCCCCAGCCAGTGGCAGCTATGTTCATCATGATCGTATAACCTTCCACACACATGTGCACACCCCTGTCACGGGTACCTTTAGGGACATCCCCAGGGACCTCATGCCTACTCACAAGGCTCACCCACCCAGGTCGGTGTCCCCCCAGGCGCGCACTGCATGGGGAAGGGCACAGGGGCGAGCTCACCGCTTCCACTGCCTGCCCCCAAGCTCCTAGGCACCTGTGCACCAGCCCCCACTTTGCCGAGTCATTCAATTGCACCTCAGTCCCCAGCCCACCCAGCGCCTCAGCCCCACACACCAGACGACGGCGTCGTCATGCACACCTCCCGCTGCCACCTCCTGCCCAGCCCTTCTTTCCATGGACCGACCCCTGCACAGGGGCCCCCTCTGCACACACCTACTTGCTTCCAGCCTGTGTTGCTATGGGACTCCCTCTGGTCTTTAGACCTTCTCCCATCTTCCTAGGCAGAGGAGGTGCCCAGCAGGACAGGGGAGGGTCTAGGAGGAGAAATCTGAGTCCCAGCTCGCCACTTCCAAGCTCTGTGACCTTGGGGGAGGGCCCTTTTCCTCTCTGAGTGTGTTTCCTCATCTGTAAAAGGAAACAGTGACAAGACCTGCCTTGATCACTTCCCTGGCCGGGGCCCTGGTGGAATCCAGGGAAACACGAGACACGTGGAGTTTTGTAAATTGCAGGATGCCAAGATGAGGAGCTTGAAATGTGATCGTTAATACAACACGTACTTTCGTCTCTGCTTTAGGCACTGTCCTAAAGTGCTTTATATAGATTAACCCTTGATTTTGACAACACTACTATTGCCTCTGTTTTACACCTAAGGAAACCGAGGCCCAGAGAGGCTAAGTCACTTGCCCAAAGTCACACAGCTAGAAAGAGGGAGAGGGGGCATTTGAACCCGGGCTCCAGACTTAGCTGCCTCTGATCACTCTCTCGTTTTTGCCCACTGCCGTGGTGCGGCCAGATGTGGACATGCTCTGGGTCTTTCCAAAAAAAGTCATCAGGGCTGGAAGGAGGGAGCAGAGAAGGGAGGTCGGAACTGTTTGCAGCTCACCAATCCTGCCCGAGGTTTTAGGGATGCCCTCCAAAACACCCACTGTGACTGAAAGGGACCTTAGGGCTTAAGTAGTTTGATGTCCCCTCCCGTGTGATTCAAGAGCCCCCTCCTGAGCTTCTGAGCAGCAGTCATCCGCCTCAGCTCACACACCTCCACAGAAGGGGGACTCACCGCCCCCCCCGGAGGCAGCCTACTCCACTGTTGGATGCTTTAAATTGCCAGCAAGTTTCTCTTTAGCTCGAGCCAAAATCTCCCTCCCCATAACACGCACTTCTCCCACCTGTCCACGGGCTGCCTTCTGGGGCCACCAGAATGTGTGTACACCCAGCTCTTCCTCCCTGGTGCCTGGGGGAGGCCCCTGCAGTCACACTCCCAGCTGGCGTGAGAGGGAGGCTGGCATTCCCATGGCTGGAGGTGTGTGCGTGCGTGTATGTGCGTGTATGGTATAGATGTGGCCAGAGATGGGGGTGGGTGGATGCTGGGAGAGGCCCTCTGGCCAGGGCCTCTGGCACTGTGGGCATGGACTTGAATTTGCATCCATTCGCTCAGTTTGCACAGGTGGTATGGAGGGGGGTGGTGGTGAGGCTTTGGGTCAAGTGGAAGGCCCATGGCCTAAACAGTAGGTACAGTGGGAAGCATCTAGAATGGAAGGCCAGTGACCTTTGTTTTAGTCTGGCTCTGCTGTGTGGCCCCGGGTCAGTCACTGCCCCTCTCTGGGAGACTCAGTCTCCACCTCAGAAAAGATGGGAAAGATGACCTCCGAGAGCTCTGAGTCCTGTGTGTTTTATAGTCCTGGGGGCAGCCTGAGTCTGGGTTGTCTGCGAAGGGCAGTGGTCCCTGTGAAGGCCAGATCAGAGAAAGGTGGGCTCCGAGCTCAACGCCTCCTTGTGGCCTGTGGACGATACAAGCCGGAAGGAAGGCAGTGGACGCCGGAGCTGGCGGCGTCTTACCTGCACTCTTGCTTGGGCGAATGAATTCATCAGTCTCAGCTCAGCCTGCTTGTTCATGCGTCTGGGGTGATGAGAGTTGGTCCCCAAACTGCAGGTTAAATGAGACAGTGCGTGTGTGTGGTGGTCCAGCCAGGCGCCTGGAAGTTGGAGTCCACACGCCACAGTCGCACTGGCCTGGCCGCGGAAGATGAGAAGGAGACTGTCAGCCTAGGATAACCTAGAAAGAGTCTGTGGGAGAGGGTTCAGTGGGCAACACAGTAGGTGGGGGGTGGAGGCTGATCCCCTCCCCCTCCAGCTCCCATCCCCACTGGCTGGAGGCTGCAGAGTCCTTCTGTGGGTTGAGGGCGCTAGGGAGCTGGCTGGGTGCAGAGTCCCGGATTACACGGGAGAGGTCAGGTCCCCCAGAGGAACCATGGACCGGGGCCAGCAGTGGCTGGCAGTATGCGCCGAGCGGACAGGATACCCCGAGACTGCTCTGGCCAGTGTCCCTAAACTGGCAGTGGGTGCTGGGGAGCAGTGCCCGGTCTGTGGGTACAGGGGGCTTCCAGTGCACTGAACGGGCCTGGGGGAGGGGCCATTGCCTCGCACAACTCCAGGGGACACCATTTACTTGTAGCCCATTACTCCTGGCCCCTGGCTAGGAGATTCGAATCCAGAGAGCTGTGTATCAGGAGTGGTGGAAGGGTGACGCCTCCTAGGTTTGCAGGTTTCCCCTGCTGTGTCCTGGGGGGAAGGGTGGGTTGGAGGCTGGATCAGCAGAAGCTGACTCCCTGGGTTAAGAGGCTGAAGGGCTGGGAACTGCAGGGTGGGGTGGAAGGGACCCAGGTGTCCACTTAGCGCACATGCCTCTCGGGGCCATCTCGGTCTCACAAGCCTGCAGCTGTCCCAGGGGTCTCTGGGTCCCTGGACAGAGGAACCCAGGGAGGGCTGGGGCTGCCTCCTGGCCAGCTCTGAAGCCCTGCGCCCCCGCGCCGAGCCAGGCTGGTCTGTGCTGCAGAGCTGTGGGCTGTGGGGAGAATGAGTAATGAGTCTTGAGGGGCCCTGGTTCCCAGACCCTGCCCTCGGGCCCTCCCTAGAGACACCGCACAAACCCAGCCTCTGCCCCCACAGCTGGCTTCCCACACTCTCCTTGCACATCTTGGCACACAGAGCCACCCTCTCTCACTCGCTTTGCCTCCCCCACCCCCACTGGCCCCCAGGACTCAGGCTTCTACCTCTGGGCCCGTTGGAGGCCTCTGCATCAACCTTCACTCTGTCTGTCCTCTGCCAACTTCCGGAAGAAGGGAGACCCTGCCCCTGCGCTTTGTCAGCAAGAAGCCCCCTGGCAGCTCCCTAGAGGGTGGGGGACGTGCGTCTAGCGGAGGAGTGGGTTGGGGGTGGGGCAGGGGAACTAATCCCCTCCCTCTCTCTAGCTGAGGGGTGAGTGGACAGCCTGCTCGAAATCCTATTCCCTCTGCTAGTGGAAATCGATAGCTAATTAATTCCCTCCCCAAAATGTGTCCGGAGGTGGGGGTGGGGGTTGGGGAGAAGCAGAGAGAGACTGAGACCCCAGCAGGGGAGGGAGGAAGGACTTCACTTTTCTGCCCTTCAGGCGTGTGCCTCTGCTGGGGGGCTTCCCTGCCCCTTCTGGAGAAGAGGGGGAATTTGGCCTTTCCCTCCCCCAAGCCTGAGGGTCCCCCTCCCCTGCCCTGGGCTGGGGTGGGGGCGCATGTGTGTGGGGGTAAGGGCGTCAATCAGGCTGGGAGCAGGTGCTGCATTTAATTTGATTGGCTAATTAGCCCGCGCATGTTAATTATCTCCATTACCCAATGAGGAGAGGCAGTGGCAAAGCTATATATAACCCGGACAGTGTTTGGAGGGAGAGGAGACTGTCTGCCTGAATCGCCTTCTGTCCCCTGCTTGGGAAGGGGCAGTGAGGCAGAACACTTGAGTCCCCATTGAAGCCTGTAGGACTGGAGTGCTGGGGCGGGGCAACGGTCAGAAGAAGCCAGATGGAAGGTTCTGAGAACTGGGCTTTGAGGCTCTGTTGGAGACGGTCCCCAAACTCCACCCCTGGTCTCCTGAGGCCGTCTCCGCCCCTTCTTTGGCACACATGTCACTCCCACCATCCCTGCCCTCCGGGGACCCTCTGCTCACTCCCCTGCTATGGATTTTTAGGGGGCTCCTAGCTTTCTCTCTCTTCCTTCATACCCCATCTTCCTCCCAAATAGAAAGGAACCACACCCAACCAACCTTCTCCCCCACCCCTCGCCTCTCCTTTTGGTTCCCACTGCTCTGATGAGACCTGTGGCTGTCCCACCCCTTGTCCCCTTTGTGGAAAGGCTGTGGGCTGACACATGTGGATCTAAGTCCCAATTCCCAGGCTGTGTGACCGTGGGCAAGTCCCCAGACTTCTCTATGTGGGCTTCCCCTGGTGGTTAATGGAAATAACGGGACTTCTCAGAGTGATTAGGTAAAATGCCATTTGTAAAAACGCCCAGCATCCAGGGCCTTGACAAATGCTGTTTGGATTTGGAATTTAATTTTCTCTATCTTCTCTTTCCTCTTCTCCCCATCAGGCCACCTTTCTCCTCCATTACTCTTCTGTCTCTGTCACTTTTCATGCGATTCCTCTGCCCAGCCTGCAATCTTTCCCTGTCTCTTTGGAAACTTTGGGCCCTCCCTCCGTCTCTCCCAGGCTTCTCCCCACCTCCTTCCCTTCCTCCCTCCCCAAAATAAAATCAATGCAATATTCAGGAGGGTTGTTGGATATAAATAATTACGACTCGGAGTTTAACGAGATGCAAATTCCCCTCCCCGGTGTGGGGTATAAATTGCTCTCTGACAGCCCGTTACAAGGGTAATCATTTCAGAAAGGCAATTTTATGTAAATGAGCCTGCCTGCCTCCTGGTAGCTCCCCTAGCCCTGGATGGGGAGGGGGGGTGGAACCTAGGGGTGAAGAGAACCCAGGTATTGGGCCAGGCCCGGGGCTGAAGACTGGGAACTGGAGGTTGAGGAGCCAGACATTTAGGTTTAGGAAGGACCTGGGCTGGTGAGCAGTGGGGTTGGGGCCCAGGAAGGGGTGAGTGTTGTTTGAGGGGAACTGGAGACATGGAATCAGATGCTTGTGGCCTTGCGTGGATGGAGAGGGCTTGGGGCCTGGATGCCTGGGTCGTAGCTGGCTTCCCTCCCTTGCCCCCTTCTCAGCCAGGTTACCCAATGATCCCATTGACGAATTGGCATTTAATTAATCCCAATGAATTATTTAGCAACTTCATTATCCTGCATCAGGAGCTGATGAGACAGAGCCACGACTGGCTGGTGGTGGGAACACCACACAGAGGTTGGGTGACTCGGAGAGAGGAACGGCTGGGGTCACCAGCTGGTGGAGGGGCTCCAGGCCTCGCCCACAGGAACTGGCCCTGGTCCTGAGGGGAGGCGAGTGTAAGGGCGGTTGCACTGGGCTCCTATGAACTTTAAGACCTACCCGCCCCCATCTCAAATTAATAATCCCCCTAATGAATACCATGTGTCTGTGAGTGTTGCGCCCCCAGTTCTACTGTCTATGGTGGTGTCAGTTCTGGGACCCTCTCTACGTCAGGGCCCACCCCTCAAGCCCTAAAGGGAGACCATTGGGTGCCTGCTGATGTGATGGGGGGGGAGTCAGGACCCTTGATCCCTTCCTTAACCCTCTCCCCTCCTCCGAACCCCTCATTAACCCTTTCCTCTCTGTTTCCCCGCAGGCATCCCTCCCCCGGTCTTTCGTCGGAGCCCGCAGCGGGGGAGGGGCGCCTCCACCGCCGCCCAGGGAAGCCGGTACCTGGGCGTCTGCGCCTCTCCCCGCGGCCGGGCCCATGGCACTGTGAGCCGGCGAGGGAGCCCCGCTCGGCGCGGGGGGCGCCCGGCCCCCTCCCCGCCCCATGCGCCCGCGGCTCTGAAGCCTGAGCGGGGCCGGGGGCCGGGCGGGGCCGGGGCCGCCGGAGGCATGGCGGCCGGGAGCCCGTGGCGGCCGCCGTCGCCATCGCCGCTGCCGCTGCTGCTGCTGCTGCTGCTGCTGGCTGCGGGCGCGGGCAGCCTGGAGTTCGGCGGCGGCCCGGGGCAATGGGCTCGCTACGCGCGCTGGGCCGGCGCGGCGAGCAGCGGCGAGCTCAGCTTCAGCCTGCGCACCAACGCCACGCGTGCGCTGCTGCTCTACCTGGACGACGGTGGTGACTGCGACTTCCTGGAGCTGCTGCTGGTGGACGGGCGCCTGCGGCTGCGCTTCACGCTGTCGTGCGCGGAGCCGGCCACGCTGCAGCTGGACACGCCGGTGGCCGACGACCGCTGGCACATGGTGCTGCTGACCCGCGACGCGCGCCGCACGGCGCTGGCGGTGGACGGCGAGGTTCGCGCCGCCGAGGTGCGCTCCAAACGACGTGAGATGCAGGTGGCCAGCGACCTGTTCGTGGGCGGCATCCCGCCCGACGTGCGCCTCTCGGCGCTCACCCTCAGCACTGTCAAGTACGAGCCGCCCTTCCGCGGCCTCCTGGCCAACCTGAAGCTGGGCGAGCGGCCTCCCGCGCTCCTGGGCAGCCAGGGCCTGCGCGGCGCCGCCGCGGACCCCCTGTGCGCGCCCGCGCGCAACCCCTGTGCCAACGGCGGTCTCTGCACTGTGCTGGCCCCCGGCGAGGTGGGCTGCGACTGCAGCCACACGGGCTTCGGCGGCAAGTTCTGCAGCGAAGGTGAGCAGGGGGGAGCTGCTGCTGGGCTGCGGGTGTGGGTGGGTGCGGGGGAGAGGTGCCTGCGCTCGCGTCCTGGGGTCGCGCGGCCTGAGCGCTAGGGCGTGTGAGAGTGTGTACCTGCATGCGAGGGTCGTGAGGCGCGTCCTTGTGAGGGGCGGGTGAGGACTCCTGTCCCAAGGAGAAGGAGGGCTTGGCCAGCCAGTGACCTGTGTGGGTGTGGCCAGTGCGGGTCCTGAAGCCACCAGTGTAGTCTGGTCCTGTAAGGGGCCGGCTGAGGGTCCGACCCTTGGCGTGAGGGAGTGTGTGTACTTGGCTTGTGTGGGCAGGGTCTTGTGTGCGGGGATTATGGGGGGTTAGGGTCCGGGGCCTGGGGTAGAGTCCTGAACTCGGCCTGCGTGGTCCGCAAGGGTAGGCAGAGGGCGGGGCCGGGGGCTGGGAGGGCTGCCCGAGGGGGGGCGGGGCGTGAAGGGCGGTGGGTGGGGCCTGTGTGGGCGGGGCCTGCGAGGCGCCGGCGCGGTGGGCCCAGGCGCGCAGGGCAGGTGCTGCGGGCCGAAGTCCGTGAGGGTTTTCGAGTGAAGAGCTGGGAGCCCGGCGGGTGAGGCCGGGGCAGGACCCGGGGATGAGGGCCTGGGCGTGTGGAGAAGGGGATGTCGGCGCTGCAACGGCAGGTGAGGGAGGGTGGGGATGGAGAGGTTGTGACTGGAAAGGGAGCTTTCGGGGAGGGAGAAAACTTTCGCGAGCGCCCCAGCTGCGAGAGGCGGAGCTGGGTGATGGGAGGGGCCGGGCCGGGGACTCGGGGCTGTGGTTCAGGAGGACGGAGAAAGGAGGACTCAAGGCACCCGTTGTACTTTGGCTGGCAGGGGAGTGGGGGACACGTTGCCCATCAGTTTGGGGACGGGGGTGGCCATGTCTTTCCGCCCTAATCTGTGGCCACAGGCATGCCGCAGAGCCCTAGAAGCTGGGGGCCACCTAGTAGCTGCGTGTGTCCACCCCCCATCCCCGCGTGCGTGTGCACCCACAAACTAGTGGGGTCCAGGGACTTCTTTGGGGATGGATGTGCTCCTGGCTGTGAGCTTGTGGACAGCCACCCGAGGAGCCGAGTCTGCAGGTGTGGCCCTGGGTTTGGGATGTGCAGTACAGGTGTCTATCTGTCGTTGTGGTAGAGGAATCCATAAGGAAAGACTTTTGTGGGCTTATCTGTACAAGGTTGCAGGATGTATCTTCAGCAAATGTGTGTGTGAAGTTAACCTGACACCTTCTTACCTTTCTCCCCAGGAGTTCTGGTGCTCCCTAAACTGTGAACGTGTGTGTCTGTGTGTGTTTGCCTGCGCGCAGAGGCTGTGAGTCTGGCAGTGTGTTATGTCATGTGCAGATGGTCTGCTTGAATAGGAGTGTTTACAGATAGGAGCCCAGTGCTTAGGAGTGAATAGTACACATGTACAAGGGTGGGTGGTCACGTGTAGGTACCCGTGTGCATGTGTGTTAATGCAAGACCCCAGGAAGACACTGGAACTCCATAAGGAATCTTTTCTTTCCATGACTTTGAATTGGATTCTCTATGACCTTTCCTCTCCAAGCCTTTCTAAGAAAAGTAGGATGGTCACATCTGGGTGGCTCAGTCCATTGAGCATCTGACTCTTTTTAAAAAAATGTTTGTAGGGCGCCTGGGTGGCTCAGTCGGTTGAGCGTCCAACTTCGGCTCAGGTCATGATCTCACCGCTCGTGGGTTTGAGCCCTGCATCGGGCTCTGTGCTGACAGCTCAGAGCCTGGAGCCTGCTTCGGATCCTGTGTCTCTCCCTTTCTCTGCCCCTCCCATGCTCATGCTCTGTCTCTCTCTGTTTCCTAATAATAAATGTTAAAAAAATATTTGTGTGTTTATTTATATTTTGAGAGAGAGAGACAGAGCATGAGTTGAAGGAGGGCAGAGAGAGGGAGAGAGAGAGAGGACACGGAATCCACAGCAGGCTCTAGGCTCTGAGCTGTCAGCACAGAGCTCGACCTGGGGCTCGAACTCACGAGCTGTGAGATCCTGACCCGAGCCAAAGCTGAACATTCAACCGACTGAGCCACCCAGGCCCCCCCCCCGCATGTCTGACTCTTGATCTTGACTCAGGTCATGATCCCAGAATTGTGGGACTGAGCCCAGCATCAGAGCCTACTTAAGATTCTCTCTCTGGCCCTCTCACCCCTCCCTCTCTCTCTCAAATAAATAAAAACATAAAAAGAAAATAGGGTGAACCATCCTTCCAACTTGTCGTTAAGGGGAATTTGAGCTTGAGAGAGAGTTATGGTAGCTGGTCCATGGTCTCGTTGGCAGAATTGGGCCTGAATGTATAAAAAATGCAGCCATAGCGGTCAACCTTGTGTCCATTCCCTGGAAGGATTTGTTGGCCACAGGCTAACAGTGAGCCAAACAAGGTGTGTGCTCCTGAGTACGGGTTGTGCGGCTGTGTGGCAGAGAGGGGTGTGGGAGGGACAGTTGGGTGTATCATAGGGACGTGTTGGATGTGTATGGGCTGAATGTTTGCGTTAGCTGTGTGGGAGCTGGGAGATGGCTGTGTATCTGACCCGTTGCATGTATGTGCGTTGTGTGTGCATGTGCATGCCTGGGGGCAGATTCATGAAGAAAAAGGAAAAGGAGATATTAGGTGGGTGCCTACAGCTGGTGGAGGCGGGGTTGCCTGTGTGTGTGTGTGTGTGTGTGTGTGTGTGTGTTAGCTGTTGAGGTAGTGGAGGTGCTTTGTCTGTGATAAAAGGGCAGGGATATTCCTCTCTATTTCTTGCACCTAATATAATACCAAGCACTTAGTGGGTGTTTGATAAAAATTTGTGGAATGAATTAAGAGACATTAATAAGTATTTGAGAGCATAAAGTCTTGGGTAAGGCTCTATGTGTTTATGAAAATCTGCGTGCGCATATTTTCAGATATATGTTGTGCGTGCACATGGGGTTGTAAGCACTGATTGTTATCTGGAGATGTCGGGCCCAGTGACAGCCTTACTGATTTGCCTCCCTCTTCCCACCCTGTGACCTCATTCCCTCTCCTTATATTTGTTCCCATCTCCTGGGCAGCTTTGGCGATCTCCTGTGCCCATTAGACTTCTTCCAGCACATTCTCATCCAGCCAAGAAGGAAAGGAATGCACTCACACCCCTGTGTATTGGGATTGAGGATGAAGACTTTGAGGGGATATGGCCTGGCTCCTCATCTCTGAGTAGATCTCAGGGCCAGGGTCCCCAAGTTTCCCCGGAAGTTCTAGTCATTTCATTATTAAATTTTTTTAATGTTTATTTATTTCTGAGAGAGAGAGAGAGAGAGGGAGAGAGAGAACGAGCACAAGCAGGAGAGGGGCAGAGAGAGAGGGAGACACAGAAGTGTAAGCAGGCTCCAGGCTCTGAGCTGTCAGCACAGAGCCTGATGCGGGGCTCGAACCCACGAACTGCGAGATCATGACCTGAGCTGAAGTCGGACACTTAACCGACTGAGCCACCCAGGTGCCCCCCAGTCATTTCATTATTATCTGCTTTCAGTGATTCTCAATGTTTCTGAGATTATAGGCATTTTGAAAGCAAGTTTATTTATTTTGAGAGAGAGAGGGAGAGAACATGTGAGGAGTGGGGCAAAGAGAGAGGAGAAACAGAATCCCAAGTAGGGTCTGTGCTGTCAGCGCAGAGCCTGATGGGGGCTCCAACCCACCAACTGTGAGATCATGCCCTGAGCCGAAATCAAGATTCCGATGCTTAACCGACTGAGCCACCCAGGCGCCCCAAGATTGTGGGCATTTTTAAAGGTCAGTAATTCGTAGTACCCTTTCCAAACAGTAGTTCTTTTTGTATCTGTTTGTTGTGAGCCTAGACGGCTCAAAGAAACTGTGAATTCAGGAAAGCTTTTAGATGGCTTTGGTGTTATATTTGCCATTGTGGTTAATCAAATATACTTAAGAAAACAAAAGTTCTAGCTTTATATGCAGGACACATCCACTTGTCTTCAGTGTTTGGTGTGCAGAGGGATCTGTGGATCCTTTGGAATCCCCCCTACCTTCCTGGGTCTGGGCTTACCCATTGACTGAGAACTTCACTGTGAAGATAGCTGTTGTGTTGTGTTTGTTTTTTGTCCCCCCTCTGGGCAGGGGCAGGAGGTCTGGCCACAGGTAACTGAAGATAGAGCTAAGTATGAGTCACTGAGTGTGAGTACCCACTGCTGATATTCTGCCAGAGCTTACGATGGAGTGGACTGGGATTTGCACGTAAATTCCTCATGTCGCTCATGTGTATGGATAAAGGGCTAATAAGTGATCAAGGAAGAGGGTGTGCAGGCGTGTGCGGGAGACCTCGAGGGAATGGGGGCCCAGATGTGTAGGATGGAGTGGCAGGTGTATGACTTGGGCGAGGAGTATGAAACTAAGAGCAGTGACATACCAGCAAGGATGTGTGCTATTCATGTGTGTGTTTCTTTCTCTCTCTCTCTCTCTCTCTTTCTTTCCTTTTCTTTCTTTATTTTTGAGAGACTGAGACAGTGTGAACGGAGGAGGGGAAGAGAGAGAGGGAGAGAGAATCCCAAGCAGGCTCTGCACTGTCAGCACAGAGGCCTCTGCGGGGCATGAACTCACGAAACTGTGAGATCATGACCTGAACCAACGCCAACAATCGGATGCTTAACCGACTGGGCCACCCAGGTGCCCCTCGTGTGTGTGTTTCTTCAGTTTGCTGGTGATTGAATTCAACAAGTAGCTATCGAGGCCTCCTTTGTGATAGGCCGTGTACTGAGGGCTGAACGGGAGGCCAGAAATGAATGAGACGTTGCTCTGGGAATTGACTGTTTAACTGGGGAAACAGATTTGAAAAAAAAAAAAAAAAGCAGTCCAGTATGTGGTTAAGAGTACAGATGATTCTGGGGCGCCTGCGTGGCTCAATCAGTTAAGCTTCCGACTTCAGCTCAGGTCATGATCTCACAGTTTGTGGGTTCGAGCCCCGCATCGGGCTCTGTGCTGACAGCTCAGAGTCTGGAGCCTGCTTCCCATTCTGTGTCTCCCTCTCTCTCTGCCACTCCACTGTTCTCTCTCTCTCTCTGAAATATAAAGTAACATTAAAAAATTAAAAGAAAAAGAAAAAAAAAAAAGAGTACAGATTCTGCAGCCAGACTGCCTGGGTAGTGACCTTGGACTTCAGCTCTCTCTACCCTGGTTTCCTTTTCTGGAAAATGGGGGTAATAACAGTACCTACCTTAGAGAGTTGTCACGGGAACTAAATCAGCTAACTCATGTGAAGTGCTGAGAATAGCGTCTGGCACATAGAAAATGCTCAGTAAAAAACAGCAAAAGGGGCGCCTGGGTGGCTTAGTCGGTTAAGCGTCCGGCTTCGGCTCAGGTTATGCTGACAGCTCAGATCCTGGAGGCTGTTTCAGATTCTGTGTCTCCCTCTCTCTCTGACCCTCCCCTGCTCATGCTGTCTCTCTCTCTCTCTCAGAAATAAATAAAAAACATTAAAAAATTTAAAAAAAAAAACAGCAAAAGAACAACACAAAATAGTGTGGTCCGTGCCCAAAGAGATGCAGCAGGTAGTGCGGCTTAGTGATTGAACCCCAGCCTCCTGAGGCTCAGATGGGAGTTTCAATCTGACTTCAGCTCTCACTGGGCTCGTGACAGCAGGTGGGTGCCTAACCTTCGGACTAATTTGTCTTTGCATATAAATGGGGATAAGCATGCTTGTCTCACGGGTCTGTTGTAGAAGTTAAATGAATACCTGGCCCATGAGTAGAGTGCTACTGTCATAGGCAGAGTGCTTTCAGAGTTTTGAAGAAGGGGATAGTTTACAAGCTGGAGGGTGGTGGTCAGTAATAAGAGGCAAGCTGTTGCAGACTGACCTTGAACATGGATGAGTAAGCTTGGGTGGAGGAGGCCACCATGGGCAGGCCCTGGTAAGAACAAAGGCAAGGAAGGGAGGGATGTGTACATCATGGCCGTTGAGGGGCACCAAGCATATAAGGCAAATAGTGGAGTCTAAAGCAGGAGAATCAGGGGTGCCTGGGGGGGCTCAGTCTGTTAAGCGTCTGACTCTTGATTTCAGCTGAAGTCATGATCTCACGGTTCGTGGTTTGAGCCCCGTGTCGGGCTGTCAGCGCAGAGCCTGCTTGGGATTCTCTCTCTCCCCTCTCTCTCTGCCCCTACGCCACTTGCCTTCTCTCTCAAAATAAATAAATAAGCTTTAAATAAAATAAACTAAAAATAAAAAAATAAAACAAAGTAAAGCAGGAGAAGCAGGTTGAAGCCAGGTCTTGGAGTTCTGACTTAAATCATTCAACATTTACTGGAGGCTGTGTATGGGGTATCAGCAGATGAAGCCACAAAAGAATTTTGAGCAGATTTATGAATCATCAAGAGCTATATATCAGAAGCTGGGAGTGTGGTGTAGAAGGAATTTGGGGAGGGCAGAGTTAGGCAGTGGAGAAATCGGTGGGGAGATAGAAAGAGATAGTTGGGAGAGACTGGGCGATGGAAAGAGATCTTGACGCCCCGAGCCTAGCTGGTCTCGGCCAGTGGCGAGGGAGGGTGGCGGTACTTGCGAGCTGTTGCTGAGATGTAAGCTTTAGGACTCTGCCTCTTGCACATGGGGTGGGGGGCAGGGAGGAGTGAGAGGTGAGGGGGTTGCTGCGTTGGAAGGAGGTAGAGGGGTGAAAGGAAAGGGAGAGCCGAGAGGGGAGCAGGTTTGGGCCATAGATCATGCACGTGTTGAGCTGTGGTGCCCCTCCATGTCCTTAGAAGCATCCTCGCTGTTGCAAATGCGAGACCAGAGCTTGGAGTTGGAGGCAGGGCTGCGGATGGAGGCCCAGGCACCACAGGCGTGCGTGGAGAGAGAGAATATTTGAACCTTCTGGAATCAGAGGAGGTGGCCAAGGCGAAGGTGAAGAGACTTCAAAGGAGCTCACGCTTGGGAGGCGGAGGGAGAGGAGTGGCCGCAGACCCAGCCAAGGAGCAGTTAGAGCAAGAAGAGACCGGATCACGCAGTCAAGGGGCAGAGCCCGGGGCCTCACAGCCAGGGAGCATTTGCTAGGTGCCTTGAATGCATTATGTCATTTACTCTTTGTGACTGAGGCCTGCCTGTGATGTGAGAGCCAGGATCTGAATCCTGCTGCCCCCGCCCCTCCCCCCACCTTTGTCCATTCTGCCTGGGGCTCAGGCTGGGGGTGGACTGCGTCCATACATTACTTGCATTTGGTTTATTGGGGGTATTTAGGGACCACGTTTCATCAGAAACATAGTAACACCCCACATTCTTCAGGTCACGGCTCCTCTTAAGCCAGTGTGTGATGAGAGCGGTACTGTATTGTCCGTCAACTGTCCTGGCACTGAGAGAGGGCAGCAGAAATGGATCAGTAAAATCCCAGTCTCCTGGAGCCCTCAGGGAGGAACTCACTCTGGAAAGTGGAGTGTCATCCCATGGGTGGCTCAGTCAGTTAAGCGTCCGACTTCGGCTCAGGTCATAATCTCATGGCTCATGGGTTCGAGCCCTGCGTCGGGCTCTGTGCTGACAGCTCAGAGCCTGGAGCCTGCTTCTGATTCTGTGTCTCCCTCTCTCTCTAACCCTCCCCTTCTCACACTCTCTCTCTCAGAAATAAATAAAACATTAAAAAAATACACAACTCACTGACCGCGAAAGCACGTCAGATGGAAATCTTTCGGAGTTCTGTTGCACACCCCTCTCCCTCCCTAAGCATAATATTTGGAAAGTGATTTAACCTTTTCTGGATGACTCAGGGTGTTGTGATTCCCCTCAGGTATTGCATCGGACTGTCACACAGTGGTTCCTTCATTGGGGTTTGTCCCTGCCTAAAATGATGGCTGACTGCTGTACTCTGGATTTCTTCTATTAGCTTTTCCTGATTTTTCCACCTCTGCCCTTACGAGGAGTTGTCAGGGAGCAGCCCACAACCATCTCTCTCTCTCTCTTTCTCCTCTCTGTCTTTCCATTTGCGAACTTGGAAATCAGCATTCTGGGCAAGGTCTGGGAGGTTCTCCTATGAGAAAATAGCAGTTTTTCAGGCATAACTGGTAAGGGTGTTCATTTTGGCTGCTCAGAACTTTTTCTTTTCCTTTGTTCTGGCCTTCATCCCTGCCCTTGATAATGAATCTGCTGGAATCTCGATTCCAGTTCATGTTAGGCAAGTTCATGTTAGGCAAGACCAGACCATGTATGCCCTCTGAGGGGACAGGTAGGACCCCTGTGTGTGAAAGTTGAGTGAACGAGCTTACGTAAGGTGGAATCACGTTGGATACCCATGGCCTTGACAGTTTCTGCTGTCCAGGCTCCAGGCTCAAGGGAGGAGCGCAAGGAATGACTGGTGTAAGAGCCCAGAGATAAGACACGTATTCACAAGGAAAGCCTCCGATGGCAGAGTGGTTAAGAGCGAGGGCTGCTGGGATCGAACCTGGCTTTGCTACTTGCTGTGTGTGTAAACTTGGACGATTTACTTAATCATACTGTTCTTCAATGTCCTACTCTGCAAAATGGAGGTTATAGCGTTGTTGTAAGGACTAGATGAGTTATATGGAAATCCTTTACAAAGCACCAGGCACTATTCTAAGTGATTGATAAATGTTACCATGATTATTAACCCTGGTGGTCAGAGAAGGCTGCGAGGAGGAGGGGGAAGAGGCGGAGGCGGAGGAGAGGAGGGACTTGGCTAGATCTTGAAGGAGGACTGAGTGAGATTTGTAGAGGTGGAAAGGAAAAGAAAGGGCTTTCTCTCCAGGTAAACAGCCTGAATGAGAGGCCTTGGAGATGTGAGTCGGGGTTAGCTGAGCAGATCAAGATGGTTTGGCTTTGGGGGAAATAAGATCAGAACTGTAGATTAAAGTCAGTGTCTAAAAAGTCTTGACTTCCAGCCAAGGATGTAGCCCATTGGAAGTGTTAAAGCCAGACAGGTCTGGGTTCAGAATTTGAGTCTATTTTTCACCAGCCGAGGGCCACTGGACAAGTTTCTTCCGCCCTTTGAGCCTGAGTTTCCCCAGTTTCTACAACAGTGGTAATGGTACACCCTGATGATGTAGCAACGGCGAGGAACCGACACGATGCACGAAATGGAAGGAGCCAAGCACACTTGAAGCACTCAGTATGTGAGAAGTGTTTTTGATTACTCATTCAACAAACATAGGCAGGCCTTTTCCTGAGCCAGGAACTGTGCACGCAGCTGGAGGCAGAGATGAATGAGACCTTGTCCTTGTTCAGGAAGCAGACATGGAAACGCAATCGCAATGGAGCTACAAGAAGTGAAATAATAACACAATGTGCATATTGAAAGCTGGCACAAAAGCGGGGTGGCCAGGGGCGCCTGGGGGGCTCAGTCAGTTAAGCGTCTGACTCTTGATTTCGGCTCAGGTCGTGATCTCACAGTCGTGTGTTGGAGCTCTGTGTCCCCGCTGACGGCACAGAGCCTGCTTGGGTTTCTCTTTCTCCTCTCTGCCCCTCTGTGTGTACTCTCTCTTTCTCAAAAGAAGCTTAAAAAATTTTTTAAAAAGGGGTGCCTGGGTGGCTCAGTCAGTTAAGCATCCAACTCCAGCTCAGGTCATGATCCCGCGGTTCGTGGGTTCCAGCCCCGCTCTCTGCTGTCAGCATGGAGCTGGCTTTAGATTCTCCACACCCCTCTCTGCCCCTCCCCGGCTTGTGCACTCTTCCTCTCTCTCTCAAAAATAAACATTTAAAAAAATTAAAAAGAGAGGGGTGGCAGAAAAAAAAAAAAGAAAGAGGGGTGGCTAGCCCTGCCTGCCTGGGACGTCAGTTGGGAACACAAACAAAAGTATACAGACCTGGTCTTAAAACAAGAATTGGTTGGGGCGCCTAGGGGGCTCAGTCGGTTGAGCCACTGACTTCCGCTCAGGTCATGATCTCACAGTTTGTGTGTTCGAGCTCTGCGTAGGGTTCTGTGCTGTCAGCTTGGAGCCTGGAGCCTGCTTCAGATTCTGTGTCTCCCTCTCTCTCTGCCCCTTCCCTGCTCATTTTCTGTCTCTCTGTCTCAAAAATAAATAAACATTAAAAAAATTAAAATAGCAAAACAAAACAAGAGTTAGCTTTCTCAGGCAGCTGAGGGTGGCAGGAGCGGGGACAGAGAAAGGGGTTTCAAGCCGAGGGAAGGGTATGTGCAGAAATGTGTCCCATTAGGGAAATGGACAGCAGTGGGTGTGGCTGGAGGCTGGATTGTTGTAGGAAAGGAGGTTGGAGGGAGGCATGGCCAGATTTGGAATGTACTTTCCTGAGAACACTGGACTTTATCCTGGAGGCATTGGGAAGCCTTGGAGGTTTTTTTTTTGTTTTGCTTTGCTTTGTTTTAATGTTTACTTATTTTTGAGAAAGAGTGTGTGTGTGTGTGTGTGTGTGTGTGTGTGTGTGTGTGAGCAGGGGAGGGCCAGAGAGGGAAGGAGACACAGAATTGGAAGCAGGCTGCATGCTCCGAGCTGTCAGCACAGAGCCGGATGTGGGGCTTGAACTCGCGAACGGTGACATCATGACCGGAGCTGAAGTTGGACACTTAACCGACTGAGCCACGAAGGTGCCCCGTGTTTAGAGTTTTAGAAGGTGGAAGTGACAAGACCTGGTGATTGGTATGACAAAATCAGCAAGGCCACCTCTGGGTGCCTATCTTGGTCAGGGGCAGCAGACGGGAGGAGGGGGCTTGTGGGGGAAGGGTCAGGAGGCCCATCTTAGACACGTCGAGGCTGAGAAGCCCATGAGACACTCAAGGAGAGCTTCTCTGAAGGCAGGTGGACACACAGGTTGAGAACACAGAAGAGAGGTTTGTACTAGGGTCACTGAAACGTTCTCAGTGTATTTGCATGTGTGCGCGTGCGTGTGTGAGCTGATCACGGCATTATTAACCCCAGGGAACCTATTGCAGGAAACCAGGGGTGAAGGGTGAGGCCGTGGGCTATGATAACCTAGGAGCACAGTGATCAAAGTCAAAGGTGACTTTGTGCGGCCCACGGGAAGTAGGTGCTACCCCAAGCTCCTGAGGCTACTGTGAGGCTAATGTGTGAGATTCATGTTGAGGGTCACGGGCACTCCGGCACCTGGCTAACTAATGGAATCTCGAGCTTAGCAGAGTGAGGGGCACGTAGTGGGTGCTCAAGAAGTGTTGGCTGAAGGCAGTGTCTCTGTCAAAGGCAGGGCAACGGGCATGCTGTTGCGGGGGCGGGGACAGCCTGGCATTAGCTCTTGAGAGCTGTCTGGGTCACTGCTGAGCAGACCGATGAGGATGCCGGACTGGCATCCAGGGAAGAGGCCCAGTCTACAAAGACAGGTTTGGGTGTCCTTAAGGCATGGAAGTGAGCTGTGGCCAAGGAGCGCGGGAGTGGGGGTGGGGAGCAGGGAGGAGCGTGGAGGGCGTAGAACTGAGCCCGGAGGGGTCCGTGGTGGCAAGTGAGGGACACAGGTGAATCAGCAGAAAGCAAAGAGCAGCAGAGATGCAGAGGTCTCTGGGAGGCGTCTCTCAGAAAGCCGGAGAGGGAAGAGCTGGGCGGCCAGCAAGCCGGGCTTGGTGGCCGTGCCTTCCTGAGACTGGAGTGGCCCACGTTTGCGGCAGGCGGGAATGCTTTTTGAAATACCAGCCATGTTGGAGTATCTAGAAATCACCGTGCCTCCTAGTCTGGGGACATGCTGGCACTGACTGACCAGGGCCTTGGCACACGGGTTCCAAAGAGATCCAGGGGTTCTCCCAGGGGCCCCTGTCCAGCCCAGCATCACCCCCCCCCCCGCCATAAATGCAACGTGTTGCAGTTTATTTAAGAAAATTGTTGTCTACACAGGGGCGCCTGGGTGGCTTAGTCGGTTAAGCGTCCGACTTTCGCTTAGGTCATGATCTCACAGTTCGTGGGTTCGAGCCCCGCGTCAGGCTCTGTGCTGACTACCAGCTCAGAGCCTGGAGCCTGTTTCGGAGTCTGTGACTCCTCTCTCTGACCCTCTCCTGCTCACGCTGTCTCTGTCTCTCTCTCCTAGAAATAAATAAAACATTAAAAAAAAAAAAAAGAAAATTGTTGTCTACACAGCTTTTGGGGGGTGTAGCCGGCAGGCAAGGTGTGTGTTTGTAACCCACGTAGATATGTAAAGGCGTGTGTGTGTGTGTGGGGGGTGGGTTAGCAAATGGAGAGAGACGGGTCGACAGACAGAAAAAGAGAGAGCTGCATTCATCACAGGGCATGAGTCTTTAGTCAGCAGAGGGAGTGTGGGGGTGGTGTGTGCATCTAATATTAGGTATTAGATCACTATGTGGGTATTGATTCTGCGTTCGGCCTGTGTGTGTATGTTATGGAGGTGGTAGAAGGTCTGATCAATGACACTGTGTGTGTTTCTGGAGTATAGCTAACCCCCTAAGAACAAACGAGCAAATAACACAAAATGATGTCGGAGGGAGGAGACCGTGCGCACACATGGGTGTGGGTGTGCACTGAACAGCTGTTGGTGTGTTTACATGCATATCTTGGGGCCTACATGCACATGTGTGCAAGCATGTTTGTGTGCTTCCCCACTGGGTCTGTATTTAAAAAAATTTTTTTTAATGTTTATTTTTGAAAGAGAGACAGACTGTGAGGGAGGGAGGGGCAGAGAGCGAGGGAGGCACCAAATCCAAAGCAGTCTCCAGGCTCTGAGCTGTCAGCCCAGAGCCTGACCCGGGGCTGGAACCCACAAACTGTGAGATCATGACCTGAGCCGAGGTCAACACTCAACTGACTGAGCCACCCAGGTGCCCCTGGTCTGTATTTTTTAAAAAATGTTTATTTATTTATTTTGAGAGAGGGAGAGAGCTCAAGCAGAGGAGGGGCAGAGAGAGAGGGAGAGAGAGAATCCCAAGCAGGCTTCATGCTGTTAGCGCAGACCCTGACTCAGGGCTCGATCTCCCGAACCGTGAGATCATGACCTGAGTTGAAATCAAGAGTTTGATGCTTAACCGACTGAGTCCCCCAGGTGCCCCTGGGTTTGTGTGTCGGTAGGCTGTGCCATTCTCTTCCCGCCTGCGGCTTCAGGAGGTGGGCACTGAGAAATGTCTGGAGAAGGGGGGCTTGTCTCTCCCCCAGAGCAGCCCAGAGCCCAGTCTGCTTGAGGAGTTAAAGCCTAGTTGAAGGAACTGCCTTTCCCCTCTCAGCCTTCTACCCTCTCCTGGCCCATTTGGTGAACTTCAGGGTCAGGTGGACCCCTAATAAGGGAGAGTTGGCTACCCAAAGGCTGTGACGTGACAGGGATGGGCCCACTGCATTGGGAACCCCTCCCACTCCTGAAGTGACCCATCCAGCCCTGGGGGGGACTTCACCTCACCCAGCTGTTTGTCCTAGAATCACAGGACTAGAGCCACAGGGGTCTCAGGAGCGATCTGGTCCATGTCTGTGGTGGAAGAGGACCTGGTAGCTCAGAGAGGTTAAGTGACCAGAGTCACACAGCCCTTTGGGGCGGAACTGTGTTTTCTGACCACGTATGGATAACTTTTCTCCCCTGGGTGGGTGGTGGGGTGGTGGTTGGGTCTTTGTGGGTGCAGAGGCTTCAAGTGTGAGTTGCATGAGAGGTTATCTGCATCTCTGGATCGCTAAGTGCCTATGTGTGTCAGTGTGTCACTGAGTGTGAGTGTGTCTCGGGTAAGCCCTGTGTGAGCGTGTCCCCATCTGTCTCTGAGACACAGTGGAATGCAGGGGAGGAGCGTGCCTGGGAGAGTCAAGACTGCCTGACTGCTGCGCCTGGTTCTGCTTCCGATTCTCCATGTGACCTTGAGTGCTCTCTTCCCTGTCCCTGGCCTCAGTTTCCTGAAATGCAACATGAGACGTGGGTCCCCCTGGGCCCAGTGTGTGAGGCACTGACTCAGGGAACAGCTCGATCTCTGTGTTGCCCCTAGCAGAGCCTTCCAGCTTGCGTGACTTGCGTCAGGCTGGGGGGATGGAGTGGGAGGGGGGTGGCGCTCAGGGACCTTGAACCCAACCCTCCCTTCGGAACCCCGTCCTTGGTACCATCACTAACTAGCCTTCCCTTTTTCTTTCTCTCTCTGCTTCACCCTTCCTGACCCTCGCTGGCTTACAGAGGAGCATCCCATGGAAGGTGAGTGATGCTTTGTGATCACTGGGGTGGCGGCTCAGTCCCTGTGGGGGCTTTTGTGAGGGTGTGTCGTTGGCCACCTGTGGGCTCCCTGTCCTGCTGTGTTTGGGGCCCCTTGGGGAAGGCTCCCTCAGCCCCGCCCCTCGCCTGTTCCCTCCTCACCGGTTTGCTGCAGAGACCCGCTGGGCAGAGGGCAACCCCTTCCGTGGCCAGTCTTCAGTGCCAGGCTGCCGACTGGCCTTTTTTCTTCTTTAGAGAGGAGACAGGAGCGAGAGGGAAGGGAGGGGACTGGAGGGTTCTGAAGTGCCCAGAAGTGAGTGAGGAGACACCGTTTCGCCCAGCCCAGCTGAGGAGGCTTAAGAGGGCCACGAAGCAGGGGCTGGGGGGCAGGGGGGGCTAGGTGCTTGTGGATGGGACGGTCTGCTCTGGGGGCTAAAGAACGCAGGCAGAGGGTGGGGGCCGGGTCCCCAGGGCAGCGGATGTAGGTGGGTGGCAGCTTCTCTGGCCTGACTGGCACTCGGGCAGGCCTCTGGCCCCTGCCCCACGGGCCGGTAGGTAGGGGCGGTCTGCTTCTTCCTTCAGCCCAGGCCAAGGGCAAAGGCAAGGGCCGGAGCGTGCCTCTCTTTGGAGTCCCTCTGTCCATTCTTTCCCTGTCTTCTGTTTTGTTTGCCTTTTTTCTCTCTCTCTGGCTTCTGTCTTTACTTTTCTTTTTCACTAGGGCTCTGTCCCTGGACCTCTTTCTTGGTCTCTGTCATTCCCCAGGCTCTCTCTGGGCTCCTGTCATTCTCTGAACCTTCCCCTCTGACTTTGGCTTTCCTTGTCCCTTTTCCACCTCCTCCGGGGTGGACTAGGTCAGGGAGAGGGGCCGATCACGTGGGCTGGTCCGGGGGGTCAGGGGCGGGGCTGCAGGAGCGCTCACATGGAGAGGGCACTGTGGAGAGGGCAGCAGCAAGGGGGACGGGAGATGGGAGCCAGTCACCTGCCCTGTCCCCTGGAGACGCAGGAAGCAAGTGGGAGGTGGGAGGGACACAGGGGCTCTAGGCTGAGAGCTCCCTGAGTCTGGGCCCCCGGCGTGGGAGGAGGAGAGGGGAGCACCCAGGGTGCAGAGGTCCTGGGTGAGAAAGAAGGAGAGCGCTTTTGGCTTGAGTGTGGGCTGGAATCCATTTTTCCTTGTGGTGTCCACGGTTCGGCCTGTCTCTTAATGATCTCTCTTCTCCTTGGGCGTCTTCAGTTCCCCCGGTCCTGGCGGGGAGACACCCATCTCTGTGTGTTGTGAGAGAGAGAAGAGTGTGTATCTGTGTGCACATATGTGAGAAAGTGTAACTGTGGGCATTATGTGTGAGGATGTGTATGTGTATTCAAGTGTGTGTGTTTATCTGTGTGCACATGTGTGTATGTGTGTGCACGTGAGTGCGAGAGTGTATGTAGGTCACACGTATGAGAATGTATGTGTATGCAAGTGCGTGTGTGAGTGTGTCGCATGTGTAAGAGTGTATGTGTATGTGTGTGCAGGTATGTGTGAAACTGTGTGTATGTGTGTGCAAGTGGGTGTGAGAGTGTATGTATATGTGTGTGCAGGTGTTTTTGAGACTGTGTGTATGTGTGTGCAGGTAACGTGTGAGAGAATATGTGTGTGCACATGTGTGAGTGTGTATTTGTGTGCAGTGTGAGAGTGTATATGTATGCATGTGTATATGTGAGTGTGTATGCATATGAGGGTATTGTGCAGGTGCATGTGAGAGTATCTGTGTACGTGTGTGCGTGTGTGCACGCGAGATTGTATATGTGTGCAAGTGCGCGAAAGAGTGTGAATGTGCATGTGAGAGTGTGTATGTGTGTGCATGTGTATGACAGTGTGTATCTGCACGTGTTAGAGTGTGTATGCATGCAGGTGCATGTGTGAGAGAGTGTGGGCATGTGTGAAAGAGTGTGTGAGAGTGTGTATGTCACATGTATGAGAATGCATGTGCACGTGCATGTGCGAGTGCGTGTGTGTCACACGTGTGAGAGTGTGTGCAGGTGCATGGGTGTGTCACATGTGTGAGAGTGTATGTGTGTGCAGGTGTGAGACTGCTTGCACACATGGGTGCGTGAGAGTGTATGTATATGTGTATGCAAGTGCATGTGAGAGTGTGTGCACATGTGTGAGTATGTATGTGTGTGCATGCACATGCATGTATGAGTGTACACATGTGAGAGTGTGTATGTGTGCAGGTGTGTGAGTGTATCTGTGTACATGTGTGAGCGCATGTTTATGTGTGTGCACATGGATGTGTGTGAGCGTGCACCCATATGTGTGAGAGTGTGTGTGCAGGTGTGTGAGACTGTATCTGTGTGCGCATGTGTGGGTGTGTATGTGTATGCATGTGTGTGAGCGTGTATGTGCAGGTGTGTGAGAGAATGTATCTGCAAATGTGTGTGAGAGAGTGTGTGTGTACTGAGAGTGTGTGTATGTGCAGGTGTGGGTGTATATCTGTGTGCGTGTGTGTAAGAGAGTGTGTATGTGTGCGCGCACGTGTTCATAGGGCTCCCCTGCCCTGTTGTGTCCGCATGCCTTTGTGCACGTCTGGGCGTACACGTTGGGCCTGAGTGTGTGTGGAGGCGTGCACGCCTGTGTCGTCACGTCTTCTGTGGCATGGCCCGCGTCTCTGTGTGCCTCTGTAGGAGTGTCTGCATCTGTGTCTGCATCTCTGTGTCAGTGTTTACCTGTGTGTGCGTGAGAGAGCGAGCCTGTGGGTCTGGGTGGACGCAGCCTTCTGAGGGCTGGAGATAAGATTTAGTGCTGATGTGACTTTTACTTGCTCTTGATGTCATGTCTCCTCCGGAACAAAGGGAGAGATGGAGGGGGGAAGTGTGGGGGGGAGCCTGAAGGGAGAGGCTTGTGGGGAGGAAGAAGGGGACAGAGAGATGGGAGGAAGGAGGGGGTAAGTAGAGGCAGGAAGAGGAAGCGAAGGAGGGTCAGAAGAGACAACTGGGGAGGGGAAATCAACCAGGCCAGAGAAGAAAGCAGGAGGGCTGCTGGGAAGAGGTGACTGAGCCGGGGGCGGGGGGTGAGGGACAGAAAAGGGGATGGAAGGTTCTCTTCCAAGCATGTAGGATCAACAGGGACAAGAAGGGAAGCCGGGCTTTGGGGACGAGCCTTTGGATGCTCCTGAGCCTTATCTTGGGGTGGCATGGTAGCCTGCTGGTTTGCCGGTGCACTGCACATGCCTGTGTGTGTGCGTGTGTGTGTACACACCTGGGGGTGTGGTGCATCTGTGTGTCTCTCTGTGACGTGTCTGCTTGTGTGTCTCTCAGTCTTGTCCCCTGTAACCATCTTCCTTCTTGCGAGCTGATGGGCTTCGGGTAGAAGAGTAAGGAGGGGACTGCGAGTGGGGAGGTGTGGTTTGGGGGGGCGGGGCTGGGACCTCCTCTGTGGCACGGTGCTCTGGACACTACAGTTCAGATCTTGGGGTCCCCCGTGGCTTCACTCTCTCTCCGTGTCCCCCAACGCTGTGCCTCAGGCCTAGCTTTCTGCTAGGAACCCAGTCACCCTGCTTCCCAGCCCCTGACGGCATCTCCTTTTGGGGAGCCTGGTTGCCCCTCCTCCTTTCTCCCTGGCTTCTCGTAGTGGGGAGAGAAGACCCAGAAGCAGCTATGTAAAGTGCCCTAGGAAAGGACCCTTGGTAATGCCATCCATCACTGCCAGCCTCTTCTCCAGGGGTGGGAGGAGGGGCCGATGCCACAGGTGGATGTGGGGAGGGGCTTACCCAGGCGGGCAGGGCAGGAGGAAGGAGACTGATTTCAGGCCTGGGGGACCGGGAGGTGGGTGGGTGGGGGCTAGGGAGTGGCAGTAGGCTTTAGGGAGGGCACCCTCAGGCCAGGCTGGGCTTAGCCTTGGGTAGTCCGGGCAGGGAACCGGCCTCCCCTTCACCAACATGGCTGGTGCTGTCGCGCCTGAGGGAGCTGAGCAGCTGGTTGCCGTGGTGACAGAGGGAGAGTGCCGCATGCTAATGAGGCTGCCTAGGAGCCGGGCAGTGGAAGGGTCTGCGAGGGGAGAGATGAGGCTCCCTCCCCACCCCCGCTCCTCCCCCCTCGAGCAGTAGCACAGACCCGCGGGGACAGAGGGCCAGTCATAGGGCACCCAGCTCCTTGCGCCTCGATTTCCAAGGATGGGAGCCTGCAGGCAAGGTTATTTCTGCCAGGAAGAGTTGGCTGAAGGTTTAGGGCTCTGGGTGTCGCTCCTCTATTTATGGGGTTTGGAAGAAGATACGGGTAGATCTTGGGGAAAGTTTATGGGCATTCAGAGCAAGGAATATGACTCAGTCCAAATGCTTGGTCCTTCCCTTCTGCAGCTGCAGAGGTGGGGAGGGACCTCGGCCTTTCCCCCAAGAGAGGAGAAGGGAGCACTGTGAGCCTCTGCACACATCTTCCTCTTGGAGCACAGGCATCCTGGGCTCAGCTTCATCCCAGAGGAACTTGGAGTTCTTTATCTTGATCGTACCACCCTGGCCTGGCTTTTTGTCTCTAGGGCCACCATCTCACAGCACTGGGATGGTTTCCAAGGGCTGTTCCCTCCCCACCCTTTCTGGCTAGATACCTGGGATGCAGGGTGGGGGGAGGCGGAGGGCTTCAGCCTCGCTGTGGGACCTGGTGCCGCCAGCTTCTCCGGGGCAGGGCTTTCCGTGGCCGGTGTTCTCTGGGGCCCGGGGTGCTGGTCCAATGGGCCAGAGCCTTTCCCCGTAAGGTTTAGGAGGGCCCGGGTCAGGGCTGGACCAGGCTTTTTCAAAGGGCCGAAAAAATAATCCCAGCCTGTCTTGCCCTCAGTCTTGGATATAGGGCTTCTGTTTTCCATTTTCAAGATTCAGCCTTTGGCTCATCCCAGAGAGGACCAGAGAAAGGGGGTCCGTAGCGTCAACTTGACCTCTCAGAGAGCCGGACCTCCTGCCCATGGGCCTTGCCGTTCTCTTTGGTTCTTGCTGTCCTAGAATGCTGGCCCTGGTCCTCCTATGGAAGGATCCAAGCTCACTATCTTTGCTTCAACGTCTCCCTTTCTTCTATCTGCTTCTGCTCTAACTTTGTCCCCCCCGCCCCCCCCCAGCCGAGCCCCGCTTTCCTGGTAGCATCCAGGAGCACAGCGATCCATGTGGAGGTTGTTGGGGGCGGGTAGCTGAGAGTTCTGGACCTGGACAGATGCCTTTCCAAAGCCCCCTTTGCTGGGAGATTCCTCTTAGGCCCAGGCTCCACCCCCCACCCCCTACCCACCTTCTCTGCCAGGCTCACAGGGGTAAGGGCATGGGGTGGGGGTGGGGTCGGAGGTCCCCCTTGCCCACTTAATCCCACGCTAACAGGACACTCTCTCTCTCTCCAGGTGGCTTTGATTTTTGTGTCGTGTTTTATTTTCTCCTCCATCCGAATCGTTTTTTCTCGTTGACTGTTTTTTTTTCTCTCCGCCTCCCGGAAGAAAAAAAAAAAAGAAAAAAAGAAAAAGGAAAAAGCAACCCTCCCAGCCTCATGCTTCTCCTCCTTTTCCTTTTTTTTTTCCGGCAAGAAGAAAAAAAAGAAACCAAATCTCCTCCCCCCCCCCCCCCCCCCCCCCCCCCCCCCCCCCTGCCCCCCCCCTCCCTCCCTCCGGCTCTGCCTGTACCCCACAACCCTCCCAGCCTCATGCTTCTCCTCCTTTTCCTTTTTTTTTTCCGGCAAGAAGAAAAAAAAGAAACCAAATCTCCTCCCCCCCCCCCCCCCCGCCCCTGCAGTGACTCCCTGCTCCGTCCCTCCCTCCCTCCGGCTCTGCCTGTACCCCATCACCCTCTCTGGTGCCCCCTTCTCTCTCTCTCTCTCTCTCTCTCTCTCTCTCTCTCTCTGTCTGTCTCTCTCTCCCCCCCACCTCATGCCCTCCACCCTCTGTTTCCCGGCATCGGGGCCCCTCTCCTCAGCTTCCGGGCTGGGGGTTTTCCCCCCGATGTCTGTCACAAGTTAAAAAGGGTTTTTAAATTGTGGCAGCAAAGCTTTTTTCTCCCCTCTCTCTGGCTGATTTTGATGACTCGTGTTTTCTTTGTTTCTTTCCCCCTTTTCTTTCTTTTTTCTTCTTCTTCTTTTTTTTTTTCCTTTCTTTCTTTCTCTCCTTACCCTTTCCAAGGTCCGGCTCACCTGACGTTAAACAGCGAAGGTATGGTTTGAAGTTCTGGTTTGGATTGGATTGGATTGGATTGGCCCCAACCTGCGCCTGGATTTTCTGTTCCTCCCCCTGTTCTCCTTCCCCGGCCTCCACCTGTCCTGACTCCTTCCTGCCCTTCCTTCCTGCTTCCTCTGTCCCGTCTTTATGTTATGATGTTCCTGGGGTGCTGGGGTGGGGGCGGGGGGGGCGACCCCACCCCCGTCTGTGCTCTCCCCTCCCCCCCACCTTCCCTGATGCGCTCCATCCACCCTCATCTCGCCTTGGTTTCTGACATCAAGAGATGTTTCAACTCCTGCCGTTGTCTGCAGTCACCTTTTTGCGTTTTCCTGGTAGCGTATCTTCTTTTTTCCTTCTCATGGTGGTGTTTTATTTCCTTCCACTCATTCTGATCACTCTTTCTTTTCTGTGGACCCAAACAAAAAGAGAAAAGCATGGGCTGTAGAGAGCGGATCGTAGGCAGCCTCCCTGGCCTCACCCTGCTGCTGCCGGGGGGATACCCGCTCTATCCACGGTGGCAGTGAGGAGGGGAGAGGCAGGGGAAATGGAGGGGCAGCATGTCCCCTTCCCCACAGCTGTCCCACCGTCCACCCTCACCCACATCTCTTGACCCTGTTTGACAGATGAGGTGACTTGTTAGTGATTACGTGGCCTTTAGTTGGTGGTGCCATTGGGGCTGCTTCTCTATTTTTAGCCTCCCTTCAGCCAAGTCCCTGCCATCTTTAAAAAGCACTGGCGTTAAGCCAACTTGACAGCCCAGGGGTCCTGACTGCGGTCCCCCCAGTGTTGACCCCTCCCGGGTGTCCCCGTCATTGATTCTTGAGCTCAGGTATTCCAGACCCTTTCACAGTAGTCCCCATGCCCAGGGTGGAGCTCTGTGAGGCCTCATCTTCCATCTTCTGTAGGCGGGAGGGGCCCACAGGATGAAGACTGGGCTGTGGGGAGAGACTCAGATCTGGATTTGGGGATGGGTGTAGGTCTGGGAGGGTAGAGGCCTGGGATTCTTATAGGGATGTGAAATTATGGCCAAAGCTGTAGAGAACAAAGACATCCCGAGGGGGTAGTCAGGACCCGGTCAGTTCACTGACATCCTTCTTACCTCTCAATGCCTGGCTCTGGGGGCGCTGGGTGTGGCGCTCCTTTGTCACAGAGAAAGCCCTGGAGGACCCAGAACCCCGCCCCCTCCCCTGAAAGGTCTGGGGGTCAGATGTTATGCTAGCTTTGGTTCCGGGGATATGGGATTGAGGTGGAATGAGGGCCCAGGCAGAGACTTTTCAACTCCATTCTTGAGTTCCTCCCCCTCAGAAGCCATCCTACAGGGTCTGGCAATAGGCGCGGGTGCCTGGGAGCCAGGCGCTGAGTGCACACGTCCCTGGGGTGGGTGGAGAGCACGAGCCAGCCTGGAACCCAGATGTGGTGACATGTGCCTGCGGGGGCCTTTGGAGAGGAGGCTCGGGGGTTGATGAGCTCGTGGGGGAAAGAGGGAGGCCATCCCTGAGAAAGGCCTTCCCCACGCACGTGATGAGCTCCAGCCAGGCCGAACCTCCCTTGGTGTGCACAGCCCTGCTGCAGACACAATCTCGAGGGACAAAGAGCAAACAGAAACCATGACCCTGCCCCTGGGAAGCCCCATGACCTGGTCGGCAAAGAAGGGGACAGAGGTGACCTTAAGAGCACTCACTAGTAAGAGAGCCAGGTGTAGACTGAAAACCAGGTTAGTCCTGAGGATGGGGAAAGGACCCAAGAGGTCTTTGGTATGTGAATCCAGAAGGTTTCAGAGGAGGGAAGCCTGTGTCGGGCTTTTGCAGGAATCGAAGAGCCCATCCCTGCAGAGGTGTGGGCGAAGATGCAGAGTGAGGAGGAGAGGCAGGGAGAGACTAGAGGTGGACAGGTCCCGAGGGCTGTCCTGTTTGCATGTTCTTGAGACCAAGAAGCTCCTGAACCGGAACTGGCAGTGGACCCTCTACTCCTCCCCGTGGTCTCCCTCCCCCTGGACAAAGGGCACATGCTGGCAGCTGTGGGTCTCAGGGGTCTGTGGGGCTGATTCAGTTTGTCATCTGGCTCCTTCCCTAGAGGGCCTGAAGAAAGTGAGTCCCCAGAGCAGCACCCCCTGCCCCACCAGTACCTCCAAGCAGGACCTCCGCCTTGGAGAGGGCCCTCCATCACTTTGAGGCTGGGGTGGGACTGGCTGGGTGCCCCGCCCCGTGCCTGACTCCCCAATTCTGCTTCTCCAGTAGGGTCCTTACTGTTCTCCGAGGGGGGGGCCGGGAGAGGAGGAGCCGGCGATGTGCACCAGCCAACGAAAGGTCAGTGACCCTACGGTCCCCAGAGAGCCCAGCCCTCACCCCTTGCAGACTAACTGCACTTCCTGGGGGGTGGGGCAGCTGAGTCAACACAAATGTGTCACTTTGTCCCCCATCTGAGGTCCGTGAAGACTGCTGGGCCTGCATCTCTGGCGTTAAGGACCACAGACCTCCACTTCTTTCCCAATTCCCGGCTGTCCAAATGACCTTTTCTAGAACGGAGAGTTGTTTGGTTGTTCAGGCCTGTCCCTAGAAGGTACCCGTTTGTCTGGTAGAATGACAGGGAGGCAGGGTAAACCCTCCATTGAACCCTCGAATTCTGGAAGCCTGCTAGGTGCCGTGCAGGGGGTTCTGGTTAGGAGATGTGGCATTTATCATATGTATGAGTCACCTAAATGAGCTTTCACAACCTTCTGTTGGAAGGGAGTTGCCCTTGGTTTACAGATGCGGAAACTGACCCCCTGAAGGCAGCGCGGGGCCTTTTAGCCTGTCTCAGGGCCATAGGTTTTAAGCTCCTTTTTCTGCACTGCGCCTGCCTCTCTTAAGAGTATCTCTCCTTCTGGGGCGCCTGGGTGGCTTGGTCGGTTAAGCGTCCGACTTTCGCTTAGGTCATGATCTCGCGGTTCGTGGGTTCGAGCCCCGCGTCGGGATCTGTGCTGACTGCCAGCTCAGAGCCTGGAGCCAATTTCAGAGTCTGTATCTCCCTCTCACTCTGACCCTCCCCTGCTCACGCTGTCTCTCTCTCTCCTAGAAATAAATTTAAAAAAAATTAAAAAAAAAAAAAAAAAGAGTATCTCTCCTGAGTAGTTCAAGGGGCTCTGATGGGTGCCAAGCGCTGGGACTGTCAAGTCCCGTCTGCTGTTCTGTTGGCCTGGATTTCCGCCATCCCTGCTTTCTTCCCCAACTCTCCGGTATCTCTTTCAGCTGACTCTTGAAAAAGCGGCCAGGCCATCCACATTGGAAGTCTTCCCTGAACTCTCCAAGCAAACCCAGACACCGCTCGGTGTCAAACCCAGACACCGCTCGGTGTCCCCTTTGTCTGCGCATCTGTTTTATCGTTCGCCGCCCTATATCATAACTGTCACTTCACCTGTTTGCCTCTCCCAGCAGACTGAGCTCCCCGAGGACAGTGATTGGGTGTTTCCACTCGGACGCCCTCCCTGGTGCTTACACACAGCTCCTGGCACACACGTAGGCCTGTGCTGGGCACATTTATTTTCAATGGGTGAACAGTCTCTGTTCTCAAGGGACTCAGTGACATCCCAACAAACAACTACAAGAAAGCGTGGTGGTACATGCGATGAGTGGGAGAAGTGCATGCTTTGTCTGGAAGAGTTAATGTATTCATTGATCTAGAGAGAGAGGGCAACGCACGCACGCACACACACACACACACACACACACACAGAAGGTTACACACTAGCGAAGAAGTCATTTATTAGTGGAAGAGTTTACAGTTTAGGAAGCTTCGTTCCGTCCATTCTCTTTCTCGATGCCGCAGCAGCCTGTGAGGTAGGTCGGTGGTTAGCTCCTTTGTCCAGAGGAGAGAGCTGCGGCTTAGAAATTTGCCTTTTGGTCAAGGTCACCGAGCTGGTGGAAGAGCCAGCATTAGTGCCCAGGTCTTCTTTCTCACATCACACTTCCTCTCAAGGGAGCAGTACAAGATGTTACTAGGCAGTAAGTGCCAAATGAGCAGAACAGACAGCTGTAGTGCTTGAGAGTAGGGAGGGGCAGAGGGGGGCTGGAGACCTTTCCGGAGGAGGGCTTCGAGCTGGGCCTGGAAGGGAGGCAGCTGCTCTGGTCCTCATGGCTCTTAGAAGTCCAGGACCACAACTGGTTTCTGGACACATTCAGCTTGACTGGGGATCCTCACGGGGCTCCATGGTCCCTGACCGGGGGAGGTGAACAAGTGTCAGCCCTGACCCCCCCTTCCTGTGTAAGGGGGTGGTGGGGGCCATCAGGAGCTGCAATTGTTTCTCTAGTGCTGCTGGGAGTTGTAGTTCCCTGGGAGGCGTGCGCGGGATGGTGGGGGAGAGCGCCCCCTGGTGCTTTGGATCTGCCTCCTCTGAACGCCCTGGGCAGGGCATTCCCCCTATTCTAACCTAGAGAGTCTCCCCGCCACCCCAATCGATCCCTTGAGGTCCTGCTGCCCTCCTCCCCATTCAGGGTCTGTCTCTGTCCTTCCGGCCATCCTTGGGCTATCCTGTTCACATTTGCTCTTTTCTATCCCTCTCCTCGAATTCTTTCCCGCTCTCTCCGGCTGCTCCAAGCCTCTTTCTGTCTCTGGGCCTGTCCGGGTCTCCGGCAGCAATGGGATTGGGAGAATGCAGAGACTGTGGCTCCCTGGCTGGCTTTGCCTCCTCTCCTAGGAGATCCGGGGCAGAGCCCAGAGGAATCAAGGGATGGCCTCGTTTCTTCCTTTCGCCTTGGCCGCTGTGGTCCAGCCCCTGGCCCTCCTCTCTGGTCTCTTTTGTTCTGTCCCAATCACTTCTTCACGTGATTGCTCTATTCTTTCTGTATGACTCTCCCTTGAATGGTAGTTCCTTTGCCGCAAAGGTGAGGGAGTGGGAGAGGAGGCCTGGCTTCTGGGAGGGATGAGGACGTGTGGCAAAGCCAAGGTCAAACACGTTCCTTTCTCTGGTCCTCGGGCCCCCTGGCTCTGCCGGTGCCTGGGCAGCAGGCCTGGTTGCTATGGAAACGGCCAGGCCCCGAGAAAGCCTTGGCTTCCATTCCCTAGAGGTACCTGTCCCCTTTTCCTTGCTGGCCCTCTTCCATCCTGTCCCCTCTCGGCTTGCTCCTTGTCTTTAACCAGACTGCTCTTCTCCATCACCTCTTGCTCCCTCTGTACTCTGAGCCGGCTCCCATTTCCCTTCTGTCCCCAAGGCCATCCTTCCCCCTCTCCGCGGCCTCCCTCTGCGTCGCCCTTCTTCCCCACTTTCCCTTCCTGTCTCTGCTTGATTCCCTTTTGTTCCCTGGCCCTTCTTGCTGGAGCCCGAAGGTAGGCAGAGCGGGGTTCTGCCTGTGCCCCCACCAGCTCTGCTGCCCTGTGGCCTCAGGAAACCGGGCCTTGCCAGCTGCAGCGAGCACTGTGCCAGGCTCTGGGATAGCAGCTGGTGCCTTGGCATCCGGAGGCAGTGAGGACGGAGCCTCCGGGCAGCCTGCCCGGAGGGAGAGAAGCGGGTCTGTTGTATGCTGGGGAGGGGCATCTGCAGAGAGTGCTCCCGGGGAGCCGCGGCTCCCACACGTGGTGCTCGCCTCCGTGGCCTGGCCCCCAGGAGGGTAGGTGTCCCCTGAGGGCTGCGCATGCGCTCCAGCCTTGCGCTCTGCTCCTTCCTGGGCCTGGGGGGGTCTGTACTGAGAACCCCCGCCCTCCACAGAGACCTTATGTGGGCCCTCCTCACCCTCACCCACCCTGCGAGGTGGGTGGGCTGAGCCACCATCGTGCCGCTCTCCGTTGGGGAGAAGTAAGTCGCGATGGTGGTCCAGGTCCTCTGTGCTGCCCTCACCGCCTGTCCCCTTCTCGTCCCGCTTTGTGTGCTCTCTCGCTGGTGAAGGTATGGGCCTGGGACCCCAGCTACCCTCCACAGGCTGTCACGTTTGCTTCTGCTTGCAAAGTGCCCGTGAGGGAGCCCGTGTGGGGTGCTGGTAGGCACACGCATACACACGCACGCATGCACGCATGTGTGCACAGACCCTAGCCACCTGTTGGCCGCTCAGGGCTCCCGCCTTGGGCCTGTGTGCACTGCCCCCTCAGGCTGGCATAGAACGTGGGGCTGGGGCAGATAACTGGCATGATGGCCGTCTGTACCAGCCCCACCCGGTGGCCCACTGCTGCCTGGTGCACATCGCTGTCGCCTGCATCCCCTTCCCGTATGTCTTCCCAATGCCTCACCCCACCCCCCAGCTTCCCCATCCTCCTCTTCTGCTCCCTGCTGCCCAGCGAGAGCATGAACCTGGATCTGCCCCGGGCACTGAGAATGACCTTCACCAGACAAGAGGCAGGAGTGGGAGGTGGGCTGCACTCAGGAGGCCCTCGGTGCACTGCCCCCCAACTGGGGAGATGCTCTGGGGCGAAGTCGGGCAGAGCCCCTCGTTTCTCCTCCACATCCCTTTGTTAAAACAGCGGCCGATGGAGGGTGGGCCAGGGAGGAGACAGTGAGAACGTCTGCTTTGCTTGCCCTGTGGCAGCTTAATTGCCAGCTGTCAGTGTGAGAGCCACTTAGCAGCCTCCCGCTTTGGAAATGGACATGGGGGAAGTTGACTTCTGACAGGAAAGACGGCCGGGTGCAGAGAGGAGGGTGGACAGGCTGGGGGCGGCTGGAACAGGGCCTGAAGCTCGCAAGTGGGGCCGCGGGGCTCCGGTCGGTGCCCAGGACCTGCGCCCAGGCTGCCGGAGGGGCAGGGGGAGGCCTGGCGCGCCCCAGCCCACTCAGCCTCTCCCGTTTCCCCACGCCACGGCATCCAGGCAAGGAGGAGTTTGTGGCGACCTTCAAAGGAAACGAGTTCTTCTGCTACGACCTGTCCCACAACCCTATCCAGAGTAGCACGGATGAGATCACCCTGGCCTTCCGCACCCTGCAGCGCAACGGGCTGATGCTGCACACTGGCAAGTCGGCCGACTACGTCAACCTGTCCCTCAAGTCCGGGGCCGTCTGGCTGGTCATCAACCTGGGCTCAGGAGCCTTCGAGGCCCTCGTGGAACCTGTCAACGGCAAGTTCAACGACAACGCCTGGCATGACGTCCGGGTCACCCGAAACCTGCGCCAGGTAGGGGAGCAGGAAGGAGGCCAGGGGCTGGCCATGGCGGGGGCCGAACGGGAGTGGGGATGGAGGGCAGCCTGGCACAGGCGTGTGGGCCGTCGGGGACCCGGCAGCCAGGTGCGGTTCTGGGGAAGTTCGAGGCCCGGGTTGTGAGGGTCCGGGAGTGTGGGGCAGCGGGCAGGCTGCAAGCACCGGGCAGCCGAGTTCAGAGGATGCCGAGGGGCTGCCGAGGGAAGGGGAAGGGTCTGGCCCACTCTGGTGGGGTGGCTAGGGCTTCAAGGGCTGGGGGCCGGGAAGTCAGGTGACTCGGCAGGAGGGCCGTTCGGAAGGTGGACCCTGACAGGCCACGGAAAGGCGCTGGGCTCACTGAGTAGCTGTGCTTGTCTTGACTCTAGGGCCGGAAGGCGCAGATGACAGCCAGGGGGTAGTGTAGGGACAGGGCGTGGCCCGCCCTCAGGTGGGGCCTTTCCAGGGCAGAGGCAGGGGTGCAGTCGGGCCAGGTAGAGGTGTAGCAGGTGTGAGGGAGAGCGGTCACTGGAGAGCGCACTCAGCCCCACCTCGCTCTGGGCAGCACGCCCCCTTCTCTCCCTCCCCGGCTGCCCCAGCAATCCGTGCCTATCTTGCCACGGTGCCCAGTCCCCCCGCAGGAGCCCAGAGGGGACCCTCGGGGCAGCCCCTTGCAGGACGGATGAGACTCTTCTCTGCGGTGTCTCCTCAGCCCCTGCTCCCAGACTGACCGCTTGGTGGGGGCGTCAGTTTTATCCCCTGCGTAGTGGCCTCGGCACCACTTCTAAGGCCCAGGGTGGCTAGGGCAGGTGAGGCCATGGCCTCGGCAGTGCCCCCCACCCCGCCCCCAGCTTGTGTCCAGCGCTGGCAAGTTCCCGCCTCAGGCAGAGTCCAAGCCAGACCCTTCTTGAGGGCGTCACTGCGCCTCTAGGTGGTACCTGCCTCCACCTCCCAACTCTTTTCTCTGTTCGCTCAGGCAGGGCCCAGGGGGGCCATTTCTCTCGGCCTCAACCACTTTCTCTCACAGCCTGTGGAACAGGCCCGGGGCCACTGGGAACGTGGAACATCTCTGTCCCCGGAGGCATGGCTGCCGCTGGGTTCAGCCTTCTTCTCTGTACTGCCTCATATTGGCTGTGGGGGGATGACCTTCCTCCTCCTCCTCCTCCTCCCCGCACCGAAGGGCTCTTTGACGGGGGTCGGGGGTCTGGATTCTGGCTGACGTCACACTTCCTACCTGTTCTCCACCACCAGTGGGTGATGATCTAATGGGGAATCCTCCTCATTTAGTGCTTTCCCCCCTGCCGGGAGGACTCTGCTGCCACCTGTTGTGAGCTTCCCCCCCCACCCCCCCGGCCTGTGTGCCTGTTCTCAGTATCCCTCCCTGCTCTCCCGTGCTCTGGCGGGGGTGCCTCTCTCTCCCTGTCACATCGCTCTCCGACCCCGTCAGAGGGCTGTCCCGCGTTGGCACTGTTATCTGAGCAGACAGTGTGTCGTGCACACCTGTCATACTTGGGGGAGAGGCTGGGGGAGGGGTGGCTTCTCTGCCTCTTGCTGGGTTCCCCTCAGCTGGACGCTGCTGCCACCACTGACAAGCAGCAGGGAAAAGAGGGGGAGAAGGGACAGTCCCATCTCTCCCAGCTCTGCTCTCGAGGAGACAGGATGGCTCTGTTCAAAGTGAGCAGAGCAAAGCAGTGCGCGTGCCCCCCCAGCCGCAGGGACCTGAAATGTCCTTGGACCCCGAGAGACGCCGAGAGGAGAGGGAGGTCTGCGGCTCGGGGAGGCAGGGAGGCCGCCCAGAGGGGACGAGGCCTGGCCTCGGCAGCACCCAGTATGGACAGTGACCCGTGGGGTCCTCTTCATGGGGCTCCCAGAGTCGAGGGTCCAGGCTGGGAACTGCTGGCAACCACTTCCCCCTCTGGCCTCTTGTACGATGAGTCAGAGCAGAGTCCGGTCATGGGGACCCGAACACAGGCCCTCAGGGCCAGAGGGGGTATCCACTTCAAGACTGTGATGGTTTCTGGAGGGATTTGTTGGACTCCAGTCCACACCCATCGCCGCGGGGTTCCGTCCTGTTTTGCCCGCTGTGACCATCACCGGGAAGGTCAGCCTCGGAGCTGTGGTCTGGATTTGTTGTCCTGACTCCAGGCCTCTCCTGTGGCTGAGTACTTCCTCACCCGGCCCTTCGAGCCCCTGCCTGCTTTTCAGGGCTTGTGAGAATAATTTACTGGGTCCTGTTATCCCCAGAGCCGGGGAGACCCTGCGCTCTAGCCCTTGATAGGGTTGGAAGGATCACATTCCTCCGTGTGGGCCACATTGTGTTCATTTCTTCTCTCCCAGGTGGCAAGTTCCTTGAGGCTTAACACCAGCAACTGTCAAGCGTTTTCAGTTACTTTTCAAGGGTTTTTTCTGGTTCATTCAGGCTCTGTCTTGAAGCCAGTTGGTGAGATTTTGGACACAAGGACCCAGCACATCTATTTCAGACAGACATTGAACTACCCCTTATCCCCTGGGAAAAACTCCTCTTCCCTTATAAAGCCAGAAGAAAGCCTCTCCTTCCACTCTACTGAATTTTTTCAGGACTGTGTCCTCTTTTTTTTAAAATTTAGTATTTATTAATTTGGGGAGAGAGAGCATGGGGGAGGGGCAGAAAGAGAGAAGGGGAGAGAGGATCCAAAGCAGGCCCCATGCTGACAGCAGACAGACTGATGCGGGGCTTGAACCCAGGAACCTTGAGATCATGACTGAGCCACCCAGGCGCCCCTTCATCCTTTTTTTTTTTACAGCCTTTCTCAGAAGGCATGGTCACGTCTCTTTTTTGTGTGTGTGTCTAACCTATTTCTCATGGCAATCCTGTGAAGTGGGACATATTCTCATTTTATTTTTTATTTATTTATTAAATTTTTTAAAACATTTATTTATTATTGAGAAACAGAGACAGAGCATGAGCATGGGACGGGCAGAGAGAGGGGTAGACACAGAATTGAAGCAGGCTCCAGGCTCTGAACTGTCAGCACAGAGCCCAATGCAGGGTTCGAACCCACGAGTGGTGAGATCATGACCTGAGCCGAAGTCAGACACTCAACCGACTCAGCCACCCAGGCGCCCCTGGTGTATTCCCATTTTAATTCGTGAGCCAATGGAGACTCAGAAGGTTACAGGACTTGCCCAACATACTCCAGTTAGGAAGCGGTAGAACTGGAAGTCTGTCTGACTTCGAAGCCACTCCCATTTCCTGCCTCCCAAGGAGAGAGCCCGGCTGCTCTGTTTGGTGCAAAATGCAAAGGCGGTTCTAATTTTGATTTGTCTTGTGGATCTGCCCTTCTTGGATGCTCCCAAATCTTGAGACCATCTGAGTGTTCTGCTCGTGTCTCTGAAAAATGGGTCCCCTCCAGCCCTGGGCAGAGTGAGCGCCCCTTCTCTGTCCCCAGCTTCTCCTGCTTAAGCTCCACAAAGATTGCCTTTATCCAGAGTTTTGTGATTTGTGTGTATGTATAATCCTGGTCTTGGCTTTCTTGAGGGGCTGGAGCTACGGCCAGAGTTCAAGGAGGAGAGGGGGGTAGGTTACCCCTGGATATAATGACTGACCTCTCCCCTCTATGACTTGATGACTTGATGCCTTCTTCCTTGCTCGTGCACTGTCGTTCTTATGCTCCTAGACTCCAGGAGCCATCTTGAGTCTGTGAGTGGGGACAAGCCTTTCTCGCTTGCTAGGCTGAAGGCTCCATATTCCAGATCCTGGCGTTCGGGAAGCCATGGGCTTGTGCTGTGTCACAGCCCACCAGGAATGGTTTCCAGTGCAAACCCCACTCTAGTTAATTTGTTCACGATCATCTTTGTCCGGGCTCTGGACGTGCCCCCATCTCACCTAACTCTGACCTTGCTGTTTGTCAGAGAAAGCCAGGATGGTCTTGATGTTAGTGCAAGGCCCGGGCTTTGAGCGCATGTCTCTTCCCTCACCGTCCTGTTTCTTAATTTGCTGTTCTGTTTGTTAAAAATAAAAGTTGTCCAAGAAGGTTGAAAACCATTCTCTTGGGGCGCCTGGGTGGCTTAGTCGGTTAAGCGTCCGACTTTCGCTTAGGTCATGATCTCGCGGTTCGTGGGTTCGAGCCCTGCGTTGGGCTCTGTGCTGACTGCCAGCTCAGAGCCTGGAGCCTGCTTCAGTCTGTGACTCCCTCTCTCTCTGACCCTCCCCTGCTCACGCTGTCTCTCTCTCTCCTAGAAATAAATAAAAACATTAAAAAAAAAAAAAAAGAAAACCATTCTCTTTTCCCCCGTATGTTAGTCTCCACAACCAGGAGTCGTTGGAATTTTAGCTCCAACCCCCCCACCCCTTACCCCCCACCTTTTGTCCGTTTGTTGTTGGATGAGTCAGTGACATTAGCCAACTCTTGCCTTTTTGGATGCAGTTGGCTTCACTGCCCTGAAACCGATCATTCCTTGTCCTGACCAGTTGGCTTCTTCACTTCATGCCAGTCCTGCTGGCTGGTCGTGCTAATCCTCGTGTGACAGGGTTAGTCCCTCGCACCAGTCACTGCATGTGAGACTCTTGCCTCTCCGTGAGGGAACCTGCTTCTGCCTCGCCAATAATTTGTATTGGCCATTCAACACTACTTCCGGCTGCTGTATCTTAAATTCTGTTATTTTTCATCATACGAGGCCCTTATTAAGTGTCTTTCTCAATTAGTCCTGTGCCCACTGGTTATAACAACGCTGTAGCTAATGGATCTGTCCCTAGATGACTTCTCGAAATCACATTCTCGGGGGTGCAGTTTAGTATGTAATGGACATCCCGCAATGGTGTCCCACAGTCTCTGATTCTGTCGGTGAAGCTGCCTCAAGTCCCACTGACGTCTCCTCCACAAAGACCAGGGTTGATTTTCAAGGTGACTGTTGCCTCTGCCTTTGGCCTTGAGAAGAGAAAATAAACTCAGAGCCACACAGGGGTGGAATGGAAGGCTGGGATAGAAGAGGCCGGCTTATAGCTTAGGGAGGAGTAAGAGGTTTTAGAGGTAGGTGGGCCTCCATGTCCCTTTTTATGGTGTGGTATGTGGGAGTTACGGATTTCCAGCGCTGGCTGTGGGGAGGAGAGGCTCAGGGGTCTATGGGGTGTGCATGGGAAGAGACTGGGCTGCTGGGAAAGCTTTACCAATTCCAGGGACTTACAGGGGTGGTGGTGGGGGGGGTACTTGATTCCAGGAGGGATGATTGCTCAGAGGAACATAAGAGAATGAGGGTGGGGTGTTTGAAGAACCCGGGGAACTTTGGGGGAAATATGGGCTCTGAAAAATCAAATTAGTCAGGAAGGACGGGTGAGCTATGAGTGGGAGAGCGGGAGGAGAGGGAGGCGGGTTTGGGATTAGGGGTGCCATGCAAGTGAGCCCTGCGCCAGCCCATGGAGGGCAAGGTTTCTTTTTCCCTCTTCTGGTGGTGACTCTCTCTCTCTCTTTTCTCACGGAAACAATAAAAGAGGAGCTGCCCCGTGCCCTCCATGACTCCCTGAATCAATTTGCCTATCCTCCATGCCCGCAAAAAGCAGACACCTGTATCCCTTCCCTCGCTCCTTGGGAACCTCTTCCCTTCGCTTCCAAATGAAATTACCTCCCATTCTAGCCAGTCCTGTGATGATTCTCTAGGGTGTTGGCCACTCTTCTCCCAGCCTGACAGCTGGCCCATCACCAACCAGTTAACCCATTAACTCGACATGCTCTCTGGTCAGCCAGTTGGCCAGTTCTCTGGAAAGCCATCTGGTTGACCAGTTAGCCAACAACCCATTGTCCATTACCCGAGTCAATAGCCAATGCATCCCTTTCTCACACCCCTTGTTCCCCCTCCTCCCGCCTTCCCTTCAACTCCCTAACATTTCAGCTAAAAGGACTTACTAATACTGCATAATTGGGTCTGCTTCTTAACCCCCTGCCTTCCCTCTCTCACCCTCTGTTGGAAAACCCCGTTGCCGACTCTGTGTGTGTTACTAACACGCTTATAACCCAGGGGACCAAGGGATGGGCAGGGACAGGTGGGGTGAGGTATGAGTGAAAAACCGAACTAACCTTTCTGTCTCATTGCGGAATGTCGGCCATCTTTAAGTCTTTGCTTTCCTGGTCCAGTTCTTTTGTTGTTTTCTTCTCTACTAACCAAGGTCTTTAACTGTTCCCCTTCTCTGCAGCCGGCTCTTCCGGGAGGGGTTGGGGGGCAGAGGAATCCAGAGGAGGGGTTCGAGGGGGGGCGATTGGGAGAAGAAGGGCTTTAATTTTTTTGTGTGTTTTATTTCTCCCTCCCATTATAATTTAATTTTCTTTAAGCAAAATACTTCAGCTGAGCCTAAGGTGGGAGGGTCTGAACAACCAACCAAATATATATGGCTATATATTTTTCCTCCTTCCTTGAGTTTCACAGTTGGTCATTTTATTTTTCTTTTCTTTCCGTTCTGTTCTTTCGTTGTTGTCTTTGTTGTTGTTTTTTTTTTTTTTTGGCCCCCCCACCCCCTCCCCCATATCTCCGGTGAAGCACGCAGGAATTGGACACGCTATGGTAAACAAACTGCATTATCTGGTAGATATCACTCTAATTGTCTTACCGTTTGGTTTGCCGTGGGTTTTTTTAGCTGTTCGATTCTCCCTCTTTTGTTTCCTTTCCCCGTTTGGTTTTGGTTATTTTGCTCTTCTGATTGTTTTTGGCGTCCTGGACAGTCTTTAGATTTTGCTTCTCTCTCTTTTAGTTTTCCTGTTTCCCTTTTCTTTCTTTTTTGGTCCAAACTCAAATCCAAAAGGCAAATGGAAATCAAGGAATTTGGCCTGTCCCTACCCTATAACCCCGACTCCTGAATTCAGATTCCTGGCCAGAGAGACCTGGGCCGCCCCACGTTCATCGGCTCTGGTTAGACCAGCCCCGATGCCAGGCTGCTTATTTCTATTGCTTTATTTTGTTCCTTTCCCCCCCTCCCCTCCCCTGCTCCCTCGTTTTTTCTCTTTGATTTAGTTTCTTTCTTGGTCTCCTGAAAATCCATGGAAAACACCATCCCATGACATGCTACGCTCTGCTCACTGTCAGCTCCTGGACAGGCCCCTCGAGTTGGGAGAGGGGGCTGGGAGTGAGACCTCCGGGGGCAGCCAGCCGGGCAGGTCCCCAGAGGGGGGATGGCCTTGCGAGACGCAGAGTGGCCTGGGACCAGTCCAGAGCTCCTTCCAATCGGCAGTTCATACCAGATTGGGGGCTGTCCCATGCTGGCTGCCAGGGAAGAGGTGACATCCCCTCCCTCACTCCCCAGCCTTGAGGGTTCGTGGTTCTGTCTCCCCCCACCCCCACATTTGCATGGCATGAATGGTCTTTTCCTGCCACGAGGGATAGTGTCCAGTCTCCCCCACCACTCTGCTGCTCTGACTAACACTGTGTGTCACTCTGTCGTCCTTCCCACCATCTCCCCTGATCCCTGCCCCGTGCCTGTCCTGCATGGCCTCTGATGGGGTGGTTCCCTTCCCTGTTGAGGGGATGAGAGGAGGAGGTGCAGCAGGGGTGAATCAGGCTAGTTGTTGCCAAGCTCCTCTGTTTGGGTTGGGCTCAGTCCCGGTGAGTGTTGATGTGGGTGTCTGTGTAAACGCAGCTGGTGTGTGTTGGTGTGTGGGTGCGGCTGTGTGTAAATGTTGGTGTGACATTTAGGGGGTGTTAGCGGGAGACTGGGCTGTATGTTTGTGGGCTGCTGCTGGTGATTCCACACGTGTAAGTGCTGGAATGAGCCGGGGAGGTGGGGGGCCCCGGGACCGTGTGTATGTTTGAGTCAGGGAAGGGCTCCATGTGGAGGCGGGCCGCGGGGGCTGGCCCTTAAGTCTGGGGGCCGGGATGGCGGGCACAGGGAAGGAGCTGGGGCTGGTTCTTTGCTCCTCTCCTGGCTTCAGAGCGTGTGCCTGCAGGCTGTGCCGTGTGCCATCCCCCGGGATTCCCTCGTGCCTGCCCGTCCTGGCTTTGCAGCAGCAGGCGGTTACTCATCGCCTATTAATAATGCAGAGTGATTGAGCACCAGGCTGGGGACCCTGCAGATGGATGTGTCTGCTCCCGTGGGGCCTGCGCTGCTTGGGGCAGCTGCCTGGCCTTCCGCGCCTTGCGGATCTGTGTGTGGCTGGCTGGCTGGCGATGGGGGAAGCTTGATAGCTGGGGCTCTGGGTCTGAGTGGCTCCCCCACCTCTCCAGGAAGGTGTGAGGCTACGTCTGGCCTGTCCTGATGCTCCCACACACTCGTGTTTCCCCGCACCCACAGACCCCCGGTAGCTCCATCTTCTGCCCTGTCCCCGAAGTAGTGCCCATAACCACAGCCACCCCCACCCTTCCCAGACCCAAAGCCCCCACTCCCAGTCATCCTGACGTTCCCACAGAACTGCGCAGTGGTCCCCAGGACCATCCCACCTCTAGCTGCTGCTTCTAGAAGTTAGGTGCTGCCCATCCCTCAGGCCAGGCCATTGAGTGCCCATTGGGAGCTGGGCATCTGGAACTCTTTCTTTACAGAGCTTCCTGGACAGCCAACCTGTGACTTTGGGGACAGAAAGGAGGCAAGATAAACCCATGTGGCACACCCCCAAACACCTGGGGAATACCGTCTGGGAGTTAGGGCACTGTAGGCCTTCCTTCTGGTCTCAATTCTGTTACAAACTGACCACGTGGACCTGAGCCAAAGGTCAGTTTCCTCAGCTACCAAACGGGTGGCAACATGCCTGCATTGTCTGTTTCATGGGGTCAGTGTTAAGATCAGGTAGGGTGATGGAAGTGAAAGCACCTGTACTCTGCAAAGAGAATCATAATTTTATTAATCTTTGTACCACGTCAACTGATTATTTCAGTGTTTCCAGGGTGAGGATGTTTTGTAAAGAAGTGATTCCCTTCCTATAGCAAACCCTGGAGAATACAGCATCTCTGGCCCCCTGGAGATGCTATTATCATCCCTTTGTAGGAATCAGTCCCAAAAATAACTGCAAGAAACCCCAGAATGCCTCAGGAGTTGGCCTGGGGAGGAGGAGGAAAGACAGAGTAACGTGGTTAAGTTGGTTAAGAGGCAAACAGCCTTGTCTGGTTTCAGCCTTGGCAAGGGAAGTCCCGCTAAATTCTGAGTGTTTAAAGTCCACGGTGTGAGTGTCACTGCTTGATGATTAGAGCTGGTGGCCTCTCGGTGGCCTGAGCAGCCTCAAACACCTGTCCTGGGGATTCGCACTTTTAGGCTAAGACTGGAGTCAGAGCCTGGGGCCCCAAAAAGACGGAATTCACCCTGTTCTTATTCCCAAGTATTCCTCAACCAGGTTCCTGTTGGTTTTGAGTTTATCTTACTAATGCATTTGTATGTGGTCTCTTTTCTTGTTATTTGAGCATTTCTGCTTGGGCAGAGGGTAGGTATAGTCCAAAGAGGCCAGTCAGTTGAGAAGTTTGGGTCAGGTATGGTCAGGATGATGGAAGTTTTC
Organism: Hyaena hyaena; assembly: GCF_003009895.1. Classification (NCBI taxonomy): domain Eukaryota; kingdom Metazoa; phylum Chordata; class Mammalia; order Carnivora; family Hyaenidae; genus Hyaena; species Hyaena hyaena. Next base: position 454,831 of record NW_024080881.1, on the reverse strand, counting down.
TTGTTTTTTTATTATTATTTTTTTAATTTTGTAGGGAGAGAAAGAGAGAGAGATGCAGGGGGGTGGGGGAGAGAGAAGGAGAATTTCGAGTAGGCTCTACATTCATTGTGGAGCCCGACACAGGGCTTGATCTCACCACCCTGGCTGGGATCATGACCTGACCTGGAATTGAGAGTCAGACACTCAATAGACTGAGCCACCCAATTGCTCCTGAAGTTTTCTTGTAAAAATAATAATAGCTCTTCGCACACACACTGGGGTCTTAAAAATTTTTTTTAATAGTTTTTATTTATTTTTGAGACAGAGAGAGACAGCATGAGTGGCAGGGGTGGGTAGAGAGAGAGGGAGACACAGAATCCGAAACAAGCTCCAGGCTCTCAGCTGCCAGCACAGAACCCAAGCTGGGGCTCAAACCCATAAACTGCAAGATCATGACCTGAGCCGAAGTCGGACGTTTAATCGACTGAGCTACCCAGGCACCCCTGGGGTCTTTGATTCTTCTCAACAGCTCTCACCTTCTGAATATAATTTAAACTTGACAAATGTCCATATAGAGACATCAGAGATTGTTCTCAGTTAACAGAGGAGAAACAGAGGCCTAGAGAAAACCCAGGGCTACATGGCAGCTCTGGAAGGGTCCAGTGCCTTCACTTCGGCTACCTCATTTAATCTGCGGGTTCAGCCTGGAAGAAGGGTGGACGATGGAGGCCACTGAACCCCTTTTACAGATGAGAAGCAAAGATTGTTCTGGAAAATGGTAAAGCCTGCACAGGAACTCAAGGTTTCTGGCTTGGCGTCTTTCTCCTCTAGTCCCAGGCTTCATCAAATCCAGATGTCAGGGTTCACTGTAAGGCCATTACTGCTGGCTGAGTCGTTTTCCTATTTCCAACCTGATTCTCTCTTTAGCTTTTCCCTAACACGTACAGATGGCAGAATTTAAACATGTAGCAGGGGTGCATGACCTCCCTCAGCCATCCTTCCCGTCTCCCTGCCCTACTCCCACTGCACCCAATCCTAAGGGGAGGCCCAGGCCTTTCCCTAAACTATCTGTTTTTAACCGCCTTTGGCTCAGAGATCCGTTTGAGAATTTGATGACGGCAGTGGACTAAGGAGGCAACTTTGCATACATTGTCAATGGCTTTCAAAATCCCAGAAACCCATCTAGCCCATCCACAAGTCAAAAACACCTGTGCTCAATCTTATTCTCCCCTGAAGGGGAGGTCAGTGACCCTGTGATCCTGGCAGGCAGCTGGGAAAGAGTCCGGATGATGGCAGAGGGTCTTTCCCTTTTCATCAGCCTTTCTTCCTGTGTCAGGATAGGCACGGAGTGCACCTGTGGGTCTACAGAGCCAGGTTTCACATCCTACCAGTCTCCCTAAGAGGAGACAAGCAGAACAGAGTAGAAGAGAGGTGGGCCCAGCAGGGAGGGTACGGACCCCACCCAGGTCACCCAGGTCATAGGCTGCCCCTTGTAGCCACCTCCAGCCACCCTCGGTGCTCCTGGGGCGTGGAAGGAGGCTGGGCCTCTGTGTCTTCGGTGCTCCACCCCTTCTTCCCTAGCTGGGCATGGTTCTTCCAGGGCAGAGCTGTGGCTCATTCCCGCTGGCCTAGTCAGTCCTCACTCAGGGCCCCTGCCTGTCTGGGCTGATAGGTTGGTATGGGTTGAGTGTCTGCTGTGTCTCGGGTGCTAGCCATGGTGCTGATGACGGAAAGGTGGATGCTTGGAAATGAGCCGTTCAGGACTTCCTCCCACTGCCTCCAGCATGATGTGGTGTGTGAGCAGGTGTGTCTGGGTCAGTGACCAGTAGTGAATGGGTGGTGCCGGTGAACGTCTGAGTCACTCTCTGGTGAGGAAGGTCTGAGCCTCATGTTCCTTCCCTTTCTTTCTCAACCCATAAATGTCTCTGTTCTAGAGGTGCACTCCTCTCCCCTCCTCCGTTGGAAGGAAGCTTCTCCTTCCTGCGCCCACAGCTCTTTCGCCTCCATCTCTGCTCTTCCCCGTCTCCCCTGGCCCCGCATGCCTTCTCACCTGCGGCTGCCTTTCTCTCACCTCTCTTGCTGGGCCTGGCCCCCAACCCTGGCCCTCTAACCTGCATGTGCCCTAACTGCAAAGGCTGTTGTGTCGCACGGCCCCCCTGCCCTCCTCCCCCGCCGGCCCCACCCCTTCCAGAAGCTGCGCGGGGAGGGGGGGTTGGGGGGTAGGGGCATCATGAACCCCTGGGGTGGAGGGGGACGGGGGAATTACTCCCCTGTTTCCTGCTTTTACTAACGAACCCGCCATTTTTGTGTCTGGACTTTGATTTGTCTGAGGGAACAGTCGGGTTTTACTAATCTCCGTCATCTCCCTCCTTGCCTTCCCCAGAGACTGTCCTCCATCCCCTTACTCTTGGCTTCCTTTCCACCCAGTGCCCGTCTCCCCATTTCTCCTCAACTTCCTCCACCCACAGGCTGACCCTCTTCCTCCGTGCACCTCCGTATGTTACCCTGTCTCCTGCTACCCTCTCCCCCAGCCCCTGGGCCAGGGCTGCTCTAAAAAACCAGTTGTAAATTTGGGGGACACACAGGAAGGTATTCCCCCCACCCCCGAAGAGGCACTCCATGGCATTGATTTGCATAAAGCTGTAGTGGGAAAGATTAGATATATACCTAGTCCGAAGGGGAGTTGAGGAGGGCGCCCCCCCCCCCAGGTCTAGAATGGCAAAGGCAGATGAGCTCACCACATGGATTGGGCCAAAGAGAGCCCAGAGGGTGGGGGTGATGGCAGCTGCTGGGACTGGGGAGGGAGGACCTAACTTAGTGGCCAAGGGCACTGGACGGCTGAACTTACTGAGCGGGGCTAGGAGAGCCTCTTCCTGAGGACCTTCGGGGCTGGCAGGGCTTTCCCCCTGCACAGAAGCAGGGGCACGTGACCAGAGCAGTCAGAGGGTGGAGGCCTGTACACTCCAGGCTCCCGAGATATTGGGCTTATAGATCGGACACAGGCAGTGAGAGCCCAGTGTTTCCCTGGGTCACAAGGTGACTTGATGTTTACTTTTAAGGACTATGACGTGTTCCCTGGCTTGTGCTGGGACTAGTGTGGTTACAGGGACATATCAGGCGGGTGCCTGTCCTTCAGGTGCTGACCTTCTAACTGGGGTGGCCAGACATAGGCTCAGGAACTAATCAGTGTAGCACCACGAGTGGAGTGGAGGCACAGGGCAGAATAGAACTGAATTTGCCCAAAGGAGACCCTTCACCTACCACCTGTCCCTGTCTTATCCCGTCCTTTCATCCCAGCCCCCTCCTGCCCTTTCCCCAGCCCCCCTCTGCCCATTCTAATCTTGTTTGCATGTTTTTGTGACTAATACTTTGACCCTTCCCTTTTCCACCCAAGATCCCTGCTTCCCAGCCTCGGGTGGGTGGAGGGAAGAAGAAATAAACAATTATGACCAGCCCTCCCCTCAAAACAAGACCTAAAGGCTTTCAAACTGCCCCCTCCCACAAAGACACCACCTTACCTCCTGTCCTTGAACCTGGTACCCCCCAGCACAAGGTTTGATGGTTCCCAGGAGGGGGGCCCCTTCAGCCCTCGCTTTGCTCAGCTGTACTCGTGAGGCCCCAGCCCGGCTCGAGGGCCCTGTGGGGGAAGCTCCCCTTGCCTCATTCTGCCCATGTTCTTTAGGAATTCCTAACACCCTCCTCCCACCCCCGTGACAATGGAACCCTGGAGACCAGTCTCGGGAAGCTGGCTGGTGGCATGTGCGTATGGACTGGTGTGGGTGGGGACATCCCAGGATGTGACCGGAAGACCCCAGTCTCCAGACTTTGCCTGGAAAGGGGGTGCTAATGCATGTTTGGGGCTGGGAAGTGGGGGTGAACTGTGGTCTGTTGGGAGCACAGTGTTGGGTTCACTGTGAGCCAGCTTCCTGAAGCCTGCCTGCTTTTCCCAGGGCACCGTCCTAAGCCACAGCCTTCCTAGAGGGAACACTCGTGCTCCTGAAGCCCTTGGCTCTTCCCTGACAACCTTGTTGGGTCGCTGGAGCCCCTGTGGGCTGCTCCTATGGCTAAAATTTTCGATGACCAAGTGGGCATCTGGGGAGTGGGTAGACAGAGAGTTCCCTGCATTTGTCACTGCTCGCCAAGGTCACTTCTGCCTTCGACAGGCCCCTCCTGAGCCCCTTTCCCTTCTTTGTAACACTGAGTTACTCCCCCATCCCTACCCATGTTGCTTTCTTACCTGACTTTTCAGCCCAGGGTTAAGGTGTCATGAGGTTAGCCCCATCACCCTCTGTTCCCTAACCTGGCTCTGAGTAACGATGGTGATGTTAGAAGGGAAGACAATGAAGAAAAGAGGGCAGGTTGGTGAGTAGGTAAAGGTCTACCCTCTCCCTGGGACACAAGAGAGCCACCGGTCTACAGAGGGACCTGGGAAGTAAAGAGACAGACTCAGGAAGAGGGCATGGGCCGGTGGGAGCCCTTGATGTTAGGGTGCTGGTAGTGGTGATGGGAATCAGCCCCGAAGGGCGAAGGGTGCTCGCTATGTGTCCCAAAGGAAGTTCCAACTGTCCCCAGTAGTATCTGAGCTCCCATTCCGCATGCCCTTACCGTCTCCCATTTCCCTGCTGGGCTAAGGCTGAAAAGACTCTTCAGTGCTCTGAAAGGGCTACAGGCGAGGCAAAGCCACCAAGATCCAAGGTGAATTGGTGCTCTCTACCTTCTTTACAAAAGACACTCTGAAATCACATGAGGATCCAGAGAGCACCTCGAGGAGGGAAGTGAGGATGCCATTTGCATCCTCCCAGAATGGGGCCTTGTCCTGAGGTCTCTACTCCTGTTTGGAGCCATTTCCAGGAACTGCTTCTTGGTGTTCTTCATGGTGAGCCCTCCGAGTACCCTCTAGGCCTCTGCCTGCTGAGCTGGGGGCCGCAGGGCAGGCCTTAGCCCACCCTGAAACCATCAAATCTTGTGCTGCCTCCTTTCCTGCCTTCCCTCTTTCCCCCCACTGTTCCTTCTCCAAGACAAGCAGACATAAAAATGGGGGTCCCCCTCCCCCGCAGCCCCCTGGCCCCTCCCTTGCCCAGCCCGTGGCTTTTCCCAGGGAGTTGATGCCGGTTGTCTCCTTGTCTCTCCCCCTCCCTCCCTGGGCTGGGCAGGTGACCATCTCGGTGGACGGGATCCTGACCACCACAGGCTACACGCAGGAGGATTACACCATGCTGGGCTCTGATGACTTCTTCTACATTGGGGGCAGTCCCAACACAGCTGACCTGCCGGGCTCGCCCGTCAGCAACAACTTTATGGGCTGCCTGAAGGACGTGAGTAGGACTAGGAAGGGCCTGGGGTCAGCCAGGAAACCCTTTGGTCCCTGTCTTCTGCACGATTTAGTCTGACCTGGCCAGCTGCCTGGTTCCTCTGTTCCTTCCAAGGTGGTGGGAGACCTCCCCTCTTCAAAACCTAAGCCCCACTGACTCATCAAGAAGTCATTTCCTTGAGCTTCTGAAGTCCCCCAGCTTCTCAGAGGACCCTCGAGGGCAGCTGCAGTACAGAGGAGAGAATGTTGGGTGTGAGTGCTAAAGACCTGTGTTTGGTCGTGGCCCGTCCACTCACCAACTCTGTGACCTTGGCCAAGTCCCTTGACCTGTCTAATTCTTCATTTCCTCATCTGTAAAATGAGTAGTCGGTACCTCCTTTGTAAGGTGGGTGTGAAGAGCAGATGAGAGTGTAAATAAAAATTCTTGGTCAATTAGAAAATGCCAGCCAGATGGTAGCAGCGCGTCTCTAGCCCTTATTACGTGCTGTAATTCTGCAGACACTGAGGGCTGTACCGCTAGTGCTGGGCCGGAAGATGGAGCCCGGAAAATAAGTGGGGTGAGGGAGGTGCTTGTTCACAGCCTCTGTGCAGGAAGTTCTAGAACAGAGGCCCAAGCCAGTGATCTGGTAGCATTGAGCAGGGGCCGTTCCCTCCCTCCCCCCACCATGGGGTAGCTGCTGCTGCTGGGCACGAGTGGCCAGGCCCTGAGCTGCTTTTGCTTCTTCATCCCTGACCCCACCCCTCCCTGCAGGTGGTCTATAAGAATAATGACTTCAAGCTGGAACTGTCTCGCCTGGCCAAGGAAGGGGACCCCAAGATGAAGCTGCAGGGGGACCTGTCATTCCGCTGTGAGGATTTGGCTGCCCTGGACCCTGTGACCTTTGAGAGTCCTGAGGCTTTTGTGGCGCTGCCCCGCTGGAGTGCCAAACGCACCGGCTCCATCTCCCTAGATTTCCGTACCACTGAGCCCAATGGGCTGCTGCTCTTCAGCCAGGGCCGGCGGGCAGGGGCCGGGGCCGGTAGCCACAGCTCCGCCCAGCGGGCCGACTACTTTGCCATGGAGCTGCTGGATGGCTACCTCTACCTGCTGCTGGACATGGGCTCTGGGGGCATCAAGCTGCGGGCATCTAGCCGCAAGGTCAACGATGGCGAGTGGTGCCACGTGGACTTCCAGAGGGACGGGCGCAAAGGTCAGGAGGCCTCTGGTCCCTTCCACTCTCCTCCTGGCCACTCCCCTTCCCCTGCCCTGACATTCTTTCCAGGCCCCTTCCACTACTGTGCTTCCCCTTCCTCTGGCCCTGTCAGCCCCTTCACTGTCCCTCTGTCATGGTGCATTGATGGAAAGAGCATAGTGCTTGGAGTCAGCAGACCTGGGTTCACACCTCAGCTTTCCTGCTTACTGTGTGTGTGTGTGTGTGTGTGTGTGTGTGTGTGTGTGACCTTAGGCCCTTTATTCACCCCCCTGAAGCCCTAGTTTCATTACCTATAAAAGGAGCCATTACACTGGGGGTGCTTGAGAGAAGAAAATAAGAGAATACCTGTAAAAGCATTAGCACAGTGCCTAACACAGAGAAGATATCCCATTCTTCTTTAAAAGAAAAAATCTTCCCAACCATGACTCTTCTAGTTAGGTCCATGCAACTTTCTTTTATTAACTTACTCAACTGATAGTTAACGGACAGAGTACCTACCTGGTGCCAGGTGCTGTCCAAGGTGCTGGGATGGCGATGGCAGTGGACTCCAGTCTTTGCTGTCACTGAGCGCATGCTCTGTTGGGGGAGGGGGGGCACAGATGCTAAACGACCTGACACTCCCACCTGGTGAGGTTTCTAGCACAATAAAACAGCAGGGCAGCGAGTGCTAGGGCCAGGCAGGTGCTGTTTCTCAAACCTTGTGTTGCTTCCTGCTACCCTTTCCTCCACTCTTCCTTTCGGGTCTTCTTTTCCCATTCTCTTGTTTCCTGCCCAGTTCCCTCTTTACTCTTTTCCATCATGTTGACCATGAGAGAACGAGTTGATGTAGAGGAGAGCTGACACATTATCCAATTTAAGCACTTACTGACGTCAGCTAGATTGTTATGCTCCCCTGTGGTCACCGCACCGACCCTTGAGACTGGGTGGAAGGATGGTCTCCGCCCAGGAACACTGTGGCTCCTGGAAGCATCAGCCTTTCACGGTTGACTGTTTCTTCCTTTCTCTTCCCCAGAGAAATGTCACCTTTCCTGGGCTTCACCGTATATGGGTTCCTCCCCCGGTCTCATGGTGGTACCGGGGGGTGGGGGGCGGCCTTCACAGAACACTTGCTGCCTCCCAGGCTTTCCATACAGGTGATGAGTAACTCTAGATCGGAAGTCTGTCCAAGTCTTGCAGAGAACCCCTCTCTGCCTTCACGAGGGGGTCCCCTTAATCTCCCACAGATCTCCAGAGCCCACACGCCAGGTCTGGCTGGTCCTCTGGGTTCCTGTTTCACCAGCTCTGGTCCTCTCTGATGTCCCACGGTTTATGCACCGACGCCCAGACTTGAGGCAATCCGCCCCACAAAGCTCTCCGTGACCTTTTCCCTGTTTGTATTTTAATTGTGTTAAATTACACATAACCTAAAATTTACCATTTTAACCATTTTTAAAGTGCACAGTTCAGTGGCCTTAAGGACATCTGCACTGTTGTACCACCATCACCACCATCCACTTCCAGAATATTTTCATCTTCCCAAACTGAAACTCTGTCCCCATGAAACACCAACTCCCTGGTCCTCTCCGCCCCCCAGCCCCTGGCACCCACCATCCTACTTTCTGTTTCTGTGAATTGCCTAGGGACCTCCTGTACATGGAATCCTACCACAATTGTCCTTTCGTGTCTGGCTCATCCTACTTCGCGTGTTTTCCGGTTCACCCATGTTGTAGCGTGTGTCACTGTGTCCTTCCTTTGTGTGGCCGAACATGATTCCATTGTATGTATACCACGTTTTGTTTGTCCATCTATCTGTCGATGGACACTTGGCTCTTGGAGCAAGGCTGGTACTCGCTCTAATTTCCTTTTGCTGACTTTCCGTTATACACTCTTTTCCCACCTCTTCCTTTCCCTGTCTCCTCCTTCTCCCACATTTGGTTCATTTATGGCACTCTTGCTGGGCAACGTTCATGTCCAGGAGGCCCTGTGGCTGGTGGCAAGAGCGGGCATCTAGAGAATCTGCTACAAATAGAGATGTGGGTGATTGGAGTACCAGACTGTGGGGGGTGCGCTGGTGGAGGAGCGGGTTGTCGCACCCAGACCCCGGAGCATCTGACACCTTGTCAGGGAGAGAACAAGCGAGGGCCAGGTTGAATGGGGCCCAGGGAGTGGCTTCCCTGGTTCTGGAAAGGTTTTGGGCAGAGGAAAACATGCTTCAGACAGAGTCCCATCTGCAGAGGGGACTTCCCCTCTGCTTCCTTAGTTTGACACCCCTGTGCCTAATGTAGACCAAATTCTCCTTGCCTCCCTTTTTATTTTTAAGAAATCTTCTTGAGAAAGAAGAGAATAAGGAAAAAGTATAGGAAGAAAATTATACACAGAATAGTTTCTGATATATAGGCTTCTGCTTCTTAAGATCTCTCAGTAGAGGCTTTAGAGCTCCCACTTGATCCCAAATCTTTTTTTTTTTTTAATGTTTATTTATTTTTGAGAGACAGAGGCAGAGCATGAGTGGCAGAGGAGGAGAGAGAGAAGCAGACACAGAACTCACAGTGGGCTCCAGGCTCTGCACTGTCAGCATAGAGCCCAATGCGGGGCTCAAACCTATGAACTGTGAGATCAGGACCTGAGCTGAAGTCAGACGCTTAACTGACTGAGCCACCCAGGTGCCCCCCAAATCTTTTTTTCTGAGATAACCAGCCTTTTCTTCCAAAGAAGTTAACGCAGGCACTCCGTGCCTGGCATCCTCTCTCTTGACTGTCATCCTGTGTCCGTCTCCAGGAACAGATCTGCCTGCCCATCTTGTCCACCGGGCAGAGGGTTGGACAGCGCAGGCTCTGTGGTCCTCCTGCCTAGATGGCACTTTGGCTCCATTCCTCACCTTCTGTGGCACTTTGAGCAGGTCCCCCAATCTCCCTAAGCCTCACCTGCCACTTCAAGTTGGGATCGTAAAGGGCTGATTTCATAGGGTTACCTGGAGGCTCGGTGACATCGATGAAGTGCTAAGTGCCTGACATACAGTCACTAACGTTCAATAAATGTTCGTAGGGGGAAAACACTTCGGATTCAAACCTTGCAGCTTCCTTAGTGTTCCCCACCTCTGGTTTCTGGTCTAAGGGACTGGCCGGGGTAATGACCCTTGAACAATCCAGCCCTTTTGGGCGTGTCCACCTCCTGTATATCCTCTGAGGACTCACTCGGGTGGCAAAGGGGGAGGTCTGGACAGAGGCCCACTGCACCCTGCAGCCGGCTCACCTGAGTTTTTGCCAAGTAGTATCTGCAGCAGCGAGTAAGGCTGAGCCTCTGGCCTGGGGCTGCTGCAGGGCGTGGGGTGGGAGGTCTGGGATCCCTTGCCGGCCTGCGGTGACTCTGATCTTGCCGTCCTCACTGAGGCCTGCTCTCCCTTGATCCCTAGGCTCCATCTCGGTGAACAGCCGCAGCACGCCATTCTTGGCCACTGGGGAGAGTGAGATTCTGGACCTGGAGAGCGAGCTGTACCTGGGCGGTCTCCCTGAGGGGGGGCGGGTGGACCTGCCCCTGCCCCCGGAGGTGTGGACGGCGGCGCTCCGGGCTGGCTACGTGGGCTGTGTGCGGGACCTCTTCATAGATGGGCGCAGCCGAGATCTTCGGGGCCTGGCCGAAGCTCAGGGGGCGGTGGGCATCGCCCCCTTCTGCTCCCGGGAGACACTGAAGCAGTGTGCGTCTGCGCCCTGCCGCAACGGGGGCATCTGTCGAGAGGGCTGGAACCGCTTCGTCTGCGACTGCATTGGGACCGGCTTTCTGGGGCGGGTCTGTGAGAGAGGTGAGGCTGCTCTCCTTCCAGGCATCCCTGCTGCCCTCCCTGTGCCCCTTCCTCCTCAGGGTGCCCCTCGTAGGCCAGCCCTGGTCTGTTCCCCTCGTAACGATCCTCTCGGTCTTCTCTCTCCCTCCACCGGCCTTTGGCCGTACCCCGACTCCCTCTTCCCTTGCCCCTGGGTCAGAGGCCACGGTCCTGAGCTACGATGGCTCCATGTACATGAAAATCATGCTGCCGAACGCCATGCACACGGAGGCGGAGGACGTGTCCCTGCGCTTCATGTCCCAGCGGGCCTACGGGCTAATGATGGCCACCACCTCCAGGGAGTCAGCCGACACCCTGCGTCTCGAGCTGGACGGGGGCCAGATGAAGCTCACTGTCAACCTCGGTAACCACCCCGCCTTGTGTTCTGGCCCCTTCCCTGCCCCTGCCTCTGAGCACACACACCCCCTCTGTCTGGAGAAGCTGGTGGTTGCACCCCCAAGAGTGGGAGGTGGGGAGGTGCCGGCCCGGGGCCAGAGCCCCCAAGAGCTTCATCCCCAGCAAGGATGCATGGTGTAGGGGATGCTCCATGCTCTGCGTATGGGGGGCTCCCCAAGTGTGGCCGTGCCATCTACCCAAGTGTGTCTGGGTGTGACAGCTGCCCTCCCAGGGCACTCACTTGGGTTTGGTGGTGTCTGTTCTGCATACACACGTCTACAGCATAGCTTCTTGGTTGTCAGCTCATCCACGCACTCATTCCCTGGGTCATTCGTTTGGAAAGGACTTGCAGGTGCCTAGCGGCGCCAGGCCTGGGCCCAGCGCAGCGGCGATCCAGAGGCGAGGAGCGCCTGGCTGTGTCCGCAGCCACTCTCACGGGCGCTGTGCTTGAAGAGCCGTGTCTGTCTGCGTGTCCAGGTGTGCGCAGGTGACGCTGGGTGCCTTGGGACAGATCTTCCCTTGTCTGCTTTCACATTTGAGTCCCATGGCTGCCCCGTGAAGCCACAGGGGCACCTGATGGGCTGTGCGAGGCCTGTGCCATAGACTGTGAAATTCACATACTGACTCATGCCATGTCACAAAGCCAACAATGGTTGGGGTTGGAGCCCAGACTCAAAGCCAGGTCATGTGCCCTAAAGCACAGTGTCTTCCCATTGCCTCTAACAAAGATGGGGGGCGGAGGGCATCAGGGACTCTCGCTGTCTCTGCCCCTGCCCAGATTAGCCCGAGGCTCCACTTTGCAGGGAGTCCCCAGGGTGTCTGCGTGAAGGGCACCATCAGGCTGCTTGGGGCAAAAAAAACCCCGACCAAAACCAAAAAAAAAAACAAAACCAAAAAACACAGCAGGTGGACTCATTCAGCTCATATTTATGGGACATGTTGTAAGTGCCACTGTATTGTGAACCTGGGTTACAATAGTAACTGAAACAAGGAGCCTACTGTCACAGGGCTTCAGCCTGGGGAAGACTGGAAGCTGGAGGTCCTCAGCCATCCAGGCTGGCATACAGCTGTCCATTTTATACTAGTGTCTCTCATCGCATAGACGTATAGCCCCTGATGGCCTGTGGCGTAGACAGATGCGGGCCAGGGAGGCTTCTTGTCATGTCCTCAACTAGAGAGAACACAGAGGATTTGAGCTTTTAAATATCTGGTCTCTAGGCCGTTTGTGGGACAGAGGCAGTGGCCTTTTGGGGACCCATTACCTTGTTAATAAATGTATACTATGTCTTTCCTTTTCCCCTTTAGACCACTTGGCATTTGTACCCATAAGACAAGGATTTGCCGAGCAAGGCAGGGGCAGAGGTAGGAGGGTGTGCAAGCAGCAAGGGCCTCAGACTTGGGGAACTTCAGAAGCTCAGCGTCTGACCACGGTCACAGCCCCCAGAGTGGGTGGTGGGTGGCGGTGCTGCAGGGGGGAAGTGGGAAGGGAAAATGCTTTGGCCAGCACTCCATGGTCTGTACCATGTCCCCTCTCACCTCTGAAATGGTCACAGGAGGAAGGCACAAGCCCAGGACCCCATGAGTGGCCCTGGTCTGTGTACTCAGACCCAGTGTGAGCCATTCCTTTGCCTGGGAGGTGTGTCCTCTGTGCAGTAAGCACATGTCTCTGTGTGCTTGGTAGCGATCCTACAGGGAAAATCTCTGGCCTTCTATCTGCAGAGAAGGCAGATGCCTCTTCCTTACTTGGACTATCTTAGGTGCTTGGGGAGGAAACTTGGGTTCCTTTTTGTTAGACACGAGGCGGTGTCCTTGGCCAGGAACATGTTCTCTGGTGGATCCTCAGGACCTTTCGCCCTTAGGATCTACCCTCTCCTTCCCATTGGCGTACTTTTCTGTCTGTGCCTCATACGTCCTTAGAGGTCAGAGAACTGGGTGGCCCTCAAGATGCCAGTGGCTCTCACCTTTCACTGCCTCTCATCCCTGGCTACGCTGGGTCCCACGCAGAGAGATGCCATCGCTAATATGGCCCATGACAAGCCGTGACCAAATGCTTGGTGCAGATGCATCTGTCTGCAGTTCTGAGTGATGCGTGTGCAGAGAGGCATGTGGCTGCCGTGTGATCTGCACTCAGCCATTCAGCCTCAGGCTCTGATGGGAAAAGCACCGGGCCTGGGGCCAGGAGATCTGGGTTTCGGGCCTGGTCTCTTTGACTGCTGGGTAAGTCATTTCCCTCTGCTGAGCCTCCCGTTTTATCTGTAGAACGAGGCTAAGGATCCTCGCTCTGTTTACATTCAGTGGTGGTTTTCAGGCTCCGATGGAATAACGGGGGTGAAGACATTATATAGACGCCAGACACACAGGTAGAGACTCGCCCAGCCTTCTTTAAAGAAAATCTTATGGGAGCAGAGACCCAAGCTTGGAACCAGGCCTGGGGCCTTGCTTCCACACTGCATGACCCGCTCTGGCGCCTGCTTCTCCACCTTGCTTGCCACCAGGGCCTGTGGGGCCTCACAGGCGGGGAACGCCACCAAGGCTCTGATCCTGGGCTGGACTCACTCCTGGGGAGCAGAGAGAAGCCTCACAAGGCTTGGTCTCTGGTGTCAAAGTCTCATCCTGCAGGGAGGAAAGGCAGACGTAACGCAGGCATCTGTGCAACCCGTCAGATGCTCAGTGGAATGACACAGACGTGGTGCTGGTTCCTAAAGAGGAAACCAAGGCTGCCAGTGGCCACTTAGTGGGACAGCAGGGAGGAGGCACTCCGTGCCAGCCTAAGGAGGGAGGTATTTGCCAGGCCAGAAAAGGCCGACAAAGGCAGGGGACTCTAGAGAAACTGGATTGTGTCTCCTGTCCTGTCCTCGGCTTCCACCAGGCAAAGCAGGTCCCTTAAGGTGTGCTGTCTGTGGCCCCTGATCATGGCGGTTGATTTCTGTTCCCAGAGAATGTTAGAGTCCCTGGGATTCTTCACCCTGTTTCAGTGTGACCTGTGTTCCTGGTCCTTTTGCCCTTGGTATGGCCTCTTGGGCCATTGCCCAGCCTGGCCTATCCCTTGTCACCCTCCCTGGAGTTGCCCTCCACCAGACGTGCTCCTGCAGCCCCAGTTGTCAGGCTAATATGAAGGGCCTACTGTAACTGACAAATCTCCAAGCTAGAGGAACCCTTAAAAGTTACTTCCTCTGGCCATCTCCACCCCTGCACTGTATGTGAATTACATGTTAGTTCTTCCATCTCTTCTCAGTTGCCATTCATGTCAGGAGCCCCCCCTCTCTTATGGCCATTCTAATCATTGGGTCATTCTTTCTTAGTGTCAAGCGCCCCTTCTGCAATTCCCGCTTGTGGACTGAGTCTTGCCTCTCAGGCCATACAGAGTAAGCCCCTCTCGTTCATGTAAGCCAGGCTGAATACATGTTTTGTTTCAAGGCCTGTCAATCCCTGAGGCCATGGAAGGGTGTTTTGTTCCCACCTAAGGCTCTCAGTAGTTCTCAAGCACCTTCCACAGACCGGGCAGCTGGGGAAACTGCTCTGAACAAGAACTGCATACTGTCACGCTGCAATGTCACTTCTGAGATGAGCCTCTCTGGCCCTTGGGCTCCTGAGGCTCCTTGCAGTGGGAGACTCACACCCACCATCTCCAGTCCGTGGGGCCTGGGTGGGGCAGGGAATCAGGTGGGGGTATGGGATGGGAAGCCTGGGTTCTTTACCCTGGGTTCCTTAACACGCAGGTGACCTTTCCCCACCTGTTTCCCTACACACTCATACTGCCATCCTGGTCTCTGTGTTCAGCCAGGACTTTGGTGAGTGTGCACAGAGCTGTCACTCCTGTTCTTTCCCTGCGCAGGTCACTAGCTAATGCTGTCTGAGCTGGGTTCTGGGTGGGTGTGTGCACGAAGGTTGGCGCTCCCAATCGCTCCCACTTTCTGCTTGCCTCCTGCTGGGGTGCCCATCCTCACAGGGTGTCGGCTCTCCTCAAACCCCACTGCAGCAGGGCTGCTGAGGGTGGAGTCTCTGCACCGGGTGGGGGTGGGGGACTTGGAGCTGACACCTCTTCTCTGGACAGATGGACGCTCCCATTCCTGGTGCCCCCCTGCTAGGGAAGGGAAGAACTGAACTTTTCCCAGCAGGGGACTGGCCTGTCCTTCCAGCCCCTTTTTTCTTTTTTGGACCCTTCATTGGTGAAGACTCTGCTGGCCCAAAGAGAGCCCCCGTGACCTGACTCCATGCCTGGCACCCTCCCACTCTCTCACCCTGACATTCTCCCCTCCCTCCCCCCCCCCACCCCGGTCTGGCTTCTTCTTCCCTCTGCTCCCCCTTCCTTCCTCTTTTCTCCGTGTGCCCTCTTGACCTCCTTCCTCTCACTGTACCTTCTGACTTCCCCTTGAACCTGCTCCGTTGCCTTCCTCTGCTGCTTCTTCCCTCCTTTGGTGCCAGGCTGTGGCTCAGGGTCCTGGATGCTCCCCCCACTCTTCTGCCGCGGTTGACGACGCGTGTGGAGCTCAGCCGTACTGCCCGAGGGGCCCATACCCCCAGAGCCACAGGGGAGTCTGTTTACCGCCACTGCAGGAACCTTGAGGGGCCCAAGGGATGCCAGATGCCCCCAACTGCCTTTGTGTCCTGAGAGTAGGGGTGCAACCAGGGAGGAGCCGTGGGATGCCAGGATATTGCCCGCGAGACACGGGGCCAGCCCACTGACCACCTCTCTTGCTCTCGGCCCACAAGGCGAAAAGTTGAAACTCAGAGAAAAGAGATTTGCCCACAGCTACACGATGAGATTAGGACCCAGCCCATCTGCCTTCTGGGTGCAGGACTTTGTGCATCCCCAGGCCATCTGGACCCGGTGGCCTGGTGCAGGTGTCCCAAGGACCCCAAGCCCCAACTTCATAGGACCCTAGTGCTCTGTTCCCTTTGCAAGGCTGGCCACCTAACACGTTGTGGGGCATGTGTCCCATCAGAGGGCTGGCCCAAGGCTCTGGGGCCCCGGGCTACAGTTCTGTGTAGACAGTGTGCTTTCTGACTATGCGAGGCCCCCTGACCCTGGGGTCATAGCATATCCATTCTGGGACTGAGGTGGAAGACTGCCTGTGGTGCCTGCTCACCCCTGACTTGGCTGAGTGTCCTCTGAAATTCTACTTTGGGGGCCTCAGTATCCCCATCTGTGAGGCCTTGGCCCCTCCGTAAGAAAACAGATCGATTCTAGTTCCTCTTCAGGGTGAAGGATCACTCTGTTCCCCAGTGGCAGCCTGGCATCCTCCAAGTCAGGAAGGGTAGAAGGAAGGTTCCTGTAGGGGCGGTGCTGGCCCCCTGGGACTCTGGGAGGTGTATGGCCACGGGAAGGGAACCCTGGGGCAGACCCCTCCGTTTGGCTCAGAGCCCAGGCTGGCTTGGGGAGTGATGTGTCACGACTTGGGCTCTGAGCAGGGAGTCGTCCCAGAGCAGGGGATGCAGGGGATCTGGCCCTCCCTACCCATCTCCCTCCAAGAGATGTGGAGATGTGGGGTTGGTCAAGCCCTCAGCCCCACAGAGATCCCCTGTACGACTGGGATTCCCAAGGTGCCCATCTCCCTCAGACACGAGAGGCCTGGGCCCCTCTAAGAAGGGAGACGCAAGCCCTCTTTCCGCCACCTGATTGCCCTGCCTCCCAGCCCTGGGGAGGGTTGGAGCCCTCTTGAGGGCAGGTGGGACAGGGGTCTAACCGAGGAAGGGCAGAGGGCACCTGGGCACGCGTGGTCCCCAGAAAGTGGTCCCGGGGGGGAACCCCCGCCCGCAGACACCCCTCCCTGTGAAGGATGTAAAAAAAAAAAAAAAACTTGTTCTGCCTTTTTGTCTCCCCTCCCCCTCTGCCCGCCCCATGGCCCCCCCAGACTGCCTGCGCGTCGGCTGCGCACCCAGTAAGTGGCTTCCCTCTTCTTCTGCCGAGCCCCCAGGGGCCTGGGATGCTGGACACTGGGATCTGGGGAGGGGTAGTGGGGGGAAGAGAACCTTCCTCACTGGCTTGTGTGGGGGTTGGGCAGTGGGTGGGGGGAGGGGAGCAGGCATGAGGGTGCGTGGGGGTGATGTGGCTGTGGAGGGCAGAACAGGCCAAACGGAGGTGAACCAGGAGGCGCTGGTGGAGGGCCCTGGGTCAGCATGCTCACTGGGTCTGAGAAAAGGAAGCCAGGGAGTCTTAATCGTCTCCAGTCCTCGGGAGGGTGGGGCCTAGACTTGGGTGCACCTGCAGGGGGAGGGCCCACCACCCTATGGCCGGCCAGAAGAAGCTGAGAGAGGAGCTGGGATATTCCACTGCATCTCCAGAGGTGGCCACAAGGGGGAGGGGGAGGCACGCAGGAAAGAGCAGGGTGGGGAGCAGAGTCAGGGGTTCAAGGTTCAGCCCTCCACAGCTCCAGCATCGGGCGGGGGCCGAGCTTGTCACATTAGGGTGCATTAAAGAAGGGACAATGAGTCTCTTGACTGGGGGGTGAGAAGGAGAGCAGTTGGGGGCATTTCTGAGCATCCCAGTGTGCTGGGCTCAGTGCTCCGTCTCCGAGAGAGTGTTTCTGCCAACTGAACCCTGATGTATGCACCAGAGCATGGGAGACGTGGGCAGAGGGGGTTGTGTGTGCTCAGCTGTGTGTGTGTGAGAGATACCTGTGTGCGCATGCGTGTTGGGCCCCGGCCCCCGCTGGCAGGAGCCTTGGGAGTACAGCAAAGTTTAGCGTCCTTCTGAAGAAAAATAGGTTTTGTTTTAGACTTGAAATCTGAGAATCCTGGTCTTGAACAAATGGTCACAATTCCTAAGAAGCATCCCCCTCTCTGGCCAGGTCGGTTGTGCCGTGTGCGTGGTTGCGTTTCTGGGGCTGTGGAGTTAACCAGTGGTGGGTACAGAGAGGTCACACCGGGTCCCTCTGTAGACGGGGGCGGGGGCTGAGTGTGTGAGGGTGTCACTACCAGCACACTCGCACGTGGGATGTGGGATGCTCTGGGAGTTTGAGAATTCTAGGCCTCTGCTCGATGCTGAGAATTTTACTGCTGGCTACACACACTGACACGGACGCTCCTTAGAAGACTCAGGAAGAGAACGTTGGTTGTAGGTATGGGTGTCTCTGCACAGGGCCTCAGGGCACAACTCTCAGAGGCCCCATTGGCATCAAATTCCGTTCCAGAGACAGCCTTGGAAGTTGCGCCAAGTGGCAGCGGGTGTTGTCCGGATTTCTGACTGGGTGTGAGAACGGGGTGAGCATGTGTCCCTGCGTGTGTGGGGGTGAGACTCTGTGCACCTGGGCTGGGACCTGGAGCCACAACTGAGCGCGGGGATGCTGTGTTCACTCCCCCCTTGGTGCCGCAGGTAAAGGCCCCGAGACGCTCTTTGCGGGACACAAGCTCAACGACAACGAGTGGCACACGGTGAGGGTGGTGCGGCGCGGCAAGAGCCTGCAGCTGTCTGTGGACAATGTCACCGTGGAGGGTAAGTGCGCCGAGACCAGGGAGGTGGCCACATCTCCAGCCACCTGCAGATGGCCCTGCTCTTCTCGGTGACAACCGTCTGGGCTTCCCTTTCTTGGGTGGCATTCTGGCAAAGCCCCTGCTGCCATTTCTCCCTGAGGGGTGGTCTGTTACAGGGCCCTGGACCCCACTGTCCCGCGTGCCTGGCAGCCCCGGGCCAGTGAGGCGCATGGCGGCCAGCACCCCCACCGAGGGTGCCTGCTGGTGTCTCTCTTGTGTGGCCCTTGTGCGGAGGGGAGGCTCCTGGAACCCCAGGCCCGGCTGTCCCCCAGCCTGCCCCCCCTCATCTCTGTCTCTGGTCCTGAGCAGGACAGATGGCGGGGGCCCACACGCGGCTAGAATTCCACAACATCGAGACGGGCATCATGACAGAGCGGCGTTTCATCTCTGTGGTGCCCTCCAACTTCATCGGGCACCTGAGCGGGCTGGTGTTCAACGGCCAGCCCTACATGGACCAGTGCAAGGACGGCGATATCACCTACTGCGAGCTCAACGCCCGCTTCGGCCTGCGGGCCATCGTGGCCGATCCCGTCACCTTCAAGAGCCGCAGCAGCTACCTGGCGCTCGCCACGCTCCAAGCCTATGCTTCTATGCACCTCTTCTTCCAGTTCAAGACCACGGCTCCCGACGGGCTTCTCCTGTTCAACTCGGGCAACGGCAATGACTTCATTGTCATCGAGCTGGTCAAGGGGTGAGGTGCCGGGCACTGCACCGCTGGCAGGGAAGGGGTCCCCTGCCCCTGCTGACCGAGATATGGCCCCGCCACTGGCTGAGCTATCCAGTCCCCTCAGACCGCCGCTCAAGATTCAGGTCCCCTGCCACCCGCCAAGACGGAAAAGCGGCACCCCCTTTTTCCAACCCGGTGATTCCCCAGTTCCTTCCTTGCCAGTGTCCTTGCCGTTTACTCTCCTGGCTCAGGCAGGTCCTGTCTGCAGGCAGGAGGCAGGGCCCTGTCCCTATGGCCTTTCTTGCCGGAGGGGAGCCCAGCCTAGAGCAGCTGTGCCCTGCCCCCAGGGCACCCTGCTGTCCCCACGAACCTCTCCCCCAACCAGTTCCTCATCGCAGCCTGTCACAGGCGCCGGCTCCTCTGTGGCCCTCCGTCCCCACGTTCTCCCCATGATGGGACCTCACAGCGGAGTCCTCTTGTTCTGGGCTGGGTCCCTCCACCGTGGGGCCCCCTCTCTCTATCCCCTCCTTCTGCGGCACCCAGGACCCCTGTAAGCCGTAGCTCCTCCTTACCCTGCCTTCCCAGTGTTGCCCCCCCCCCTTGATCTAGTGTCTCCTCCCTACCGCGGGGCAGGTACATCCACTATGTGTTTGACCTGGGGAATGGCCCGTCCTTGATGAAGGGGAACTCGGACAAACCAGTCAATGACAACCAGTGGCACAACGTGGTGGTGTCCAGGGACCCGGGCAACGTGCACACGCTCAAGATTGACTCCCGGACGGTCACGCAGCACTCCAATGGTGCCCGAAACCTCGATCTCAAAGGTGGGGCCCGGGGCCTGTGGAGAAGGCCTGGCCCTAACCCAGATGCCCCCTTGGCCCCAGCAAGATACCTCCCCGCTCCCCCCCCAACGCCCCCGCCCCCGGCTGGCGTGCTCTTTTACTCCCGATTCTCCTTCTGCCCTCCCGCCCATGGTTTCCATCTCTTTCCCATTCTCTTCTGTGTCGAGCCTGACATTTTCCTGTCAAAGTTCTGTTCAGCTCTCCCGTGAGGCTGCCCTCAACACTGAAATCCCGGCCATGGGATGTGTCTCCTGGGGAGCTTGATGGCCTCGCTCTAGAGCGAGGGGTAGGCAGTCCAGGGCTTCAGAAGACCTCTCGGACGCCCAAGATTGAGAAGCCTACCTTGGCTGAGGGCTGGAAAGAGAATGGGGGAGTGTCCTAGCGGATGGATCCCCCAAGTGGGTGGCAGGGGACAGTTGGTGAGGGGAGGAGGGGTTAACAGTGGCGGGGTCCCTGCATGCTGCCCATCGTATACATTGGGCATTGACTAGGCTGTGTCTGGGGACCCTTTTGGACCCAGGCTTCCCTGGTAGGCTCAGTGTCACCCCAGGGTCACACATTCCCCAGGGTCTCGTAGGTAGCTATTGAAGTGGTCACTGGCCGTCCCCAGAAGGGGTGCTTGGGTGAGCAGGGAAGGAGGAACCTAGAGTCAAGGCAGTGGGACAGGAGTGAAGACAAGGCCCCGGAACATTGGGGGCAAAATGAGCAACCTCCTTCACCTGCTCCCAGCAGCCCTCAGCCCCATGGAGGCCCCTGTGTCGTTGGTGTGACTCAGACCGTCTGGGCTCGGGGAGGGTCCTCAGAGACCAGTGAATTCACCCCCGTCTCGGGGAGGGGGGCATGGGAAAAAATGGGAGGCTAGGAGGCCTGCCTGAGGTCACCACGTGAGGTGGAGGCCGAGTGGGAGCTAGAAGCCTGGTCAGGTGCCAGCACGATCTTGTGGCTTAGTGCTGCTGATTCTCCCGGCTTCCAGAAGGGGGCGACGTGTCACAGATAATCCGCAGCGCTGGCAAACCCAAGGGTGGCCTGGGTTAGTCTTGTGTTGCATTGAGCCAGTGACCAAGACCGTGTCTTGCTGAAGCTGTGCCTTGGGCCGGCCAAGCCTTCCAGGGAATTGGGCGCGATGTGGCCAGGCAGTGATGTGTGGGATCAGGTGTCCCCAAGGAGAACTTCCTGGCATCACCCAGAGTCCCCAAAGCTGGGCTAGAGCACTGGGGAGAGGCCTAAGGGAGCTCAGGGAACAGGGAGAGGGGTGGGGGTGGGGGTGGGGGCGTCGTCGTCGTGGATAGGCCCTCACGTCTCTGAAAGGCCCTGATTACAGGCCGGAACTGGAATCAGCTTGTGGGAGAGAGCCTGGAGCTCGTTCTCCCAGCTGCTCCCCCCCACTCACCCCACCCTGGGCATCTGGGCTTCTGGGGGGGAGGGGGAGCAGACAGATGGCAGGGTGGAGAAGGAAGGAAGGGGGGTGTCGTGGGGTTTCTGTATGGAAGCCCGAGTCTGGGACGACCTAACAAGCAGGTGCTGGTACCCTGGGAGGGGAATGGGGGCCAGGATGCAGGTTTTGACCCCCCTCCCTTTGCAGGGGAGTTGTACATTGGCGGTCTGAGCAAGAATATGTTCAGCAACCTGCCCAAGCTGGTGGCCTCCCGGGATGGCTTTCAGGGCTGCCTGGCCTCGGTGGACCTCAACGGACGCCTCCCAGACCTCATCGCTGATGCCCTGCACCGCATCGGGCAGGTGGAGAGGGGCTGTGATGGTGAGTGGAGGGTGCAGGAGTCAGGTGTGACCGCAGGCTGCAGGAGGGCCGGCCGCAGGGGTCTGCGGGGACAACAAAGTGGCCTTGATTCTCAGGCCTCGAGGGAGCCTGTCCCCACAGCCCTGGGGCAGGGGTGCCGGGAGAGAAGGGTCACTCGCCCTGCCTGTTGCCTCTCACCCTGGCCCCTTATCGCAGCTCAAAGCCTAGCCTAGTGGTCCCTGAGCACCCCTCCCCACCCACGGTCACCCCCCACCACACCCTTGTCGGTATCTGGCCCTTTGGTACTGGCAGAGGACTGAGCGCGGGGCCTCTCACCGGGCTCTGAAGCTTCCACGCCTCCTGGGGAGGGAGGGGCTTGGCTGAGTGGGGGGTGTTCCTTCCTCCTGCCTCTTTCAGGCCCCAGCACCACCTGCACCGAAGAGTCCTGTGCCAACCAGGGCGTCTGCCTACAGCAGTGGGATGGCTTCACCTGTGACTGCACCATGACTTCCTACGGAGGCCCTATCTGCAATGACCGTGAGTTCCCAGGAAGATGTGGCCCCTTCCCAGCCACAGGGACTGCCAGGGAGGAGAGAGGGTCTCTGAGAGCCATGCTGCTTGCTTCCTTATCCCTTCTTGTCATGAAAGTACGAGGAGGGAGGCGGCGCTGCTGGGTGCCATCCACCCTCCAAGTCTTTTTTGGGGGACCCAGGTGGGCTTGCCGCTGCCAGAGTCTCTGGGGAAATCCATTGATCGACGGCTTCCTCCCCTTGCTCGGAGCTGGCTGGACCCTGCCCCCTTCACCTATAACCAAAGGAGTCAGCCTCTGTTGACATCTTGTGAGATTTTGGCGGTGGTCTTACAGGTTTTATCTACATGCTATTGCTCAGGACAAGGGGCAGGCGTCGACGCCACCGCTTTCCTCTGATGCCCTCTGGAGAGCACAGTGGAGGTCTCTCATTTCTTGCCCAGAGTCGGCCCACTCCCAAGGGGGCAGGCTCAGGAGGGTCACAGGAGGCCAGGACGCTGGACAGCTGGCTTCCCTAGACAGCGGTCATACCATTCCCGACCCTCCTCCCAAGAATCTCAGCTGCAGGTGGTCCCTTGGGGCCACAAGGACACTCCTTAGTGCCCTTGCCTCATTCTTCTCCTCCCTGTCTGGGCATCTGCCTGCCTGCCAACTTGCATATTGTTTGAGGCCCCTCCCTAGAGAGGGGCACTGTCAGTGGCCATGCTTGATGGCCAGTTGTGGGTTAGGGCTCCGTAGAGGGGAGGGGGCTGGAGCAGGAGGTGGGGAGAGGCAGCCTGCAGAGAGGGGCACTGCCGAGTTTCCTTGGACGATTGGGCTTTGGGCAGGGGTGGGGGAGAGGGCAGCCTTCTCAGGCATCACCTGGGTGGTTCTCAGTCAGGGTAACCCTGCTGAGAGACCAGGGATGTGACTAGTCAGCTGCCTGGGAAAAGACACACACACACACACACACACACACACACACACACACACACCACTCAGGACTGGGCTTCTTCATTTTGCAAACATGGAAACCGAGGCCTGGAGGGGTCAGTGGATTTCTGGGGCAGGGGGGTAGTTAATGGTAGATCTGGGTTAAGGCCTGGGGTCGGTGCCTTTGCCTCCCTGCCACATCTTGGAGCCGTAGTCATCCGGGCACAAGTCCTGAGTCTCTTATGGGATCCACCTACCAGTTCCAGGGACTGGGCTCTTGGACAGATCTTGGTTTTGCCTTCTCTGTGGGAAGTATGTTCAGCCCACCTTCCTCAGCACTGCTGGCGGGGGAGGGCTCTCAGGCAGAGCCCAAGCTTGAGGATCTCCACGTCCTGTTCCCATCCTGTCTTCAGGGTTTTCCTCATCTGACCTGCTGCTCTCGGTTCCTCCCAAAGCCCCCAGATGACAGCCAGCTCAGGGGCACTGGAGCCCTGGCTCCCGGAGAATAAAGATAGGGTGGGGCCTCTTTCTATCCAGCTCACTCACTGTACCCAGAGATCTGGAGATGGTGGTGACTTTGCTGCTTAATAGTAGCAATCCCCATGGTTGTTTAGGGTTTGGTAGCTTACAAAGCCCTTGTAATTTATTTCTCAGTGAAGGCCAGTGGGCTGGAGACCGACTGTCCTATTTAACAGATGGGGAAACCGAGGCCCCTTCCGTGCCCTAAAGTCTCGGGTGCTGGGGGGTTAGCGTGCAGCTGGAACCTGGAAGCTCCTGACTCCATCACCTCCCACTGCTCCTTTAGTCCTGGGTGACGGTGGTGCTAACAGTGGGCATGTCTTGCCCGGGGTGCAAAGGATCAAGGTCAAGAAACACTGCTGCCCACTGCCGCGACTACCCTGGCATACATGGGAGGCTTCTGGAAGTGGGCATAGAGATTGTTGGGGATTTTGGGAGTCATGTCATCTTTTCACGAGACTGGGAAGAGAGGCTGGGACAGCTTCTTCAGGTTCCCGGAAGGTGGGAGGCAGGGAGAATCCGGGCTGGGGAGCAGGGTGTGTTTTGGGAAGAATCACCATCCCCCCGAGCACTGGTCGGTGTCTGGTCCCCCCGAGCAGAACCCTGGAGGTCAAGACAAGGTGGGTGCAACCTCGCAGCTGGTGGGTTCCTGCTGCTTCTCCAAATCCCAGCCCTGGGGGACCTTCTAAGATCTCTGCCCCTGAAGGGCAGAGCGCGAACCTGGGGCTGGGGGCTGTCCGTTCCTTCCCAAACCATAATTCCCTCTTCTCTTGGGGTTATGCCTCCTAATTCTCCACGTTCAGCTCTGTTTCTTGTTTATGCTGTCTCTTTATGACTGGTCTTCTTGGGGCCCAGCCGTAGCACAAGGTCAAGCAGGAACCTGGCTGAGAGGCCTGTTCAGTTCACTCTGCTCCTGGTGTGTGAAGCCCCAGAGCTGGAAGAGAGGGAAGAGGGTGGGAATGGCCAAGGTGTCCTCAGAGGGTTGGCATTGTCTGGTGGGGGAGAGACTGGGGTGGGAAGAGGTCTGACCTTCAGGACAGCCTTTCCCAGCTTGTGGCCTCAGTTTCTCCTCTGTAACATGGGGTGTGCAGGCCCTCTGTGTCCCTTTAAGGCTCAGTAGTCTGCTCTGGAAGGCAGGAGAGATCAGAGGAGAGAACCCATCTCTGCCATGAGAGAGAGGAAAATGGGAGAGAGAATGAAGAACAGAATATGAAATGGGAGAGGAAGGGAAGCTAGAAAGAGGGACACTGCTTGACATGCGGCTGAGACCCCAGGGTGGGGGTTTGGGACCCAGGCGCTCCTATCAGGCCTGCTCAGGGTTCTCTCTTCTAGAACCCACCTCTCCCAGGCGGTCAGTTCTTCCCCGTGTCTACCCTCTGCTTCTCATCTCTCCACTTGCTCCGCAGGCTCTATTGATCTCTTGCACACCTCTCTCTCTTCTCTTTTACCCTCCGTCTCCCCCCTCGCTCCCCAACGTCACCCCCTCCAACTCTCTCCACTTCCCACTCACTGATATTGATTGGCCTCGAGGCGGTTTCCCTTCCTCTCCTCTCACCGCCACTGGCTCCTCCCTCCTTCCCTCAGGGACCTTAAATTTTCTGCCTGTTCAGAGCTGTGTCAGTCTCTATTCCAGAGCCTGGGGCGCACGGATGGGATGGAGAGGGCAGAGGACAAGGTTTCAGGGGGCTCCGGCCCCGCTTTGCAGGCTGCAATCTCTCTTCCCTCATGGAGCCATGTTCCACCTGCAAGCCTTTTCTTCTGAAGACCTCTTTCTTCGTTTCAGAAGGGCCAGGGGCCAAATGAAGCCCTGTCACCTCACAAGGTCGGGAGGTGGCTGTGGCAACAGGGGAGCTGTCCTGGGTGCTGACTGCAGTAAGGAGTTGCGCGCAGCACCTGTACGGCTCACGGTGCCGGTTTTTGCTCCAAAATGGAATTCAGAATCAGCAAGCAGGAGCCAGCCCTCTCCTGCCTGTGCACCCCCATTCTCTGTCCCCTTTCTCACATCACCTCCCCTTTCCTTTTGCCCTTTCTTCACCACCGCTCCTCACTCTGCTACTACACTGTTTCTTTGGCTCCTTCCAGGTCCATCTCCACCTCTCTCCCTTTTCCTCTTTCTCTACCCTCTGGCTTACCACCCCTCCTCCCCCTTGGTCCTAGGAGACCATCGTCCCACTGGACCCAGATTGATGTGGGTGCAGAGGTCACATCCAGATGAAGGGAAGGGAGTCTCTCTGCACTTACCTCTTGGGCTATGACAGGTGTTTCCCAGAGGTCCCCAAAACTCTGCCAGGGGCGGGGTGGGGAGAAGGCAGATCCCAGTGGAGGGGCGCCTAGTAGAAGTGGCTTCTGCAGTGGAACATAAGTGACCCATGAAGGGTTTTTGTCCTAAGTGGGACACTCAGTGGACAGGTGTCCTGAAAACTCCGTGGAGGGAGAGGTTGAGGTTCGGGGAGGGGTGGGGGAGTGGAGGGGAAGGATTCCAGGAGTCCAGCAAGGGTGTGCAGGGGGTAGAGGAGCACCCTTTGGGAAGGTAGTGAGAAGACCGTCCGTGTGTGACGTGTCTTACTCTTGAGTACCTGTGAGGCTCTGGGTCATTGTTTCTGGAGGGTGAGCTGGGAGGAGGTGTCTGTGTGTGTGTTGGCTGTTCATTGCTTGCGGCCAAACATGTATGTGTGCGGCATGTGTGCCTCTGTGCATGTGTACACCTCCTGCCCCTCCCCCATGCTGAGTGTGAGTCTGTGTGCCAGTGTCTGTGAGCACATGTATGCATATATGTGTCTGAGCCTGTGTGTGCCTGCGCGCTCCCTGGTGCCTGTATGGGTACGTGGGTGTCTCCATACCCGTCCACATCCTAGAGTGCACGTGTGTTCCGAGGAGTGCGTGCAGAGGTGGCCGTGGCCACATCTCTGCGCGCTGGACCAGAGAGCACTATTGGGGTTCGTCCAGGTGCGGGGGAAGGGAAGGAGGAGGAAGAGCGCTGCCTCTCTTGCTAGCCTCAGTCCTGTTCAATTATTCAGCAGGGCCCCTTCTCTGGAGCGGGCGGGAGGCGAGCGCGCGCCCGGGCGCGGGGGAGGGGCGGGGCGCGCGCAGAGGAGAGGCGAGCGCCTAGCGGGCTAGCCAGGTGCCGTGCGGCGGAGCTGCCCAGCGCCGCCCGCAGATCGGGAGCCGCTCGGGTCCCTCTGCCCTGCCCCCTCCTCCTCCCGCGCTCCCTCTCCCCTCCCCTCTCCACTCCTCTCCTTTCCTCCCTCCCTGTCTCCCTCCCTCCCTCTCCCTTCCAGCCCTCAGCCTCTGCAGCAACACTCCGCTGCCTCCATCTCTCCGCCGGAATCTCGCAGGCTCGCGCCTTTCCTCTGCTCAGCCCTGCTCCCCTCCTCTCCTCTCCCCTCCTCTCCTCCCTTCATTCCCCCCTCACCCGGATTTGCTTGCCTCCGTCGGGCGGCAGCGGCAGCAGCGGCGCGGCCGGCCCTAGGCTCCGTCGGTCTCCCGCTTCTCCCCTCCAGTCCCCCCTCCCCTGGCTCGGTTTTTCCGCAGGATTTCCCCCGCTCTCCCACCCCTGCTTGCCCCCCGCGCCTCCCCTACTCCTCCACCCGGCACCATGCCCCCTCCCCCGGGCGCTCCCCCGGGTTTCTGACGGCCCTCTGCGCCGCTCCGACCCCGCCGGCATGCGGGCAGACCCTTAGCTCCTCGAGATGGACCCAGGCGTCCTGGACCTTGGCGTTGCCGCTCCGCGGACCTCGGATTCCCCGGCGGGATCCAGTTGATTTCGTTGGCTCCGGACCGAGGCTTGGGCTCTGGTTTTCCTTCTCTTCACCCCTACCCCCCTCCCGGGGCTCGGAGCCGGAGGGGGGCTTCGCGGGGCTGCGCAGCCCCGCGTCCCCGCCCCCGGCCATGGGGCTGTGAGGCGGCCGCCCCCGGGCCGAAATGCCCCCCGGGGGAAGCGGGCCGGGGGGGTGCCCGCGCCGCCCCCCCGCCCTGGCCGGGCCCCCGACGCCGCCGCCGCCACCTCTGCTACCGCTACTGCTGCTGCCGCTACTGCTGGGGGCGGCCGAGGGGGCCCGGGTCTCCTCCAGCCTCAGCACCACCCACCACGTCCACCACTTCCACAGCAAGCACGGCACCGTGCCCATCGCCATCAACCGCATGCCCTTCCTCACCCGCGGCGGGCACGGTAAGTGGCGCTGCCGTGGCCGGTCCCCCCCACCCCCCCGTCACCCCTCCCCGGGCCTCCGGTGCGCGCGGCCCCGGCCTCGCGGGCCGCACCCCAGCTTGTGAGCGCAGAGGCCCGGCCCCTCCGCGTTGCGGGCCCGCGTTCCCTCACCTACCATCCCGGGCTCCCAGCTCCGCGGCCCCACCCTGGCCTCTCCATCACCTCCTTCATGGCCCTCAGCTCTGCCTTCATCACTCATTTCTTGCCTCACCTTCACCTCCTTCGTCCTGTCTCGGGTTTGTCATCCCCTTCCTGTTTCCGCTCCCGTCACCTCCCCATCTCGGTGCCTTCAGCCTCCGTCCAGCTCTGCCCTCCGGTCCAGCTCTTCCCTACCAGGTCCCTCTTCCTCCACCTCTGCCCCGCACCATTTCCCCAGCTGGCTCACCTCCACCTCTGCCCCCCCCTCCCTCCCCACTGCTGTCCAGCATCTCTGGACCCAGTTTCTCATCTTTGTCCCCCCAGCTCTGCTCCCCTCTGCCCCATCTGTCATCTCTGCCTCTGATGTGTCCTATCTCTTCCTCTCCCACCTCTCCCATGTCCGTCTCTATTTCACCTCTGTCCTCACAGCAGCCCCCCTGGCTCCCCTTGCCCCGGCCTTCCATCACCCCCCAAACAGTCAGCTCCCCTCCACTGCCTCAGCCTTCTCCAGGTCTCATCCATCTCTCCTTTGCAACCCCTTGCACCTCTGCACTACCTGCACCTCTGACCCCCAGCGGCTCTCACCTCTGCAGTCTTACTGCTTGGAACTTACACTCCCCCATCCCCGGCTCCCCATGCCCTCCCCACCCAGGCTCCCTATAATCTCCCAGCTCCAGCTCCCCACCAGCCCTCATCCCAGTCTCCCCCTCACCTCCCTCTGATCCCAGTCAGCCCATCACCTGGGCCAGTCCTCTGTCACCTTCCACTTATTGTCACCTCTTATCTCAGCCCCTCATAACCTTTCATCTCAAGACCAACTTCATCTTCCCTCTCAGACCTCATCAACTTCCATTTCCAGCCTCCATCACTTCATCCCGCCTGGGCCCCTCATCACTTCATAGCTTCAGCCCCAAGGTTCTCTGGGCGCCATTCCTTCCTAACTCTGTACCTGCCGCCTCCCATCTCTGTCCTTCCCGGTCTCTGTGACCCCTCGCTTCTCATCACCGCACCCCACAACGCCCAGCCTCTGCGCTCCATCACCTCCGCGTCCTCACACTTCACCACCACTTCCCACCTCAGTCCCTCCTTCTCAGTCCAGATCCGACCTGTCACCTCCCGTCCCAGAGACCCTGTCACTTCCCATTTTAGTCCACACATCACGTCCCTTCCCTGTACACCTGCATCCCTTTCCATAGGGGACCTGCTTCCCCTCCATCTCTGTACCTCTCTCCCTCCCACTTCTGCACCTCCCCCCATCTCTGTCCCCCCCATCGGCTCCCATCTTAACTCCCATGGCGTCCCGACGTCTCCCACCTTTTATCTGGACTCCATCATCCCTCATTCCTGTGCCGTCACCAGCTCTCACTCTGTACCCTTGTCACCTCACATCTCTGTGCTTCCATCACTTTCCATTTCTGCCATCTCTCACCTCTCTCTCTTTTTTTTTTACTCCACTTTTGTCCCTCCCTCATCTGGCATGCCTGCACCCCCTCAGTTCCCATCCGTGCCCCTCACCGTCCACCATTTCTGCGCTCCTCTCTGCCTCCCTGGTGTGGCCCCACATCCGTCCATCCTTGCTTCTCACCCTTTGCCCCCACGTCACTGCCCATGCTCTCCCCGTTTTCTACTCTTCCCTGCCCTACTTCATCTTCGGCTCTCTTCTCGTGCCTCTATTCTGTCTTTGTCCACTTCCCAAGAGTGGCCCCTTCCCACCCGCCTCTCTACTGCCTCCCTCTCTCTTCCCCAGCGTCCCTCTTATCTCTGCCCCGGCTGGGGTCCTCTCTGTCCAGTGCTCTGCTCCCAGCTCTCTCTCCCTCCACTCCCTCAGCCCACACCTTCCCTGGCTCTTAACTCCCCTTTTCTCCCCACAAGCTCTTGGGCCCTCTGTGCCTTCCTCCCTCCTCTTCATTGTCCCCTCTGGCTCCCCAGAGGCCCAGTGATTACTCCCAAAGGGGCCCAGATAGGACATGATTCTTCTGGGCACTGAGGCGACATGCAGAGTGGCGAGATACAGAAAGGGAGGCCGGGATGTTGGGGGGGTGTGCACAGCGTGTGGGTGGTGAGGAGCAGAGGGCCAGAGGTGAGAGGTGAAGGCAATGTGCGAGGAGCCCTCCTCCCCCCCAGAGGCTAGCAGATTGGAAGGAGGGGCCTTCCTAGGAGCTGAGTGGCCGAGGAAGGCTCAGTGGAGGAGCTGGGGTCAGGATGCACGGAGCTGGGAGGCTGGGAGAGAAAATGGAGGAGAGAGCGTGGAGGTGGGGGGGGGCGGCGCTGCTAGGAAATGTTGGTCTTGGGGTTGCCTCAGAGATGGCCACCCCCTTGCTGTGTGGAGGAGACAAATAGCCCCAAGAGGGCTAATGGCCGCCCAGTGCCTGGAGGGCGCCGCATGACAGAGCTGGAAGGTGGTGGGAGCGGGAAGGGAGGGGCCCATGGAGGGTCAAGCAGGTGAGAGGAAGGAAGAGGATCAGAAGGCAGATAGAAAAGTAGGGAGGAGGCCCTCTGGCTGATACCCACCTCTGTTTACCTTAGTCAAGAGAGGAGGGGAAGGGACAGGCTTCGCTTGGGACCCTGCGTTTGGCTAGAGGAAGAGGCCAGCTTGGGAGAGCTTTCTAGACCAAGGGACATCCTTCCTTTCTGCCCAACATCTCCCCAGCATCCCTCGGTGTGAGGGAGCCTCTCCTTCTGCACCTGCTTCCCCACATCCTTTTCTCTTGGCTTCTCCCTATTTCTCCTTGCCTTCCTTCCCCCCTTCTCTCCACCCTTTCCTCCATTTACCTTCCATCCCCCAACCCCTCCTGTTGCATAATATCTCTGCCCGACACCCATTGACACCCCTGCACCTGATGCCATTCTGGGCTGGGGGTGGGGGGATGGGACCAGTACACCTAGATCCTAAAAATGCCCCGAGGGGGTGACACTCTCCTGGTCCTTGACCCTGATTCTGGTTTCAGAGCCTTTCAGTCCACCCCCCTCTTCATTTCTACTACTCTTCCGAAGCCAGGGATGGTGGGGGAGGGTCTATTCCAGCTCAGTTCCAAGTCAGTAGCTTCCAGGTTCCAGATTCATTGCTCCAGCTTGTAAAAGGGGCTGGCGTTTATTTTTGATTCTGAACCTGGGTGTGTTAACTCGGGTCTGGGACTGGATGGTGTGTGGCCAAGAAATGGGCCACAGTGCCGAGCTCAGGGTTGCGGACCTGTGGAGACTCCCCACTGCACTGTGAAGGCCCGTTTAAGGAGAGGCGGGATGGACCATGGCTTTCTGGAGTGTGCAGGACGTTTTAGCCTCCCATGTTTCTAGATCGACCAGAAGGTTTCTGTCATGGCTTCTGGTGCTGCAGGGGAGACTGGCAGACGGAGGGTCTGCACATGCAGTTGTAACCACAGGGGCATCACTGCCTGGGTGGTTTTGCTCATGGAACAAGTTTATTGTTTGGGTCTGGGTTAGCTAATCATAATTAATAGGCGTGTGTGTGTGTGTGTGTGTGTGTGTGTGTTCTAGAATGCAGGTGTGTGGGACTGTATGGAAGATTTTTGATCATTTAGTGTTTTCCTGGGTCAGTGAATTTCCGGGTCCAGGAGGTCCCGACTGTGCTGGGTGTGGACAGAAGGTGCCCGCGCTGGGCTGTTGGTGGTGGGCCCTCCCCTGGGGCCTGTGGCATCTCATGTCTGGGTTTGGAGTCATGCGCGCCCCCTGCCCTGTGGCGCACTATGTGGCTCACTAGCTACACGGGGAGGTCAAAGACAGTGGGTCTGAGCCTCCTAGAGTTAACATTCCAGGCCTTGGCTTAGGCCCTGTCCTTTCCGGAACCTTTCAGAGGGTCTAGATGTGATGCGGTGTCCTGGGCTCCTTGTCTCCATGTCTTCCCCTCTTGGGCAGTCTGGTGACCAGGGGCTTGCAGGACAGCTTGCAGGGGGCAAGGGGGGCGGGGGGGCAGGTAGGCGGCAGTTACCTCTGGGGCTCAGGGTCCAGCTGGGGAGCCACTTGGCTGAGCCCCACCCCCCTGCCTGCCATCATCCTTCCCCTACCTACCCGGGTGGAAGGAAGCACCCCGTGGGGGAAGAAATGTCTCCCCAGGGTAATTATTGCCGCCCCAGTCCAATAAGCCATTCAACCTCATCAGTCCGAGCGGAGCCGCGTCTCCCCACCGATCCCCCCACAGTGTAATAAACGCCCTTAGGCTTTAACAGGCCCGCCCCTCGTAATAAACCAGCTGCAGTGTGAGAACAGCTGGGAAATAGAGCCGCGGGGGAAGGCAGGCCTGGGCTGGGGCCTGGAGGCCTGGGAAGCGGGGTGCCCTTTGGCCTTGGGGGCGGGACGCCGGCCATCCGGCCAGTCCTGCCCCCGCTGCCACCAAGGCCTGTCTTTGTGCACTTTTACCGCCATGTTTGCCGGCCGCCGCGTGTCTCCTGCCGGTGTCTCTGCCTCTCCCTACTGGTCTTTGTGTGCGGCTGGGCGTGTCGGCGCCCGCGTGCGGGTGCGGGGATGTGGGATGTGTCTGCTGAGCCGGGCCGAGGGCTGCAGGGGGTGGGTGGGGGGGGTGCTGGCCGGGCCTCTGATCCCGAGGTCTCGCTGCCCTGTGGGGCACGGGGCCTGCCCGTTCTGGGTTTGGGCAGGGTTCCCTCCAAGGTGATGATGTGCTGTCTGGGGGGCCCTGGGGTGGGGAAGCGAGGAGCTCCCTTCCCTTAGACCCAGGAGGTTTGGGGGCAGGCCCCACAGAAAGGGGGTTTGGCAGGTCTGAGGGACCAAGACCAATGAGACCCTCCTCCATCTGACAGGGTGGGGGGGCCCTGGAAGCCCATGGGGTGGAGAGGCAGCAGCCTCTGGTCAGGGAGGCCTGGGTGAGGGGGCTGTGTGGAAGAAGGTGGGCAATCTCAGTTCCCCTAGCCCTCCCCACCCCCCAAATTTGGACTAGCAGCTTGTGAGTGGAGGGGGAAGGGAGGACCCTGGGTATTATGGTTGCCATGGAAACAGCCGGGTTTCCAGAGTGCTGCAGTGTTGGGAATGGAGAGACCAATGCCGGCTGAGAGGCCTGCCCTGCACCGGGCCTTCAGGCCTTGCCGCTTCCCTGTCACTAGTGACCTGCCTGGGGTGGCTCACTGTGTACCATGCCCCCAGCCAGCCGTCCACTCTAATCCTGGGGCCCCATCCTGAGAGGTCAGCCTTCACCACTGGGGGCCTCCAGGGCACCCCCCCCTCATAAAGAATTCCTGGACCTGGAAGGGGCAGAGCCAAGCTCCCTCTGTCAGCTGTGTCTGCTGAGGGTGCCTTCCCTGTGACTCGTTGTGACGAGATGTCAGTTTGTAGACAGGAGGTGGTTCTCTCCTGCTTGCCCTGCCCTGGGGGTGGGGGTCATCTCTCCTCTCAGGCCAGATCTGGGGAGATGGAGGGCACTGATGACCAGCGCTCTGGAGAACAGCTCCTGTACCCCCCCCACCCCCTCCACTCCGGAGGCCTCACTGCCTTTCTGGGAGCCAGACAGCAGCCTTCCTGCCTCTCCCCAGCTCTGTCCGGGACCTGCAGATAGTGTCGATGGGGCCTCCCTCCAAGGCCCTCAGGGGCCTAGAAGCTTCCTGGGCTAGAGCCCCCTCATGCCCGATTGCCCAAACTGCAGTGGGGCGCCTAGACCCTAAGGGGAGAGACCCCAAGGTGCTTGAGGGGCCTGGCCTCAGGGTGACCAAGTGGGCAGCCATCTTGACGGAGGAGAGTCTGCTCCTCGGAAGTGTCCAAGGCCCCAGGCCCTCCTCAGGTCTCCCTTGGGCCTGGCCTCCTGGGCTCCCAGCTCCCTGACCCCAGGGCTTTCCATCCCCCCCTGACTTCTACCCATAAGGCTCTGGGTAGAAGAGCTGCTCTCCTCCCAGCCTACTTCAGGTTCGTGCCCCCAGGTCCCGCTGCCTTTCTCTCTGGATAAGTCCTCCCCTAAACCCCTCTCCCCCCAGGAACTGCTTTGAGAGGAGTCGTTAGTGGCTAATTATTTAATTAAGCATTTTATGAATCTCATCTGCTCCATTTATGTTCTAAAGAATGCAGGATAGTTCTCCTCCTTCTCTGAAGGCCTGGGGAGTAGAAGTCCTCTAGGCTTCCCAGACAAGGCTCCCTTCCAGGAAACTGGGTGACCAGCCCCCAACCCCCACCCCAGCCAACGGTCTGCCCCTACCTCCCCCCACCCCCCCCAGGG
Organism: Hyaena hyaena; assembly: GCF_003009895.1. NCBI lineage: Eukaryota > Metazoa > Chordata > Mammalia > Carnivora > Hyaenidae > Hyaena > Hyaena hyaena. Next base: position 420,962 of record NW_024080881.1, on the reverse strand, counting down.
AGCCCAGTCAGCCGCAGGAGGGAACATGGCGACTAATGGGGTTTATTTTGGGGCTGAGATCGTTAGGGACCTCACACCCGCCCCCGGCAGCCGGATGGAGGAGACTGAGAGGGGAGAGAGGGTGGGGTGGGGGAGGGCAGGGAGAGGGAGCCTTCATCTCTGGCTCCCATTCTCCCACTTTCTCTCACCTACACCCCTCTCTGTCCCTCTCTGTCCATCTGTCTCTCTGCCTCCTTCCTCCTCTGGCTGTCAGTCTCTATTCCATACCCCTCTCCCCACCCTCATTGTCTGTCTCTTCTTTGCTGGGTAAGGCTCAAGGCACCCCCTCTCTGGGAGCTAGGCGGCCCCCCTAATGGGGAGTGAAAGCAAGGAGCCCTGGGCAAACTGGGAGCAGGATTTCCAGGGGCTTGGGAGGGGGTGGGGGCAGGCGGAAGAATGGTGCCTGTCTGTAGGCTATGAGTCAGAGCCCAGCACAGCCCCTGCTCCTCTCTCGCCACCGCCCAGGGCTCCTTCTGCCTCGGTGCCAGCTCAGCATGGCCCTGCAGAGGCACACACCTCCAATCTGTCACCTCTGCCAGCCCTGGGAGAAGTTGAGCGGGTTGGGCCCAGGCTGCCTGAGTCCAGCCTGCCCTCCGTACGCTTCTCGGTCCCCTTGCAGCCTCTCTCTGGGCTCTCTCTCTGTGTCACTCTGTCGCCTCTCTGTTTTGCGGTAATTACAGCTAGAATTCCTGATGAGGCAGCTACATCTGTCTGTGCGCGTGCACAGGCTCTCTGCCGGGCACCCGCCCGCCAGCTGTTCCCTGGGACGGTGGGGCCTTGGTGTCCCTATGCTCGGGTTGCGGCCCCGAGGACCTGCTAATTTCGCTCTCTCCTGAAGTCCTCTCTCCCTCTCTCCCTTCTCTCTGCAGCCGGGACCACATACATCTTTGGGAAGGGGGGAGCGCTCATCACCTACACGTGGCCCCCCAATGACCGGCCCAGCACCAGGATGGACCGCCTGGCCGTGGGCTTCAGCACACACCAGCGGAGCGCTGTGCTGGTGCGGGTGGACAGCGCCTCCGGCCTCGGAGATTACCTGCAGCTGCACATCGTAAGGATCCTGGCCCCTGACCCCCCACCCCCACCCCCACTCTTCCTACCCCGCATCCACTCAGTCCCCTCACTGCCATGGGATCAGTCCTCTCCGTGGTTCTGCCCCTGAGACCCGTCCCCTTCCTGTACTTCACTCCCAGGGCCGCCCTCACTCATCCGATGCTCCCCAGCTCCCCCGCTCCCTAACTCTGTCCACTGACCTTCCAGAACCGAGGGGCATCCTTGAGCCTCTGGGCCATTCTGCAGCCCGTGAAATGTCCCCACCTTATGTCTCCCCTGGGCTGCTGCCTGCTCACCACTGGGTCACCCAGGGTGGCCCACCGTGTCCTGCGCCTGTTCTTGCCCGACCTCTTCAAGGCGCCCTGCCCCAGCGCGGCCCACGCCTGCTTCCGCACCTTGCCTGCGCTCCTGTACGGCCTGTGCTCTGCCCGGAACCTCTGTTCCCATGGTCTTTGCCCTCCCAGCGGCCCCTGTACCTGCCTCCCCTACAGCCTCTGGCCTCCCGGCCCCGCCCCACACCCTCATCCTGGCCTCCTGTCCCACTTGGCTCTGCCTTTGTTTCTGCCGGGCTCCCCTCCTCAACATCTACTTCTTCCCAGTGCCCCCCGGTCTGGGCCTCCCACCAAACCTGCCTCCGTCTGCCCTCTCCGCCCTCCCCTGCTAACATCATACGCTCCACCTGCCGTACCCACATTTCTTGTAATACACCCTCTACCCCGCTACCTGCCATACCCCCATCCACCATACCCCCTACCCGCCATACCCCACTACCACCCCTGTCCCCCTGCCCACCATTTGTCTTACCCACCCTACCTGCCATACCCACTATACCCCCCACCTGCCCTACCTCCCTGTCTGCCCCATCGCCATACTCCCCCATACATCCACCTGCCACACCACTCCCCTGCCCCGTCCCTCCTGCCACACCACACCCCTGCCCCGTCCTTCCTGCCATACCACCCCCCTGCCCATTCCCTCCTGCCACACCACACCCCTGCCCCGTCCTTCCTGCCACACCACCCCCCTGCCCCATCCTTCCTGCCTCACCCACACCCCTGCCCCGTCCCTCTTGCCACACCACCCCCCTGCCCTATCCTACCTGCCACACCCACGGCTCCTCTCTCAGTTTCCATCCTAACTCTAGTCCTCAGGTAGCCCCTTTTCTTCCATGACCCTTTCCCCATCTGGTCCAACCCTACACCCTTCCTCTGGCCTTGCTCTATTTCATTTCTGCTCTTAGCCTCTCCCCTGTCCCCTCCCCACAGACTTAACCCCTGGGCCTCTGACCTCAGTCTCCATCTCCACCTCCAAGTCCCCTTACAACCGCTTCCTTTTGCCGTCCACATCCCGCACGCTGACCCCAGCCGGGCCTCCCGAGCTGAGGAGGGTTGAGCAGGGTGGCCAGGCTCTGTGTGCTGGAGAGGTCTGGGTGGGGGGGCCCTGGGCTTTAAGGGGACCAAGGAAGCATGTTTGGGCTCTCGGCCCCTCCCCATGATTGGACCGCGGCTACCAGCCCCTCCTTGCACAACAGCTTTTCCGGGGTGCCACGACTGCACACCCCTCCCCTACCACCAGGGAGCCAAGAAAGGAGGTGTAAGATGTTCCGTGGGCCAAGTAGAACTGGTGTGGAAGCGGCAGCCACTGGGGGCTGGATGGAGGAGGCCAGGCAGAGGCGTGTGTAGGGAAGGGGTGTGGAGTGGCGAGTGGCCTGGGGAGAAGGCCTGGAAGTTCGTGCCTGTGTGGCAGTGTCTCCTGAGACTGTGGTGTGGACAGCACATTGACTATGTGTGACATGTGGGGCTGGGTGCCTACTAATGGTGTCAGCAGTGACACTGGGACCTTGGGGGACTGGGGACGACAGGCTGGTGGCCTCTGATCGGTTTGCATTTCCCAGAGGAGTGGCATTTGCTGTTACTCCAATCTCCTGACCCCGTGGCATGTGTGGCTGTGTCTCTGTGTCTCTGTGTCCTCCTCTCTGTGGGGAGGGCTGCTCACGAGAGGCCATGTGCGCCTTCGGAGCTTATGGCCCGGATTGGAGTCTCAGCTCTGCCACTTCCTTGCTGAATCCTTGTGCAGTCACCCCATGGGCCTCAGCCTCAGTTTCCTCATCTGTGTAGTGGCCAGGTAGTAAGAGGACAAAGGGAGGCCATGAGGTTTAAGTGAGATGGCACATATCAAGCCCCCGGGACATGGCCCAGCCCACACCCCGGGTGTGTCAATCTGTGTGTGTTGCGTGTCTGCCTCTTTGACCACTTCTGTGTGTCTTTGTGCCTGTAGGGCTAGGGGACAGGGCTCTCCAGCACTGAAGACATAGGGTAGGGGATGGGGGTGCAGGGAGAAGGGATCTCTTCTCTCCCAGCAGGCCTGGCCTGCGGCAGGGTTAGGGAGGAACCGGGCCTGGTGCCTGGGGCTGCGGAGGGCCTCCAAGGGGAGCCTGGCGAGGGTGGAGGCCGTGGAGGAAGTGAGGGAGCCATGGGAGAGGCCAGCTCTGAGGGAGGCCAGTCCCAGCTGGGCGAAGCCCTTTGGGGGCAGCCCCCAAGCCCCTCCTGCCCTGGTGACACACCAGCGCCCTGCCACCACGTCATTAGCAGCTCTCCGAGAGTGGGGAGGCGGCAGCAAAATAAGAGAAAAGCAATTTGACGTTTCTAATAAAGCGTCGCTCCACTTTGCCAAATTAATTTTGACTCCCATAATTATTTGCTGTAGGAGCGGCCGCGTTCTCCCCACCACCGCCTAATGAGGTAATTGGGGAATTAGGAATTAATGACTTTAACAGAAGTGACAACTGACTTCACGTCGGGAGCAGCTCTGGGAGCTGCCTCTCCCCCGGAGCGCGCGTGGCTCTGAGCTCGGCTGCCTCCTAGGAAACCCAGGTGTCCTGCCTTCCAGCCGCCCTGGCCGGCCCTCTGCCCCTGCTCCTTGACCGCCGTCACCGCCTGGCTGAGCCTCAAGGGGAGGAACCCTCCAAGGCGTCTGGGGTGGGGGTGGAGGGGCTGATGCTATTCTGGATGATGTTATTACTAACAATAGTCCCCATGAGCACCGGCTGTTTCCCCCATGTGCGTGGGGAGCACGTGATCATCCCATCTCCCTGGGATGTTGTCAGGCTGTGGGTGGTGGGGGCGCGGGGCTTGCGAGTACTCTTTGTTAGGCAAGCCCAGCCTCAGTTTCCCTGCTTTACTGCATCTGAGGAGAGATGCTGTGTGCGTGCATGCATGTGTGCATGTGTGTGTGTGTATCTGTGTGTGTGGCTTTCCCAGGTTCTAGGATGGGGAGAACTAGACCCACAAGTGTGGAAGAGATTGGGCATGGATCTCCAAGTGAGCCAGTGGGCAAGTGGCCTGCAGCTCTCTCTGCAAAACCCCAGCCCCCTCCCGCTCTGGGAGCCACCCCTCCCCATTCCCAGGGCCACCAAGCTGTTTGCCTCTGTTGGCGGCCGGAGTTTGTGGCTGAATGCGTCCTAATACCCAGGCTGGACTGGCCTACTCTTTCAGGAAGAACCCAGGAGTGTGTGTCTTCTCTGATGATCTGGATCCCGTGACCGTGTGTGAGCCAGGGGGCCTACGTGAGCCTGTGTGGATGTCTGTTCTGTCCAGGAAGAAGGGTGTGGGGCACTCAGGAAGCTCAGGAGAGCTGCTGGGGAGTGCAGGGGAATGGAATAGGGGCTCGGGTTTAGGCCTTCCTGGGCTTTCCCCTGGCTCCTTTAGATGTCTTTGGTCTCTCAGGTAGGTTGGCCTCAGTAGCCTCTCAGATCATTCTTCACCCCCTGCAGTTTGAGTCAGTCACTAGCGGGCAAGGGAGAAAGAGCACTGGCTTTGGAGTCAGGCCAGCTGGGGTTCAAATCTGGGGTTCCTTTCTTGGGATGTGGATTTGGGGAGGTTACCTAGCTTCCTTAGCCTCAGTTTCCTCCTCAGTGATTGGGGGTGGTACCATAAGCTTCTTGAGAGGGTTGCTGTGGGGATGAAGAGAACACGTGTGTACAGCACCCACGGAGGGCCTGGCACATTCGGAGGATTCAGTGACGTGCTCCCTCTCACTCTGGTGTCATCAGCGGGACTCTTCTGGGACTGGATCATGGGTGGCCTCTGCGGGGTTCCCCAGGCGCTGGCCTAACCAGGGCCTGGGCCCGAGGTTCTGGAAGTTGCTGAGATGGACTCTTTGCTCCCCTTCTCCAGGCCCCAGTCCCTGTCTTTGCTCACCTGTCCTTCCTCAGCAATCAGCCCCATCCCCTATGCCTACCCCTACCTGCTCACTTTTCCTTAGTAAGTCTACAGTGGTTTTTCCATACCCATCACCCCCCTCAAAACACACAGTCCAGACTCCCACCCCTGCTCCTTGTGACTTCACGCTCCGGCCTGACCACCATGGCGGAAGATGAACTGCCAGGAGAGGCGTGTTGATGCCCCAGTGCAGGGACCCCAGGGGACCCACTCAGCACTGAGCATGCAGGGGAGGGGAGCCTTGAGGCTGGGGGTAGAAGGGAGTGGGGACTCTCCTCAGGCCTGGGGCTGGCTTCCATAGACTTCTCTTTTGGTCATGCCCGAGGGAGGTGTCCACCCTCTGAGCTCCCACTGGTCCCCAGCTTAGTTCTGGTCACCTTATCTGAAGCCTGGGCTCAGTGGCCCTTGCACAGAATGGGTGCCCTGTAAACATTTGTGAATGTTCTGTATGACCCAAAAGGCAGAGGTATGGTTTGGGGAAGTGCTCTCGGTCCAGACTCTGCACTCCATGGCGGCCCCCACCTCTCTGAATCTCAGGTCCCTCCCTTGCCTGAATGTAGGGGACAGGCAAGCTTGCCTGCCTCTTTGGGCAGGCGAGACAGTCCAGCAACGGCATGACTGAGAAATGTGCATTGTAAAGCTGTGAAGTGCCACAGAGCTGGGCCGGTGGTGATCACAGGTGGAGTTCTAGAAAGAGTGAATTGCTTTGCCCTCCTGGTTACTCACCTCTACCTCCTTGTCCCCAGGACCAGGGCACCGTGGGGGTGATCTTTAACGTGGGCACGGACGACATTACCATCGACGAGCCCAATGCCATCGTGAGCGACGGCAAATACCATGTGGTGCGCTTCACTCGAAGTGGCGGCAACGCCACCCTTCAGGTGGACAGCTGGCCCGTCAATGAGCGGTACCCGGCAGGTAGGCGGCGCCGGCGCGCGGAGGAGGCGCTGTGGGCGGGGCGGGGTGGGCAGGGCGGCCTCTGACAGGATCGCTGTCTGCACCGGGGGCGGGGCTAGGCGGAGATATACCCGTCTGGGGGCGGGGTCAAGGGAAATGCGTGGCTAGTTGGGACGCGGACGGGGGCGTGGCTAAAGAGAAAGTTGGGTTTTGCCAGCGGGGAACTAGACCTCCGTGTTCGGAGTGTGTGGGCCAGGAGGGCGAGGGCAGAGCTGAGCTGGGAAGGCTGCGAGGCAGGGTCCAGGTGGGGATGGGGGAGAAGAGAAGAGGAAGAAGGGTAGAAGTAGGGAGAGTCTGACCCGATGGAGGAAAGAATAGGTTTAGAATTGAGGGACAGGCAGAAATGGGGAGGCAGATGCAGAAACCAAAAAGAGAAGATCCATAAGTAACCCAGAATACATCTTGGCGAGGAGGCAGGCCTGTTCCCAAGGACAGAACCAAGGAATGAACTAAGGTCTTTCTTTACACGGAGCAGATCAAAGATCCTCATCAGGAGATCGAGATCAAGGAAGAGAGGTGACCACAGGGACGCAGAGGAAAGGAACCAGTGTCTCAGGAATAGGGGACATGGTGAAAGGGAGAGAAGGCCAAGTGACAAGAGTTGCCAGCACATTCCACAAACCTTCACTGACAACCTACTAGGCATCAGGTCCTGTGCCAGGGACACTGGGGTGCACACGGCCTCTGCTTGCAGGGAGCACGCAGTCTAGGAGGGGTGAGCACAGCAACCAGACCCAGTTTCAACGGTGTGACAGCTGTGGTGGCCCAGGACAAACCAAAGTCTGAGGAGCATGGGAGGGAAGGGGATGAGGACATGGGAGGAATGAGGAGGCAGAGAAAGAGCCTCAGAGTGAGGGGGCCTCCAGGGGAGGGGTGATGGAGAGATATGGAAATAGTCACCGAGACAAGAGCAAAGGCGGAGGCAGCTCCCCACGTGATGCAGAGAGATATATGGAGACGTGGTGGCACAGACCCAGCCCGTGGGAGAAGAGGTGGACAGAGGCTCCGGAGGGAGAGGAAGAGAGCCCGGTGCGGGAGATGAAGAGGGTGGGGGAAACGGAGCCACTGCAGGGGAGAGCTGCAGAAACGTAGGCATGCAGAGGTAGAATATGGCTGAGCGACCCTGGAGTCACACACACGGGGGCGACCGAGGAGAAGCGAGAGCATCTGCAGCCTCGATCCCTCTTGGAGGCAGAAGTGATAGCCGCGGTGGGGGCAGAGAGGCTGCCCCACGCTGACCAAGGAGGGTGTGGGCAGAAGGACAGGGGAAGGGGCAGGCGTGCGGGCCCTTGCGGGCCCACTTATGCTGGCGTAAAGACGCCAGTGGAGATTCCCGGCTCCCAGTCCTGCAGGCTCGTCCCCCACATTCTGGAGACAAAGAGCCACACGGCCCCCTAAGAAATACAGGGGCTGATGGACACACAGGTCAGCCGCGGACACACAGACACGAGCAAATCCTCGGATGGTCAGACAGACATAAGGGAAACAAAAGCCCTGCGGGGGTGGGGTGCCAGCCTCACCGAGGTTCTGGGCACCCATGGGGTCACGCAGGTACACAGACACTCCCATGTGACATCTTGCTCGTGCACAGGCCGGGCTGTGTAGGTATGACTGCTCTGTGATCATCAGCCTCCTCTCTCTCTCAGCCACACACACACACACACACACACACTCCCCTGGAGCCTAGCAGGCCAGAGGCCAGGTTGGAGAACTCGTTCAGGGACCCCTGGCTGGGGTTGGGGAAGACAGCCCAGCCCCTGTACGCAATGTGAGGGCAGACGGCCTGCAGAAGCTGAGTGCCCTCCTGGCCGCGAGCAGACTGGGTTAGTGGAGCGCATGGGCCCAGAGCCTGGACTTCTGGACTTTTAGGAAGCATAGAGACTCAGGCCTTGGACTCCAAGTCAGAAAGGCCGGGCTTTTTTTTCCATCCTGGAGCTCCTACTGACAAGCTGTGTGGCCTTGGGCGAGTCATCCAGCCTCTCTGAATCTGTTTCCCACTCTGAGAAGTAGGAATAATATACCCTTCGTAGCAATACCGTGAGGATTCCGGCCGGTAACCCAAGGAAGGCGCCAGAATGGCATGGCATACAGGAGGCACTCAACAGATGGAACTTTGGTTCTAATTGTCATATGCACCTGGGAGGCAGATGTACATTCTTCCTTTCCTCTCAGGACTCACACAGGGACAAATACAGGGACACACACAGACACAGACACGCGCACAAGTATCCCAGTATGGGTAGGTCCCTAAATGCCTCCTGCCCTCCTGCCCCTCTGCCCCTGCATTGCGTGGTCTGCCCCTGCTTTCCCTGCCCGACTCCCTTCTGGCCACCTCTCCTCTCCTCCAGCGTCTTCTTCAGTCCCTCTTGCACCCATCCCCTGGGGCAGCATGCCCTGTGCCACCTCTAACAGAGCAAAGAACACTGCTGGCCACTTGCCAGTCTCCCCTGCTTGGCTGGGGCCCTCTGTGCATAAGGGCCAGGGCTTCATCTTTGCATCTCCGACACCCAGGCCCAGGAACGGAACAGGCACTGCAGACATGTTTGTTGAGGTGACTAAACAAGTGAACAATCCATTTTGTACTTAAACACCCGCAAACTAAATTTGTAGGGAAGGCAAGGCGTCATTTGCCCCAGAAGCACCCAGGGAGCACCAGCCATGTGCACATGAACACGTGGTGTGCTTGTTCACGGGAGAGGTCCACAGGAGAGGTCCACCGGGCAGCAAGCATTGCTGTGCAGTGCGAGATGATCAGGAAAGCGCCGCCCCCCCCAAAACATGTATCGAACACTGAGTATGGTTTCAATGGGAAGAGTGGCCAGATTCCCAAAGGAAATCACTTCTACTTCCACTGCTGCAGATGGGATAAACTACAGCCTGTGGATGCGGGAAGAACACATGGAATTCCTAGGCACACTGACAGACCCCTTCCCACACGCGCGCTCTCTCTCTCTCTCTCTCTCTCTCTCTCTCTCTCTCACACACACACACACACACACACACACACACACACACACACCACCACACCATCCCTCCTGGACAATGGTGAGTGGAGAGAGGGACAGGTGTGCACAGCAGGGTTGAGGAGGACTGGGGTTGGGAATTGGGGGAAGGAGCTAGAAGGAGAAAGGCTAGCGAGTGAGAGGGGGTCAGGAGCTGGGCTGGGTCCCCAGAGCAGAAATGAAAGGGGACCTGAGCAGAGACGAGTCTGAGGGCCTTGGAGTGGGGCCGAGATGGGGAGAGAGAGCCCCAGAAGGCAGGGCTGGGGAAGTCTGTAGGGAGGGGCCCAGGGCAGACCCAGAGGGCTGGAAGGGGCTGCGAGATGGCTGCGGAGAAGGGCGGGGGGGGGGGGGTTGGGTGCCTGGGGCTGCTGGGTTGCGGTGTCACCTGTAGTGGGTGGTGGGCAGGCTTACGAGGCCTTCTCGTAGGAGGGTGGGGATTAAGGCAGAAGACAGTGGGGTAGGGGGTGGGGGGAGCTGGCAGAAGAGGGTGCAGCGAGGAGCTGAGCCTGGAAGGTAAAGGGAGCCAAGATGCCTGGAGAAGTGGTTTAAATCTCACTGTTAAGTGCGAGTGCCGGGCCGCCCCCTAAATGCCGCATAAACCCCACTTAACCCATCCCTCCCCCTTCTAAACCACCCTCTAAACTCAGTAACCAGCTGGGCCACCGAGGCCCCCCACCCTCTAACTTAAACCCGCTAAATGCCCCTCCCTGCCCCAGCGCCCTACTTCGGGATGGGGAAGGAAGGTGGGTACCACAGCTCGAGCACAGATAAACCTGTTTAACCTCTGACCTTTGACCTTCCAGCTGCCTTTTCTTTCGGCCCCCTTTCCTTTTCTTCCACTCCCCTGTCTTTTTCTTTGGGTCACTTGTGCCCCCAGGGTGGGGCCGGCTCTGGATGGGAGCCTAGGGAGGGGACGGGAGGTCGAGGGACCCAGCGTTTCTTCTCCCGTCTTGGGTGGACCTTCCCCCCCTTTTCTGTTGGATGTCGCTGCTTACTCTGAGTCTCCTGAGAAATGCGTAATTACTTTTCTAACTCCTTTGGACTTCGCCGCCTGAGAAACCTACTGTCTTTCTAAACTTTTCCAAGGAAACTTTGATAACGAGCGCCTGGCGATTGCTAGACAGAGAATCCCCTACCGGCTTGGTCGAGTAGTAGATGAGTGGCTGCTCGACAAAGGTAATTAACCAGAATTAATTAATTAATTAATTAATTAACTTTAAAAACATTATCTTAAAGGTGCAGAGCTCTCTCTTTCCCCACCGTGCCTTCCCCGTCGCCCACCCCTTAGCGGGGGACCGTTCATCCCACTGGGAGGCCCCCTTTCTCTCTGGACTCAATGGAGTTAACCCGCCTTTAAAGGGGCGGGTTTGGACAGGGGTGGGGTGTTACTCAGAAGAGGGAGAGTCCTTGGGCTTTTTCCAGACCTGGAATAATCCACGAGATTCCTGGACCACCCCATGAAGCAGGCTGGAAGGCAGATCAGAAGGGGAGGGAGGTTTCCCAAAGGGTTAGCCAGGGGGCCCGCAGTGCACTTAGAAGCAGGAAGCCCTTGGGAAGCAGGAAGCGCTGATCCCAGACCCAAAGGGAGGGTAGGAAGGCTTTACCAGGGTCTTCAGAGGAGGAAAAGAGAGTGGGGGCCTGCCATCCTACTGGAAAGACCCCCTCCCCCAAGAGAGTGGCTACGGGGCACTGTCTCCGGAATGGGCCCACGTTGGTCCAAAAGTCCTCTTAGAAGGAGCAGAGGTGAGGGCAGGGGGCTTACTACGAGCTAGGGGCAGGGGTTGGTGTCCACAGGAGTTTCCGTGCCTGTGGAGCTGATGAGGAAGACAGAATAGGCTAGCTGAGAGGCCACACGTAGTGAGGCACTGCTGGGTGTGAGGGAGAAGGCCACTTGTCACCAAGGGAAGTTGGGGTCAAGGGCAAAGCCATCCCATTCCCTTCGGAGAGGGGGCGAGCTCTGTACCTCTAAGGCTAAACTCTAGGGGGGCAGTAGAAGTGTTAAACCCCCACCTAACCAGCTGATAACTGTGCTTTTAAATGTCCACTGGGGCCTGCCCCAGCTAAAACCCCCAGATGTCACCTCCAGCCCCCCAGCCAGCCAGCGGGGACTAAACATGCTGATAACCAGATGTGATAAATCCGTAACAGGACAAAAAGTTAAAGGGACTGTAACAGACATCGCTAAAACCTACAGCCCCCAGCCGCACTGGGTTGCTCTCTCCAGCGGGGCGAACTTTAACCCTTTGAGGAGTTCATGGCGGGCGGGGCCACAGGGGCCAAGTTCGCTAACCTGTGTAGCTTCCTCTCCATTACCCACTTCTGTCTCCCAGAATCAGAGAGGCCAGGGGAGCAGCTTGGGCTGAGGCTGGGACAACTTGTGACCCCCCCTCCCAGTAGGCAGAGCTGGATGGGCCCTGGGGTGGGGCGAGGGGATGGGCCTTGCAGATCAGGTGAGGGCGAACCCCAGCTGTCCTTTCCTAGCTGCGTGGTCCCGCCTTCTCTGTAGACCTCCGTTTCCTCTTCTGGAAAGTGAAAGATGGGGCAAAACGCTTTGGCATTTCCCAGAGTGTGGAAGGAGGAGCGCCAAGACTTCCAGAAGGACAGGGAGAACGAGCCTGCTCAGCCTACCTCCCGAGGGGTGCTGGGAGAAGGAGATGGAGTAAGGAAGCAGGAAGGTATTTGAGAACAGGATCAGGGCATCGTTGGCGATTTTACTGTCGGCATCTGGCATGTGGCGGGTGCTCGATCAATATTTATTGAATGAATCAATTTCCAGTTCCAAAACATGTCCGGTGAAGCCTAAGTCCCACGAGATGCTTCCCAAGAAAGAGCTATGTGGTAGAATGAGCCTGGGAAGTGCTGGGTCCCATTTCTTCCTCTTGGAGGTGCCCATGGACGTTGGTCTAACAAAGGTCTGGGAAGTCTGGTGAGACAGAAACCTGCTATTTCATTGTGAAGCATTCGCTTCCCAAACTGGTTTGACCACTGTACACATTTCCTCTCCACTTTCCTCCTAATTCTTATGCCTGGGAATAATTTTGGGAGGAGGTAGTCCTTCAGGGCCTCACTGGGTCTGGTATTCTAGCTGCTAGTAACTAGTTCTCAGCTTTTATGGGCTCCGGCTCCCCCATTTGCACCTTACTCAGCTGCTCCAGGGCTGAGTAAGGTGCTGGGCAGCGGGAGGGTGCCGGAGGAGGAGAGGCTGGGCAGAGGGCCACGCAGATGCGCCCCCGGTCATTGGCTAGAGGCCAGACAGACGGCTGCGTGGCCCAGGGACCCCGTGTTGCCAGAGGGGTGTGAATTTCACAAGTTGGACTGTCCTCAGCCCAGGTTTTGGGGGCAGGGCTTTCAGACACCTAACTCTAAACCAGATCGTTAACGAGGCACTAACCAGAGGCTAACAAGGGCTAAGCCAGGTCTTAAACACCCCCCCTCCCCGGCGCCAGCAGCTGAAGGTCAAGGGGGCAGGGGGGCAATGTAGTAGTTCCTCTGCCCTCCCTTCCCCCCAAATAAGCAACACCAAAACCAAAGTTAAATCTAAACTTAAACATAATAAATATCTTTTCTAAAAACCAAACCAAAGCAACAAACTCAGAGGGTTAAACCGACCCCCAGATCCACTAAAACCGAAAAGAACAACCAAACCCACCCAGGTGGGAATTTCTGAGGTGTAACGGCTGAGCAAGGAGTGAGATTGGAGCTGGAGCGGTTTTTTGGGCTGTCAGCGAGCGAAGCAAGGTCCCTTTAACATTTTCCATCTCTGTGCTTGCACATCCTGGCGGGGAGGAAGGCCTCTGCTCTCTAGGGCCTGGTCCCCCCCACCCCTCCCCGGGCAGTGGCTGGGCCTTGGAGGGGGGAGGCGAGAGGGGAGCCTGGCCAGAGGTCAGAGGGCTTGGTGGTGGCTGTCAGGGCAGAGTGAGGTCTGCGTGGCTGCTCCCACCCTCACGCACGCCAGCACTCCTCCCACACACTGTCCTGACCTCTGGCACCTCAATGTCGCCTCCCACCCTGCTTTGACACGCACTGACCACTCAGCCTGGCAGTCTCCTTCTCTGTCTCTGCCTCTTTGTCTGCTCTGTCTGCTGCTTCCGAGGGCTCCATGGCTCGGGGCTGGACACCGGGTGTGGGATGTTTGGGGAAGCAGAGGGAGAAGATGGGGAGCAAATGGAGGGAAGAGAAAGAAGGGGGGGCGATGCCCCTGGAGCAGGAGAGGAGAGGGGGATGGGAAGGCCAGAGGCATGAGCATGGTGGGGACAGGGGGGAGCTGGGCTCCCTTTCCCAGCCCATGTGTGCCCTGGGGACCCTCCCCCTCTGGGATCCCCACCTGGCTGGGCTAAGGGCTGTGGCTGACAAGGACTTTCCCTTTGGTGTCTGCCCCTTCCTCGTTCCTCCTACCCCCCCACCCCTGATTTCCCCCTCCACTCCTCTTTCCCTCCCCTGGCTTCCCCTCTGTTCTCTTATCCTGCTCTGATCTCTCCCCGCTGCCTGTCCCTCCTCTGTCTGTCACCCCCACCAATCCCCCTGCCCACCAGGCCGCCAGCTGACCATCTTCAACAGCCAGGCTGCCATCAAGATCGGGGGCCGGGATCAGGGCCGTCCCTTCCAGGGCCAGGTGTCTGGCCTCTACTACAATGGGCTCAAGGTGCTGGCGCTGGCCGCCGAGAGCGACCCCAATGTGCGGACCGAGGGCCACCTGCGCCTGGTGGGGGAGGGGCCGTCCGTGCTGCTCAGCGCGGAGACCACGGCCACCACCCTGCTGGCTGACATGGCCACCACCATCATGGAGACCACCACCACCATGGCGACTACTACCACGCGCCGGGGCCGCTCCCCCACGCTGAGGGACAGCACCACCCAGGTGAGGAGGGCCTTTGGGACTGACAGACGAGGAGGGACACTTTGAGTGGGGGATGGGGCTGATGTGTGCGTACCCACTGCGGTGCCCCAGGGAGGCTAGGAGGGGCCTGGTGGGATCCTGGGGGCTGCTGCCTTGTTGTCATGGTGATGGTTCACGTGAGGTGGGAAAGGTCTCCTTTCACAAAGTGGCCTTTGCCCTGGTGACCGGGGATGCTGTAGATGTGAGGGTGGCCACTCCCAGCACTAAGGGGGAGCTTGGTGCTCCAGCTAGACCAGGGAAGACCGCCCTACCTAAGAGGGAGGAAGTCCGGACTGGGGTGAGGTTTGGAATGAGCCCGTCTGCCTGCCCCCTAACGAAGGCCATCCCGGTGCAGTGAGCAGGACACGGATAGAGCTGGGACGCCATCGCTCTGGGCAGGGCACCTAGGGGACAGAACTGGAGGGGCTAGAGGCTCAGCTGGTGGTGGCCGCCCGCTTCTGGAGGCCGGTGGAGGCCCGGAACAGCATCTACCCGATTGCTGGTGTCCTGGCTGCGGGACCGCAAGCCCGTGTCCTGCTTGTGACCTTGAGCAGGTACCACCGCGTAGCAGGCCTCAGGGTCCTCTATGGCTGTGGGTCTGAGGGGGGGTTGGTGCAGACAGCCCCCTGGTGCTGTACCCTCCACACCGCCTGCCCCGCCTGCTCGGGTACCCTCCCTAGATCAGGTGAAGCCCAAAGGATTTGAGTATATCTTCTCTTATACCTAGAGGGGGTGCTCCCTGGGGAATGAGGCTCTGCTGGGGCAGGACAGGCCTGGCTGCGCTGGTGGCGAAGGCCAGTTGAGCACGTGTGACTTACAGAGGCAACTTGGGGGCTGGGCTGAGTTTTCCAGCTCTTGCCATCAATGACTGTTGGCGCAGGGAGGGCTCACACCTGGCATGGCAGACCTTATTTAATCACCCTGTCCCCTCTGCCCAAGCTCCCACTGTCCCTTATTGCCCATGGCTATCGGGCCTCTGCATGTGGGGAGACTGCTGTCCCCCCTGGGCGAGGGAGCAGTCTGGGGGTGGCCAGGGGGACGTGCCCCAACTCTGCCACCAGTCTGAGGGCCGGACTCGATGGGCACTAAAGTCCCCTCCTCCCTGCCAGTCTGTGTGTCGGGGACCTGTCACTGGCTGATGGCCTCATCCAGCCATGAGAGAGAAGTCTGAACCCCCTTCCACTCTGCCGTCGCTGCCAAGAAAAGCTGGGGGACCCGAATGCCAGGCCTTGCCCCAGGGAGTGGGGTGCCCCAGGAGAAAGGCCTGGCCCTACCCAAGATGGGGCAGCAACTATGCCCAGTGCCCATGGGCAAGAAGGACCCACCAGTCTCAGTGGGAGGGAGATGGCAGGCTATCCAGGTGGAAGAGAGGTGAGGGGCCCAAGGGGTCACAGCTGGGCTGGGGAAGCCCCCATAAGAGAGACTGGTGCTGAGGGGCCAGGGTGCAGAAGGAAAATCAGTTTTTTGCACCCGATGACCCTTTCACCCCTCCCCACCCCAGACTCCTCCCACCCTTGGCCTTCAGCAGCCTTCTCCCCACACCCTGCAGTCGGCTGGGCTCCCTTCCCGCCTGGACTCTGGGTTTCCCTGCTTGGGTCTCTTCCCTAACGCACCCTGAGCGCGCTCCCCTCCCCGCCCCTTACATTCACTCATCTTGGGGATTCTCTTTCTCTGCAATCAGGAGGAGAGAAAATGCTGACAAAGTCGACTCCCGTTGTCACGGCAACCACAGCCCTAATTATTGTGTGCAGCCTGGTTCCGGGCTCTGGGAAGGGGGCTGGGAAAGAGATGGGGGTAGGGGGGGTATTGAGGGTGGAGCCAAGAACCGCCCCCCCACCTTTCCCCAGGCCCTGCTCCCCCTCTCTGCCTGTGCGGGTGTCCAGTGGCCCCCACACCTTATCGCCCCCCTGCCCCACACCTTATCCCCTTGCTCCAGCTCTGCAGCCCCAGGTCCAGCGCCCAGCCTCGCCCGCTTCCTAGAAATACAAGACACGACCTGTGCTGTCTCACTGACTCCCCGGAGCTGCTGCGGGACGGGCACTGTCCAGCCTTTCTCTGCACACTGGGGGAAGGGAGGCCCTCGGCCACCCGGCCGTGGGTCAGGGCGTGTGTCTCAGCCCAGGACCTGTCTCCTGGGTGGTCCCACTCCTCAAGAGGTGGCTTTGGGGCCTGTTGACCCACCCCCAAACCTTCTTCTCCCCTCCCCTTCCTCTCGTCCCCAGAACACAGATGACCTCTTGGTGGCCTCAGCTGAGTGTCCAAGCGACGACGAGGACCTGGAGGAGTGTGAGCCCAGTACTGGTGAGTGCCTTTCCCCCCTCCCCTGCCCCGGGCCCGGGTGACTCTGATGGGAGGGGGGCGACCGTCCCTGCCACCTGGCCCGAGCCCAAGGGGCCTGCTGCCCGGCCTTCACTTGCCCGATAGCTTCCTCTGCCTTCCTGCCATTCCCCTCCAGGTCCCTCAAATTGTCCCTCTGGCAAGGCTGTTTCTGGCCTTTTGGTGCCCCAGCCCTCCAAGGTAGTGAGGTCCTTAGCTGGGGATCCTGGGGTTGAGGGCTAAAGAATTCTGGGAGGGAAAGAGGGGGACTTTTCCCCAAGAAAGACAAGTAACTGCAGCTCCCATGAGTCTTTATGGGGTGCGGGATGGGGCTGAGGTGGGAGGGGGGAGTGCAGGGCTAGGAACTACAACTCCCATCAGCTCTTGGGTCCAGAACTGCAACTCCCATCAGTCCCTGAGGCCTTATTTCCCCTGGGTCGGTAGTAGAGAAGAGCTCTGCTGGATCTGGAACCCTCCTCATTCCCAGCCTCTGGGAGGCGGCGAGACTCTGGCAGGCCAAGCTGGGGCAGTTCCACCACACGGCAGCTCTGTGCCAGGCAGTGAGCAGGCTGGGGGGGCGGGGGGTGTCCCTAGCCAGACACGTGACCCCTGGGGAGATTGGGTCTGGTCTAGATTTCTCAAGGGGTGGCTGCTCTGACAGGTCCTAGCAGGCACTGGGAGGAAAGTCTCCCTGGGGTGGCATTCCAGGCCTCTGCTTGACCCTTCCAGCTGGAGGGCAGGGTGTGGCCCAAGAGAGAGACCAGGTTGGCAAAGCAAGTGTGGGCCTTGAGTGCCAACCAGAACTGCGGGGCACGGAGTGGCACAGTGGGTGCAAGGGCTGCTCAGCTGAGCAGGTAGGGAGAGGGCTGAGAGGAGTGGGGGGGCAGGGGGGAGGGCCTGAGGAGCGGAGGGCCCAGCGCTTGCGGCTGGCAGCGGGAACGGAGGAAGGACTGAATGTGGCCAGACTTCCCAGGAAGGGACCATGGGACGTGGTGGAGGCCTGCATGAGCCTGTGGGGGCCTCATCCCTTCTTTGGGTTTCCAGAGACTTCTGGTTACCTTGCAGTGGGCAGCAGCTGGGCTCCAGAGATTGGGGAAGATGCCTGCTGGGTCAGTGGAGGTGATGTGGTCAGGTGGGGCATAGCTTGTGAATCTGGCCTGGGGGGCGGCGGGGGGTGGGCGGTGTCTGCCAGTCCAGAGAAGAGGCTCAAGCTGAGGGTCGGCTGCAACCATGGAAGGAGTGTGGGGAGAGCAAGAAGCACCATGGAGCCTTGGGCCCAAGGCTCAGATTCCCACAGCTCCCACAGCAGAGGGAGTTCCGGGGCACAGGCCCCAGACCCCACAGGCCAGAGCTGAAGAGCCTTGTTTGGGGGTCCTGGGCCCTGAGGCATGTGGGGGAGCTGCAGGCTGCTGGCTGCGAAGGCCTCTCCATCCATAGCCAAGAGCTGGTGCTTTCTGGAACAGACGCCCTCCACTGTGGGGAGGCCCCTCTGCTGGGGGGCCATCTGGCTGCATCTCACCGGGTGATCTCAGCTCAGGGCTGCACCTTCCTGCTCTGCCATTGCTTTGGGAGGTTCTGGGCATGCGGCAGCTTCCATACAGCACCCCCCCCCGACCCTGCTTTACCCCCGCTAACCAGTTACTGGGGTTTCCTCTTGCTGGAACCAGAGCCTTTAGCCCAGGCTAAAAGGGGCTGTGATGATTGGCCCCGTGAGAGCCCTGGGATAGGACTCTGGGGACACAGGGCTGTGCAGGTCTTGAGAAAGGGGCACTTGGCCCCATCACATGTGTTTGCACATGTGCTCACTCCGGGGGCCGCGGGGTGCGAGGAGGGGTCTGCTCTCCCTAGACCCCTCGGAGAGGAGGGTTGGGCCACATGGCCACCGTGCAGGGACATGTAGCCCATACTGGGCCACACGCTCCCCACCAAGGTTCTAGCTTCCCAGCCGCCACCCGGAGTCTTGTCAGTGGCCTGGATGTGACACTGAGTGTCAGGGGCCTGGATGTGACACGGAGCCAGTGCACCGGTTGGCTGAGCTCCCTTAGGCTGCACTGGGACGAGGGGTTAAGCGGGAGCTGAAATAGGCAGGTCAGCTGCCCTCCCCTGATCAGAGGGCCAAGCCTCTGAGGGGAGGACGGAAGACAGAGGAGGACTAGAAGCTGGGGAGCGGGGAGAAGCTGGTGGGCAGCCGGGCACCTGGCCTTGAAAACAAGGGCAGATAAGCCTCAGAGGAAACCGATGGAAGCCAGCGGCTCTCCCCCAGGTGTGTGTGGCACGTGTGTGCATTTCCTTACGCACACCAGTCTGATATACTTCCAGTTGGCATTTTATCCCAAAGGGAGGCCAGGCAAAGACCAGGATGGCTCCAGAGCCCCTCAGGCTGGTCTAGACCATGCCGCCCCCTCCTCCCCCACCATCTACCGGGAAACGGGACTCCAGACAGAGGTCCTCTTGTGCCCCAGGTGCAGGGAGGCTTTCCTCTAGCACAGGGCAGGGCCTCTCTGGGCTCCAAGGTCAGTGTTAGAGGCGGAGGCAGCCTGGCTGGACACGGTGGCTACCCAGGGACTGACCCCAGGGCGTTGGCATCCCTCCCACCTGCCAGATCCTCCCCCGTGGGTCCCGATGTCAAGTCTGGGATCATCCCCACTCACTTTCCACCCTTTCCTTCCACCTCGGCCCCTTCACAGACCGCAGGCCCCACTTTGGTGAGATCATCATCCTACATGGTCATTTCACCTGAGGCGGCAGGCCCATCAAAGAAGGGTCCTGTCTGACAGACACAGAGTTTTCATTCTTTTGAGAGGGGGTGCCTTTGGTGGGGGCGCGCTCTGCAGAGCGGGTAACGTGGCCCACCACCCCTCACTGTCTCTGCCAGCCTGAGCCACACATTATGGTGTGGGCCTGGTCCCCTGTGGGGATCTGAGCGTGCCGCCCTTGAGGCACATAGGAAGTGCACACACGACTCAGATCCACAGAGGTACACGGTTACACGCGTGCATGTGTGTCTGATCAAGGCGCACACACATACATGTATATCCGTGCACATACATTTCTGGGTCTGTTAGCAAGCTCGCACACGCCCACTTGTACCGGTTATGAACACGTTCAAACCTAGATCACATGCCGTATGCACTCGACCAGAAGAGGCACACACACGCTTAGATCTGAAGAGACACACACGTCGTCTGTACATACAGATACACACGGCTGTTGAGACCCACAGAAACACAAGCCCTTACAGGGACACGCATGCGTATTCAGAGCCATAGGCCTGCACATGTGTGCTTGGGGCTCCCAAAACACCCACGCAGGCTTGGGCTCACAGTGCCCCCTGCTCAAACCCACGGTGTTTCACAGTTACCCGTGCTTGTTGCACAGAGGCGTGCACACAGGGTGGCTTAAACCCAGTGAGCCCCTCTCACACACTCAGCTCTGCCGAGGTACAGACCCAAAGTTTAGAATCCCATGCAGATGCTCAGAGGTGCTCACACACAATGTGCATGTGTGTTTAGTGTGAGCACATATGTACACACGCATCCTCAGACTCCCAGAATGCTGTATCCACGGTCCGCTCACAGAGGCCCTTTATGTGTACAAATCGAGCTGCGTAACACGTGTGCTCTGACCACATCCTCCGTGCAGGCTTCACAGGTGCTCACAGATGTTTCAGAATGAGCATGTGTGCAGGATCAGAACAGGCGTGTACACAGTGTGCTCACACCTGTGAGGTGTAGGCATACACGAGCGTGTGCACACACACTTGCATGAGTTCAGGGAAGCACGCATCCATGCCACACTTGCATGAGTTTAGGGAAGCACGCATCCATGCCCAGGCTCATAGAGGCTCACATGTCATGTCTCCACCCAAGTCCACACTCACGCTCAGGCCTCTAGTGTCCCGCCAGGAAGTGCACTTTCACCAAGATGCACAGACAAGTCCCGAGAGGGGTGCCCGTGCACACCATCATGTGTGCTCGTTCCCGCAGAGCCACGCCTGTGTGCAGACAGAAGGCACCTATGCACTGAGACCCACAGGCAGCACGTTCTCAGAGGTGGGCTGGGTGCACCGAGCCCCAGGGGGCCACGCACGCCCACACGCTAGCTTACACCCGCACCTACACCGCTCCCGTGGCCCCAGGAGAGGGGACCCTCAGAGGCGCACCTTAGCTCAGACCTACTGAGGCTCAGTGTTACATTCATACCCATGTGTTTATTTATTTATTTATTTTTAATATTTTTATTTATTTCTAGGAGAGAGAGAGAGAGACAGCGTGAGCAGGGGAGGGTCAGAGAGGGAGGGAGATACAGACTCTGAAACAGGCTCCAGGCTCCGAGCTGGCAGTCAGCACAGAGCCTGACGCGGGGCTCGAACCCACGAACCGCGAGATCATGACCTAAGCGAAAGTCGGACGCTCAACCGACTAAGCCACCCAGGTGCCCCCATACCCATGTGTTTAGACACACACACACACACACACACACACACACACACTTGGAGACACATACATTCAGATTCACACACATACTTGGAAACCTACACAAGTACACATGCTCCAATCCCTCAAGGTGTCCATATTCGTACTGAGTCCCGCAGTGGTGTGTACACGCGCATGCGCACACACATCTACTGGCCCACACGGGCACCCACGGGAACTCAGGCGCTGACTCATATGCTCAGATGTCCACATGAGCTGCTCGTAGAAGGGCTCATATCCTCAGACCCTCAGGCCACACATACGTGTTCAGACCCAGTAAAACGCATGCCTGTGTGTTCACACACAGGTGAGCATGCCCTGCTGTTCAGATCCACAAGGGCACACACATGCGTGAGCACGCAGCTTCATAGAAGCCCCCATGAGTTCAGACGCACAGAACCAGCTCGTGCCCTTGCCCCACGTACGTGCGTCCCTTCTGAGGCTTTGCACCTGCGCACACATACATGAGACCCTCAGAACCTTAATGCCATGCGTGCATGCCGCGCTCAGGCCCACACATGTAGCTCCGAATCACAGAGGCACAAAGGTGATCACGTTCCAGAGTTTCTTAAAGGTAACACCAGTAGCCATAACAGAAAAACTCCAGAGCACTTGCCGTTTCATACCCAGACACTTATTTCTCCGCTACAAGTGCTAAGTCAGGGCCTGGCCTTCCATCTGGAAGCCCCGCGATCCTCACCAGGTGACATCCTGAGTTGTGTGGAAGGTGACCCACAGGTGGGATCATGAGCAGGTGGGTTCTATGGGCGAAGCCTGGGAGGGGCAGGGGTGCTCAGGGCTCTTGGGGTCCCCAACAATCCATTTCACTCTTCCTCATACCCACAGAGCAACCCGCCCCCGCCCCAGGGAGATGCCCTGAAGCCTCACCCACTCAGGGCTGTCATCGCAAAGGGGGCGAGAGTGTCTGAGAGATGGTGGCCCACTGGGCAGGGTCCAGACTTGCTTCTGGGTAATCATATGTGGTCTGGACCCCATGAACTAAAAGGGTGATGGGTCCCACTGACCACACAGCGCGGCACAACTCCGAACCCAGGGGTGGGCCGGGGTCAGCCACCCCAGTTAAACCTCATGCAAACAAGGGAAGGATGGAAGACACCCCGAGGCCCCTAGTTCTGAGCGTTGAAGAAATCGAGCCCTGTGCAGTGGGTGAGACTCCACCCCTGCACTGGGGAAGTTTCTTCCTTCAACCCCTATTGCCACTGCGTTTCCGTCTTCGAGAAACTCTCTCCTTTGTGGCCCTGGCGCTGCTCTGTGAAGTTCCTTCTGGTTCTTATCCTCCGTGGCCTTCTTGGAAGTGGGTGTTGGGATAATGTCCGCCCTGGGGACACAGCCCACTTCTTGCCTCTGCATATTTGGGGGCCCAGAGGTGGTTTCTCAGGCTCCAGCAGCCACAGGAACTACCCCCAGAGTTCTCTCCTAGACACAATTGTGAAGCCTGTGTATCTCCTTGTTTCTGATTCCATACCTGTCTCTTCATTTAGTGATGACAATTTGGAAGGCATTCGAAGCAGCAGGTGGGGAGGCCACACCCTCCCTCCATCTGATCCGTGAGGCAAGGCTGAGGCCTCCTGATTCAGGTGGAAGTCTCACTGGGTCATTGTCCCTCAAAGCCGTTTTTGGATCTCTCTCATGATTTGTAGTTTGGAAGCTTGGGCTCTTTGGACGCTCGGCAAGTCCCACATTTCTGGGCTCTCTCTGTTCCCTCCGTCTCTGCTTGCAAACCCCCCACTCACTCTTGCCTGACTTTGTCTTCTTGTGATACGTTACTGAAAGCAGAAAGGTAAAGCCAGCATTGTCACCCCGACTCTTCTGGCACATTCCCTCAGGGCCGCAGTCTCCACAGGTGCACACTCTTCCCTGTAGGGCATCATAAGCAGTGGCTGGAACCAAAGGTCCTGCATCTAATGGTTCTTCATCTTTCCAGTTGTTTCCTTGGATTGTGACGTGAAGCCTGCGGGCTTTGGGGGCACACAGTTCTGGTTTAGCGCCCATATTCGTTAAGGCAACAGGTGCTTCTGTAACAGATAACCCCCAGATCGCAGGGGGTACTTCCGGGGGAAGTTTCTCCCTCAAGTGAAGCCCCATAAGGGTGCTCCCCATCCCTAGGTGGCCCTGCCACCAGGGGCGCTTTGGGAATCCAGACTCCTTCCATCCTTGTAGCTCCTCCATATTCAACGGGCAGTTTTCAAGGTCACTGGAAGGAGGAGAAAGAACACGGAGGAGTGCACACAGGAGACTTTTGTGGGTGGGTACTAGCAGTGCCCACTGCTCACTCATATGGCCACGCCTAACTGTAAGGGATGCTGGGAAATGTAGTCTTGCAGCCCAAGAGGAGAAGACCATGAGTCTGGGGAAAGAGGCATTCACGGGAGCTTACTGCATACACTCAGACCCTCGGTGACATGCTCACATGCTCACATGCTCACATGTTCCCGGTGGCATATTCATGCATGTGCATATGAATTTGGACCCCAGCTCAGAAGCAGGTGGATACGTGCACAGCGAGGGGCTCACTGACACGCCCACGTCTGTTCAGATTCCCTGACACCCACGTGCACGTGCTCAGACCCCCTCGAGGTTCGTGTGCACACGATGCCCAGACTCGGAGAGGTGTGTTCCTGCACGTGCACACATGATACACATCCGCTCTGATCTTGACTCCACCTTGACGTTTGCCGTTGGCTGCGCTGGCGTTTCCGAGCGGGCCGGGGCGCCACCCTCCAGGTCACTGCACACGGTTGGGCACAGGTTCTCTACCAGAACAGGTGAGTAAGGGCTGAAGTCTAGCCGGTGCTCTCCGCTCACCAAGCCGCGTGTCCCGGTCCCTGGAGCAGAGCTGTGTCTGCCAGGAAGACAGAATACCTTTTTCTGATTGTGTAGAGAGAAGCCATTTTGCCAGGTCGGGCACGTGCAGGTCTGTGGCCATGTGGAGGGGCTGTCTTTTTTTGAACCCACATGCAAGGCCCCGTGGGCTCGTGGCTTCCTTGCTGTCACAGCCTGGGCAGGTACCCCACGCCAGCGGATGGGGTCTCAGCCAGCCGATTGCTTAGCCTCTGACACTCAGTCTCCGTTCTAGGTGTTCCTTTAGGAGTGGGCACCTCCTGCTTGGGTGGGAATGGGGTTCTTGGGAAGATTTCCAGTGAGGAGCCTTTGTGCCCTCGAAGGAGAAAGGGCTCAGCCTGCTGGTCTGGTAGCCCCTGGGAGGTCGGGGAGCTGGGGGAGCAGGGGTGCTCAGGAGTGGCTGCTGGTCCTTGGCCAGAGTGGAATTCTCTCTAGTAAGTGGCACTGACATTTCTTGACATACAGCTTAGGAGTGGGGTGGGGGGGTGACTTCCGTGATTTGTGCACCTGTGAGGATTTCCCAAGTACTGTAGCTGCCTGAAGTGGGGGAGGGGAGGGGTCCCTCTCAGACTCTCAGGGGCACTCCATCCCAGTATGCAGCCTTGTAGACTGGATCCGGGGTCCCAGGCACCACAAGTCTTCCCCCAGTGGGAAGGGCAGCCCAGGGAGCCCCTGGTGGGACTTTCACAGCGAGGAATCTCGAGGGGTCCTCCGTTCCTCCAGAGCCTGCTACCACCTCCCCAGGACAGGCTTGCCGGACCCTGGACCAGTGAATGACCCCAGGGAAACCCAGTGCCCTGTGTAGCATGTGACTTGCCTGCCACAGAGCCAGTTTGGCTTGACTGAATATGGGGGGCAGAAGACGGGGTGGGGTCTTGACAGCGTGTTAGCTTGTGGAGAGCAGGAGCTGTGCGGTGAGAAGACGGAGGCTGGTGCGCAGGGCCATAGAAGGGGGCACCGAGGGGCCGTTGTGGTGATGTGGAGGACGTGGGTGAGGGCGGGACACCCCCAGGAGATGCTGTCAAAGCCTTGGACAGAGAAGGGCCCAGGGAAAGCTCCCAGAGAAGCTGGGGCCGCAGGAACAGGGCGGAGACCCAGATATTGAGGCCAGGACACAGCTGGGGTTGAAGGGCAAGGGCAAGAGCCTATGTGACCAGGCCTGGGAGGGCTCTGGAGCCTGGGGGAGACTGCACAGGGGGAACTTGGGGGCCTGTGTGCCCCAAGGTCCTAAAGAACCAGTGAGTTGGGGCAAAGGGTTGCAGAGGGCTCAGGCTGGGCAGGATTTGTCTGTGGTCCAGGGGCCTGAAGCCCCTCTTCCCCACACCCTAGTCTGTCTGGGAGTGAATGGGTAGAGAGACAAAGCCCATGCCCTGATTGGCCTGATCAGCCCCTCAAGGGTATCACGTGTCCCCAGCAAGGGACTCCTCTCTCGGGGCCCTAGCTATGGCCAGATGGTTGAGGGCCACGGCCTGCCTAGGACAAACCTTGATCCTGAAGCTTCCAGAAGCAACTGGGGTGGCCCCATCCAGGATCAAAGGTGGAGATAGTGATGGGTGAGAGCTGGGTCAGGCTGAACTCAGTCGTGCTGCTGTCTATGGGTCAGGGGAAGAAGGGGCTTCAAAACCCAGTTGCTCTGGCCCGTGAGAGGGGCTCCCAACCCCTCCCCAGATACCTAGCCTGGCCGGGCCTGGAGGAAATGCTTGATGAGTATTCCTTCCCTTCCCTTGGTCAAACACAATGAGCCCCTCCTCTGCATCAGGCCCAGTGCTGTGTGCTAGGGAGATAGACAGATGGGTCTTGAGGCTTCCCTAGCAGTGAGCCCAAACCAGAAACCTTCCAGGAAGAGGAGGTATTTGGCTGGACTCGAAGCATGAGTGAGATATTATCAGGGGCAAGGTGTTCTGAACAGAAGGCAAAGGTCAAGAAGAGGGCTGGTGGTGCGGTCCAGCAGGGAGGGGACCCGTGTCATGACAGGACATAGGCTGCCAGCCTCCCCTAAGACCTGGGAGCTGAATGTGCCCTTGACCCAGGCACCGGGGTGCTGGGCCGTCCATGGTGGGTCCAGGACTCAGGAAGGGGTGGGGAGATAAATTATTCATCCATAGGCTGGATGTCCACAGGAGCCAGGCCTTGGCCTCACCCTGGGCCTGGAGCCCAATACCCTAATTGTATAGAGGAGGAAGCTGAAGCCCAGAGAGTGACAGATGCTTGTCCTTGGTCACACAGTCATTAATGACACAACAGGTCTGTGGCCTCCCAGGTTAACAAGCAAGCCAAGGGTCAAACAGATTACTGCAGGCCTGGGGAGGGTGAATCAGGCTTTTCCAGGCTCCCTGTGAGACTTGACCCTTCCTTGGTCTCTGAGAGCCATGGAAAGGACTGCATAGTCCATTTGTTCGCCTTGCCTGCTGCAGACACTGAGTGACCTTGGAAAGTCCTCCCCACTCCACACCTCAGCATCCTCCTCCATAAAAAGCCAGCTTTGGATGGTCCCAGCTCCACAGAACATGCTTGTCTGCTTTTGGCTCGGTTTTTCACTGTGGTTGAGCCGTGGAGGGCCAGGTGCCCTGGGGCTTTGCAGTGTGGGGTGCAGGTGAGCCCTGGCCCAGGGGGAGATGGGAGCCTGGTGGGAGGAGCAGGGTGAGGAACTCGGCAAGGCTACAAGTTCAATGGCAAGATCTTGGCTGTGGCGGGCTAGTGTGGCCAAGGACACAGCTCCGCAAGATTGCTGGAGCTTGGGATCTGAAGGTTCAGCAAACACAGAGGCTTAGGGTGCAGGGGAGCTGGAGAAGAGATGCCAGGATGTGGCAGTGGCACGTGGCTGGCTTGGCAGAGGAAATCTCCAGCCTCAACCAGGCCCAGAGGTGTCCCTCTAAAAGGAGGGAGCCCTCCCACCAGTCTCCTAGACCCAGACTCCAGCTGGCTCTACTCAATGCCAGTGGGGTGCAGTAACTGGGGGAGAGGCAGTGGGCTGATGGGGGTTGTCAAGGTGTTGACCCAGGGGCTGATGGGAATTGTAGTCCACACCCCTCCAAGGGCTAATGGGAGTTGTAGTTCTCACCCTTTGGGGCTGATGGGAATTGCAGTTTATGCCCAGGGTACCACAGTGAATAGACCTAGGGAGAGAGAGAGGAGACCTAATCATTCCCCCGTCCCAACCTTCCCGACTAGTTACCCCCCACCCCCACCCCTGGGCCCTGTATTAGCAAGTGCTTCCTTCCCAGATGGCTGTGTATGTATTTTCTTTTCTTTTTTTGCTTTCTTCTTCTTTCCGTTGTTTTATTATTGTTTTAACAATAATAAGAGGGCCAGAGGCCGTCAAGCCCTGGTCAGGTCCTGGCGGCCCATGGGGGTTCTGGGGAGGGGGAGGGGGGAAGCCAGTGGGGGTCAGAGGTGGAGGGTGAAGAAAGAGCAAGTTGGGGAATTAGGGTTAGCTCAGGAGACGTGTGTTCCTGTCCACCTCCCACCCTCCCTTCCTCACCCCCACCCCCCTGCCTCCCCACCTCCCTGCCTCTACAGGGCTTCTCACCCCCTCTCCCAGAGTCCTATGGGACAGGACCCTCCTCCAGTGTGTCTCCTCCTTGCCCGCTCTTTCTCATGGACCTTGTCACCTCCCACCTTCAGTTTCTCTTCTTCCCATGGCCAGCCTGCAATTAACCTTCAAAGCTGCTTCCCATGACCATGCCCTCTGAGGTCCTCTCACCCATGCCAGTCATGTACCTCTTCTTCCGCCCCCCCCACCCTCCTTCCCACTGCTCGCTCCCTCCTCCCATGCTGTCACCGAGTGCTGTTATAACAGTTTCTCCAAGCGAGCCTGCACTGTGCATATCTTAGTTTTGTGTTTAATGAGGGGGAGAGGGCACAAGTGAGGGAGGAGAGAGAATGTGTTCAGGAGGAAGCAAGATGTCCAGGGAGAGAAGAGCGAGGGAGGGAGATACCAAACAGATAGACAGAAAACGTTGTACGGAAAAGTTGTTTTTTCTTATTTTTTTCCGGGAGAACCCGCTTACACAGCTCTGTTTGTAATTTTTTTCTTCATGCTAAAATCACACGGCCTATTTGTTGATGTAAGTTGCCTGAATTCCGTGGTATGCTATCTTCTTTTTTAAAAAAAACAAAAGAAAAAAAAAACAAAAGCAAAAAACGAGAAAAACCTAGAAAAAAAAACCCTAAAAGATATTGTTGTTAGGTTTGTTTAAATGCTGCTCTTGTATCTGTTTTTAAGCCTTAAACCAGTAGAGTTTTTTTTTTTTTTCCGTTTCTTTTCGATTTCCTTTCCTTTCTGTTCCTTTTGGTTTCTTAAGACAAACAAAAGACCAAAACTCAGTGAGCCACAGAGCCCGTGCGTGGGGTGCCCAGGGCATCCGAGCCGCTGCCCGCTTAAAGCGCCGCAGCGCGCCGGCAGGCTGGCGGGCGGGCCCAGCCCGCTCTAGTCCCCGCCAAAGCCAATTGGAACCGATTTGGGTGTGTGAGGCTGTTGTTTCTCTCTCTGTGCCGGCCGCCTGCACCCCGGGCCCTCGCTGACACCCTCTCTTTTCTCTTCTCTCTCTTGTTCTAGGAGGAGAGTTAATATTGCCCATTATCACGGAGGACTCCTTAGACCCCCCTCCCGTGGCCACCCGATCCCCCTTCGTGCCCCCACCCCCCACCTTCTATCCCTTCCTCACGGGCGTGGGCGCCACCCAAGACACCTTGCCCCCACCCGCGGCCCGCCGCCCGCCCGCCGGGGGCCCGTGCCAGGCCGAGCAGGACGACAGCGACTGCGAGGAGCCCATCGAGGCCTCCGGCTTTGCGTCCGGGGAGGTCTTTGACTCCAGCCTCCCCCCCACGGACGACGAGGACTTTTACACCACCTTTCCCCTGGTCACGGACCGCACCACCCTCCTCTCACCCCGCAAACCCGCTCCCCGGCCCAACCTCAGGACAGATGGGGCCACGGGCGCCCCCGGGGTGCTGCTAGCCCCCTCCGCCCCGGCCCCCAACCTGCCTGCGGGCAAAATGAACCACCGAGACCCGCTGCAGCCCTTGCTGGAGAACCCGCCCCTGGGGCCCGGGGCCCCCACGTCTTTCGAGCCGCGGAGGCCCCCGCCCCTGCGCCCGGGCGTGACCTCCGCCCCCGGCTTCCCCCATCTGCCCACAGCCAACCCCACGGGGCCTGGGGAGCGGGGCCCGCCGGGCGCGGTGGAGGTGATCCGGGAGTCCAGCAGCACCACGGGCATGGTGGTGGGCATCGTGGCGGCCGCGGCGCTCTGCATCCTCATCCTCCTCTACGCCATGTACAAGTACCGCAACCGCGACGAGGGCTCCTACCAGGTGGACCAGAGCCGGAACTACATCAGTAACTCGGCCCAGAGCAATGGGGCGGTGGTGAAAGAGAAGGCCCCGGCCGCTCCCAAGACGCCCAGCAAGGCCAAGAAGAACAAAGACAAGGAGTACTACGTGTGAGCCCCGGCACCGCGCCCCACTGCCAGCTGCCCCTCCCGGGGACGGCCCTCTCCCCGCCGGGGGCTCTGGGGACCCACGCCCTGGCTGCCTCAGACTTCTCTCACGAAGAGGAAACGCAAAAAAAAAAAAAAAAAAAAGAAAAGAAAAGAAAAAAAGGGAAGAAAGAAAGAAAAAAAGGGAAGAAAAGAAAGAAAGAAAAAAGAAAAAAACAGAAAAGGAAACCCCGTCGTCCCCTTCCTCCTGCCGTCCTGGGCGGGGGCACCCGCCGGGCAGGGCGCGAGCTCGCAGCCCTGGGTTGATTTATTTTTTTAAGGGGGGTAGTTTTATTTTGGTGGGGTTGGGCGGGAAGGAAGGCTGGGGGTTTTGTAAAGTGTCCACTCCTCGTCCTGTTTCATTTCCCTCCATTTTTCTTCTTCCCTCTGTCCCTCCTGCCTTCCTTCTCTTCCCAAGCCCTCCGGCCCCCCGTCCCAGGCTTGCTGTGTCTCTCTGCCCCCACCCTCCCTCCCTCCACCTCTTTTCTGTGTGTCTGGTTTCTCCGCTTCCTTTCCTCCCCTTGGGTTTCCAGAGTCGGTGGGAGAAGGGCGGGCGCGCGGGGCCGGGTGGCCCAGCGCGGGGGGCGGGGCGGGGCAGTGGGCGTTGCCCCGAGCGCCGACTCCGCCCACCGGGGGGAGGCGCTTGCCTGGTGCCGCCCAGGGGAGGGGCTCGGGCCGCCGAAGGCCTGTTCTGTAGTGTGCCGCCGGGCGACGTGCATTGATGGGCAAGCTGCTGGAGGAGCAGGGGTGGGGGGGGCGGGGGGGAGGGGAAAGGCAAATGCAGATATATATTAAAGACAAATAATCTAGATACCGCGAGCAGCAGCCTGTGGCACCCGTTGGGCGCGGGCACCAGGGAAGAGAGAGAGAGCGAGGCATTGCCCGCTGACTGCTGGGGTCACTTCTCTAACCACGGGCTCCCTGCTCCCCCAGTTTTTTTTCTCTCTTTGTTAACAAATGTGTCTGAGTCTTGGAAAACACCCCAACCCCGGAAATGTGTGGGAAAAGAAAACAAAAACTTTCCAAATCCAACGGTCCTGTGCAGTTTTTTCGGGGTGGGAGCTGTTGGGACATCGGTCCTGGCTCTGGCCCGGGGTTTGGGCCCAAACTGCGGCCTATGAGAGCTGGTAAGTCGCCTCCAAAGATTTGGGCCGGGCATGGCTTTGGGCTCATGGTGGTGGTGGTTGGGGAGAGGGGCGACTTGTCTTTGTGTCACCCCCGTGTCCCTCCTGACCTGTGGATCGGGCCAGGTAGCAGCTGGTCTGTAGCCGGGGCTGAGCCCACCCTCCTGAGCTTCTCTGGTGGTGAGCTAATCACCAGAGGGCAAGGGCATCATGTTGCCCCCTAGTGGCCAAATCGGACCTACGCCTCTGGGGGCTGCTGGGGTACGGGTGTTGCTCCAGCCCTTGGGGAAGGTGGTATTCCTGGGTGGCAAGGGCTTCAGGGGCTGAGTGCACATTTCCCCCCAGTTCTGCCTAACTCCAGGGTCTCCGCTTTTTCTGCATCTCCAGGGATTTGGAACCTACCCTCTGCCGCCCCACCTGCCCACCCCCTCCCCCGCCCCCATCTACACTGCCTGCTGGCTGACTGTGCGCAGCTCCTGCAGCTGCAGATGGAAGTAGAGCCTCATCCTAGGGTGTTTGCTCCTTCCTGGTGACACTGAACAGACCCACGGTCCCAAACACGCAGAGAGATGGGTCTGTAATTGAAACTCTTAGGTGAGGGTTGTAGGCGAGGACACGGATGTGCTGTCATTCTCAGGAGGGCGGAGCGTGGGCAGCCTTCCTCTCCCAGGTGGCAGTTGTGGGTCGCCATAGCGCTGGACACGGGAGCCACTCAGTCCTGCTTCTGTCACTCCGGTCTCCTCCACTTTCTGCTCGGAGGATCTTGCCCCCCTCTCTGGGCTCTGCTTTCTCGTGCCCTTGGCTCGCCCTCACTCTTCACCAGTTGAAGCTGCTTTGAGAGCTTCCGTCCACAGGTGGCCAGCCCGTTCTTGCAGCATTTTCCAGTTCGCAAGCCCAGTCCATGTTTAGGCCTGGACATCCCCCAGGTCTTTGGGCTTGAGGTCTACAGGAGCCCCACCTCCCCGGCCTTCCTTCCATCCTGAGATGAAGCTTTTTCCCTGTCCGGATCCTCCTTACCCTCGGGCATTCCCCCAGGGCTCTTTGGGAGACCTTCCCCAGGGTCCTATCAGTGGCGGAGCTCGGGTTCTCCAGTAGCTGCCCCCCGCTGTGATTTCCATAGACCAGGCCTCTCCTCATCCACCTCGGGGGAGGCAGGGGCTCTGCTTCTCTGCCCGGCTGCTCACAGCCTTGGAGCCTGAGGTCAGCTGTAGCCCCCTGTGGAAGCCTGGCAGAGGCCCTGACTTGGGGCCGTCTTGCCAGGACATCCTGTCCCTGCACTGGCCGTGACCTTCGCCCCCGCGTCTTCTGCTGCTGTTCTGCCTGTTCAAGGGATAGAAATTTATCTCAGGCTCCCTTGCCCCATCATCACGGGCCAAAGAAAACAAATAAAGGCAGGCAGGAGTTCCTTGGTGTCAACAAGGGAACTTCTTATTTCAGAAGTTTCTAGAATGGCCCTGAACAGCTTGTCAGAATAGGGGGCCAGAAAGAGGGACAGTGCAGGAGTTGGAAGGATGGGCCCCAGTCCTGCTCATTGCCATGGGGCTGTAGGACTGGGTGTTTTCCTCTCTGTGCAAATAGACTAATGGCTCTTGTCACTCAAGGGTTGGTTGTAAGAGGAAAGATCCCTGCAATCTACCATTGACTCAGTTTACCCATCTGTAAGATATGGCCAGTTCAGTCTCAGCTCCTTCATCTGGGCATCTGATACTGAAGTTAACACCTAGGCCTGAGCTGAGGTGCTTTGGGGTCTGGCTGGCCTGACATTGACCTCAGGAGTGTCCAAACAGCATCTGGAGGTGACTGAAATTCCAGAAACCTCTCTCCTTGACAGCTGGTACTTGCAGGGATGTGCCAGGAGATTCCAACTGGGGAGGAGCAAAGACTGAGTTAGAAAAGAAGCTTAAAGAGGAGTCTAGCTGATACCTTTGACCTTGAAGACCTACCCTACCACCCTTGAGATCCCCGTGGAGGGAACACAAGGTCAGCTGGTGCTGGCGCTCTTTTGGGAGGACATCCCTTTCCTGGAGGCGGATATGGAGGCAAAGGAACCTGCGCCGCCCTCCCCACTCACCCTTCTGGGAGAGCTGCAGGCCCGGCTGGAGACAGGAGGATGGCCAAAGTGGGTCTGGAGCCACGTTACTGTCCCCGCTGCCGGGGCCTCTACCGCCACGGGGCGAATGAGACTGTGCAGGTGGTTGTTGACCTCTTCCTTCCCACGCCCGTTTTCCGGGGCCCTTCCCTTGCAGGCGTCCCTGCAGCCTCTGGGGGCACGCGCTCCCTGTGGTGAGCAGCCAAAGAGGGGCGTCCCCAGTGAAGACCTGTCGCTTGAGTGGGGTGCCTGTCTGGAAAGCAGGCCTGAGACCGCTGTGAGGGGAGACCCCTCTCCCCTTGCAGGGCACCCACTCTGCCCCATGGGAATGACACTCACCCCCAGCTGCCCCAGAGGGGCAGGGCCCTGGACCCTCCCAGTTCCGGGTCCTGTCGAGTGAGGGGAGACATGGAAGCAGAGAGGCCCCAGGTCCTAGAAGACTGTGACCACCTGCAAGGGCCAGGAGCAAGGCTGCCCTGAACGTGGGCAGAGGGACAGCTCTGACCACTTGGCGAACTGGATGATACTGAACTGAACTGGTGGCGGCAGAGGAGCCATCTCTCACCAGCCTTCCATTCTCTCTTCTGGAAACTTCTGGACACCAGGGGGCCTCAAGAATGCTGAACAAGGGTAAGGAAGTAGCTGGAGCTCAGCTGGGCAGCAGGCAGACAGGTTGGGAAGTTCAGGACGGGCTGGGACAAGCTTGCCTTTGGGCATCTTAACAAACATGATCCCCACCCCTGTCCCTTTTGTCCGTGTGTGTGGACGGGGGTGGGAGGGGGGTCTTCACTGAGGGGTGGCCAAGGCAGAGGGCTGAGAGACACTATCCCCCCTGCTAAGAGGCCTGGGACTACCGCTGATAAGACCAGACCAGTGAGCGCTTCCATCTGATGTGTGTGCACGCACGTGCGCACTCGTGTGTGTGTGTGTGTGTGTGTGTGTGTGTGTGTGTGTGTGTGGTGTGAAGGGGCACGGCCCTTTGCTGGGGTGCCAGGCAGCAGAGACACAGGCACAGGTCAAGCAGAGACCACCTGAGCTCAGCTCTGGGGTGACTCAGCAGGTGAGCAGTCGATGGGGACCCGGATGGGCAGCAAAGGGCTTCTGCCTGTGCCCACATTTGCATTAGCAGGGATAGAGGAACTCGGGCATCCATCCCTTTCCATCTGAGCCCTTGTACTGGGTTTTTCTGTACGTGGTGCCAGTGGGCTCTGCAGGGTCCTGGCTGGTTCTGAGAGGGAGGCCTCTGCCTTGAGGAGCATCCCTGGGTGCCCAGGTTTCGAGGCCTAAGGGCAGGCGGGGGGCGTTGTGGCCAGGGCTGGGCTTTGGAGACGGGGGCCCGGCTCTTGATTCTGTCCCTCCTGGCTGCACATCACGGGCAATTAGTTTCTCCAAGCTTTACTTTCCCATCTTTAAAACGGGGCATCTTCCTTGAAGGAAAAGACGAGCTAATGCCGTGAGATGCCCAGGACGGTGCCCCGCCCACAACACAGGCTGGAAAAGGGCAGATACTCTGGCCCGGGAAAAGGCTGGCCCCCAGAGGCGCTCCCCTGCACTCTCCTCTGCCCCTCCCCCGCCTGTGGCTCCTCACTGGAGTCCGAGGGGCAGGAGGGGCAGTCGTTTGATCCTTTATTCACTCTTTTGTCGCCCTTGCCAATGCCCCTCCTGCCAGGCCTTGTGTCGGGGCTGGGTCAGGGGGCCAGGGGGCCACTCCAACTCTCTGAGAACTCATAGCTGGCAGGTGGGAGACAAGCGCGTGTCTGTGGGTAAGGGTTTCTCTGTGGCCTCAGACTGGGCCCCTGGAAGGAGGCCATTGCCCTGAGTCTGGGAGGCTAAAGGGGAGTTTGGGAGGCAGAGAAGGGGTGGGGCAGGATGGGTCCTGTGGCTGGAGTGTGCAGAGCTCCCTTTTGGGTACAACTGAGGAGCTGAGACTTGTGCGGAGCTCTCAGGGTAATGCAATGAGTCTGGGAAGTTTTGACCATGGATGATGGTGGCCTCCAAGCTCGGCAGAGGGAGGGGGGGCGGGGGGGCAGTGGACAGCTGGGGGAGGGGAGCACGGGGTGGACAGGTTCCTTCTGGTCCTTGCTCCTTTCCAAAGTCACCAGGGAGGGTCCCATGAGGGTGCCCGGAGGCAGCCTCCAGCCAGTCAGACCATCCTCTGCCCTTCCTGTGTTGAAGGTGCAGAGAGGGGCGGGCCTCAGCTGCAGGAGCCGCCCCGGACCCTCTGGTGATCGTGGCCTTGGCCGTTCTGCCTTCTCTGAAGGAGAGAGGGTGCTGCTCCCAACGTTTCATTGCAGAATTCCTGGGAGCTTAAAAGTGTGTGGATTTCAGGACCGTGTGCCCCGGGGGTCTGTGTGTCGCTTTCTTCACTGCCCTGTTCAGACGTGAAAGACAAGAGGGGTGTGGCTTGTGGGTACAGAGTGACCTCTGACCCATGAACTGTCTCCCCTCCCTGAGGACTCTGGAAGTACTGCTGCCCTGCTCTTGGGGACCCAGGAATGAGCTCCCTGGGCACGTGGCGGGAGTGAGGGGCAGTGACAGCCCTGCCAGCCATCCAGGGGCTTTTGTGGTAGATTTTGGGGCCTGTGGGGCCCCCCAGCAATGCCCGTCACACCCTTGGCCCTCCTCCTTACAAAGGACTACACTCTCCCTTCCCCTGGACTCCTTTTAGGGTGGCTCTTTTAAGGTGACTCCTTTTAAGCTATTTGGGAGAGCAGGAGACGAAGTCCACACTGTCATCCAGGAGCCCCAGCCCTCGGTCTCCACTCCTCCCCAAGATGTACTGTGTGACTCTGAGCCAATCCTGTCCCTTTGTGTGCCTCTGCTTCTCTCTCTGCCCGGTGAAGGGTGGGTGGATGGACAGGGTGGTCCCCGGGCCGAGGCCACTCACTGGTTCTGCACATCTTGAATGGTGTCGGGCAGCGGCAGGCTCCCTGTCTCCGGCAGCAGCAGCGCAGCCAGCCCGCTCAGCACCGGCACCGCCCCGTAGACCAGCAGGGGCAGCGAGCGGCCGTAGGCACCCAGCAGCCGGACTAGGGGCCCCAGGATAGCTCCTGCGCGGGCTGCCATCTGGCCCAGGCCCACCGCTGTCATCCTGTAGTCGCAGACGCACCCGTGAGGGGCTCCTAGCCCGGCCCACCCCCACTCTGTCCCGGGAACCACAGTGGTCCAGGCTGGGCCGGATGGCACCTGCTCAGCCCTGAGACCGCATAGGAGGGAGACAGCGGCGGGAACATCCGAGGCTGTTGAAGGCACACCCCCACCCTGCTCTCGCAGCCCAAGGCGACCCCTTCTTTGGGCCAAGGAGTAGCCTCACCTGAGCACGGTGGGGAAGAGCTCACCAGTGTAGATGCTGACGCAGGTGAAGGCGGCCCCCAGCCCCGAGAGCCCTAGCACGGCCAGGGCTGAACGCAGGGCCCCCATATCTGTGGACAGAGAAGGGGTTAGCGAGGTTGGTGGCTGGGCCTCCGAGGTCAGATGGAGGCTCTCTCCAAGCCAGACTTCTCTCTGACCTCCCAAATGTCTGTGACTGACCTCCATCTGGGTGTCCCCAGAACACACACACATGCTATGTCCTAGGCGACATTGTGGTTACATTCACTGTCCCTCAAACAGCTGCCTAACCCTGAGCCAGACCCTGGGAGTCCTTCTTGACCCCCTGCTCCCTCCGCTCCCCCTGCATTCCAGCCCGGAGTCCTTCTTTTATCTCCGCAGTCTCTCGTGATGCCACCCCCTCCACACCATCCCCGTTCCTGCTGCCTGGCGCGGGCTGTCACCATCTGTCCCAGATGCCCCAGCAGCCTCCTTCCCCCCCCCCCCCCCCCCCCACCCCCTGGGCCCCTGCTCTAGAGCAGCACCCTCTGAGGAGGGGGCAGGGGCTGGCTCCCTGGCTCAGCACCCCGAGGTAGGGAAGCCTCTAGCCACAGCCGAGGGCACGCAGCCCCGCCCCACTCACCCTGGGGCACCAGCGTGTTGGTTAGGATGCAGAGCCCGGCCAGCACCAGGGACGCCGCCTGAGTGGGCCTGCGGCCCAGACGGCTCAGCAGCAGCAGGGTGCCGATCTTGGCCGGGATGTCCACGACCCCAATGAGGACCTGGAGCAGAAAAATGTCGCTGCCCAGGGTCTGCAGGTCCAGGGCCAGGCCGTAGAAGGTGAAGCCGAAGGCGAACCTGCGGGCGTGGCAGGTGGGGTCAGGCTGGGGCGTGGGCTGCTGCTTTGCCTGTCTGTCCTCAGACCCGCCGCCGCCTCCCCCTGCAGGCTCTGTATAGTGGAGGATGGTCTCTGTACACTACCTTTCCCAAGGCTTCCCCCCACCCCGGCCAGTGCCGCCTCACTAGGTTTGGCCAATGGGAGGCACTGGTGAGGGGCTGGGGATGGGGGAGGCCAGGGTTTTCCTCCCTCCCTCCCTCCGTCCCTCTGGGCGCCCTGTCTGGCGGCGGGTCTGTCTCTTTCAGTCCTTGCCGGGCGACACTGGCTCCAAGGCCTGATACTCCTGGGCTGGGTGTGCCTTCTCGCCTTGCTCATTCTCTGTCGGCCCCCTCAGGCTGCTGGGCCCCCTCCCTCTGCCAGCGCCTTTGCTGTGACTCCTCCTCCTTGGGAAGGGGGGGGGGGGTCTCTGCTGTCCCATCTCTCTCCTTCTGGAGCCTGACTGCTAGCGGGGCTCGGGGGCCGCAGGCCGTTTCCTGAAGGTGGGGGCAGGAGGGGAGTCCGTAGAGGTCCCCTAACTGGATGCCAGCCAGAGCCTCCCTCTGGGCTTCCCAGGTGCCTGAGGCAGAGGCTGGGGCCCCGGGCGGGTTGGGGGGTGCTCTCTACCAGCACAGAGTGGAGACACAGGTCCGGAGGCCCAAGCCGGGTGTGCAAAGCAGGGCACCCGGGCTGGCAGTCGCCTGGCCCGCACTCAGCTCCTCTTGCATGGCTGAGACCAAGACCTGCAGGGGCGAGGCAGGGTGGGTGGAAGAGTCACTGTCAGCATCGGGAGCACTGGGCAGGTCCTCCTCCCTAAGACCCTCACCGCTCCCCTCCCCCAGGGGCCTGTGCAGGGGCGAGGGAGAGAGTCTGAGGGCTGAGCCCTGGAGGAAGGTCCCGCCTCACCTCTGTAGTCAATGTGTCCCGCACCGCCCTCTTCCCGTTGATGGCAGCCACCTTCTGTAGCTCCCGCAGGCCCCGCTCCAGCTTGCCGGTGATGAGGAGCCAGCGTGCAGACTCTGCCAGCCACCTGCGGGGGGTCAAGGGCGGAGAATGGGCGGGGGTACTGCCTGTGGAGCCCTACCACTCTCCCACCTCCCTGTGCCAGGGGTGCGTGGCCTCACTGGTGCCCAGAGGCCCGGGGCTCAGGGAGGCCGCGCCACGTGACGCCCTCCTTCCCCTGCAGACCACCTTTTCTGCCTTTTTCCTTCTCTTTCTGAGATTGGGGTTGGGAGTCTGCATCCGTCCCTTCCTGCCTCCCTCCCGACCCCGTGGCCCTTCCCTTCCCCCACCTAGGAAGTAGGCCTGGGTGCCTGGTAAGGACTGTGGTCCTGGCAGCCCACCACAAGCCGCAAGCCTGCTGGGGTCCCCCACCTCCCCCCAGGGAGGCCCGGCACCTCCCTGATTTCACAGTTGTGGCCTTCCTGTGCACCCCGAGGCTGCACCTTCCTGCCTGAGCTCCCTCCTCCCCACATGAGCTTCACACATGCCTGGGGGGGCTCAGGCCCAGAGCAGGGTCTTTGGTCCAGACATCCCCCGCCCCCCCTCCACCTGCACCCAGGCAGCTGCCAACTCCTGTCACCACCAGCACTCTTCGCACGTGACCAACCCCCTGCCCTTGTCTCCCTGTGGCCCCATCGCCCACGCCAGGATAACATTTGCCGCTTCCTGGATGCCAGCCAGCCTCACGCCTCCCAGCCCCACACCCCCATGCCGGGACCCAGCCCCTAACGCTAAACCTTACACCCACAGCCCTTGACATCAGCCCAGACCCCTTGCACCAGCCCATCCCACTGAGGACCCTGTCATGCCCCCCACTCCACCCTGGCTCCTGCCTCCAGGCCTCTGCTCAGGCAGGGCCCCCCAGCCAGGCAAGCTTTCCCCTGGGAGCGGCAGCCAGACTTGGGGTCCCCTGCTCCACATGCACGGGGCCCCGAGGTCCTCGGGAGGCAGAACAGGGGAGAGAAGGTGTACTTTCGAGAGAGAGTTGACAAAACCCAGTGACCTGTTGGACTTATGACGGGGGGGGGTCAGCGAGGGACAGGGAGGTGACATGGTGTCTCTAACTCTGGGACCTGGTGGATGTGGCTGCCATTCTCCCCCCCGTCCCCCGCCCTTGCTGGGGAAGCCTTGGGAAAGAGCAGGTGTAAGGAGACGGTCTGTTTGTGGTGCAGACATCGGTCGTGGGGACGTCACACGGCCGGTTGGAAACAGGAGGCTGGAGTCTGGGGAGAGGCCGGTCTGGGGAGGGGATTCAGTGTTTGCAGCCTCTGGCACAGGGGACACAGGTTAGGTCGCCTGGGAGAGAGCAGCCCCTCCTCCGATTCAGGGCCCAAGAACAGGGGAGCAGAGCTGGGGCGCCAGGGCTGTCGTGGGTGAAGCCTGGTGGTTGGGCTGGTTCGTGGAGATGGGGACGGAGGAGGGGCCGCCACAGGTAGACACTTGTCATGAAGAGAGATGGGCTCAGGTGCACCCCTACTTATTCCTCAAGCCCCGGGTGTGGTTTGTGCATGTCGTCACGTGTGGGGTGCCTTGCCAGCTCCCCGCGGGACCATGTTCCTCTTTCGTGCCGTCAGCCCCGCATCAGCCAGCGCCCTGGACCTGGTGGGGACTCGACGTCACCAAGTGGTGGGTGACGCATGCTTGTGGGCATGTGCACGGCACCTGCGTGGGCACGTCTGTCAGGGAAAGTGAGGTCCCACCCCGAGCACCAGCGTCAGCTTCAGAGAGCTGGGAAGGGTGCCCTGGAATCTGCATTGCTGACCCTTGCCCTCTGACCTCCAGCCTCCGATCTGTTGGTCTGGGGGTCAAACTACCTTCCCAGAAAGCCGGCTGTTGGTTGGATTCACCTCTTCTCGGAGCCAGTGCAGGAAGCATGACTGTGCTCTGGAGAGTGACTGCAAGTTAGTTGCTCAAGGCTCCATTTTAAGAGCTTTTCTGCTCCAACCAGTTGGGCTTGAAGAGATCCGCGAAGTTAGGCCTCCTCCCGGTGCTGAGACCCTGTTCTCCCCACACTTCTTTCTGCAGTGGCCGCAATGGCCAACCAAAAACCCAGAGCTGCTGGGTCTGTGTGAATGAGCCAAGCTCCACTCTGTCCCTCCACTTACCCCTCCACCCACCAATTCATCTCATCTCATCTCAACTATTGCCCACCATCTGTTATCTATTGTCCATTATTATCTGTTATCTATTTTCTACCTATCTATCATCCATCCATCCATCTATTATCATCTATCTAGCCATCCATCCATCCATCCATCCATCCATCCATCCATCCAGATATCCATCCAACAAATATTTCCCGTACACCCACTATGTCCCAGGAGTTTGGCAAGAGCCATGCTTGATTTATTTCAGGACGGTGCAGACATTTCCTAACTATCTCATATGTCAGCCCTGTGTTGGGGGCTGGGGGTCCCCTCTGACCACTGGGTCTTGGTCCCTGTTCTTTAGTAAAATGTCAGTACCTAAGGCTGACCTGGGCTGTATTCTAGGAATGGTGTGTGTGTGTGTGTGTGTGTGTGTGTGTGTGTGTGTGTTGTATTTGTATCCCACCCCTCGGCCGGGCCTAGAGCCTCAGCTCAGAAAATGTGTCTAGAGGCACACATGCCAAGGCAAACAAGGAGTCAAGAAGGAAGAGGCCTAGAGATGATGGGAAGGAAGAGGGAGGGGGGAGGCTGAGTGGAGGGGGAGGAGGCACCGGGGGGAACAGGGAAAGGAGAACCGTCTCGGGCCCCAGAGCCCCAGTTCGGGGTGGGTGAGCACCATGGGCCTGTGGCCACCAGCTGTGCTGGGTCCGTGGCTCCCGCCCCCACCCCCTCCCCGACTGTGCTCCCTTGGCCTCCTGTGCCCCTGGCCTCTGCCCCCAGGGTGGAGGGTAGGTACGGGTTTTCTCCGAGGAGGGGGACAGCGCTTACCAAGAATACACGAAGCAGAGGAAGAAGGGGGCGGAGACCACCAACTGCAGGAGGGCCCAGTCACGCACACCGTAGGCCACCATGGCCATCAGGACTTGGCCAAAGCTGAAGCCCAGGGAGTTCAAAGTCATCGCCAAGGCTC
This sequence comes from Hyaena hyaena, assembly GCF_003009895.1. NCBI lineage: Eukaryota > Metazoa > Chordata > Mammalia > Carnivora > Hyaenidae > Hyaena > Hyaena hyaena. The sequence goes on along the minus strand of NW_024080881.1, from coordinate 380,230 downwards.
GGGCACGCGTGGATGTCCACTCCATCACTGCAAGGAGACCGCAAGGGTCAGCCTGGGGAGCCCACACGAGCCTCCCTCACCTGGCCCGGGTCAGGTGACCTACGGAGAGTGCAGGTGTTCATCATGACGCCCGCCACAGCAAAGGCCACCAGGAAGCGGAACAGGCAGTACACGGGGAAGATGGGGGCGAAGGCGGCTGCCGTGCCTGCCATGGCCATCTGAAGGTAGTTCAAGGTCAGCACCAGCCTGCGACCAAACCTGCGGGCATAGAAACATGCAGGTGGTAGCCAGGTCCGCGAGGCACCACAGCACCAGCCACGGGGGTCTGAGCAGAGGTCACAGTGACTCCTGGGTCCGGACCCGAGTTATCCCCCAACGAAAGGCCTGTAGGCACAGGTGACTTCCCCGGGTAGAGAATGAGCTCCCTGTCGGCAGGAGCGCTCAGCGACAGCTGAAGGCACACTTTAGCAGTGAGCTTTTGGGAGATCGCCCCAGAGGGGAGCTGGTGAAACCGAGGCCCAGAGCGGGGACAGGGCTTGCTCAGTGGCAGAGCTGAAGGTGTCAGGAGTGAGACCACATGCAGGCGTCCCGATGGCCAGCAGAGCGCTTTCTCCCCGGACCCGGCTGCAAGAGGCCAGGGAGATAGGAGCACAGGGGCACGAGGGAAAAGGGGCTTCTAGAACCGGGGGTACTCACCTGTCGGAAGCTTGGCCGAACACGGCAGCCCCCACCAGGATCCCCGACAGATAGATGGACTGGGCCATGGGCTTCAGGGCGTGGGAATCACACACAAGGTCCCACTGGTGGGAGAGGAGGGGGAGCTGAGCCCAGACGCATGGGGGAGGTGGGGGGGATGGGAAGCCCCGAGGGAGCCAGGTGTGGGTGGATGGCCTGGTGACCTCTAAGGTGGTAGGGCAGGGCTAAGCCTCCTCTCGTCACCCTCTGGTCCGGGGTCAAGTTCTCCCTGGTGGCCCCTCCCACTTGGCCAGATTTGCCTGATGCCTCCCCCGGGGTCTGAGAACTGGCCTCCCGGTGGAGGGAGCTGCCTGAGTCACTCATCAGTGGTGGCAGGGCTGGCCCGGCAGTCGTGGACACCACCCACTCTTCCACGAGCCAGGAGCCAGTGTCTGTCTGTAAGCTGAGGCCCGCTGCCCACTCCCCTGTAGGGCCAGGTGCTGGAGGAAGGCACGAGTGGCGAGTGAGGAAGCCTCCAGATGCAGGTCCCTCCCAGGACCAGGCCATTTGGAGTCAAGTGTGAGCTCTGACCTTGGCCTCTAAAGTGCCAGGACGTGGGGGGCGGGTGTCAGCGGAGGCCCTTACCTTGGCCACGATGGTGGAGGTGAAGGTGCTGCGGTCGTAGACCCAGCCGTCCACGCACGGCTCCGTGGCGGCCTCGCTCCAGTTGGCGGCCGTGGCGTTGGGGTCCAGGAGCTGCCACTGTGGTTGGCGGAAGCGGCGGCACTGGTGGGGCTCGCGGTTGGGGCCCGGTGGGATGGAGACGGTCAGGAGGTCCTTGGGGTCCAGGGCCCCGGGGACACCGGCCTGGGCAGTGCCGTTGTCCAGGAGGGGTACCCAGCAGCGGTGGCTGGGCACGGCGGCCGAGAAGTTCTCCATCATGCTCTGAGTGGTGAGCCATATGATAGGGACCACCAAGGCCACCATCTGGAGAACCTGGAACCTGCCCAGGCCACCCACTTGGTCTAGGAGCTCAGAAAATGCCATGGGGCCTGCCGAGGGGGCCCCAGGGAGAAGCTGGCCCAGGGCCAAGGGGCCAAGGCCGGGGACCTACTTTCCCCACGGCAGCACCTGTTTCGTCAGCTGAGAAGCCTGGCACATGGCGGTGGCCGTCGGCCTCACTGCCCCTGGACCAGGGCTCTCCGGGCGCCCGCCTGGCAACTGTCACTCAGGGTGGCTCCAACGCCGACTGGGGACTGCGAAGCGTGACCCCTCAGCCACCAGCATCCTTCCAGGGACGCAGCTGGCCCTGGACCTCCAGGAGGAGCTGGATAAAGGAAGTGGGGAAAGTGGAGACTGGAGTCACCCAGACTGGAATTAAACACTGACCAGGTGACACTTACGGAATAGGAGTTAAGCACTGGTCAAAGTTTAACCCAACTCTGACAGGGGCCCAAAGGCAAGAGCGCCGCTGTCCTGCCCACACCCAGGCTTTGATAGGTATGAGGCTTGGTGCTGCTGCCGCCTCCTCTCCACGCCCCTGCCTGCCTCGAAGGGAGGGGAGGTGCTGGATGGGGACCTTACTGATCCTGGGAATGGCGTGAGCTGGAGCGACATCCTGTGGGCTGCGGGGACCTGTGTGTGTGTGTGTGTGTGTTTGTGTGTGTGTGTGTGTGTGTGTGTGTGTGTGTCTCAGGTTGTGGGCAGCCATCTGAGCCCACCCCTCCCAGCCTGTGTGGCCCGACAGCCCCCTGTTGTCTGCTGCCATTGACGCCCTCAAACTTCTTTTGCTGTCACCCTCTCTGAGCCCTTGCAAGTTCTCCCCAATGTCACCAGACACGTGTGTGTGATGTGTGGCAAGTACGGAACGGGCAAGGGAACAATGACAGTGACCTAGCCATTTCTTCTGTGCTTTGGGCCACAAGGCCACCCATTCTAGGGCTAACTTGCTTCCCACTGCTTTTTATCTTGCCTATTCGCCCTCTGCCCATCCACTGGCCTCTGTGCGCCCCGCCCCGAGCATGCCCTGTCCCGCCTCCACGGGCTCTTGTCCTGGCTGCTGCTCCCAGCCTGGAATGCTATCCATGGGCTCACCCCAGAGCCACATCCTGCAGCACCACAGGGACCTCCTCCTCCAGGAAGCTCTGCTTGCTTATTCTTGCCTCCCTCCTGGGCCCTAAGTTAGGAGCAGAGCCCCATCTTCGCACTGGCCCCCACCCTTCTATACTTGTCCAGCTGGTCTCATTCCCAGCCAGTTCCTGGAGGGCAGGGACCCTTCTTTGGAACATCTTTGGAAATAGCATGGATTCAGACAGTTAATGCAACCTCTGTAAAGATATGCTGCGGTTGGTTTTAAAAGCAGCTTCTGTTTCTTTCTGATTTTAAAGTTAATGTACAGGGGCGCCTGGGTGGCTCAGTCGGTTAAGCGTCTGACTTCAGCTCCAGTCACAGTCTCACGGTTTGTGAGTTTGAGCCCCACATCGGGCTCTGTGGTGACAGCTCAAAGCCTGGAGCCTGCTTCGGATTCTGTGTCTCCCTCTCTCTGTGCCTCTGCCCTGCTCTCTGTCTCTCAAAAATGAATAAATGTAAAAAAAAAAGTTGGAAAAAAAATAAAATTAATGTACACACCTTTCAGAAACTTCAGAACGTATCAAAATGTACAAAGAAAGCAAAGAAGATCCCTCCCAAACTCACCAACTTGGAATCACCATCTTTGACATTTTGGTGTAAATACTTCTAGAGCCTTGTGCTGGCATGTTTGGCTTCCTCGTTCTGGGCTGCAAGCCAAGCTTAACGCCTCCTTTTGTAAAACCCAAGCAAAAAGCCTCTGACTTTAGCCAGTGATTTTAGCCTATTCACATTTATTGGAATCACTGTCACGTTTGGACTCGTGGTATGTTTTCTCCTTTGCCAGATTTCCCCATTCGTCCCCTTTGTTTCCTTTTTCCTCTTTTCGACAGAACCCGCTGGGCTTTCTTGCTCTGTTTTTTTCTTCTGTCCTGATTTGGCAGCGGCACACTGTATTTCTGTTAGCATTATATTTGAACTTGCACTCGAGGAGCCATTTTGCGCCACCTCCTCTCTTCGGACAGCTCCCTCTTCCATCGTCTCGCAAAAGACGCCCTTTCTTCTTATTGCACTGCGGAAACGGAAGTCAGAAGCCAACCACCTCATCCTCTGACTGCCTTGGTGCCCCCACATCCTGCCTTTCTTCCCACCAGCCCGATGGCCCACGTGCTCCCCCTCATCCTGACCCCCTCGCCGTGCACCCTGCAGCCCACCTCTCCACCTGCCCAAAGTCTCTTTGCCAACTTTCTTCCCACTGGATAGTTCCCACCAATGTACAAATACGCCATTTTCCCGGGCACCTTGCTCAGTCGGAGAAGCATGCGACTCTTGATCTCAGGGTTGTGATTTTGAGCCCCACGTTGGGGGTAGAAGTTACTTAAAAAAAGAAATTAAATAAAAGTTAAGACAATCCCCCACAAATCTGCCATTTTCCCTCCCATCCTCAGAGAAGCCCTCCTCCCCTTTAATACCTGTCTTCAGCCACCATCTCCTTTTCTGCTACTATTTAGGTACAGCCCACAAAAGCATTATTGACATTGGCCTCCAATTCCTCCTTCTTTTTTGGATTGATTCCCATCAGGTTTTGTCCCTGTCATGTCCTGGTCCCCAGCGACCTCACTGCTGCTGCATTCAGTGACATTTTCAGGGCTCCTCTTACTTGAGCCAGCTCAGCCGCTGGCCCTTCTCCCCCTGGGCGCACCCGCCGCACACACTTCTGTCTCCTTTGCTGGTTCCGTCTCTTCTCCCCACACTCCCCGTTCTTGGTGCTCTTCTTAAAATTTTTGTAACATTTATTATTTTTTTTAATTTTTAATTTTATTTTTGAGAGAGACAGAACACAAACGGGAGGGGCAGAGAGAGAGGGAGACACAGAATCTGAAGCAGGCTCCAGGCTCCGAGCTGTCAGCACAGAGCCCGACGCAGGGCTCGAACCCACACACCAGCCATGAGATCATGACCTGAGCTGGAGTTGGACACTCAACCGACTGAGCCACCCAGGCACCCCTTCCCCTTCTTTATCGTTGACACAATTTGCATCTTCAAAGGCTTTTCTCTTTCAGCACAGAGCCCGACGCAGGGCTCGAACCCACACACCAGCCATGAGATCATGACCTGAGCTGGAGTTGGACACTCAACCGACTGAGCCACCCAGGCACCCCTTCCCCTTCTTTATCGTTGACACAATTTGCATCTTCAAAGGCTTTTCTCTTCTTTTTTATTAAAAAAATTTTTTTTAATGTTTACGTTTGAGAGAGAGAGAGAGACAAAGTGTGAACCAGGAGGGGCAGAGAGAGAGGGAGACACAGAATCTGAAACAGGCTCCAGGCTCCAAGCTGTCAGCACAGAGCCCGACACGGGGCTCGAACTCACAAACCATGAGATCATGAACTGAGCTGAAGTCGGACGTTTATCCAACTGAGCCACTCAGGTGCCCCTTCAAAGGCTCCTCCTTTAATCCACCACCTAAACTTGGGGGCCTCCTGGACCAACTTTCTAGGCCCCAGGTGGCGCCACTTCCTACGGCGGGGGGGGGGGGGGGGGGGGGGGGGGGGGGGGGGGGGAGAGGGGAGGAACCAAGGTGGCAGACGGCAGGGAGTCCTGGGAAAACTTGGCAGAAGCCGGCAAAGGGTAAGAATTCTTACCAGTCATCTCTTGGGTCTCTGCAGAGCCCTGTTGAAAAGGAACATAAAATTTCACACTGTCCCTTCCTTTCTAAATCTAGACTCTTCTGAATTCAGGTTCCCGTTCGCTGTGGATCCTTCCCCTCCCAGGGACAGCTATCGCCTTCCCTTTGGTCCAGTCTCTTGGCCTGAGAACTTGGCTTGACTTCCCGTCTCCACGGGGCACGCAGGTTATCAGTTCTCGCACATGCAGACAGCTCGACCATCGGGTCGGGGGGCCCAAAATATGGTGGGACAGAAGTGCGAGTTGCACCCCCTTTGCAGCTAGGGTCCCCTTGCCTGGTGCCAGCTCTTGGGGCATTTGTCTACGACCTCTTCCTGTCGGCCATCTTTGGGAGTGGCTCTGGATTTGGGAGGACGTCTCACGTCCCTGGAGCAGGTTGGTACCGCCAGGAATATTTACTGTGTGTCCCCCCCTGAAACTTATCAAGATATCTGAAAGGATTAAAAAGCAGCTCTACGGTCAGAAATTGGTCAGATTGGAAGCTGATGTTCAGAGCCGGCTAGGAGTGTTTTACGAGGCCTTCTCCCCTAAGCTTAAATGAAACTACGCACCCAGAGAGAACAAAAAGCATTTCCAAAGACAAACAGCTCTGAATTTAGAACATAGGAATCTTTTGATTTCCATCTCAGCCGAGGATCTTCTCCCTGATACAAAGGGAAGCGAATGAAGATAATGTAGCTGGACGGGTGGGTCAGTCCCCTGATACCATTAGGGCTGAGAGGGGGAGCTCACCTGGGGAGCGACCTTTCGCAGCAAAAAGATGAGGTTTGAAATGGAACCCTGGGTCTCCCAAATTGTCGAGGGCAGGAAGAAGAGAATCTGGCAAAAGTGGGTGGTTTAGATGACGGTGGGCGAAGAGAGGGTCACAGAGCAGAGGGCGAGGCAATGGGACAGAAGACAGGGGACACCGTGTGGCGGGAAGGCTGTCGTTCGTGCCCTGCGCAGGGCCGGCCTTGGTGAGTGTCAGGTGTTAGGTGACTGCCTGGCATCTGAAAATGAGCACAGGCAAGCCGGTCGCCAACATGGGTTTTTCTTGGCCCCGGAGGTGCGCCGCGGCCATCTTTCTGGCCTGATCGTTCGGCAGGGTTTTTTTTTTTTTTTTTTTTTGCGATTCCTCCCAACCCCCGATGTCCTGTGGCGACAGCAGCTGCCTCTGGTCCCAGGCCAGGCAGGAGAAAGGGCAGGCCGGACTGCTTACTGTCAGTGACTCAGCAAATTCCCCAGGCGGCTAGCAGGCCTGGCGGAATCCAGGCGGGTGGCTGGAGGAGGTGGCGGCAGCCAGAACCAGCTGGGTTTGCTCCCACCTCCAGGGTCCCCAGAGCTTAGTATTAATGTGGCCTCTGAGCCTCCATTCTCGCTTCCCTCGTCTCCAGGGGATGGATTCTTTTTTATTTTTTTAAATGTTTTATTTATTTCTAGGAGAGAGAGGGAGAGAGAGACAGCGTGAGCAGGGGAGGGTCAGAGACAGAGGGAGTCACAGACTGAAACAGGCTCCAGGCTCTGAGCTGGCAGTCAGCACAGAGCCTGACGCGGGGCCCGAACCCACGAACCACGAGATCATGACCTAAGCGAAAGTCGGACGCTTAACCAACTAAGCCACCCAGGCGCCCCTCCAGGGGATGGATTCTATAAGACAGCGTGCTATCCTCGGGCGACACTCCAGCTGGTCCCTTTGAAGATGTCTGCCAGCCTCCAGCTTGTCACCTTTGCCCAAAGCCTTCGCTGATAGGCAGTGCTTTGGTGTTTCAGAGGCCAGGCCAGGCCATCTGAGGCCCTCCCCTCCCCCCAGCCCACCATCAGATCCCTCACTTTGCTGCCTCCTTCATGCGGCCTGGGCCTGCTCCCCCCCACCCCCCCGCCATGGAACACAACTCATTCCTGAAATGCCACGCACCCTCTCTTCCCTCGTTCAAGGTTTCTTCTGAAAGCCACGGCCACCGACCCACCCCTCCCTCCAAGCGTCTCCCCTCCTGCCCCTGCACACCTCCGTGACTGCCCTGCCCCTGCAGTGATGTCAAGCTTTTCTCTCTGTCAGATAACGGTTACATGCTTCTTAAGGGCCGGATCCGAGTGTCCAGGACAGTGCCTAGAACAGGATTGGGCAGGGCGAGGCGGGGCGGGGCTGGGCAGGGCAGGGGCCACGCAGTCTTCATGGGCTTGGCTTGATGAGTCTCTAGGTCATCATCTGTGGAAAGAGCATCATGGGCCCCCCGGCCCCCTCACAGGGTTGTGTCCAGGACAAAAAGTCGTGGCTGTCTGGGGTCCTCACCTTCTCCGGATCCCGCCCCACCCCCCCGGCGCACGTGGTGGTGCCTGGAGCTCCAGCTTCCCCAGAACGTCTGAGGCTCTGGTCTCCTGCTTGCGTTACTCGTCTCCAAATGCTATTCTGGACGGTTCTGAAAGGCTGGAACTTCACTTCCTGGACAACCACAGTGGCCCCACTCCTCGTCGTCGCTGGCAAATGTGCCCCAAATGTGGCCACGGGCTCAGCTCAGAATCCCTCCCACAGAATGGCTGGGCGGTGCCTCAGTGTTCCATGACGACGTCGCTTGTGGGGACGACACCTAAGGGTCGCTGAGCCTTTATTATGTGACGGACACAACTCTAAGTTCTCTCCCTGTAGGAACTCATTTCATCCTTCTAACAACCCTTCCGGTTAGGCATTCCGTTCTCGTATCCATTTTTACATATGTGGAAACTGAGGCTCCGAGAGGTGAATCTACACGGCTACTCTGCGGCAGAATCAGGACTCCAACCCAGGTCCGTCCAGCTCCACAGCTATGTTGTTAACTTTATTTATTTATTTATTTATTTATTTATTTATTTATTTTGAGGAGCGGGGGAGGAGAAGGGGGGTGCAGAGAGAATCCCAAGCAGGCTCCACGCTGTCAGCGAAGAGCCTGACTCAGGGCTCCAACTCACAAACCATGAGATCATGACTTGAGCTGAAACCAAGGGCCAGTGGCTCAAGTGGCTGAGCCACCCAGGTGTCCCTGCTGTGCTTTTAACTTCTGAGGTTGGCCGAAAGCTTCACAGCAAGTAGCCCTGCCTCAGCGCCCCATCCCTCTCACTGGGGCCCCGCTCCCCCCAACCCCATGATCAACCCTTCCCACGTATCCTCTTTTCCTTGAGCCCCAGGGCCCCCATCTCCTGGCTCAGCAGCTCCCTAGGGGACCCTTCAGTCCCTGTCAACATCCCTCCCCCCGGGGCCCAGGGAAGAGATCCCTTTTCCTCTCGATGCTGCCAACCCAGCCTCCTGTCCCACTGGACCAGATTTTAGCTCTACTTTTATGTCGCCAAAAAGCTCAGTAAGAGGTTTCCTCGGACAGAAGCAGGGCCTTCCCCAAGCTGACATCCAGAGTCACCCCCAGAACATCCCGTTTCTCTCCCCACCCCCCACCCCCCCGCCTTGCTGCGCCACGCGGGACCCGCCTCGTATCCAGCTGGCCCTGTCCACGGAAGCCCTGCTTTCTGTCCCTGGCCTCGCTCCAGGGCAGTCACAAGCACTGGCCGCGTGGAAACGCATTTTCCTCTGGCCTCGAGGCTGCTGACCCCTGGGAGCGGGTGGATGGCCACCTGCATCCCCAGCGCCCACGCGGACGCCGCTGGCTGGGGGGCAGCCGCGGGCAGCTGGCTCGGCGCCCTCTCGGGCAGGTGGCCGGGGCTCGGGAGTGAGAGCGCTGTGGCTTTACTTGGCCCCCTCGTGTGACCGGCCATGGCCCTGACTGTAGCCTCTTCCCTCGTCTCTGAGGCCCGGGAGCCTCTCCCCCCCACCCCGCCCAGGAGCCCCCTGGCCCATTGAACAAATGCGTTCTAAATAGGTCAAGGGGAGCGCTGGGTACCCTCCCTTTCATGTGCCTGGTGGCGCGGGCAAGTCTGGCCCTTCCTTCACCAAAGGGACTTTGCTTTCCTTGCTGCGTCAAAAAGATATTTCATGTTAAAATTCAACGGAGAGATGTTAACCAGCCGTCGGAATAAGGCTCGTCAGAGCACAGGCTGCTCAGACAGGCTGAACTTTGCCTCGCTCTGCGGAGGGTCTTACCCACCGGCTGGCAGCCGCCGGCTGGCACATTTTAACAAGGCCAGGTGCAAACCCTGCCCCCCCTCCAGCCCCCGCCAGTGCCCGGAGCCCTGCCTCGGCCCCTGGCTCAGGATTCCAGCATCTTTACTAAGTCAGACGCTGCGTTAGCTGCATCTTAGGGACACCAAATCCTCTAGCAGGGCCCTGACCCTTTTTGATTCTGTGCGTTGCAAACTCTTGTTAAGAGGAGTAATTTTAGGCAGAGGCCAGGACAAGCTGGCGGGGGGGGGGGGGGTGCGGGGAGGTGTGACGCGGATTTTGGCAAAATCTCTCTCATTTCGCCGGAAAACACAGTGGCGGGATTTGGCCGGCAGCGTGCAAACACACTGTGCGACAAGGAGTTCTCTTTTCTGCTTCTGGGAACGGAGAGGCGCACGGCCTGAGTTCAGAGTAGCCGGTGCCAGCCCTGTTTTTCACACCCCCATGAATTCTCCCCAAAGGAGAGGCAGCGTGACCGACAGTTAGGCACACGGACTCTGGACAGGCCGCCTGGATTTAGATTCCTGTTCTTACCCGAGCTGTGTGGCCTTGGGAAAGGAGCTGAACCTCTCTGTGCCTCAGCCTCCTCTGTAAAATGGGGACGAGAGTGGTTCTGGTCTCAGAAAGCTCCCGTGAGGACAAAGCCCGTTGGCGCAGACCATCTGGAACAGTCCCCAGCGGGCGTTGTTAATATTATCACCGTCATCTTTTTTTTTTTTTTTTTCTGACAATGAGGACTCGGGGAGACACCTGGGCGCCCCAGGAAGCTGACTTGAGAAGGTTCATGGGAAGCCGGGGTTGGCCCACAGTTGGCTCAAGCAGGGAGAGGCGTTGTTTGAAGGATGGGCCCTGACAGCCCACCGCAGAGGGAGGATGCTGTAAATCTGGGTCAAAACGCGATTCATCTTTTCACACCTCGCTTGGCCGCTTTGACAAGGAACTCGTACTTTTCGAGAAGGAGCAACTTGTGTGGATGTGAGGGCGGGTGGACCTTCGGGCTCGTTCATCGTCCACGCTGTTTGAGCAGAAGGCGGAGGGTGTGGGGGTGCGGAGGGAAGGTCGGGCCTCCGGGCTCCTGGTTACTGGGCGTCCTGCTGGCGTCTCGGTCTGCCCTGGGGCTTGTGACTCTTCCTCTGTCCTCGGGGGCTCTGCATCCTGGAAGCCACAGCCAGGCTCACGCTTTATTGGCACACACTCACACTCACTCACACTCGCACACACGTATGCGCTGATCCGCCCGCAGCCACGAGAACGCCTAGCCTGGGGGGACCCAGACAGTCTTCCGTCCTCTGTCCCATGTCTTCTGCTTCCTCCTGCCCCAGAGATCTGCTTCTGCCATTACAGGTCCTTCGTCCCACGTGGCCGTGTGTGTGTGTGTATGTGCGCGTGCATGAGTGTGCGCGCACATGTGAGTGTGTGCGTGTGTGCTCCTCATGGAGACCGTTGCATCCCTGAGGGGTCTGTTCCCAGCTCCTGCAGGTGCCCCGCCTCCACCCGCCACCAGGCCCCAGGCCCCAGCACAGCACCATCGGGCACGTTGGGGTGAGACTAACAAGGCTCCAACTCACATCAGGTGCGCGGTGTGACCGCACTGCACAGCGGCCGATCCGAAGGGTTAACCTGAAGCCCGTCAACACACTCCTCGCCTGCTGACTTAAGGTCCTTGATCTGTAACAGAGCAAATTCGCTTCCTTTGAGCTTCGCAGACCTCTGGCCTTGGGGAATAAGGACCCAGGACTTTCCCAGGCCACGGAGGCCAGCAAGTCCGCCTGACGGTCGCTGTGGGTTTCTGGTCAGCCTAGCTTTTAACAAAGTGTTTTGTTTTGTTTCTAAGGTCACGCCAGTGACTGTCCTGACCTCCCTTTGCACATCTGTAAACCCTCGAGAGGACTCCTGGGGCGCCTGGGTGGCTCAGTCAGTTGAGCATCCGACTATGGCTCAGGTCACCATCTCATGGCTCAGGTCACCATCTCATGAATCAGGAGCCCTGAATCGGGCTCTCTGCTGTCAGCACGGAGCCCGCTTCGGATCCTCTGCCCGCCCTCACTCTGCCGCTTCCTACCGCTTGAGTGCTCTCTCTCTCAAATAAATAAACATTAAAAAAAAAAAGACCAAAACACTCTTGCACCACCTCCGAGCACCGAGATAACTCTGCAGCTGGTATCATCTGAGTCTGCGCGTAATCAAGAAATCGCTGTGCGCCCTTTAGAATTCTCTGGGCCAGGCAGAACCCTCCAGGGTGGCCTTTGGACAAGAGTCCACCTTCTCCTCAGGTGACCGGCCTCCTGTGTAAGGTACGTCCTCCTTTCCCGTCAAAACTCTCCTCTGGAGTATTGGCCTTTTGAGCCACGAGCCACGGCAGCCAGACTTGGGATGCAGTACCAGGAGGAGGGGGTGCACCGGTCGTGTGGCGCCTCGGGGCTACACGCTCCCTCTGTCCCCTGCTTCTGCTTCTCTTGTGGCTCCAGTCTGGCTCCAGAGCTGTTCCCTCCATGCAGAGGAGAGCATGGCGATCAATGCCTCCGCCTGTCGATCCTTGCTGCTCTGCTCCCAGAGAAGGGCTGATTTTCTTTCTTCATTTCAGGTGGAACACCCTGGGAGGGGGACCTAGGGGGCCCAGTGAGGGCACGTGCTGCCTCTGGGACCCAAATAACACAGTGTCCCCCAGTGATGCCACGTGGGGCAGGAGGGCCATGGGCAGGGAGCCTGAGCTGATGTCTGTGCCTGGAGGGGGAGGGGAAGAGGGTATTTGTGGATGGGGGGGGTCCCTGGAGACTCTGGGCCAAGTGCTAGCCTTGGGAGGGGGCGGGGCTCTAGCCTTTCAGCAGGTGGAGGCAAAAGGAACAATGGAATGTTCTCTTTGGCCTCTTCAGGCTCTCTCTGCTCTCTCTGCTCTCATTCAATCATTCATTCACCCAACAAACAATTATTTAAAAAAATACCCTGAGTCAGGCCCGGAGAAAAGCTCTGGGGACTTCTGAGAATAGGACAGAAGCGTTCCTGCCTGCGAGGTAGAGGGAGGGCGAGGCGGGGGCCCACGTCAGTGCCCCACCAACTGCTAACCCTGTGAAGACACATTCAATAAGGATAATGGAAGAAATCGTGGGGACAGGAGTAACAAGGAGGGGTGGGAAGGGCCACTCAGCTAGCAGTGGGGACAGCCTTACTGAGGAGGGACAAATCCTCACGCCTAGGCTGCTAAGGGCCCAGGGGTTAAGGGCAGAGCAGAGCAGAGGGAACAGCGTGCCTGAGGTCCCCGTGGTGGGCAAGGACCTTGCCAAGTTCATGGTGCCATGAGCGAAGTGAGTGAGGGGGAAGCTGGCAGGGGTGAGGCCGGATGGAGCAGGGTCCTAGGGGTCCTGTGAGAACCCACAGAGGCTGGGGGGCCCGTGGAGGGTTTCCTGCGGGGGACTGGCATGAGCCCTGGAGAGCACACCGTGAACAGTTGCTGTGTGGGGGAGGGGCGGGGCCAGGAGCAGGGCCAGGGACCAGCGAGGAGCTGCTACCCACGGGAGGGGTGACCATGGCTTGGGTGGCGGCAGAGGTGAGGACAGACATGGATGAATGAGAGGTGCATTTTGGGGAGGGAGGCAGTGGGACTTGGTGACGAGTGGTGACAGAAGGAGGGTTCAAGGGCAGCTCCCAGCGTTCTGGCTTCAACACTGACCGGAGAGCAGGCCATCTAGGGTCTGGGGGAAGGTCACAGCTTCCCTGCGGGCCGTGTTGAGGTCCTGGCACCAGGGAGGCAGCGCAGCACTTATAGGCTCACAGTGGCTGAGAGAAGGGTCCTGCTTACCACACAGATGACCCCAGTCCTGGAAGCCTGGCTGGAGGGGCCTGGGAAAGTCCAGGTGACCGCTCTGGCCACAGTGTCCCCACGTGGCTCCTGATGCAGCTGGGAGATGAGAGTGGCTTCTCTAGACAGGCACACCTGGTGCTGCCCAAATGCCGTGTTTTTTTTTTTTTAAACAACATTTTTTTTTTAATGTTTTATTTATTTCTAGGAGAGAGAGAGGCAGTGTGAGCAGGGGAGGGTCAGAGAGAGAGGGAGTCACAGACTGAAACAGGCTCTAGGCTCTGAGCTGGCAGTCAGCACAGAGCCCGACGCGGGGCTCGAACCCACGAACCACGAGATCATGACCCAAGTGAAAGTCGGATGCTTAACCAACTAAGCCACCCAGGCGCCCCCCAAATGCCGTGTTTTAAACAAGAGAGCCAACATCGGATATTTTGAAGATTTCAACATAAAAATTGTGACCTCTGACTTAAAAACACATGGGAGGTGTGGCAATCCTGGGCTCAAGCTTCGGGGTGATGCTGTCCGGACCCGAGTGGCCTTGGCATCCCCCCTCCCCTGCCGGGGCTGAGCCCTATCCTGCGCCTGCCAGCCAGACTCTCCCCTCCACCTCCCCGTCTCCCCAGATGTTTGACTTTGCAACTGTCACTCACCCCTTGGGGAAGAGATGTCACCCATCCCGGTGAATCCCCAGCAGGCGGGCGAGCAGAAAACCTCAGTCTTCCTTGGCCCTTCCTATCTTTCAAGTTCCATCCTGACCTGTCAGCAAATCCAAGGGGCTCCATCCAAACCCCACCCTCCCTCCGACTACTTCTCCACATGGGGTACCGCTGGCACCCTGGCGGAACCCGGACACCCACCTTCCCGTCCCCCTAGCCCCGCAGCCCTGTCCCCCGTTCTCCATTCCCAGGCAGGGCCATCTTTCAGAATCTGCGTCAGATCACGTCAGCCCTCGATCGAAACCTCGCAGGCCCCTTCTCACCTAGGATCCAAGCAACGTGTCCCACCCCTGCCACCAGCCCTGGAGACCCGCCCTGTCGCTTGCGTGACCCCTTTGCCACCCTGCATAGGCCCCAGGGCCACCTTGTCAGGTGGATGTGGCCTTAGGACCTGAGCTGGGGGCTGTTCAAGGGAGCGAAATGCCACTGCCATCAACAATAAGGATGTGTCACATGATATTGAGCTGAAAGAAGTAAGCAGCAGAAGACCAGGGTCTCCCCGCTGGTGTCACATGTAGCACACGGCTGAGGGGCGCGTGAGCAGCCGCGCACACACACAGGAAGACAAGAGAATGCAGGAAGCAGTTACGGGGGATGGGCACGTGTCCTTGTTCCGAGGACAAGGAAGGGCCCGTTTCTTGTACACAGGGGTTTGTTTGACTATAATTTTTACATCTGATTACAGTTTTCTTGAGGACAATTGACTGCGCATACTGAAGTATAGAATTTAATGGTTTTCAACGTATGTACACACCTAGGAACGTTCTCCATAATCAGGATAAATGAACATGTCCATCACCCCGGAGTCGCTGTCACAACTTTGAAATCCCTCCTTCCCTCCCCTCCCCTTGTCTTGAGCACCCACAGATGGGCTTTCTGGCCCCCAGATCATTTTCTAGTGCTCTATATACATAGATTTTATATGAATCGTAATTCATTGCATAGATAGACTAAAATCTGTCTGCTCGCCCGTTGATTGACGTTTGGGTGGTTTCCAGCTTCTGTAAGTTGCAAATAAGCAACTTAAGCCGCGAGGACCATTCACGTGCACGTCCTCGTATGGGCTCAGTCTTCCATTTCTTCCGGGAGGAAATATTTAGAAGCAGAGCAGTTGGGTGATATGATTGGCGTGTGTGTAACTTTTTAAGACACCGCCACCCTGTTTTCCAAAAGGCCCGTGCCGTTTCACGTTCCCGCAGTCGCCCCACAATCTGAGCAACACCTGGTCTTTTAAATCGTTGCCATTCTCGTGGGTACACGGTGGCACTTGTTGTGGTTCACATTCGACGATGTGACTCCTCTTTGCACGCGCCTGCTTGTCGTCCGTGTAGTCTCTCTGGTGAAGCATCTGTTCAAACCTTTAGCCTGTTTTAAAATTGGAGTCTCTTTTATATTATTAAAAAAAATTTGTTCCAACTTTTACAGAGAGTGTGTGTGTGAGTGGGGGAGGGTCAGAGAGAGAAGGAGACACAGAATCTGAAGCAGGTTCCAGGCTCTGAGCTAGCTGTCAGCACAGAGCCCGATGCGGGGCTCGAACCCATGAACCGTGAGATCATGACCTGAGCCGAAGTCGGACACTTAACCGACTGAGCCACCCAGGCAGCCCTAGAAATGCCAATGATTTTTGTACCACCTATAACCTTGCTAAACTCATTTCTTAGCTCTAATAACAGTTTTGTAGATTTCTTAGGATTTTCTGTAATTTTGTCATCTGCAAATTAAAAAGGTTTGTGCCTTCCTTTCTTATCTATTTATTCCTTGTCTTTTATTTACTTTTTTCTTTCCTTATTGCCCTGACTAGAACCAATATTGGACAGAAGTGGTGAGAGCGGAAATTCTAGCTTCATTCCTGATCTTGACAGGAAGGTGTTCAGTCTTTCACTATCAAGTATGATATTACCTGTAGGTTTTTCATAGAGGTCCTTTATCAGGCTGAAAAAATTCACTAGTTTTCCTAATTTGCTAAATGTTGTTTATCAGGAATGGATGCTGAATTTTGTCAGGTGCACTTCCTGTGTCTATTGAGATGGTCATATTCTTCTATAGTTTGTCAATAATTTAGTTTGTTAATCTTGATTTTTGAATGCTAAAACAACGTTGTATTCCACACCATCACGATGTGTGACGGATTAAACTCCACTCCATCACGATGCGTCGTCCTTCTTGACATAATGTTGGATTTAATTTTCTAAATGTTTGTTAAGAATTTTTGTCTCTTAGGGGTGACTGGATGGCTCAATTGATTAAGCGTCTGACTTTGGCTCAGGTCATGATCTCGGAGTTCATGAATTCAAGCCCTGCGTCAGACTCGGTGCTGACAGCTTGGAGCCTAGAGCCTGCTTCGGATTCTGTCTCCCTCTCTTTATGACCCTCCCCTGCACTCGCTCCCGCTCTCTCTCTGTCTCTCTCTCAAAAATAAATTAACATAAAAAAAAGAATTGTGTCTTTAAAAAAAGAATTTTTGTGTCTATGTTTATAAAAGATATTGGTTTACAGTTTTCTTGTTATATCTTCTGATTTTGGAATCTGGGTAATGCTGGCCTCAAGGAATGAACTGGGAAGTGTTATCTTTTTTTCAAGCTTCTGAGAGATTTTGGGCATAACTAGTATTTTTTTTTTTTTTTTGCTTAGATGTTTGGCAGGATTCACCAGTGAAGCCATCTGGGCCTGGAGTTTCCTCTGTGGGAAGGTTTCAAATCACAACTTCAATTTCTTTAACAGAATAGGGCTAATGATGTTATCTATTTCTTCTTAAGCAAGCTTTGCTCATTTGTAACCTTCAGAAATTTGTGAATTTCATCTAAGTTGTCAAATTTGTTCGTAAAATGTTGCTTGTAATATTCCCTATCATTTTAATGTCTGCAGGATTGGTGATGATGTTTCTTTTCCACTCTTGGTATGTAATGTGTATCCTTCCTTCCTTCCTTCCTTCCTTCCTTCCTTCCTTCCTTCCTTCCTTCCTCCCCCCCTTCCTTCTCTCTCTTTCTTTCTTTCTTTCTTTCTTTCTTTCTTTCTTCCTGATCAGTATGCCCAGAGATTTATAAATTTTATTGAGTTCCCAAAGAACCAGCCTCATGTTTCATTAATTTTCTTTACCATTTTCTATCTCTCCAATTTCTATTTATTATTTCCTTTCCTTCACCTACTTTAGTTTTAATTACCTCTTCTTTTTCTAATTTCTTAAGGTGGAAGCTGAGGTATCTGCGGCTTTCTTCCTCTCTAATGTAATCATTTAATGACACAAATTCCCCTTGAATCACTTGTCTGGCTTCATCCTGCAAATTTTGATATGTCATCTTTTAAAATTCTCATTCAATTCAAAATATTTTCTAATTTCCTTTGTGATTTCTTCTTTAGCCCAGGTGTTATTTAGAAGTGTGTTTGAAGGAGTTTTCTAGTATCACTCTGTTACTGATTTCTAATTGATCTCCACGAGGATCCAAGAACATACCTCCTATGTGTTGAACGTTTAAAAATTTATTACATGTGAAGCAAGACTAGGGACCTGTAGTAGCCTGTTGGCGGGGGAAGTGTGATTTTCATCATGAGCCACCAGAGGGTTTTAAGCAGACGGGGCAGTGGGGGGAGGGAGGTATGATTTGAATGGTGTTTGATTAGCCTGGTGTGCATTGGATGTGACACAGGGGGAGGGGGATGCCTGGGGCTCGAGGTTTCCCTGGGGCTTGAGACCATTTAGGAGTGGGCAGTTGTCTGGAGGGTCTGGATCTCCAGGGAAGGGTATGGGAGTAACTTTGTGACAGGGCTGCCCTCCAGTGTCAGGCTTGGAGGGCTGGGGGTGAGGGTGAGGAGCCCGGTGTGCTGGAAAGAGCCCTGGATTGGGAGCTGGGCCAGGGATCAGCTGTGTGACTCCAAGCATGTCACTCCACCTCTCTGAGCTTCAGTTTCCTCACCTCTAAAATAAGTGGTGAGCCTCCACGATCCCACAGTTTAGTGGCACGGGCTACTGCCAGCACAGGGAGGGTCTTTGCGTGAATTAGGCAACGGTGACCCAGTGAGATAGACAGCCAGCCAAAGGGGGCTCCTTGTGGGGTAAGGCCTCAAGTTGAAGCCTGATATTATAGGCTACTTTGACACGTAGGGTAACCAGGAGGATCTCCAATGGCTGAAATGCAAGTCCCGTCCCACCTGCTCTTGCGGATCGGGTCCTGTAGCAAATAACATTTTTTTTTTAATGTTTTATTTATTTCTGAGAGAGAGAGAGAGAGAGAGAGAGACAGCATGAGCAGGGGAGGGTCAGAGAGAGAGGGAGACACAGAATCAGAAGCAGGCTCCAGGCTCCGAGCTAGCTGTCAGCACCGAGCCCAATGCGGGGCTCGAACCCACGAACCGTGAGATCGTAACCTGAGCCGAAGTCGGACGCTTAACCGACCGAGCCCCCCAGGCGCCCCGCAAATAACATTTTTCATCAAGCATCCAGGAGCCCTTTCTATTATGTCTATTACTGTTATTTCTATTCAGAGCCCTGTCACGGGTGGGATTCCTCAGACAAGCCGATCACATCCTCCCTTGGGAACCAGGGCTCACTCTGCCTTCTCGATGCTACAAAGCCTGCCTCCCACAGCCCCTGGTGGTCCACGTTGTTCCTGCCGCAGCCCCCCGTGCCCTGCACGGTGCGTGGCACGGCCACCCCACCCTGGGCCATGAGCACCTGTAAGTAACAAATGCTGCTGGTCTGAGGCACCTAGCGTCAGGCCATCCCCGTAATGGGTGGGAAGTAAGAGGGAATGAAAACTACTCCTTTCTGCCCAGTGTAGCCTGGGCTGGATTTCAGCCCCCACGTGCCTCCTTCAGCTGGTGTCTTGGGCAGCGCACAACGTGAACACCTGTACCCGGCAGCCCTGTTAGCAGGTTCTATTTGTTGGACTCTCGACTGTGCTAAGATCTGCTAACCCTGTCACTACCCCCACCCCCTACCCCACCCTGTGGAGGTAGGTTCCATGATCATTTCCATTTTACAGATGAGGACTCTGCGAAGAGTGGAGGAGGGAGATTGGAGCCTAGGTCTGTTTGGACATGCCCCTTTCTGTTCTGTGGTCCACTCTGGTAGCCAGGAGGTGAGAACACTGCGGTGCACGGGTCAGTGAAGCGAGTCAGGAGAGTCAGGAGCTCTGAGTGAAGGTGTGGAGACGGGAGCCTGGTGGGAAGGAGAAAGGACTCGTCGTGTTAGTGGGTGTGGACGCGATCAGCCAGTGGGCTCAGCTCTGCAGGGCTGAGGTGAGGGGAGAAGAGAAGGGAGGGGGAGAGCAGCCCTCAGCCACAGCCACCCAGCCCCGGCCCCACCAAACTCTTGAGATTCTTCTGATTTCTTCCACCCTCAGCTGGCGAGGAGGCAGTGCCCTCCGTGGGGATTTTTGGCCAAAGGGGTTCCACACAGGCAGAATTTCTAGAACGAGGTACTCTCTGTAATGACCACTTGTCTCTGGTTGCCCTTGGCTGCTGCCGATTTCCTAGGATAATCAAAAGACAGAGCAGTGGTGTCTGGTGACATGGCTGAGGGGCTTGGAGGGCAGAGCTGGGGGTCAAGTCTCACGAGAACGTAAGCTCTATGAGATTACGGTTTATTTTCTGCCATGTGTTCAAAGCATAAGTCAGTGCCTGAAACATAGTAGGTCCCCCCAAAAGTGAAAGAGTAAGTTAAGTCCGGCTTCCCTGCTCCTTGGCTGAGCGTCCTTGGGCAAGTTACATGACCCGTCTGTGCCTTATTTGCTTGGCAGTGAAACTGACCATAACAGCACCGTGCGGGGCTGTTGTCTGGATGAAATGAGATGCTATAATAAAACAGTAAGGGTCCCCGAAGCACCAGCTGTTCTTATTACTATTATTAGCATGACCTCGGTTCGTGCTCAGCCTGTGACCACCCTCCCCCAGGACACGGCAGCCACACTCCCGGGGCTGGCGCTGAGGGCCAGGCACTCTCCTCGGGGCTTTAATATCGTAACTTCAACCTGAAAACCGCTCTTTGAGCTTGGCTGGGTTTCTGTTTGGTTTCGTTAACGCCCATTTGACAAATGAGGAACGAGAAGCTTAGTGGTGATTCTAGCCATAAAATAAACTCCAGGAACGTTCCCTCACCTCTGTGCTCTCACAGGACAAGACCCGAGAGTCGCACGATCTGTTGGAGTTTGGTGTGAGAGGCGAGCGAGTGCCTGGGTGGCAGGGATTCAGCCCCAGGCAGCCCGCTGGGTGCAGTCAGGTTCATAACCATTACGTTTTCCCGCCAAAGGGACCGTCGCGTTCTACCTGTGAGACCTTGGATCAGCCCCTTCTTCTCTCTGAGCCTTCGGTAAACGGGGGTGGAAGTAGTCTCTTCCTGGCGGTGCGGTTTCAGACGCAAGCCCGATGGCCCCCCGGGTCGCTGCCCCGTGGCACTGGGCGCGCTGTCAGCACTCAGCCACGTGGGCGCTATCTCGCCGACCAGCTCAGCCCAGCTCCTGCCCTCCTGGTTCCCCACGATCTCCCTGCCCCCTTGGGCTGTCCTGTCCCGGGGCTGAGGGGAGCCTGTCCCCACAGCTGCAGCCCTGCCCAGCGACATCCTGGAAGCCCAGCCCCACTCCCAGGGTGGCGCGGGGGGTCACTCACTGATTCTCCAGGTCCTGCATGGTGTCGGGAAGTGGGAATCCCCGGGTCTCCGGGAGGAAGAACAGAATGAGGCTGGAGGCGATGGGAAGAACTCCGTAGACAACGGGGGCGAGCAGGGGCTGAGTCATCCTGATCAGGGGGCCTATCACAGACCCCAGGCGACCCCCCGCCTGCACGAAGCTGTCTGCTGTCATCCTGTGGGTGAGAGGGCCCAGACCCTTGCTGCCGCTGCCCTTTTCGTGAAGGGGGCTTTACGGGGTGGGGCGGGGGGGGGTGGCATTGGCTGGGCCAGGGGTGCCAGGCGAGGGAAAGCTGGGGTAAGGGAGCCACACTCCTCGAGGTCTCTCCTAACACTACCTCCTCCATGGAGCCCACAGAGATTTTCCCATCCACTGGGGGCCTCTGCTTCCTGAGAACACCCAGGGTCCTGTCCTTCATGGATGCTCTAGGGCCCACACCATTTCTCCTGGCCTTAGGTATGCGGGGGGCTTGCCTAGGGGGCTCCGGGGCACTGAGCTCTCGACTCAGGCTTTCTATATGGTATCAACCAAATCAGTACATGAGTGTCCGAAACATGAATCGAAGAATGGACAAGTGCGTAAGCTGAGGGAGTGAGCACCACGATGAGTGAAAGAGCCCTGGCCTAGGACTCCAGGATACTGGGTCCAGTCTCACCCTTCCACGAGTAGGGCCTTGAGCCTCAGTTTACCCAACCATCCGAGGTGGACATGCTTTCACTCTAAGCCACTGGGGTTTTCCCATCTGTGTCCCGTGGAGCCCTGGGGCTGTTCCAAGGTGACTTGGGGCTCTCTTGGGGCCGGGAGGGGACAGTGGGAAGCAAGTGGGGGAGGGGCACGTCTCACTAGGGCAGCTCTTGGTCTCCTCGCTGAGGGTTCTTAAAAGACTTCACCCGAACAGAGGGTTCTGGGGTTCAAAATGGTTTCTGATCGCAGGCCTGGAGGCCCAGTGAGGGCTCCATGGCACCGTCGCCTTCCGAGTGGCGGCCCTGGGGGAATGCTTCTCAAAGGATGAGCCTTTGGGGGAAGAAAGAAAGCTGGGGCCAGGGGCCTCCTCTCCCCCTGCTGTGTGTGCCCGGGTGCCCAGCCCCCTCTTTGCCCTCCCGGCTGGCCTTCCCAGGGACGTCCCTGCCTTGCGCACCCTGGGCCTGGCCCCCACCCTTGCCCCCTTCAGGCCCAGCCTACCGCAGTGCGGTTGGGTAGAGTTCCGACTTGTAGATAGAAACACAGGTGAAGATTATGCCAAAACATCCCCTTCCCAGCACAGCAAAGACCACACGCAGGGTCTGCAAATCTGGGCAGAGGAAGAGGGCGTCAGTGGGGTCTGCCTGAGGGGGTCCCTGGTCAGCCTGCTGTGGAGGCGCTGGGTCCTCCCGCAAGGCTTCCTTGACTGCACCCAGGGGCCCTGTGGTGTTGACTTGGTGCCCACGGGGACTGTGGGCAAGATGACATCACGGTAGGTGGGTAGGTGGGGTGGGGTGGGAGGGGCGCACGGGGCCAGAGCCCAGCCAGGCCTGGGGCAGCTCAGGATGGCTCTCAGCCCGCCTGTGGGAGCTCTGGCTTTCACGGGGCGCCCTAGCCAGGAAGCTGAGACTCGCGCCACCCTTGGTCCGTGGGCCGGGCCTGTTTTCCCTCCCACATTGTCATGAAGGGTCTCATAAGCTGTCACACACCCGCTGGGCACTGCCTCTTGCTGCGCGTTTGGGCTCATGGCAGACCCTCAACGCCAACTCAGCCCCTCCTGGCCGCTGGCCGCCCCTCTGCCTCCCTCCTGGCTTTGCTGCCTTGCCTGTCCCCATCCCACCACCAGCCTCTCTGCCTTGAGCCATAAAAGGGGACCTGAGAGGGTTTTTCAGGGCGTCACTTAGCAAGAGAAGAGAAAGACAAGGGCCCTCCAGCAGTGGGCACACAAATGCCTCTTGAACGAGAAGCACCAGGGAAGCACCAGGGGCTGCCAGGCTCGGTGTTCCCACCTCCCTGCAAGCCACCTAGAGCCTCTCACAGCCTCCCCCTCCTCCCACCTCCTTCCCAGCCTCTGGCCTCAAGTCTGGTCTGAGCCCTGGCCCGGTCACTTGCTAGCTGAGTGACCTTCGGCTCTTGGCTTCAACCTCTCAAAACCTCAGTTGCCTCGGGAGAATGGGTGGGGGGCCGATGGGGGGGGCGGATGCCCGAGGTGATATGGGAGATGTAGGCTTGGACACAGCCTGCTGGGGGGGGGGGGAAAGACACAGGAGGTGGGCCCAGTGGGCAAGGGCGGGGAAGCCAGTGGCCAGAGCCTTCGGGGCCGCGCCTCCACGCTGCCCCCGCCTCACCTCGCGGGAGCAGCGTGTTGGCCAGGATGGAGACGCCGGCCGTGGCATGGAAGCTGACCAAGATTATGCGGCGGCCCAAGAAGCTGAGCAAGAGGGGGGTAGTGACCCGGGCCAGTATGTCTATGACTCCGAAGAAGGCCTGGAGGAGGAAGATGTCGCTCCCCAGGTTCTGCAGGTCAAGGACCAGCCCGTAGTAGGACATCACAAGGCAGAAGCTGCAGGAAAAAGTCAGAAGTGGGACCCTTGCCCCACAGAGGAAACGGCACCCTTACACCTGGGACACCTGGGCTGTCCCCAGAGGGCACGGCTAGCCCTGGGCGTGTCCCTAGCGGACCTCAAAAAGCCTGTCAAATGCAGGGCAAGTCTCTCTAGAGCCAGCCTGTCCCCGGAGGGGGAGAAAGGGCAGGCCTCATTCTTCCGCCTCCTTAGGTTGTGGCCACAGTGGGCCAGGCCTCACTGCTCAGGCTCCCAGGCCACCAGCCCGTGGGAAAGCCAACCCCTCCGGGCTGACTTGGCTTGGGGGTGGGGGATCAGGCTGAGCCTCGGTTCTGGCTCTAGCCCTCTCTGGCTTAGTGTCCCCGGCACAGCCCGGAACCATGACCTGGCCCTTTCTGGCCCTTTCTGGCCCTTTCCGGCCCTTTCTGGATGCCAGTTTCTTCATCTCTGAAAGATGGGAGTAAGGATGGAAAGAGCTGGGCTGGGCTGCCCCTCCTTCAGGATGGAGAGTGTTACTTCCCCGGCCTCTGGGCGTGTTGCCTCTCAGGTGTGGAGAGCACCCCATGACAGCGGCCAGAGGGGCCACCCCAGCTCCCGAGTCCTCCCGGGGTTGGCCAGGACCTTTCTGCGACTCTACCTGTGACTGCTCCCTTGCCCCATTCACTTTCTTTCCCCCTCCCGTCCCCTCCCCCTTCAGCTCACCCCCTTCCCCTTCCTTTCTCACCTCCACCTCTCCCCCACCCCTCTCCCTGCCTTCCCCTCCTCTCCCACTCCCCCCTTCCCTCTCACCCCACCCCTCTCCCTCCTCTCCCTTCCCACCCTCTCACCCCTTCCCCTCCCCTCCCCTTCTCTTCTCCCCTCCCTTCCTCTCCCACCCTTACACCCCGCCCCTTCCCCCCACCCTTCCCCCTCCTTTCCATCCCTCCTCTGCCCTCCCTTCTTCCCCTCTCCTCCCCTCCCCCCCCTCCTCTCCCCTCTCCTCTCCCCTCTCCTCCTCTCTCTTCTCCCCTTCCCTCCTCCTCCCCCTCCCCCTCCCCTGTCCCCTCCCCTAGGAGATCTACAGATCTACCGGAAGCGATCCCAATCCCAAGATCTCTCTCTCCAAAGAGCTTCTTGCTCGCTGCCCTCCATCCCAGGTCTGCCGGGTGGGGGTGGACCCGGGCGGAGGCCCTGCCGCGGGCTCCTCAGTAGCTGAACTTACAACAGCTGGATCTCCGCAGTTTGGATATTGAATTTGGATCCACCGGTGGCCACAATATGGAATTGTTCTACACCGCTTTTCAAACCTGTCCCCATCACTGCCTCAGGGACTCAGGGACACTCATCCCAGCACCGCCCCCCCCCCCCCATCACCCAGCTGCAGACAAAAGCTGTGGGGGAACTGCTACACGGGGGGAGGGGCTCAGCTCTGGCTCAAAGTATCCGCCCCTGGGGATCTGGAGCCTGAGGGTAACAGTGGAGGCTGAGAAACCCACCAGGTTAGCTGCTTCCCAGCCTGAGATTTGAATAACAAAGCAAGCCAAGCCAGCCCTTGGGAGAACCTAGAAAGCCTTGCAGGTTTTGAAAGAATGGCCCTGGACCTTCCCAGCACCACCTGGCCATGCTTCTAATTTGTTAGAAAAAAAAAAAACAAACTTAAGCCAGAAAAAAAAATCCATTCTCTGTTCTAAGATGTAGCAAATATTTGCCAGGAAAGCCCATACGTGCTTAAAAAGAGCATAAAATAAATGTTTTCCTAACCTTTAGGGTTTTTAAAAATGTTTATTTATGTTTAAGAGAGATGGAGAGATAGAGCATAAACGGAGGAGGGGTAGAGACACAGAATCCAAAGCAGGCTCCAGGCTCTGAGCAGCCTAGAGCCGGACATGGGGCTTGAACTCACGAACTGGGAGATCATGACCTGATCCGAAGCCGGATGCTCAACCGACTGAGTCACCCAGGCGCCCCCCTAATCTTTAGTTTTATTTCAAGATCAAGTCTCCATCCAACCTGACCCTCACTTCTTAGTATGCTCTCTGCAAGTCACTTGATCTGAATCTGTCTTATTCAGGGGGCCTCCTCCTGGTCCCAGGCACCCTTGGGCACCCAGACAGGGCCTCCTGGGGACTCCATGCTCAGTGGGGGGCCTGGCAGGTGACAGGGGGCAAAGCGGTAGCTCAGCCAAGGTTCCCATGCTTGCTCTGCCATCTTGGGCAAGTTTCCTGCCTCCTCGGGGCCCTGCTTTCCCATCTGTAAAGTGGGGGTATAAATGAACTTGAAGTAGTGGGCGGCCAGCAGCTGGTCAGCCCTTTAGGAGCGTGGGCCTCGCCAGTCACTGCTGGTCCTCCAGCTCTGGGGACATAGGTTCTGCCTCTAGCCTGGGCTCCAGCCTTCCCTGGCCCTGCCCTACAGCTGGCTTCCCACATGAGCCCCCAGACCCTCTCCCCATGGCCTGCCCTCTGGGGGAGCTGGCTGTCCTCGTGATGTCTGCAGGGGCCGTTTCTCCCCGGACACTGTAGAGGCCACTTTCAGGCAACGAACTTGAGCAACGGAAACCTGAGTAAGATAGAAGGGCCCACGGACAGCCAGACCCAGACCACCAGGTGGAATGTAAACAGGCCCATTAGAGGACCCACCTCAAAACACCCGTCAGCCCCAGCTGATCAATCAGCTATTTACTATCAGGCACAGGGAGCAAAGAAGGAAAATTCCTACAGTCCCCTACCTCCACACCATCCCCCTGCTAACTACAGCCCTTCACTCCTGCCTCCCTGGCTGCTACCTTGCGATGCATTCAATAAACTTCTCTCTCTTTTGTTCTGCTTTGGGTGAGTTGTTTCACAGGGCCCTCCACCTCCCCTGGGCTGCACAGACACTGCCCCTCCCTCCTCAGCCCTGCATCTGGGAGGGACGAGCAGGGCGGCATACCACGTCACGAACATGATGCAGCTCCTCCTGCAGAGCATGGGCACGAGGAACAGTTCCAGCAGCGACCCGCGGGCCTTCTCAGAGGCCACCTCCTCCTTCATGCTGGTCATCAGCACCTACGCACGGGGAGAACGAGGCGCAGTGGGTGCCCAGTGTTGGCCCCGCCCCCATGCCAGGGCACCGGGTCCAGGAGGGCAGAGTGATAAGAGGAGCCTTGCCTCGGCTTCTGGAGAGCCCTGGGGTGGGGGCAGCGATCGAGGCAGAGGGGTCTCTCTCTGGCCCCCTAGCCGAGCTCTCCTCTGCAGACCTGGCCTGGCCCATCTACTCCGAGCCAAGGAGCCGGTCTTGCATCCCAGCTCTGGCCCTCTGAGCTGTGGGCTGCAGGCTGTTCCTGGTAGTTGCTACACGAAGCCCACCACCACTCCTTGTTCCTCAGGGCTGGCGTTCGGGCACGCCTACACGCTGGCTCCCCACGGCACCCAAGTGCCCATCCAGACCCTTCCTACCCCTCCGGGCCCTGCCTGCCCTATGCTCAGCTCTGCCTTGGTCAGCTCACCTCCTCCTGGAAGCCTTCCCTGATCCTCGCTCCCCCCCTCTCCCCCACCGGCCCCAAACGCCCTGAGAAGCCCTGTGTGGCGAGTATGCCACGGATGTGGATTAAAGTGGCGGACAAGCGAGTGAGGTTGCCAGGGACATTGCTGTCCTTGGTGGTGGTGGCGGTGATGGTGATGGCGGAGCAGGTGGTGACAGCAGGAATGATGTGGCAGTGACAGAGATGGGGAAGGCGACAGTAACAGCGGCGAGGAGGGTGTTGGCATTTTGCGGAGCTGCCGAGGCCGCTGAAACTGTAGGGTTGACAGAGGCAGTGGGGGCGTGGCTAGCGGTGATGCTGGGTTGGGTCTAAGACATCAGTGGCTGGCCTCTCCCTGTCACGTGCCACACTCTGGGTCACTCACGAACAAGAGCAACTCACCTGTATGGTTAGTGACTTCGTGGCTTCCTTGTGGCCATTTATCCTGGCCACCTTGTGGAGTTCCTGGAGCCCTTGCTCTGGCTTGCCCGTGACAATCAGCCATCGGGCGGACTCTGGAAGCCACCTGTTTAAGAAGCAGGAGCTTGGCTGGGCCTCTGCCTTCTTCCTGCATACTGGGATCTCCTTGCCAGGCCCGGAGTGGGGGTGGGGGACACATGGGCAGTGGTCCCCCCTCTGCACTGCTGGTGTCAGGCTGGGAGACCAGCAGTGCCCTCCCGGTTCCAACTAAAGTTGGGTCCCAATGCCCAGCCGCCCTCTCTCCCCTGTGCTGCCCCAGAAGCCTGCCCGCCGGAGCCTTGAGTCCGGCCAGCATGTAGGCTGCCTGGGCATAGGGCGATTCTGAGTCCATTCATGCGACAGAAAGCTCACATCATGCCGAATTAAAACACACACACGTACACACACACACACACACACACACACACACACTCATCCTCAGCCAGAGCGCAGTGATTTTCTCAAAGTAGCCTGCTTCTTCCCAGCCTCAGGGCAGATGGCTGGGAGAAGCATCTCCTGGATGAAAAGGACTGGAGTTTTCCCAGCCCAGAGGGGCTCAATCCTGTTTGCAGGGAAGCTAAGCATTTCTGCAGGCACTTTGACATCACTGTGAAAAGATCCAGCCTGCCAGGGTTCAAATCTGGCTGGCCTCTGGGACTGACTGGGCTGCTCAGCCTCGGGAGAGTCACTGAACCTCTCTGGGCCTCAGCCCCTCATCTGAAAATGGTGGGCATTGTATCATGGTCCTCGTTAGAAGTTAACACACGCCTGGGGTTACCAACGGGCACCTGGGACGCACCCAGCCGGTGCCACTACAATGGCCTAAGAAGTGTAATTATGGGGTGTCTTGCTCCTTGTTTCCTGATCCTGTCGCTAAAACTCCACGTGGTCAGTGGCATTTGGTCTGTTTGATTTGCAGATGTGTCCCCATCCCCTAAAGCCTGTGGCTGGCACGGGGCGGTAAATGCCGGAGAATGAATGAATGAGTCCTTATTACTGTCTATAGTCTCTCACCATAGACTTGTCCGGAGCCCAGGTCTACCCAGCTCCCGTTCGCAGATAAGAGAGAACTCAAGGCATCATGAACTTGTATCTGCTGCCCCATGTCTCTTCCTTCAGCCCTCACCCAAACAACTGTTTCCAGACCTCAGGGAGTTTCACAGCACCCCAAATCATAGTGCTAGTGATCTCTTTTCGTATCCAATGCCAGTTCTCGCTGACTCAGGTGCCCATGGGCCGGCAAGTGCTGTGAAGGAATGGGCTGATGGGTGCGGGGCCAGCGGGTACCAAGGAGGGGGAGGGGCAGGGGCCAGATGGCAGCCTCAGACCTCCGGCTGAAACGCCCACCCGGAACTCCGAACTCCCAAAAAGTCTCTTCTCAGCAAGGGCTCTGCCCACATTGTTGCCCTTCGCAGCTCTCAGCATCTTGGGATCCTGGGCAAGCTGGGGTGGCGGGGGTTGCGGGGGGAGGGGAGGGGCACCTTGGAACTCCGAGTCTCCCGCCTATAGTTAGTGATGCTCTCCCCAAGGGAAAAGGCCCCACGCTGTACTGACCAGGATATCAGGAAGATGGCAAAGAAGGGCATCGATATGGCCATCTGGAGGTTTCGCCAGTCCTGCACAGCGAAGGCCAGGGCCCCCAGGCCCATCTGGCCCAGGCTATAGGAGCAGCTCAGGATTGCTATGGTGGTGGCCCTTCTGCGGGTCGTGGTCCACTCCACCACTGAAAGGTGTTGCACAGTAAGGGCTGCGCAGTGGCCTCGCCCACCCCCATCGCCACCCCACCCCACCCCGCACAGTGGGAGCGGGTCAAGGCGGGGACTCATGAAGCATCATCGAGGTCAGGATGATGCCAGCTATTCCAGAAGCGCCCAGAAAACGGAGGCCACAGTAGATGAAGAAATTAGAAGCAAAGATGGTGCTGGTGTTGGTCAAAGCCACCTGCAGACAGCTCCAGCTCAGGATCCACTTCCGCCCAAACCTGCATCGGGAGACAAGCACAGTGGGGGCCTGGCGGGGGTCCCTGGGGGCTCAGGCATAGAGGCAGGTGCTTCAAAGGAACGGAGGGTTCAAGAAGGAGAGGGCACCTGCTGGGGCATCTCTGCCTCCCTCCCAGATCTTCCAGGAGCTTGTTACAAAAATGCCAGATGCCTTGGGGCCCCTGGGTGGCTCAGTCGGTTAAGTGTTCTACTTCAGCTCAGGTCACCATCTCGCAGTTTGTGAGTTCAAGCCCTGCGTTGGGCTCTGTGCTGACCGCTCAGAGCCTGGAGCCTGCTTCATATTCTGTGTCTCCCTCTCTCTCTGCCCCTCCCCTGCTCATGTTCTGTCTGTCTCTCTCTCTCTAAAATAAATGGATATTTAAAAAAAAATTTTTTTATGGGCTTTGGCCTCAGAAGCCAGGGTCTGAGTCCAGCTCTGCCCCTTCTTGGGTGACCTTGGGCACAAGACTCAATGTCTTGGAGCTGCAGTCTGCCCATCTGTAGAATGGGGGTATGTGTGATGACAGCGGTACAGAGCTCTGAAAAGTCAAGATGCCGGGCACAGGGGCGGGGCAGCCAGGAGCCTGAGCACACGTGGCCTCGGGCACAGCTCCTGGCCAGTCTGTGCGAGGGAATCAGAGCTCCCCACACCTACTGCCCTGAGGCCTGCTTAGCCCCAACCACTGCCTTCCTTTAGCTAAAGCGTGTGTCAGTCCGACAGGACAGATGCCTATGTGAGCAGTGCCCGGAAACCGGCACGTCCGGCCCAGACCCAGGGCGAGGTCTGGATGCCCACCTGGCCCTGGCCCCAGGCTCACAGGGTCACCTGCCAACCGACTGCAATTTGGCTCCCTGTCAAATCCCCTGGACGGCCCCCGGGGAATGGGCCGTAGCCGCACAGCAGCCCGTCCCCTGAAAGTGCCATTTGGACCACGTCCTCTCGCGCTGTGCCACACGACACCCACAAATAACGGTGGCAGAACCACAGCACGAAGAGCCGACCCCGTCCCAGGTCTGAGCTCCGCGTGTGAGTAGCTCGCTTTATTATCACGACAACCCCATGCACAGGGCCGGGTGCCCACGTACAGGGGGAAACTGAGGCACGGAGAAGCAACAAACCCTCCTTCTAGGAACCTAGGGAACGAAAGGTGGGAACTGGAACCCAGTGATCAGTCTCCTGAGCCTGCGTGGTCACAGGAAAGTCCGGTGGCCACGCCGCATGCTGGATGCTGGATGCTGGGGACCCAGCAAGGACAAGGAAACCCCTGCCCTCTCGGAGCCACTCTGGTGGGGACGCAAACAACAAACAAACGAGCAGCAGATGCCGGTAGAGAAGGTGCGGTGGCAGAGAAGGGAAGGCACGGCCAGGGGACCCACGGGGCCCGAGGTCAGAGAGGCAGCCTGAGGTTGAGGCTTGCATGCTGGGCATGAAGAAGCAACTGTGGGGAGAACCTTCCGGGCAAGGCCCGACCACGTCGGAGCTCTGCAGCCAGAGTGCCGTGGCTGCTCCGGAGGGGCCGGCATGGGGGTGGGGGTGAAGCTGAGTGCCAATCAGGGGTGGGTGGGGCTGGGGAGGGGGCTTTAGGAACTGACCTTGGTGCAGTGGCCCTGGAGGGCTTCAGGCTGGCATCAACCAGATCCACATATAGATTTTTTGCAAAGACACTCTGAGCGAAGGCGAGAGACCCTTGAGGAGGCAGGGGACTGTCCCCAGCAAAAGAGGCAGGTGGCCTGGGCCAGGGGACTGCATGGAGGAGAGAGGGGCATGGGGCTGGCGGGGGGTGGGGTGGGGGAGAGTGTGTGGACATGCAGCTGAGGGAAGGAGAACAGGGCTGGCTCCCAGGGTCGGGTGTGAGCCCTGGGCTGGAGTCTGGGGTGGAGGGGCTGGGCTGGGCTCAGGGGTTGGCCGCCCAGCTCTGACCTTGACAAAGGTGAGCCTCCCTCTCATAGAAACTCGGGGCAGGCAGTTGGGTTTCCAAGCCGAGTGGGGGCAATGCGGGCATTACAGGCACTAGAGCAGCGTCTCAGGTAGCGGTGTGTGTGACTGGACAAGAGAGGTGCAGGGCTAGGTCCTCGGGGTGCCATCTTGGATGGAGGGGTACCGGGGAGAGGGGTGAAGGACAGGAGGAAGGGAAGAAGGATCGCTGTTTCACAACATGCCATGCACTTGGAGTGAGAAGAAAGAAGGGTCTATTTCTCCTGAGAAGACTGCAGGCTCCCTGGGGGCAGTTTCTGTACAGCGCCTGGCACACAGTAGGTGCTCAAGAAAGTTGGCGTAACTGCCAGGGGAGAGAGTGCAGTGTTCAAGGGGATCTCTCACAGTGTGGCTTCGTCTGGCTGTCGCTGCCTTCTGGGGACCTGGGGCTCACAGCTAGACCCCAGACCAGACCAAGGGAGCCCCGTCTCTTCAGGAACACAGACGTCTGTGAGCCATTTTTGGACTTCTGTCCCCACAGCACTCATTCTGTTGAGAAGGAGCCAGGAAGAGGGACGATACTCACCGGTCGGCGAGGATGCCCCAGAAGACAGAGCCAATCAGTAATCCGGCCATATAGATGGTTTGGCCCATGGATTTCAGGCCCTTGCGGTCGCATACTAGGTCCCACTGGAAAAGAAAGAGGGACAGCAGCTTGGCTCAGGGGACGTGGAATTGCAAGGACTGGGTGGCAGAGGGAGGTCCAGGTTGGGTGCTCCCAGCCAGGAGCACCTGGGCAGCCTGGGTTTTGGGGGTCCCCAGATTGCTAGGGCCAGGTGACGGGTAGAAGGGATGTGCTGGGTCCTGTACTCCCAGCCAGCTGTGTGACACACGTGTGACACGGCCACCCCACATGGATGGTGGGGAGGGGGGTGGTGGTGGGCTGTGGCTGAACCACAGACTGGGGTATTAAGTCCACTGATCACTGGCTGGGTGAGCCGGGCGGGGGTGCTCCCTGCACCTGCCCGGGCCATTTTCTCACCCAAAAGCGGGGCCATGAAGGTACTTCTGTCAGGGCCACCAGCATGAGCAGAGAGAGCTGAGTGCTTGTCACCATAATTTCTGAGTGCCTCCTGCCCGGGGCCTGGACGTCCCCCACAAGGCAGCCCCCCACCAGGCCTGCTGGCTTCCTTCACGCCTCTCCTGTGCCGCCTCTCTCGCCAGGGGACCGTGGTAGGAGCCCCTGCCCGCATGGGGCAAAGTCTGGAAAACTCGAAGCAGATCACCTCACTCCCCTGCCCCAAAGCCTCCAGTGACTTTCCTTGCGCTCACTCACCTCCCCCGCACCATGGCCGGGCCCCTGACCCTTTCTGCCCAGACCCACCAGGCGCCTCCCGCTCCTCTGACACCCCAGACCTGTTCCTACTCAGACCTCTGGCCCAGCTGCGCTCTCTCCCTACCTTCACGTCACTGATTCCTTGTCTCCTAACCCAGGTCTCATTTCTGGAGAGAACTTCTCCACCTGCCTCTCCCTCCCTGCTCACATGACCTGCTTTTCTCCTTTGCAGAGGCATGACAGAACATGCTGGAGACCCGGCTTCCAGCTCCTGACTGCCTGCGTTGATTCAGATTCCAGTGCAGTCGAGCTGTGTGTCCCGGGCAGGTCACTTAACCTCACTGTGCTTCTGTTGTGTTACTTATTAGATGCAGATGATAAGAAAAGACCCCTCAAGAGAGTGCAGTCAGGCTAAGGGGAAGGTCTGGGAGGTGCCTGTCACTTAAAGGAGCTTGATCCGATCTCATGTCAGCACAGGTTTAAATGTTGACCGATTCGGGGCGCCCCGGGGGACTCCGTCAGTGAGGCGTCCGACTCTTGGTTTCGGCTCTGGTCATGATCTCACGTCCATGAGTTCCAGCCCCACACTGGGCTCTGTGCTGTTGGGATTTTCTCTTTCCCTCTCTTTCTGCCCCTCCCCCCGGCTCACTCTGTGTCTGTCTCTCTCAAACAAATAAATGAACTTAAAAAAAAAATAGTGTTGACCGATTCTGAATGTGCCAGAGGAACGGAAGCTCCTCAAAGCCTCCCTGTTTACCCAGATCAGGGTCTGGCCCGTCATAAGCAGTGAGTCAGTATGTGTTGAGGGAGTAGCATCTAATTTAACAGTACGATCCTTCCAGGCACTGGGGAGTCCAGGTCGGCGGCGGGAGGCCCATACCTCTGACACGACGGTGGAGGTGAAGGTGCTGCGGTCGTAGACCCAGCCGTCCACGCACGGCTCCGTGGCGGCCTCGCTCCAGTTGGCGGCCGTGGCGTTGGGGTCCAGGAGCTGCCACTGTGGTTGGCGGAAGCGGCGGCACTGGTGGGGCTCGCGGTTGGGGCCCGGTGGGATGGAGACGGTCAGGAGGTCCTTGGGGTCCAGGGCCCCGGGGACACCGGCCTGGGCAGTGCCGTTGTCCAGGAGGGGTACCCAGCAGCGGTGGCTGGGCACGGCGGCCGAGAAGTTCTCGACGAGCATGAGGAGGGGCACCAAGGCTGAGGGCAAGAAGACAGTGAAGACTTGTAGGGCCTGGAAAAGGCCCACTCCCCCAGCTTGGTCCAGGAGCTCGGCGAATGCCATGGACAGAGCTGCAGGGGGCCACGGCGGGGGGCCGAAGCGGTCAGGGAGCCAGGGGGCGACCCGCTGCCGTCCAGAGCCGCTGGGTCACCGGGCCTTCTGCTCTAGCTGGCCTGCAGCGGGAGAGGGACATCAGGCCAGCAACCGGTCAAGTCAGTCAGTCCTGAGATGCCTCAGATGCTTTGAAGAAACTCCTCCTTACCCTGGTTCCAGGAATGACTGCATGGGCGCTCTGGAGACGGAGCACCAGGGACAGAGCTCACGGTGCCCAGGCCACCTGGGGCATCCAAGTCGCCTGGTTCTCCAGCACCAAGAGTAAAAGATGAAGCCAGTGTTAAAAAAAAAAAAAAAAAAGCCCTGTTGCGATGTTACTGAATTACAGTCGTGGAGGAAATACCAACCGGGCCATTGCCTTGGTTAAGGTTTAATCTCAGCGTGGGCCCCTGGGCCAGAAAGGCAGCTCTCTGCCGCTGGGGTCCTCACATTCCTCACTCCAGAACCTTCAGATCCCTCTACATGTGGCCCTTTATTTATTTATTTTTTAAATATTTTTATTTATTTCTAGGAGAGAGAGAGAGAGAGACAGCGTGAGCAGGGGAGGGTCAGAGAGAGAGAGGGAGACACAGACTCTGAAACAGGCTCCAGGCTCTGAGCTGGCAGTCAGCACAGAGCCCGACACGGGGCTCGAACCCACGAACCGCGAGATCATGACCTAAGCGAAAGTCAGACGCTTAACCGACTAAGCCACCCAGGCGCCCCTACATGTGGCCCTTTAAATCAGCAACCTGTTGGCCGAGGCTTCACCGGCACTGGGACACTTTCCGGCTGTTTTGCTAACGCGCAGAGGTGGGGATGGACAGGGCCCTCCCTGACTGGGCTCCGGGCACGGACAGACCTGGCAGCAGAGCCCAGGCCCCCCTTGTTTCCCTCCTTGCCATGTGCCTCCCGCCAGGCAGCGCGGGAGACCAGCTTGCAGACGTGCTATTCTGGGAAGCTTCTATTTCAAAGTTCCAGGTTACCTTTATTGGACCAGAAGCTTCCCCAGGTGGAGAGCATGGCCACGATCCCCTGACAGCCGTTCAAAGCCCCTCCTGGGCCTGGAGCTGAGCAGGCACGCAGACTGGGGAAGAGAGGGAAGTCATACCTCCCTGACCCACGGTCTAACTCTAGCTCCGCTGGGAGTGAGGAGGGGCGAAGTCACCCCCCTCCCTGGCACCCCTACCTAAGGCAGAGCCTCTTAGTAGCAGCTGCTCTTGGCACCGAGGACTTGCTGTGTGCTTGGCTATGTGCTGACCACGCAGTCCGTACCCCTCTCATTTGCCCCTGATAGCAGCCCAGGAGAGAGTTGGTGCTAATTCCTCCAAGACGAGGAAACCGGGGCTCAGAGAAGGCAGGCAGCTTGCCCCAGGTCACACAGCGGAGTGGGGATTAGAACCAGGCACCAAAGCCCGGGCGCTCTCTCCAGTGTCCCTGGCTAGCCACCATGTGGCCTCTAGCCAGTCATGCATCAACTCCCAGTTTAGGGCTGGAATTTGGGATTGGGGTTAGAATAGGGCTGGCCAGGGAGCCAGAAGTCACCTCCTGGGCTGTGAGAGGAGCAGTTCCGAGAGAAGTCCAAGGGGGCGCTAGAAGTGTGGGTGTGGCCGGGACAGGTGTCTGGGCCCTGAACTCCCCAGAACATCGTCTGCTGAGGGCTTGGAGATCCCGGCCACTGTGGCACCAGCCAGAAGGCCAAGGAACGGGGCTTCCGGACCCGGATTTCCAAGCCAGGGCTGCTTCCGTACCCTGCCTCTCTGGGCAGGAACCCATTATGAAATTTTTTTAAATGTTTATTTATTTTTGAAATAGAGAGAGACAGAGCACAAGCTGGGGAGGGGCAGAGAGAGAGGGAGACACAGAATCTGAAACAGGCTCCAGGCTCTAAGCTGTCGGCACAGAGCCCAACACGGGACTTGAACTCATGGACCGCGAGATCATGACCTGAGCCACCGAGGCGCCCCCACTTATGAATTTTAAAATAGCAAATAGGGAGCACTGGAGAGAGAACTAACCCGCTAGAGCACAGAGGCCTCAAGCGAGGGGCTGCCTGGGCCCAGCCCTGATGCAGAACAGCCAAATCTCACACGGAAGGAACCGGCTTTTATGTGCATGTTTGTGCAAACAGCAACCTCCCAGGGAAAGGCCTGCCCCCCCCCCCGCCTCCCCTCCCCCCCCACAGTGACTTTGACACCTCCCATCTCCGATCCCTGATATCTGGCCCTTGAAAGGCTGTTGGTGTTTCAAAGCTGAGTGTGGATCAGAAACCACAGGCATACTGGCTAAAATGCAGGTTCCCAGGTCCTGCAGCAGAGGGGAGGCCCTGGAATGTGCATTTAAAAATAAGCTCCCCCTATGGGGCACCTGCGTGGCTCAGTCGGTTAAGGTTAAGCAGTTAACTGGCTGGTCAAGGTCGGTGGGTTGGGTTCAAGCCCTGCGTTGGGCTCTGTGCTGACAGCATGGAGCTTGGAGCCTGCTTCGGATTCTGTGTCTCCCTCTCTCTCTGCCCCTCCCCCGTTCACACACACTCTCTCTCTCAAAAATAATAAACATTAAAAATAATAATAAATAAATAAAAATAAGCTCTCCAGGTGATTCAGTTGCACTGGGACCCACCTTCCTTGGAGAATGGCGGGGCTAGAGGTTGGTCGCTACCGCTACTGAAACCCAAGGCATCTGTGCGAAAATTCTTGTCTCTTTCTCTTTCCCTTTTCCATATGCTTAAAAAATGTTCTCTTCTCCCCTGCCCTTTGCCTGTCACGGACGCCCCTAGGCTTTGCTGATAGCAGAAGGTCAAACCTCCCAGATTCGCCAGAAGGCTCCCGGAATCTCCAACTGGCTGTCTGCATCCAGGCCAAGGAATTTTTAAATTTGTATTTTCTGTTTTTCTGGGGTTGCTGGGGGGCAGGGCTTGGTGCAGCTGTGCCGCCACCTGCTGGTCATACCCGGGACTGCAGTATCCCCAGCTCCTTACCCATCTTTGCCTCGATGCCCATGGAGGAAGGATTCCAAGGTGGAGGGGGCCAAGGGGCTCAGGGGAGGGATGCAGGCAGCTTCAGATTACAGCGGCCAAACCTC
This sequence comes from Hyaena hyaena, assembly GCF_003009895.1. Taxonomy (NCBI): domain Eukaryota; kingdom Metazoa; phylum Chordata; class Mammalia; order Carnivora; family Hyaenidae; genus Hyaena; species Hyaena hyaena. Next base: position 343,520 of record NW_024080881.1, on the reverse strand, counting down.
CAGAGTGTCTCATTAAGTTAATTAGTGTAAAATGGACCCCTGGTTCTTATAGAACTGGAATTGCCATTGGGTTGATTTTTCTTAAAATTTTTTTTAAACATTTTTATTATTGAGAGACAGAGAAAGACAGAGCATGAGTATGGGAGGGGTAGAGAGAGAGGACTGAGCGACTGAGCCCCTCAGGCGCCCCCTAAACAGTTGTCTTTAACTGAGAAGTTATATGCGTATGTGGAAAACAACCCAATGATCCAGGACTGTAAAATGACAATTAAAAGTCCTCCCCCCCAGCCCAGCACCCTCAGCTGCCCAGAGACAACTGCCACCAATAATGTATATTCTTCCAGAAAAATCTTAGAGCATCTTCAACATATGCATTAAGATTTAAAAATGGTGAATAGGCAGTGAATTCACATAGTTCAAAAACAGATTGTAAAACAAGATACACGATGGAAAAGCCCTCTCCTCCCACATACTTTCAGCAGGGTCTCACTTGCTACCCCGCCCTCAAGTAACCTTTCAGATTTTCTTTCTTTTTAAAAAAATTTTGGAGGGGTCCTTGGGGGGCTGAGTTGATCAAGCCTCCGACTTCAGCTCAGGTCATAATCTCACAGTTTGCGGTTTGAGCCCCGCGTCATGTTCTGTGCTGACAGCTCGGAGCCTAGAGCCTGCTTCCGAATCTGTGTCTCCTGCTCTCTCTGCCCCTCCCCCACTCATTCTCCCTCCCTCTCTCTCTCTCTCTCTCTCTCAAAAATAAATGAATAAATTTTAAGAAGAAAATCATTCCAAGGGCGCCTGGCTGCCTGGGAGGAGCGTGCAACTGTTGATCTCGGGGTTATGAGATCGAGCCCCATGCTGGGTGTAGAGATGACTTAAAAATAACATCTTAAAAAAAATTCCAGAAGTGGTATTGCTGAGTTGAAGTGTAAGTGAGCTTGTGGTTTTAAGAGGCAGCCCCACTGCCTTCCCCAGGGACACACCCACTGCTACTGTCCCCAGCTTCTTCTAACTTAGGGGACCTTTACTACACATAGGGTTTTACCAATATCATGGGTGGTATCACAGTATAGTTATATTTTCCATTGCTTATGAGGGAGGTGGAGCAGCTTTAAATGCATTTCAGATGTATCTGCATTTCTTTTTCTGGGAACTATTTCTTCATGTCCTTTATTTTTTTATTGCAGTTTGTGGTTTCCATATCAATTTCTCTAAGCCCCTAGATATTGGGGAGGTTGGCTCTTTGCCAACTTCTGATAAAAGTTGCCACTGTTTTTCCCAATTTGTCTTTTGATTTTGTTGCTGTGCTATCGTTATTGATGTTTTTGCACGTAAAAAATTTTTTTCTGTAATTGAATTTTCAATCTTTTTTTATTTGACTTTTGGAATTTACATCATAATTAGAAAGGCCTGCTCCTCTCCATGGTGACAAAGGAATTCTTTCACTGTTTTGAAAGGATTTTATTTATTTGTTTTTTATTTTTTTTATTTAAAAAAATTTTTTTTAATGTTTTATTTATTTCTAGGAGAGAGAGAGAGACAGCGTGAGCAGGGGAGGGCCAGAGAGAGAGGGTGTCACAGACTGAAACAGGCTCCAGGCTCCGACTGGCAGTCAGCACAGAGCCCGACGCGGGGCTCAAACCCACGAACCGCGAGATCATGACCTAAGCGAACGGACGCTTAACCGACTAAGCCACCCAGGCGCCCCTATTTATTTGTTTTTTAAATAATCACTACACCCAATGAGGGGCTCGAATTTACAATCCCAGATCAAGAGTTGCACCTCTACAGTTTTTGGGTTTTTTTTTTTAAAGTAAACTTTATGCCCAACGTGGGGTTCGAACCCATGACCCTGAGACTGAGTCCTATGGTCCACGGACTGAACGAGCCAGGTGACTCTGAACCACCGTTCTTGATTTAAAAACACAGACCATGGGGCGCCTGGCTGACTCAGCTGGTGGAACATGGGACTCTTGATCTCGGGGCCGTGGGTTCAAGCCCCACATTAAGCAGAGAGTTTATTTTTTAAAAACCTTTTTAAAAAGGGGCGCCTTGGTGGCTTAGTTGGTTATGTGTCCTACTTTGGCTCAGGTCACGATCTCACAGTTCGTGAGTTTGAGCCCTGCATCTGGATCTGTGCTGACAACTCGGAGCCTGAAACCTGCTTCAGACTCTGTATTTCCTCCTCTCTCTGCCCCTCCCCACTCGCTCTCCTTTCAAAATAATAAATAAAACATTAAAAAAATTTTTTTTAAAATAATAGAATGATTGTTGAATTTGCCATATGCCCTTCCAGCACCTATGAAGGTCATGATACGACTTTCCTGATTAAACTTGTGAATATGGAGAATTACATTAATGAATTTCATGAATTATATTAATAAATTTTCCAAAACCTGCTGACCCATCCTTTCATCCAGAAGGGAACGTTCTAGACAGGTTGTGCTATTCCTTTAATGCGCTGCTGGGTTCTGCCTGTTAAACAACTTTCTTCAGGGTTTCCCACAGACCTTCATGCATGGCTCTGGGCTGGGGTTTTCTAACCCACCCCCCACCCCCACCCTCTTTCTTTACTTCCTTCCCTTCAGGTTTGGATACTGACGGTGTATACGCACTTGATTGAAGATAATGTGGCTGTGTTTTCTTGCGTCCTGACTCAGTTTACATAAGGGAGGGCTTTTCTTCCTTCCCCTGCCCCCTTGAATCACTGTTGAAGAGCCACTGAGGTTTAATGCGGTCTTGGGAGGCTCTGGGATGGGGGTGCGGGGAGAGAGCGGAAGAGAGTGTGGGCCCTGCTTCTGGGAGGCAGGAATTTGACCAGATCGTCTCACGCCTGTGCTTTATTCCCTCCAGTGGGTGCGGGCCGCCCAGTGCTCGGGTACAGGGGTCTGTCTCCTTCTCCAGGGCACCCCTCCTCACTGTGCGCCCATCATCCAGCGTCATCCTGGTGGATCCTGGGTCATCCAGGTGGGTCCGAATGACACCTGTCATTCATGTGGGACACAGGTAGCAGAGCACCAGGAAAGAAAGAGAAGGTCACGGAAGGACCAAGGCAGAAATCAGAGCAATGCAGCACAAGCCAGGGAGTGCAGGGAGCCGCGGGAGACCGGCTGATTATGCCCTAGAGGCTTGGAGGGAGCGCGGCTCCGCAGACACCTTGAGTTTGAACTTGCTTTTGAACTTCCGGCCTTCAGCACCACGAGGGAATAAACGTCTGTTGTCGTTTGTGGCGCTTTGTTCCAGAAGCCCTGGGAAACCCATACACACATTTATTCATTCCACTCAGTTCTTGAGACTGCTTTCCAGTAATTTCCCTCCACTTACCAAGACTCAGATCCTCAAGGCGGTGAGAGACTTTGTCATCACTTTGGCTCCCAAACACATTAAATTCCTAGGGGGGGTCAGGCCCCATGCCGGGCCCTGGGGACCCAAGATGAATCAGCAAGAAGGCACACCCGGGGGTGGGGGGGGGAGGCAGCTGTTAAACAATCATCATGACAGTCTGATCACGCAATGGCACCTGGACCTGACAGTATGGGAGACCCGAGACAGAACGGAGAGGGTGCAGGTTCTGAGGGAAAGGGAAACGGGGAAGCATGTTCTAGGAAGAACAGCATGAGCAAAGGTCCTGAGACTGGGGAGGCGAGTCGGAGAAGAGGGGCTGGCCCTGGGAGAACGTGGAGGGCAACGTGGAGGGACTGTGTGAGCAGCACCTCCAGCAAGGGGGGACGCAGATAGGTTTCCAGTCTGGAATGATCTTCTTAGCCACGGTGTGGGGATGGACTCGGATGAGGTGGGGCTGAAAGGAAGAAAAGCCACAGAGAGACCTTTGCTGGGTGGGGGAGGGGGCCTGAGCTGACCCAGGTGAGGAGAGCACCGACTCGATCAATGTGAGGAGGTGCACTTGACGGGAGCCATGGCGGCTGGCCTTGGCGAAATCTCTCCAGATAAGTGTTTTAAGGTACAACCTCTTTTTTTTCTTAAGGCTTATTTATTTATTTTGAGAGCGGGGAAGTGAGGGGGGGAGCGGGGGTGCACGCGGGGTGGGGAATCCCAAGCAGATTCCACACTGTCACTGCAGAGCCCTACACAAGGCTCGAAGAGTTGGACACTTGGGGTGCCTGGGTGGCTCCGTCAGTTAAGCGTCCGAATTCGGCTCAGATCATTGTCTCAAAGCTTGTGGGTTCAAGCCCTGCATGGGGCTCTGTGCTGACAGCTCAGAGCCTGGAGCCTGCTTCGGATTCTATGTCTCCCTCTCTTTCTGCCCCTCCTCCACTAGTGTCCAGTCTCTCTTGCTCTCAAAAATAAATAAGCATAATAAAAATAAAAAGAAAGTTGGATGCTTAGCTGAATGAGCCACCCAGATGCCCTGTAATGCACAACTTCTTATCTTTAATGTACAATCTTAAGACCCTGATGGCATGTACAGTATGTCAGAAATTTTTGGTAACAGGGCAGCGTCCTGACCTCGGACCCCCCACCTTCACCCCCAGCACTCCCAAGCCCGTCTTGGTCACATGCTCAATTAACCTTTAAGCCTTCTAACCATGGACCAGCAGCCCTCCCCCCATGTACATCTTCTGCCTTGAAAGCCCTCGAATCTCCCAGCTTGCTTCCGAGGATGGCTCACACCTGCCCTGGCCCTGAGCCAACACCCCGGGCTGCTCACAGTGGCACTGGACTCTGCACTGCCCGGGAGTCTTTACCTTGACCCTGAACATTTGTTCCTTGGGAGCCAAGTACCAGGGTAGCAGCCATGACAATGCTGAGTCATTTGCCCTGAGATAACCAAAGGGTTCCGGGCACCCCCACTTTGTAGACTGGCTCCACACTCAGGTCTCTGCGTGTTCACAGGGACGTTACTAGAAACTCCGACAGACGCTCTCCAACCTGGAACAGAGCCAGCACCCAAAGTCCTGAAGGGGGTGTTCCCTACCCCAGCTCTGAAGCTGAAGGGCGCTGTTCCACCCAGGCAAACCCACCCCCTAGCACTTTCCCCCCTGGGCAGTGCTGATCTACAGTCTGGCCGGCCTAGGAACAAGGCTCAAGTCTGCTGTTGGGCCCACAGGAGGGCACAGCACCTCCCGCAGAGGCCACAGGGTGAGCCCTGTTCCTGGCGGGGTTCCCAGGGGCCCCCACATTGCCCTCAGCGCAGCAGCGAGGATGTAACAGGAAACGGAGGCTGCCCTCTTCCCTCGGTACTCAAAGTGTGGTCCGCGGACGAAGCAAGGCAGTGTCATCCAGGAGCCTGTCGAAATGCAGAATTTCAGGCCCCACTCCCGACCTCCCAAGTCAAAATCTGCCTTTGCTGAGATCCCCAAGTAATCTGCATGCCCGGTCAAGGTCAAGAGGCCCTGACAGAGACCATTCTCCTCCATAGCCACGACTGTCCCACCCCTCCCGCCTCCTCAGAGAGGGTCTCCGAGAGGGGTTTCCTTGTTATTCACGCCACTGCCTCCTCACCAAAATATGAGCTCCTTAGGAATGTGAAACTTGCCTTGTACTTAAACCCTACTTAACCCCCTCACCCCCGATGCCCAAGCCCTACTTCGACACAAGAAGTGCCTGTTTGCTGAATAAAGGAGGGACAGTGTGTCATCGCAGAGTGCCACACCACGGTGGCTTTCACCCTCTGCCTCATCGGGCGATGGCGCGGGGAGCCTGGGTGACACGCGGGGATATGAGGTGCCTGGCCCCTGCGGGTGCCAAGCTAGAATTTGCTCTTTGCACAGAGAGCCATAGGGACAGATGCCTGGGGACAGGTTCCCCATGCCCCCCCTGCCAAGCCTCCCCAACACACGCCCCCTCCGCTCCTGGCAGCGGGTAGGTCCCCAAATCAGCTGTTCATCAGTCTCCACCCAGCTACGGACGGAAGCCACGTGGCCACTTTTTTCCCAACTCAGGAGCTTGACTTAAGGAGCCCGCCCGGGGGCATCGCCCAAGGGACACAGAAGGCCCGAGGTCCCGCTGCACACGGGTCTCTCCAGCCTTGTTATCTGGTTTCCTTGACCTCGAAGGTGGGAGTGAGGTTCAAGATGGCTGACAGAGCACTTGATCCTCTCCCCCTCCCCAAGTCCAAGTGGACTGGGAAGCCAGGAAAAGGCAAAGTAGGGAAGGAGTATGTATAAGACACAACGATCACAGACGGCTGAGCAAGGAGACCCACAGACTGAGTGAAATGTCTGAACCACAAGAGTAGGAATGGATTTCTACACTGAGATGCCACCGGGCTCTTGCAATGTCCAGGAGACCTTGGCCTTCACCCCTCCATCCCTCCATCCCAAACCCGCCTTCACCTGTAAAGGTGAGCAGGGCAGGTGTGGCCCCTGACCTCACAAAGCTCAGACGCGGGGATGGGGGCGGGGGAAGGGGACACGGGGAGGCAGGAAGTCACGGACCACACCGCACCCACGGACACGGGGCTCTGGAGCCCGACTGCCCAGGTTTGCCTCCGGCTCTACCTCCCACCAGCTTGGGGCGAGTGACTTGACCTCTCTAGGCCTCAGTTTTCCTCTCTGTGAAATGGGAATTATAATAATAGCTCCTGTCTCATGGTCGTTTTGAGGCCATGATGGGCGCGTAGGTTTTTGATACAGACATAAAGACGGAGATGAATGCTGCGGATCGGGGATGTGGGTGCCTCAAGGAGGTGCCTGGCCCTGCTTGTGCATCTGAGGGTCCTATGGGTGTGTGGGAGACCCCCCAGTGGGCCAGGGTGTCGTCCCGCTGGAAGGTGTCAGGCCCAGGTTCACTGGAGCGAGAGCCGGGCCTCCTCCTCTCCTGGGCCAGGCCTCTGCGATCCATCCAGCGCACAAAAGCCCACTAGGCGGGCCGCCTGGGGCCCTGGGCTGTCACACGCTGCCTGGATGATGCTGACAAGGACCGCAGCTGTGCCTGAGGAAGCCGCCCTGGGACTGTGGGTGTCTCACGTTTCATTGGGTACTGTCGCTCTCCCGCAAACCGATTTCCTTTCGGCCCATCATTGTGTTCCTCTGGAAGTGGGGAGGACGCTGGGCTGCCGCTCGGACTCTGCATGGAAACATGAAGAGGAGCAGGACATTGGGGCCCAGGCAGCCAAGAGAAGGGGCTTCGGGCCAAGTGCTCTCCTCGGGGACCTGGGGTGGGGGCAGTGCTGCGGGCAGGATGTCCGAGGTGGGAGGCTGGAATCCGGATCTCCGCGAGGCCCCCAAGAAGAAGACAAGACTGGGCTGACCTGTGATTCTCTTCTTCTCTTTAAAAATATTTTTTTATGTCTTTATTTTATTTTTTGGGAGGCAGAGCATGAGTAGGGGAGACACAGAGAGAGGAAGACACAGAATCCGAAGCAGGCTCCAGGCTCTGAGCCAGCTGTCAGCACAGAGCCCGACACGGGGCTCGAAGCCACAGACTGTGAGATCATGACCTGAGCCAAAGTTGGACACTTAACCGACTGAGCCACCCAGGCGCCCCAATTCTCTTCTTCTCTTGAAGACTTCTGCTTTCTGCTTCTGGAACGATGAAACACAAAAGACAGATGTGCCTCACATGTGAGCAGGGGACCCGCAGCCCGGACTCTGAGGCTGTGGGTTAGTACAAGGACCAGAGCATGCCACGGTGCGTGGGACGATCTGAGGCAACCCCGTCAGCTCCCCCGCGGTGGCCTTTGGTCGCTGATCACTGATCGTAGCCCTCCAGGGCCCCCTGTGGGCTAGGGGCCTCCGGCTACTCGCAGAGCCCAGAGCCAGGGAACCAGAATCAGGGGCCTGGAAGAAAGAGCTAGAGCTTGTCTGAGACTGAGGACAGGATAGCTCAGTCCCCAGGGACTCCCGGCACTTCTGGGCTTCCTCTGAGCTTCCCCTCCCTGTGATCTTGTCACCAGGACCTCACACCTACGTCCCCCCCCCAAGGACCCCACTCCCTGTCCTCCGTGCCGGGGGATGTCTGGCGACAGAAAAAGTTCCAAGAAGAAGAGACCCCCTCCCAACAGGCAACGCTGGCAAGGACGTGATGGATGACGTGAGGGCAGGACGCCAAGTGTCCCCCCTGTGGCCCTTGGGGAGGGAGGCTGCTCCTCAGCTGAGAGGGTACATGGTTCAGTCCCCGGCGCCCCCTCCTGGAGGGGGGGCGCCCGGCGGAGCCCAGTTCACGCCTCAGGAGCCGTGACTCTTCTAATTCTGTCTGCCCTGGAAGGAGAATGGCCGACACTCAGTGCTGTCAGCCTGCCTGACCAGGGGACGAGGCCGAAGCACCCCAACAACTCGGCACCTTCCTCAGTCCCCAAAAGACAGGCGCCCCAGCGTTCCTCTGCAATAACAACACAGCCCCAAGGGCTTCCAGGCTTTTCTGTGGAGCTGCCTCGTCCCCAGGGAAACGCATTTGGAAAGGCTACCTGGGGCGGGTTGGCGGGGGGGGGGGGGGGGGGGGGGGGGGGGGGGGGGGGGGGGACCTGGGTGGCCCAGTCGGTTAAGCCTCAGGTCATGATCTCTCATGGGTTCAAGGTCTGTGAGTCTGAGCCTCCCATTAGGCTCTGTGCTGACAGCTCGGAGCCTGGAGCCTGCTTCGGATTCTGTGTCTTCCTCTCTCTGCCTCTCCCGTGCTTGTGCTCTGTCTCTCAAAAATAAACATAAAAGAAAGGAAGGAAGGAAAGAAGGAAAGGAGGGAGAGAGGAAGGAAGGAAGGAGGGGAGGGAGGGAGAGAGGAAGGAAAGGCTGTCTGGGAACCAAGTGGCAGTATTGTTATCGAGCTGCGGAGCACATGGACCAGGAAGCCAGGACCTCAGGAGAACTTCACAGCATGGACTCTGGGACCAGCCAGCCTGGGTCCACACCCCGGCTCTGACCTCTGGGCAGTTAGCTAACCTCACTGTGCCTCAGTTTCCTCACCTGTAAGTGGGACACCAGTACTGATCTCACAGTCTGTGAGGATGAAATGAGATCTATTAGCAAAGCACTCAGAACGGAGCATGGCCACGCAGAAGTGCCACGCGCAGATTTAATAAACACAGGTTGCAGGGGCGGTGGGGGGGGCTCAGTCAGTTAAGCACCTGAACTCTCGCTTTCAGCTCAGGTCATGACCTCACGATTCGTGGGTTCGAGCCCCGCGTCGGGGTCTGCGCTGACAGTGCGGAGCCTGCTTGGGATTCTGTCTCCCTCTCTATGCCCCTCCCCCACTCGCTCTCTCTGTCTCTCTCAAAGTAAATAACTAAACTTAAAAAAAAAAAAGGAAAAAGAAACCCTTGTTCCAGTCTTCAGAATCCCCCAGGCCCGGGTTCAAGGCAAGCAAAGCCCCAAAGAAGACAGTAATGTGAGGAGCTTCTGACCCAGCAGGAGACCATCATCTTGCCCCAGAGCAGTGATCTCCAAACTTCTGTCATTGTCATGTCTCTCTGACTTCTGTCACATCTTCAGTGTCCTCAGTATTGCTCTTTCATTCATGCTTTCTCCCCCCTCCATCAGCTGACTTCTAAATAATGTAGCTTCCGCAGGATGTCAGCTTCCGTAACTGGAAAATCAGTATCACTTGGCACAAATAGAAGGAAACTGTAAAAACACATCCTGCGGAGATAAACCAAGCATTACGATGTTCTGGTTGGATCCCGGGCTGCCAAGCACCCTGGGCCCCGCTGGCTTTCTCTTTGTTTTTGAGAAGAAGGTATTAATTAGCAAGGAGGACTGGAAGATTCTCCCACTTTGTCAAATGGGGTGGGGGTGGGGGTGGGAAGGCTGAAAGAGAATCAATTCAGGAATAAACTTCTTACCCTGCGAAGGTGCGTATATAACCCCCCTGGGACGCCACCCTGCAGCCTGGAAGGATCCTGCCCCCTCCCCCCCCACACTGGGTGATGGCCACCATGTTGGGGAGCTCAGCCTGGTAGCCAAGATTAAGGGTTCACCCTGGGCTACACAGGGGGTCGGCCCAGAGGTGGGGCCAGAGGGGAGCGGAGCCACAGGCCAGGGGCTGGGTTTGTCCAGCTCGTGGCCCTTGGCGGCTGCAGGCCCCAGGCTGCAGCATGATAGTTCCACCCAGGCTCCATTTCAGCATAGACGCGACTGGCGGCCGGTTGCCTGTCATGTGCACTGCATAGAGCAGCACCGGAAGCAGAACCAAGTTGCGGGCCAGAGGGAGGACTTTGAGGGGGACGCAACCAGAACGCGGGTGCGGAGGCGGAATCTGCCGGGCGTGGGGACAGCCTCGGGCGCCCCAGCACCACAGGCTGCACAGGAAGGGAGGAGCAGGCACGCGAGGCGAGCCCAGGGCTCTGTGACCATGAGAGCTGAGCGTACACCGACCAAGGCTGGGCCACACGCAAATAGAGAAGTCTCATCTTGTAGCTGCAAATGACCCGGGGCAGACAAACCGCAGCTTCTGCAGCAACCCACCCCAGCTGCCAGGCCGGCGGCTGTGATTCCCAGCTTTCCTCATTCTTGCCCCCTCGTTTCCAACTTGAGTCCGACCAAGGAAAGCCGGATCTGCTGTCCTAACCACCCCACAAGATGTCCCCTCCCTTCTAACTAACTCCCCTCCAACCTCCCCATGCCGATGGCCTCCAGGCAGGCACACCTGAAGCCGCCCCCTGTGGGGGGGAAGGGAGCGCCAAGGGCTCACGGGCCCCCATCTGTGCCCTGGATGGTGGCCGTAGGGTCCCCTCCAGGTCGTCATCCCTGGGAGCAGGAAGAGCACTGGGGAGGACTTCCACACGCATCCACTTGTTCACTCGGCAAACATTTCCTGAGGGCCTCGTGGGCAACAGTCCCTGCGCCACGGAGCCTCCCTTCCAGCAGAGGAGGAGAGAAGAGACGGCAAAGAATAAACACTCAGATACAGAAAGGAAGACAGCTTGGGGTGGAGACGGGGGTGGAGGGGTGGCCGACTCCGCTGACTCAGGTTGGTGGGGGAGCCTCTCTGTCTCTCTTCCGCTACCGCTAGCAACCACCCCCCTGTTCCCGCGGGCACCCACACTGCCTAGAGCCCCATCAGCCAGGTACCGAGAAGGACAGACGGACAGCTGGCATCAACCCACAGGGACAAAGAGAGACTGTGAGGCAGCAGCGCTCTCGGAAGCAGGTGCTTTGCGGGGGGTTCCCAAAGTCGGGTCAGGGCTGTTGAGCAAGGGGTTCATGGGACCCGGGAAGACACCAGCCCGGATATGTGTTTCCTGACATCCTGTCCCCGGGTAGGGGAATATGGCTCCATTTTGGAAAGAGACAGCCGGAGGAATCTCACTTTATCACCGAGGGACGTGGGGCCAATGATTTAACCCCTTTAAGCCTAACTTCCAGCACCTGGAAACTGAGATGCAGAAACGAGCCTCCTCTCAGGGCTGCTGGGAGGTATGTGGCATCAGAACCACAGAGCTCGGCACCTGAAACCCCCCAGTGACTGACTGATGGCGCTATTGGGTCTATGTGACCCTAGCATCCAGCAAACCCAGGGGCTGAAGGGGTGCTGGTGTTCGTTCCCAATGAGGAAGTTGAGGCTAGAGAGCTTGACGTGACTCCGCGGAGCCTTGGAGTGGGGCTCTGTGCATCCCAGCCCAGACTTTTTCCGGGCCACACTCTCTCTCTCTCTTTTTTAATGTTTATTTATTTTTAAGAAAGAGTGCGTGCGAGCGGGAGAGGAGCAGAAAGAGAGGAAGACAGAATCCCAAGCAGGCTCCATGCTGTCAGCACAAACACTTTGTCTCATGAACTGTGAGATCATGACCTGGGCTGAAGTTGGACGCTCAACCGACTGAGTCCCCAGGCGCCCCCTCCAGGTCACCTCTTGACCTCTCCAGGGTCTGTTCTGAGTAGCACCCCCCAAAGAAGGCTCTGGTCCTGCCTCTCTCGCGTGCACCTTGCCTTCCACGGATTTGTCTATGTGGGTGTGTATGTTCTTTTTTGTCTTCCTTTTCACACATGGTAGCCTCTGGCCATTTCCACTACCAATATTTCTTCGAATTCATTCCATATCAGGATACCTAGAGCTTCCTAATTCTTCGTGAAGCCCGAATAGTACCCTGCTGCATAGATGTGTGTAATTCATTTCCTGTAGCCGAGGGTATTTGCAGGTGAATTCCCAGGAGATGCGTGGCTACGTGGAGGGCATGTGGGTTTGAAATAATGAAGCGATTGCCATCACAACAGATGATCTGCCCATCTCACCATCAACACGCACATGTCCACACTGGTGGATCTTGGCCAACCCAACAGAAGGGAACTGGGATCTCGGTGTTCTTTCCCACCCAGCTCTATGATGAGTGAGCGTCTTTCTTGAACCAATGACCACTTGAGGCTCATTTCTGTGAATCTCTTCTGCTCATTTCCCTCCCAACTAGGCTGTTGCCATTTTCTTGTTGGTTTGCAAATGCTCTTTACATCCTGGGAAAATTAACCCTTGTCTGTGATACGAGTTATAGATATTTTCGTGGTTTGTCATTCTGAGTAGCACTTCTAACCTCCCTGCTAAAGACCATATCCTCTGCTCGCTCTCTTTTTAAAAATTCCCGCAGCATCTCACCCGGTTCTTTGCCCACAGTAGGTGATCGATAAATGCTTGTTGATTAGTTCAAAAGTGCCAAAGCTTTCTTTACTCACTGTCCTCATAAAGAAGCTTTAGAAAGCATTGCTAGGGGCGCCTGGGTGGCTCAGTCGGTTGAGCGTCCGACTTCAGCTTAGGTCACCATCTCACACTTTGTGGGTTTGGGCCCCGCATCAGGCTCTGGGCCGACAGCTCAGAGCCTGGAGGCTGCTTCGGATTCTGTGTCTCCCTCTCTCTCTGACCCTCCCCTGCTCATGCTGTCTCTCTCTCTCTCAGAAATAAATAAAATATTAAAAATTTTTTTTAAAAAGAATAAATACAGATGGAGTTGTGACATTACATCCCATGCCCCAGCAAATTGTCTTGCACCCTCCCCACCCACATCCCGTGCAGAAGACCCTCCTTTGGAGACCTCTGGACCGGATGCAGTGATGGGGACATACCCCGTCTACTGACAACTTCAGCTTAACCTGGACAGGAATTGGCATGGCCTCTGGGGTTTGGTGTGAAATGTTTGGCTTGTCTCCCCCAGTCTAAAGCCAGGTGCCTCTGGGTTGTGGGGCTCCCAGATCATATCTACCAAGAGCATAGGAAACGGGTGCTGGTGTGGAGAAGGTGAGGGGCAGGAGGAGCCAGCCTGGGGTGCAGCAGCCCGGGGCCCCCAGTAGTATGGGACACACCAGTAGTGACAGGTGATCATGGCCACCACGGTGGCCCAGGCCCAGTTTGCCGCCTACTCCACCCCTGGCAGGAAGCCCGCAGGACAGGGCTACGTTAGGGACACGTGGGCAAAGGCCTGACAGCCCCCATGCCAGGCCCCAGGGGGTGCTGCCTGCAGACCTACAGAGAGGCCCAGAGCTCATGACTTTGTTGGCCACAGCCACAAACAATGACATCATTGTCAAGTTCAGGAAATCTGCGTCAATGATTGAAGGCAGATACCAAGGAGCTCTCCACCAAAGGTGGCATGTCAGCAGCTGCTAAGGAAGATGAAGCCTGGAATCCCTCAGGCTTCCCACTCAGTCCAAGAGGTCAGCAAAGGCCCTGGGGCCTCGGGGCTGGAGCTCTGGCATCAGGGAAAGCCAAGAGCAAGGAGCTCTGCGGGTGTACCATGTGCTCCTGCCGCCATGAGCAGCGACATGGCAGCTGAGAACGGCACCCAGTTCTTCCCTGAGACTCTGGAGCCCAGAAGCCCACAGTCCATCTCCGGGGCTGAAATCAAGGTGATGCCAAGGATTTGATACCTCCTACTCGGGAGGGCCGAGGGGGTGACATCTGTTTTCACCTTTTCCAGGTTCTAGAACCGCATTCCCTGGGTCCAGCACCATAGCGTCCTGCTCTGGTGCTCACATTGTCCCTTTGTTTCATCAAATAGCCCTCTGCCTCCCTCTAAGACGGATACCTGGGATCACACAAATGTGATCCGGCCACCCGGATAACCCAGGACGCTCTCCCTCAATCTCAAGAACCTTGGTTTAATCATGTTTGCAGTCTCTCTGGCCATGTAGGGTGACTTTCGCGGGTTCCAGGGCATGGATATCCATGGGGCCATTATTCTGTCGACCACAGAAGACAGTGCCAAGCGGACAAAAGGCTTCAAAGGCTGGGGTGGGGGTGGGGGTCAGAGAGTGTCCGCATTTGGTTCTCACAGACCCGAGGCATGGGGGCAGGGACCCTCAGGGCCTCCCAGGTCTCTGCAATGGCCCAATGGCTCCTTTGGAGAGTACGTCCAAGTTGGGGGTGGGGAGAAGAAGGCAGGAGGCTGGATTGGGGGCTCACATGACCCCCACCATACCCACTGTCCCTTTGTCCCAAACATTGACGGGTGGGTAGCTGCTGGGTCATCCTCCCTCAAGCCTCCCGTGTCTGACTCCAAGGAATTTTCTGGTTCTTGAGGGCAGCTTTGGGTGGAGAAAGACTTTCGGAAATATATATTTTTTAATGTGTATTTATTTTTGAGAGAGAGAGAGCACAAGCATGGGAGGGGCAGAGAGAGAGAGGGAGACACAGAATCCAAAGCAGGCTCCAGGTTCTGAGCTGCCAGCACAGAGCCCGACGCAGGGCTCGAACCTGTGAACTGTGAAATCATGGCCTGAGCCAAAGTCGGATGCTTAACTGACTGAGCCACCCAGGCGTCCCAATACTTTGGTTTTTAAAGTTGGTTCTTAAGTCCGAACCTTTTGTTGAGCTTTTAAATGCAACTTACAAATCCTATTCTATAAATAGATCCAGACAATTTTCACAATCATCTTTAAGGCGCGCTTTGATTAATGTTTGTACCATTTACCTATTTAGTTAATTGAACTCCTTTAAACATTTTAAGCTGCAATCAGGGTTTATTATATTCCATTTTCTAAGTTTTTCAATTATCTGACTAACAAATCTTCCCAAGTCCTTAAAGTGATTCTTATCAATCAGATCCATTAAACTTACAATTATGGGGATTTTTACATATTCAAAAACTGTATACCAACTTCGTAAGGTTTCCATGTGCAATCACAGCTCAAAGTCAATGACTCCAGCACGTTTAAAATTAGAGTCACAAGTCCGATGTGAACATTCAAATATACTCAGTTCTCTTAAACTTTCTCAGTCCTTTAAACACCAGAGAAATAAGAGAGATTTCTGATCTTATCACAGAAAGATGAATATAACAGCTCTGAGCTATTCCATCATACACTCTACCCGATTCTAAATTTCCCTGGGTTAAAACTCTTCCCCAAACAGATCTGGGGTTTCCTTCTCCGTTGGACGAGGGTCCCTCGTGTTCTATTTCAACCCCCAACAGCTGTACAGGAAGTCAAGTTCGATGTGAGTTTTCTTCCCATTTGGTGAATAGGGCAAACTACTCAGCGATCATCCCGGGGCAGGCAGCTCGCTGTTTCCAGTTTGGAACCGTCATGAGCTCAGCGCTCACGTGACATCTCAGTAGGCATGTGGCATGTTTCTGTTGGGCACACGCGCAGGGGGGCCTCCTGAGCTCAAACGAGTCTCTAGCTTTCCAGCTGAACGCTTTTCCAAGGCGCGCACCACCCGTCTCCCCATTCTTGAGAAGGAAATCTCCGGGCAGAAGGGACTCAGGCTCCCAGCCTCAGTTTCCCCTCTGTCTGCCTTGTGGCCTCCCACAGCTCACAGATCCCTCAGGCCCTCGGGATTTGGGGTTTAGAACAGCCCCCTGCAATCCATGCCACATTCCACCCTGTCCGAGCTGCTGTGTGCCCAGAGGTCAGCACCCGGGGAAGGTAAGGTCCTCACAGGCTGGGCAAGCCAGCCAGCCACTAAGGACTTAATGCACTCAGTACCAGGTCTGACTCACCTGCCCAGGGGTACGGAGGCCCACTGGGCGCCAAGCCCGCACCGGTGTGTCAGAGGGCCCAGGGAGTCGTTTCCCCAGGGTGCCCGGCATCCTTTCCCATCATGCCCATTGAAGGACCACCCCACCGCCATTCAGTGGTCGAGTCTGAATCAGTTTCTGTTGCATCCACGGCATCCTGGCTGATCCTGAGGATTTCCCAGGACAGCGACAGACAAGCTGAGCCCTAGAAGATTAGGAGCTGGCAGATGAAGGGTGGGAGGAAGGGTGTCAGGCAGAAGGAACCACATCTGCAAAGGCCGAGAGGCAAGAAGCCAACCGGAACAAGGGCGGAAGGCGGGGGTGGAGTGCAGTTCTCTCCACACTCTGGGAAATGAAGCGAGAATCAGCAGCGTGTCCCAAGGGGCTGCTCTTGAAGGTGGGGAGGTAGGGCTGCCTCCTGAAAGGTCACCCGGAGCCTTCACAGAACGTTAAACAAAGGAGGAATGACTTGCTCAGCAATCGGCCTGGGAAAGCTCATTCCGGCCACACTGTGGTAGGCCAGATGGAGGTGGGCAGCTGGCCCAGAGGCAGTTGGGAGGGACAGAGGCCAGTCGGACCAGCAGGGACAGAAGAAGACTGTCATCGGGACATCGAAGACTTCTGCATCAGGGGGAGGTGGGTGGGGAGGAAGGCAGTGGGCCTCAGTCTGGGGCCCTGGGAACCTCCAGGTCCAGGTCACCACGGAGCCTCGCTCACAGCCATGCCCTGAACCCAACAAGCCGCGGCCTTTCTCGAAGGTTCCCAGCTCTGCCCTGCCCTCAGGTCTCTTCCTTTCTCTTACTCCCTGCCCCACACCCACAAGTTGAGTCAGCTGCCCTTCGCCTGGGACAGCAAGGCAAAATACTTGGTCCTAATCCTCTTATTTATTTCTGAGAGGGAGAGAGAGACAGTGCAAGCAGGGGAGGGGCAGAGAGAGAAGGAGTCACAGAATCGGAAACAGGCTCCAGGCTCTGAGCTGTCAGCATAGAGCCTGACGTGGGGCTCGAACCCACGAACCATGAGATCATAACCTGATTGGAAGTCGGATGCTTAACTGACAGAGCCACCCATCTAGTTTCAGAATTTTGACTTCTGGAACTGTAAGATAAACCGGAGTTGCTATTCAGCTATTAAAGTGGTTATTTGTTACAGCAGCTGGAGGAAACTGATACACCAGAGTGACGGAAGCCGCACGTCTCCACCAATGAGTGTGGACTCTTTCTCTACCCCCCCATTCTGGGCCCCCGACCTGGGCCCTACAAGGCAGCACAGTGCCCTCTACCTTCTGTCTGACAGCTCAGCCAGCCTTGCCGGGGAGGGTTGGACATGCACCCCGCACTCTCTAACCCCCTCCCAAAGGCTCAATAATCAGCCCAGTGGGAGAACACTTAGCCACATCTGGGAGTTCGAGCTGATATCTCTTTGAGTTTTCCTTGCACCAGCGTCCCTGATAGTATTCTCTTGGTTGGGGGGGGGGCGGCGGCGTAACCCCACAGTAAGTAAATCCAGACACTAGTCCATGTGGGGACTATAAAATTGAGCCCCCAATTTTATACCCAGCCCAAGGCAACTGTGATAATTCTCAGCCACTTAGGACAGTCCAGTTACCCATTTGTCCAGCTCCCCCTACAGATCGATGAGGCGGAATGTGAATCAGCGCTGGCCAGCGAGACACGTGTAGAAGTCTTCTGGGGTTTCCAGGGGACCCCTGTTTCCCGATGCTGCTGGCACCCCCTTCCCCAGGGCATTCTTCCTGTTCCGAAAGCAGAAGTGAAGCCTGGCACTGTGGCGACCCCCTTGTGACCAGGAGGTGACAGACACGATTCAGACGATGGGTGCAAAGAGAGAAAAGCGTGGCACCTCTCAGCATTCATCATCAGGTAACCAAACCAATGCCAGACACCGTCCATTCTGGGCTTAGAGCTACGTGTGCAAAAGGAACGCTGTCTAAGGTGTAGCCGGGTGAGTTTTTTACTTGCAGCCAAACACACTCACACACTCCATATGGTGACACACAGCGTGTCCTCTGAATGGAACAGCCTCGCAGACACAATGGGGACATCAGACCCAATGGGCAAGGGTGGGAGTGTCTTTAGAAAGAGTACCAGGGGGCTCCTGGGCAGCTCAGTTGGTGAAGCGTCCGACTTCGGCTCAGGTCATGATCTCATGGTTCTTGGGTTCGAGTCCCGCGTCGGGCTCTGTGCTGACAGCTCACTCAGAGCCTGGTGCCTATATGGGGGCTATCTGTATGGGGGAAGAAAGTTGGGTCCATACCTCATGCCACACATGAAAAGAAATCGCAGATGTATTAAAGACGAGGAAAAACTAAACCACAAAAATCGAGAAGTAGACAAAACTAAATATTTCCAAACGGGAAGCGATAAGCAAAGGTAAGTCACACATCCAGCAGACTATGGTCGGTTGGCTGGGAGGGCGCAGGAGGTATGTGTCGCCGTCGCCGTGGTTTTTTATCCCACATGACCGAGCAGTTCTCCTGCGCCTGCTGAGTCTCCCACCGTGCAAATCAGTTCCGAAGCCTTCTGCCCAGGGGTATTACTGGACCCTGTGTTAACTCGTGGATTCAGCCTATTCCCTTTACGGAGCCCGAAGGGACAGGAAAAGTGCCCATGGAAGGAAAGGACACCTGCCTGGCTTGGGGTCTGAGACCTGGTGCAGTGGAGTCTTTGTTTATTTATAAAGTTTATTTATTTATTTTGGGACGGGGGAGGGGCAGAGAGACAGAGAGGAATCCCAACCAATGCGGGGCTCAAACTTGCAAACTCTGAGATCATGACCTGAGCCAAAATCCAGAGTCAGATACTCAGGTTGCTTGGGTGGCTCAATTGGTTAACTGTCCAACTTTGGCTCAGGTCATGATCTCACAGTTTGTGGGTTCAAGCCCCACGGCGGGCTCTGTGCTGACAGCTCAGAGCCTGGACCCTGCTTTGAATTCTGTGTCTCCCGCTCTCTCTGCCCCTTCCACGCTTACACTTTGTCTCTCTTTCTCTCAAAAAAATAAACTTTTTTTTAAAAAAAAGAGCGGGACACTCAATTGACTGAATCACCCGGGTGCCCCCGAATCTTTCATTCTATTTATTTATTTAAGGGTTCAGAGTGGCCCCAGAGAGTGTGCTGAGCAGTGCTCTTACAGATCAGATACCGGTCAGGGGTTAGGCAACAAACCCCAAAGAGATTTCCTGAAGAAGTGGTTCATGGAGAGAAGGAATTTTTTGAAAAATTAGAATACCAGCTTGGGGTCAGGAACAGTGGCCGAAGACGTCCTGGTACTTGAGCTCGGCCAGTTTAGACACTCCAACATACCACGTCTCTTCTATATAGCAATTCCTTCAAGTTTCTAGATTCCTCTTGGAAAATGCAAATGTAAGGATCTTCAAGGCTTCATTCTTTAGGCCGTTTCCTGCTTAAATTCTTCTCAGCAACCTGTCCAAACACAGAGGCCCACGAGGCTGGGACTCGACTGGGGGAGGGGAAAAATGATCCCTGAAGCAGGGACATTCCCACAGCTGAAACATTAAGGGATGAAACAGGGAAAAGAAGGGCCCCCAAGGGGTTTAGGGTTCTCAGGATACAGGGACAGGAAATGGGGAGCAGAGTCCCAGAAGGAGGGATAAAGGGCTTAGAGGAGCTGATGGAAGACTGGCGGGACCCAAGGCCACCCACTTAGCAGTGGTGACCCTCGCACCCTCCCTCTGGTCTGCGCATACAAACACAGAAGATAGAAACACAAAGCAGTGTGACTCAGAGGGTCCCTTTGAGTTTCTCTTTCCCCAGCTATCTCCTTAGATACCATCAGAGTGATTTATAATCTTTTTTTTTTTAATTTTTAACATTTATTTATTTTTGAGACAGACATGAACTGGGGAGGGGCAGAGAGAGAGGGAGACACATAATCGGAAACAGGCTCCAGGCTCTGACCTGTCAGCACAGAGCCCGATGTGGGGCTTGAACCCACGGACCATGAGATCATGACCTGAGCCGAAGTCGGACGCTCAACTGACTGAGCCACCCAGGCGCCCTGTGAGTGATTTATAATCTTAATCACAAACTCAGAAAATGTACCTGGAGCTCCCTTAGCATAAAGGACTTGACTGTGCTCGAACTTAATGTCAACAATCTTTGAGGCCACACCAGTTCTGATAATCTAACCACTGTAAGGATCCTAACGGAAGAGTGAGCCCCATATCCCCCCCAACCCAAGCAGGCAAATGGGCATCGTTCACAAGGACAACCTGAGAACGAAAAGAGAAGACGTATTAGACAATATTAACACCCACACAGATAGTGTCCTATGGTGTAAACAATCTTCAGGCAAAAAATTAGATTATCTTCTTGTAGAGCACATATATGAGAAGCGACAGTTTCTTTTCCAATCAAGAACAAGATGGAATTAGCATCTATGCTTTTATGGAACAGGGAGACCTTCTCATTACTAATCTTCATAGTTTGATAGTTTAGGGCTTATTAATCCTCTCCTACAGTTTGTTTCTCAATAGACTTTGTCTTTTTCCCCATGCGCCCCCCCTCAATGCATTCACACAGACGAGAAAGGTAAGATGTTAAAAGCAGTACAACTTTTGTTCTTGGTGGAGGAACACGGGGTAAGTGCATTGATAGCTGGGCTGTTTCAAGACCGAAAAGAGGCAGCAGTATGGATTCTGCTGAGTAAAAATGTTAAGGGGAGAACCGGGGAGGTCGAGAATTTCCCTGATGAGTATTCTACTTTTTTTTTTTTTAATGTTTTTTTTATTTATTTCTAGGAGATAGAGAGAGAGAGAGAGAGAGAGAGAGACAGCGTGAGCAGGGGAGGGTCAGAGAGAATGGGAGTCACAGACTGAAACAGGCTCCAGGCTCTGAGCTGGCAGTCAGCACAGAGCCCGACGTGGGGCTCGAACCCACGAACCGCGAGATCATGACCTAAGCAAAAGTCGGACGCTTAACCGACTAAGCCACCCAGGCACCCCTCTACTTTTAATTCAAGGGGAAATTCTTTGTTTTCAATGTCAGGTTGCCCAGGAACACCGGCAAATGTGACCACAATTGTAGGAAATTTTCTAAATCAAAATTTGAGATTAAAAGAAAAAAACGTTCAAAAGCCATCCAGCCCCAGAATAGTTGTTCTCTTTGTTCTGTCCGTAGCGGTGTTCACGAACCGCCCCCCCCCCAACACCATCCCCGTGCCGTACTCCGTGGATAGAAACAGAGAACAGTTAACATTCTCTTACCCAAAGGAAGACCAAAGCCTCCCCCTTCTTCTTTTGTCTGGGTTTGACATGATACTATTCTGAGTCTGAGGTGCTGGAGTTTGTGCTGAGAAGTTAATTAGCAGAGGATTGTGAATTTCTTTATTAAGTTGACGTAAGAGAGAATTCTATACCACAGGGAATAATTCAATGAGCCATCGTTGGAGTTATGCTTTGAAATCTCAAAATACACACCAAGCATCGTTGTTGGCCGAGCTGAATTTAACCTTAGACTGTGGTGACAAGCCAGATGGGGTGAGTGGGGATAACCGTTAGCATTCCAGTGGGGTGTCGCCTTCATTTTTCCAGGCCCCGTGACCACCACACAGAGTACATATTTGTTCTTATCACAAAGTCACAGGGCTCAACAGTTAAGAAACATGCCTACAGAGGGGCGCCTGGGTGGCTCAGTCGGTTAAGCGTCTGACTTTGGCTCAGGTCATGATCTCACAGTTTGTGGGTTTGAGCCCCACTTTGGGCTCTGTGTTGACTGCCAGCTCGGAGCCTGGAGCCTGTTTCGGATTCTGTGCTTCCCTCTCTCTCTGACCCTCCCCTGATCACGCTGTGTGTGTCTCTGTCTCTGAAATAAATAAAATACTCAAAAAAATTTTTAAAAAAGAAAGAAAGAAACATGCTTATGGTCTCAGAGATCAGGTAAGACTTCGACCAAGGTGTCTCTGTCCAGATCAATGTCTTTTTAAATACACCTTACTATCTTTCCACTAATATACCAAGTTGTCTGACTGTAAGATAAAAAGGTCTTAAAAGTACGCATAGAGAAAAGACAGGGTATCAGTAAAAGAATGACGATTAGGCTGAAGACAGATTTAACAGCAGCATCAATGGGAGCCAGGAGGCAACACAAAAACATTTCCAGAATGCCAGGATTGTGAAATTAACACGTGACCAATAACAATCAAGAGATCTCCAGCAACAGATCGCAAACCGGAAAAGGTATTTTGGGAAGCAGGAAAGCAATCCCAAAAGCAAAGATATGAGATGGAAGAAGAAATAGGCAAATAAATTGGCAAACATGCAGTGTGGACAGACATCAACTGCAGAAAATCGCAAGGATACCATTTATTTTGAGAAATTAAGGGGCGCCTGGGTGGCTCAGTCGGTTGAGTGTCCGACTTTGGCTCAGGTCATGATCTCGTGGTTCGTGAGTTCAAGCCCCACGTCAGGCTCTGTCTGTGCTGACAGCCAGCTCAGAGCCTGGAGCCTGCTTCGGATTCTGTGTCTCCCTTTCTCTCTGACCCTCCCCTGCTCATGCTGTCTCTCTCTCTCTCTCTCAGAAATAAGTAAAACATTAAAAAAAAAAAAAAGAAAGAAAGAAATTAAAAACAAGTTAAAGCCAAGACGATTTCAGGTGGCCACTGTAATTCGCCAGCCCAGGGAGAGAGGGAAGAGGATGGACTGAAGTGTGCAGAAGTCACTGAAGCAAACGGCTCAGTTATTGAATTACTCAGCTCCAAATCACCCTCCTCTAACCGGCATGCCTGTGTTGCCAGGGTCCCTGTTAGGTTCTGCCGATAGGGGGCACTAGAGAGAGAGAGAGAGAGACCTAGAAGCTAGAGGAGGAAGAGGGTTCATGCTCCTCCCTGTTTGCTTCCTGTCTGGTGTGTGGTATTCCAGCAAAGCCAGTTCACCCCTCGGCCCACAGCAGCACTGGAATCCAGTCGCAGTGCATGCAAACCGACTTCATCCTGCCCTCCCCCTCCCCTTCCCCCTCTCAGACACTGGCACAGCCAGCGGGGCTCGTCAGAGGGGGTCCCAGGCACAGCGGAGGGGGCCCCTCCTTAGCGTTCTGCTTGGCAATTCCAGCCTCTTCCCTTTGATTCCTCAGCTGCGTCCTGTGGTTGCCAGCCCAGGGAATACTTTCTAGAGTTCTCTTTATACATTTTCTGTTACTTAGTTAACAACTGAATACCTAGTTAAGAATTCTTTCCATTAAAATCCTCTCTGTTCAAACAATGGGGATGCTGTCTGTCTCCTGCCTCCTCTGATGTAGCTTTAGAAATGAACACATGTCTAGGGATTGCTAAATTTTTTTTTCTTTTTTCTTATTTTTAATTTATTTTTGAAAGACAGAGACTGAGTGAGCAGGGGAGGGTCAGAGAGAGAGGGAGACACAGGATCGGAAACAGGCTCCAGGCTCTGAGCTAGCTGTTAGCACAAAGCCCGACGTGGGGCTCGAACCCACAAACCGTGAAGTCATGACCTGAGTTGAAGTCAGACGCTTAACTGACTGAGCCACCCAGACGCCCCTAAGGATTTCTAAAAGTTGGTGTCATATAGACTATATTGGAAACGTAAGTAAAAAAAAAAAAAAAAAAAAAAGCAGTTTTTAAGTAAAAGCACTTAAGTAAACCATGGGAGAATGATTTTATAATATTGGAGGGAAGGAGATTTTCCAACTATAACACAGTTAAAAGCCACAAAAGAAGGGAGGGAGGGGAAATTTGACTATCTAGACAAAACTTCTGAATAGGAAAAAAAAAAAAGGTTGTAAGTAAAAGAAAAAGACAAAGTCTAACTGGAGAAAAGACACATATTTCATATTATAATCAACACCTCATATATAAAGAGCTTCTACAGATAAACAAGAGACTAACCTCCCCAAAGAAATTGGCAAAAGAAATGACTAAACTATTAATTACACAAAAGAAATGCAGGGGCGCCTGGGTAGATCATTCAGTTAAGCCTCTGACACTTGATTTTGGTTCAGGTCACGATCTCATGGTTGGTGGGCTGGAGACCTGTGTGGGGCTCTTTGCTGACAGTGCAGAATCTGCTGGGATTCTCTCTCTCTGCCCTCCCCAGCTCATGCTTGCTCTCTCTCTGTCTTGCAAAATAAATAAATAAGCTTTAAATATATATATATGAGACTTTTAAAAAACAAAACTTTTAAAAAACAAAACTGAGCCTAAGTAGCTCAGTTGGTTAAGTGTCTGACTTTGGCTCAGGTCATGATCTCGCAGTTTGTGAGTTTGAGCCCTTCATCGGGCTCTATCGGGGGCTCTGTGCTGACAGCTCAGAGTCTGGACCTTGCTCTGGCTTCTGTGTCTCCCTCTCTCTCTGCCCCTCCCCTGCTCACACTCAGTCCCTTTCTCATAAATAAACGTTAAATATTGTTTTAAATGAAATTTTTATTGAGGAATGATTTTAGATTTACAGAAAAGTTGCAAAGATGGTAGAGTTGCTCTGTATCTTTGCCCCACATTCCCTAATGTTAACATTTTACGTAACTGTGGTATATTTATCAAAACAAGGGTAATAACATTAAGACGTTACTATTGGCTGGACTATAGGCTTTGTTCGGATTTTACTAGTATTTCCACTAATGTCCTTTTTCTGTTCCAAGGTCCCACATTATATTTACATACCTCCTAGGCCATCTTTTCTTGTTTATCACACAACCTTGACCGTTTGGAAGAGTCAGGCATTTTGTTCAAGGTCCTGAGTTCAAGATTGTCTCACGTTTTGTGTTATTATTATTTTTTTTTCATGGTTAGGCTGGAGCTACAAGCCACAGGAGTGAATGCCCTCTCACCACGTCAGATCGGTGGGGGAGGGGTGGTGGTGCACGGTAGCCAGATGGCATCAGGTGCGATGGACGCCTGGATCATTTGGATAGGGTGCTGTTGGCCGGCTTCCTCCACTGCTACACTTCTGTCTTCTCTTTCCATTCTCTATTTGTAGGAAGCCATTCACTAAGTCCAGCCTACACTCAAGGGATGGGGAATTAAGCTTTACCTTCTGGAGAGGAGAGTACCTACATAAAAGGACTCCGAATTCCTCTGTACGAAAGATTTTTCCATTTTCCCCTATTTATTTATTTATACAATCATTTCTTCATGTCAATGTGGACACATGTATGTTTAATTTATATTTCCGTCTACAGTGCGGTGCTACATTATTTATTTTGCTGCTCAAGTAGTTTCAGCTTCCGCCATTGGGAGTTTTTCGAGTTGGCTCCTACCACCCTTTGACACAACCCTACCGCGGTGATGCGTGGGTTGTTTTCATTTGTTAGCACTTTCTTACTCCTTTTTTTTTTTTTTTCTTAAGTAGGCTCCCCACCCAGGGCAGAGCTAGAACCCACGACCCTCCCTGAGATCAAGACCCAAGCTGAGATCAAGAGTCAGAGGCTCAACAGACTGAGCCACCCAGATGCCCCAGCACTTCCTTTCTTCAGATGCTACAAGATACTATGGGCTTAGCTTGCATCTTCCTTGTTCCGAAATCAGCCATTTCTCCAAGAAGTTTTGGCTCCTTTTATTGGAGAATGGCATTTAGAAACCAAGATCTGTATGAGTGACGTTAAAACATGTGACTGATGCTCTACCTCATAATAATAGAAATGCAAGTTAAAGCTTAACTGATAGCATTATTCATTAATAGAGCAACAGAGAACCAAAATTTGATAGGACACTCCACTGGCAAAGCTGAGGGGTAAATAGAACTTCACACTATGTCTGCACATGGAAAATGGCGGCATTGGAAGCCATGGAAGACGGAAGGCATCAGTGGCAGGCTTTTAGCAATAGCTATCAACATTCAAATGCCCATACACTTGACCTAGCAATTCCACGTCTAGTGATATGTTTGCCCACCTATGAAATAACATGAAAAAAAGTTTTTTTATGACACCATTGTTTATAAATTTGAAAAACCATAGTCAACCGAAATGTTCATCAATAGAGAACTGGGTATTTCGATTTGGTACATCCATTCAATGGAACATGATGCAACTATTCAAATAAATGAAGAGGAACTTTCCTGGATTCCGTATATAAACAAAAATACTTCAAAACAAAACAAAATAAAATAAAGGAAAATAAAATAAATGAAGAGGGCACCTCGGTGGCTCAGTTGATAAAGCATCCGATTCTTGATTTTGGCTGAGGTCATTATTTCACCATTGTGAGACTGAGCTCCGCGTCAGGCTCCACACTAGGCATAGAGCCTGCTTAAGATTCCCTCTCTCCCTCTGCCTCTTCCCTGCTTGTGCATGCTCAAGAAAGGAGGGAAGAGGGGCACCTAGGTGGCTCAGTCAGTTAAGCATCTGACTTTGGCTCAGGTCATGATCTCACAGTTCATGAGTTCAAGCCTTGCATTGAGCTCTGTGATGACAGCTCGGAGCCTGGAACCTGCTTCAGATTCTGTGTCTCCCTTTCTCTCTGCCCCTTCCCTGCTCACGCTTTCTCTCTCTCTCACACACACTCTCTCTCTCTCAAAAATAAATAAACATTAAAAAAATTGTTTTGAAAAGTAAGGAAGAAAGAAAGGAATAAATACGTAAGCTTTTTACATACTGATGTAAAGGAATAGGATTTGTCTAAGAAGGGGGGAAGGAATATATACATATTTACATACGCACATAATATATGCTTATATGCTCATTTATATACATTTTGCTTTATGCACAAAAAGTATCTGTAGAAGGATACTCAGTTAATGGCCAAATTTAGTTGCCTATGAGGGGATACCTGGGGATGGGGTAGAAGGATTAGGTTTCTGTGTAGATGTTTTTGGCTTTTGAAGCTTTTTATTTTATTCTATATGTTTTTAATGTTTTTATTTATTTTTGAGGGATTGAGAGCACGAGCAAGGGAAGTGCAGAGAAAAGGGGACAGATGATCTGAAGCAGGCTTTGTGCTAACAGCAAACAGCCTAATGTGGGGTTCAAACTCATGCATCCTCAGATCATGACCTAAGCCAAAGTCGATACTTAACCGACTGAGCCACCTAGGTGCCCCCCCTTAAGCTTTTTAAATGTATCCCTCAACCAAAACTAAAACTGTTGTAACCTTATGCCTGTTTAAGAAATCATTCTTAAGTCAATTGAGAAATGATCATGGAAATTTAAAAATAAATACAACTGAATGGTGGTGAAGATATTATCTGAATATATAGGATACAGATAAAGCAGTACTTATAGGCAAATTCATAACCATAAATACATATATTAGCAAAGAACTAAGGCAGAAAATGGATGAACATTTCAAATGAGGCCACCAAAGAGAAAAGTGTCTTGGATGTTTGCCAAATCTGTACATTAACCACTGTTTTAAATGATAAACAAACAAATCAACTTTTGGTTCTATCCCCAAGTACTTTGAAGAGCTTAAGGAATATAACTCGTAGGAACCACTCATCTCCTGGTTGGAGCTTTAAGGCTG
Source organism: Hyaena hyaena (assembly GCF_003009895.1). Taxonomy (NCBI): domain Eukaryota; kingdom Metazoa; phylum Chordata; class Mammalia; order Carnivora; family Hyaenidae; genus Hyaena; species Hyaena hyaena. The sequence goes on along the minus strand of NW_024080881.1, from coordinate 316,248 downwards.
AGAGAAGTTCAAGACTATCAGCACTCCTGCTCATGGCCCTGCCTTCTCCTGACCCCTGCTGTGGGCCTCCAAAGGTGCCCCCTCTCCCCCCACCCCCCAGTGTAGCTTGTGCTTAGCTGCCCCAAAGAAGAAGTAATGTCAGAATGATAATCAACATTTAGGAATACAGTTAACCAGGTGACATGCATGGCCAGCCTCGAGGAAACTGTATTCCAAGTACGGTGAGCTCAAGCTAGGGTGGAGATGTTTCTGGCAAATGGTGAGGCAGCGCCAGAAGTCTATTTTCTTAGGAACAGGGAGTTGGAGCAGGTAGGAAAGAATAATCCATCCACAAAAGTGGGCATCACAGGAGCCCGAGATCACAGCTGGAGGTCTACCACCCAGCCCAGTTCCCTGCCCAGCCTGGGCGCCTCTGACTCCTCGACAGGAAACCTGAAAGAGCTGTTCTTGAAATCTGGGCACAGAGGGCTCAATCTCTAATCCCGTCCGCAGACCAGGGAGAGGGGTCTTCTTCACCATCTCCCACCTGGAGCGTGGGGAGGGCAGAACCCAGGAAGCTGAGCCAAAAGGGACTGCCCAGCCCAGCGGAAGCAGGCACCTGTATGCTAACCCTCAGTGGTGCTGGTGCCTGGCAGATGCTGGGAGCTAGGTGCCTGGGCATGGGCACAGGGCGGATGCCCAGGAATATTTGGGAGGTGGATCTCAGCTTTGCAAGGGAGCTGAGACCCCAAACAAGGATGGAGAGGAACTCAGCACAGCTTTTCCCAGACCTGTGGCCCCAGCCACCCCAAGGAACCATTGGTGCCCACAGCTGGGGAGCCCTTGGGTAGTGCCAACAGCAAACGCTCAAAGCTTCTCAAGCACAGCGAACAGCTTTTGAGTCTGTTTCAAGCCGCACAGACAGCAATTCCAGTCTCTTGAAAGCCCAGGGCAATTGAGACCTACTCGAAGAAAAGCGAAGAAAACACTTTGTGATCTACAGGACAGACGAGAGCGCCCATAAAGGGTTACTTTAATACTGAATTTAAAACATACACGGATTCTACAAAGGACGCATTTGCAAGTGTTTTCGCTTTAGGATATTACAAACACGATTTCCCCAGAACTTAAAGATTCCGATTTTGAATTACAGAAGGCAAAATGCAAGAAGCCTGCTATTTGAAAATTGGAATAAATGTCAACCGGATGGCACAAACAGCAGAACCATGATTTTATGGGCAAAACAGATTTCTTAACGCAATATCAAAAGGCCTGAGTTGAGCAGTTACTTTGAATATCCTAATTTCAAAGAAATTTGCCTCCTCCTTGCCGAAGCACTTTGCATTGTCAGAGCACAAGAGCGCAGAGATGCTTCACAACAAACACGTTATTAGGCAAATATTTTTCTTTGGTCCGATGCCCATAAATCTGCCAAGCCAACTGCCAGCACATTGCTGGGGGAGCAGCACTGGGGCGAGGCTCTCCGGCTCCCCACTCCCAGGGGCAGGTAGGTGTGAGCAGGCACATCCACGGACAGCCTGGGGCCTTCAGGGAGTTCGGGGTCCTTGCTGACTGTTCCTCAAGCAGGTGCTATGGGCTGTTCAGCCAGGCTACCTCTGCTGCCTTTACAAACAACTCCGGCTCCTCCCACACAAACACCATCCCTCCCAAACATCCTGGCCAAAGGACACTGCCTCCATGGTGGAAAGAAGTTCCAAGGGACGCCTGGGTGTCTCAGTCCGTAAGGTGTCCAACTTCAGCCCAGGTCATGATCTCACAGTTCATGAGTTCAAGCCCCGCATCCAGCTCTGTGCTGACAGCTTGGAGCCTGGAGCCTACTTTGGATTCTGTGTCTCCCTCTCCCTTCCCCTTCCCCTCCTCTGCTCATGCTCTGTCTCTCTCTCGGAAATAAATATTTTTTAAAAAAGTTACGAAGTTCCAGGAAACCACCCTCCCGCTCAAGCCAAAACCACCCCCAGAGGGCATTGACTCCTGAGAGAAGGGCCATGACCTTGTGTCTGGCTTAGGGGTGAATTTGAGGGCTGCGAGTCAGCCTCTACGGAATTCTTATACCCGCTGCTCAGGGTCCAAAGCGGCATCTCAGTTTGGAGACTAGTTGGGCCACACCTGAAAAACGGAGATGGAATGCACTCAGGTCCCCATCTGAGTCTGGCCCCCAGAGATGGCCACACACACACACACACACACACACATACACACACTCATGTTCATGTGTTAGTGGAGAAACTGGAAACCTCCAGAATGCCCATCACTAGTGGAATGGATACATAAATTATGGTATGTTGGAACAACGGACAACTGGACTAGTAAATCACATAAAATGAATGAGCTGCAGCTACAGTGCTTCAATGTGGACACGTCTCAAATACATCCATGCACGAGAGAAGCATATTGCTGAATGTACCATGTAATGTTTTTCTGTAAAATTCAAAAAGATATAAGATGATACTATGTATGAGATCATTCATACGGAATAAAAGCTGTACCCTTGCCTAGGATGGATAACACTAACGGTACAGAGAATCACCCCGGGGAAAAGAGGAATGGCAGGTGAGGGCACACAGAGGTTTCAGGGGGCCGTATGTGGATGTTCATTATATTGTTCTTGTTACTTCTTTTTGCATGCTTGAAATAGCTCAGAGGCACCTGAGTGGCTCAATCCATTAAGCATCCGACTTCAGCTCAGGTCTTGATCTCACGGTTTGTGGGTTCGAGCCCCATATCAGGCTCTGTGCTGACAGCTCAGAGCTTGGAGCCTGCTTCAGATTCTGTGTCTCTCCCTCTCTTGGCCTCTCCCCTGCTCATGCTCTGTGTCTGTCTCTCAATAATAAATACATGTTAAAAAATATCTCATTAAAAAATCAACAGGGGTGTCTGGGTGGCTCAGTTAGTTAAGTGTCCAACTTTTTTTTTTTAATTTAAATCCAAGTTAGTTAACATATAGTGTAATAATGATTTCAGGAATAGAATTTAGTGATTCATCCCCTACGTATAACACCTAGAGCCATCCCAGTGAGTGTCCTCCTTAATGACCCTTGCCCAGTTAGCCCATCCCCCCACCCAACACCTGGCCAGCAGCCCTCAGTTTGTTCTCTGTAGTTAAGAGTCTCTTATAGTTTGTCTCCCTCTCCGTTTTTATATTATTTTTGCCTCCTTTCCCTTATGTTCATCTGTTTCGTTTCTTAAATTCTACTTATGAGTGAAGTCTTATATTTGTCTTTCTCTGAGTTAGTTCGCTTAGCATAACAGACTTTAGTACTATCCACATTGTTGTAAGTGGCAAGATTTCTTTTTTTTTTTTTTTGATCACCGAGTAATAGTCTATTGTGTATATATACACATCTTCTTTATCCGTTCACCAGTTGATGGACATTTGGGCTTTTTCCATACTTTGGCTATTTTTGGTCAGTAGTGCTACTATAAACATTGGGGTGCATGTGCTCCTTCGAATCAGCACTCCTGTATCCTTTAGATAAATACCTGATAGTGTAATTGCTGAGTCATAGGGTAGTTCGATTTTTAATTTTCTGAGGAACCTCCATATTGTTTTCCAGAGTGGCTGCATCAGTTTGCATTCCCACCAGCAATCCAAAAGCGTTCTTCTTTCTCCTCATCCTTGCCAGCATTTGCTGTTGCCTGAGTTGTTAATGTTAGCCATTCTGACAGGTGTGAGGTGGTATCTCATTGTGGTTTTGATTTGTATTTCCCTGATGATGAGGGATGTTGAGCATCTTTTCATGCGTCTGTTGGCCATCTGGATGTCTTCTTTGGAGAAGTGTCTGTTCATGTCTTTAGCCCATTTCTTCACTGGATTATTTGTTTTTTGGGTGTTGAGTTTGATTAGTTCTTTATAGATTTTGGATACTAACCCTTTATCTGATATGTCATTTGCAAATATCTTCTCCCATTCCGTCGGCTGATTGTTTCCTTCACCAATAGTTCATTTTTGCCTTTATTTCCTTTACCTCCAGAGACATGTCAAGTAATAGGTTGCTGTGGCCAAGGTCAAAGAGGCTTTTGCCTATTTTCTCCTCTAGGATTTTGATGGCTTCCCATCTTACATTTAGGTCTTCCATCCATTTTGAGTTTATTTTTGTGTATGATAGAAGAAAGTGGCCCAGGTTCATTCTTCTGCATGTTGCTGTCCAGTTTTCCCAACACCATTTGCTGAGGTTTATTTTCCCCCATTGGATACCTTTTCCTGCTTTGTCAAAGATTAGTTGGCTATATGTCTGTGGGACCATTTCTGGGTTTTCTACTCTGTTCCATTGATCTGAGTGTCTGTTTTTGTGCCAGTGCATCCAACTCTTGATAGCAGCTCAGGATATGATTTCACGGTCATGGGGTTGAGCCCCAAGTTGGGCTCTGTGCTGAGCATGGAGCCTGCTTGACAGTCTCTGTCTCCCTCTCTCTCTCTCTCTCTCTCTCTAAAAATAAATAAATAAACAATTTTTTAAAAATTTTTTAAATGTTTTTTATTTATTTCTAGGAGAGAGAGAGAGAGAGACAGCGTGAGCAGGGGAGGGTCAGAGAGAGAGGGAGTCACAGACTGAAACAGGCTCCAGGCCCTGAGTTGGCAGTCAGCACAGAGCCCGACGCGGGGCTCGAACCCACGAACTATGAGATCATGACCCAAGCGAAAGTCGGACGCTTAACCGACTAAGCCACCCAGGCGCCCCATAAATAAACAATTTTTAAAAAACAGCCAAAAGATGGAAACCATCCAAATGTCCCCAAATGGTCCTTTGACAAATGAATGGATAAAAATAATGTGGTTGTGTAGAAATGTGTTTGGGATTCGTTTTAATCAGCTATGGTAAGACACGTGGCTTCAAAACCGATTGTCATGAAGAAGGAAATTGATACCCACAGATCCCTCGAAGGAGGAGACAGGGCCATGTGGGGAAGTCCAGAGTTGGTCAAGGGGCCGAGAAGCAAGAGTATGGCCCAACACCTTTACTGGGGCATTTGTGGCAAGGAATGAGACAACAGGGCAAGTCCCCAGGTGAGGTTAGGATTGGATGGCTTGATAAATTCTGGTGGGCGCTGGGCTATAATGGTGGCCCCAAGTTGTCCAGAACCTGGCCCTGGGGTGATTTAGGGGAGGAGGAATATTGGTTTGGTTTGTGAGTTTGATAAAGGGTGTGGGATCTGGGTTGGTGCTTTGTACATCAGAGGTGGATTTATAGGGTAGACGTTTGCTATCGCTATGAATTAGCTAGCCCTGGGAGAGGCAGTCTCCCCAGGATCAAGGTCCCAAATACCAGAGTATCAGAAATACAAAAAATAGGGGTGCCTGCGTGGCTCAGTCAGTTAACTATCTGACCTTGATCCTGGCTCAGGTCACGAGTTCAAGACCTGCATCGGGCTCTGTGCTGACAGTATGGAGCCTGCTTGGAATTCTCTCCTCTTCACTCGCTGCCTCTACCCCACTCATTCTCTCTCTCTCTCTCTCAAAATAAAAATTAAAAAATACAAAAAATAAGAAAAGATAGTCAATACAGTGAATTATACACACAGTGGAACATTACTCAGCCTTAAAAAGGAAGGAAATTCTGACATGTTATGTCAGAATAAACCTTGGAGCCATCCTACCAAGTGACACAGGCCAGTCGCTAAAGGACACAGACTGTACGATTCCACTCATATGAGATTCCCTAGAACAGTTAAGTTCACAGAGACAGAAAGTAGAACGGGGGTTGCCCGGGAGGGAGGAGAGGGAGTTAGTGTTTAATGAGAAGACAGAGTTTCCGATGGAGGTGATAAGAATGTTCTGGAGATGGATGATGGTGATGCTTGCATAATAATGTGAATGTATTTCATCCAACTGAATGGTTCGAATGGTAAATTTAGTGTTAAGCCTATTTTACCACGATAAACGGAACCACTAAATGTTAAAAGACTTCTTTCACATAACGTAGGTGATTCCTTTTGGTTATTCTCAGCTGACTCTTCTCATGTAAATGGGATGTTTTCTGAGATTCCTAAATTTTTCAAAAACCTATTAGATAAAACGCACTGATAAAACAAAACAGAACAAAACAGCACAGTGATTTGTGGGACTTATTCCTAAGCCGGGGTGGGGGGTTGAGGATCCATCTGATCCAGGATCCTGGGAACAGGGCCCGAGATTTTTTTATGCCTTTCTCTTACCGGGGGACCTTCTGGACACCAGGCGATGACGTGAGGTCGCTTCTCAAGGTCCGGGGAACATGCACCGCGGAAGCACCCAGGGTCAGCTTGAGTCCGTCCGCCCACGCTGACCAGGGCACGTCAGGGCTGGGCTCTGTTCCAGGGAGCGGTGCGGTGGACCCACGCCCCGCTGCTGCCCTCAGAGAACAAAAGACACAAAGGTAAGCTTGCCAAGTGTTCCAGAAAGGCTGAGTGTGCTAAGGGCAGGTACACAGAGCAAGAGGAGATGGAGAGACAGGCCTTCGAGGCAGGAGGGCTGGGGAGACCCACCGAGAGAGGCATTTGGAAGGACTCCGGAGATTTGAATGCCACCCCCAGTGGTTAGCTGTGGGGACAGCGAGGCCCGCAAACTGGGTCACACAGCATCCGGCAGAAAGGGAGGGGGAACCGTTGGATCTGCATACGGCAGAGGATATACCAGCCAGGGATACAGCCGGACAAATAGGCGAGTTCCGGGCAGTGGACCCAAGCCCTGGCTAAGGCACTTGGCCTTCACTATGAAGGCCATTGGGAGCCAACGAATAAATTTGTTCCAGGACAGGAATAATCAGAGCAGTGCCTCCGGAGGCTCGTTCCTCCGCCAGGCGAGGAGGAAAGGGGCTGAGGGCCCAGGGGTGGACAAGACAAACCCCACAAGATCACACAAATCTTGGCAACTGCGGCTGCCGTTCCCAAACTGAGGTACAAGTTCACAGGCAGGTTTCCGTGTGGCCACAAAGCTCGGAGATACCTCCCCGGGGAAGCCACGGGAGAGTCAAGGACTTCGACATAAATAGACACCAACAAAGTGAGGGGGAGAAGCCAGAGGTTCCCAGCAAAAGGAGCAGCATATGCCAAGGGCCTGTGGCAGGACAGAACACAGGGCATTCTGGGAGCCCAAGAAAGCGCATGGCTGGAGTAGACTGAGGAGCAGGCTGGAGAGGGAAGTCCTTAAATAAAAGACGCACCACCGTTTATCTGACCGGTCACCTCCGGATGGTCTCATGGCTTCAGACACCAGCCACAGCTGGTGGGATGACACCCAGCTGTGAACCTCCAGGCCAGGCCCCAAACTCACAACCTTACGTGCCCTGGTGAGGTCTGCCAGGCCTCTCTCCCCCAGCAGGTCCAGCCCTGATCCTCCCCAGTCTTCTTCCTTCTCAACAAAGGTGGCACCAGCCACCTGGCTGCAGTGACCTGGGTGTTTTCCTCGGTTCCTGCTCTTCCTCTCCCTTCCGTCACGCTCCCTTCAGACACCCTCAGGTCCTCTCTGCTGGCTGTATGCCTCCCCCCAGACACCAGGCTCTTCCTTCCCACGCCGGCACTGCCGCTTCTTCCAGCCCCGGGAGCCCCCTTAACTGAATACCCAGGAGACCCCACCTTTGTTTGGCCTCATATCCCCTGATCCTGCCTCCCGACCCTCCTTGCTTCCTGCTTCTCGTGGGGGCACTTCCTTAATGAATCCTTTGCATTCGAGTCCCCATCTCACCGTCTGCGGCTGTGCGAACCCCATCTAACCCTTCTCCCCGTCTCCATACCCCCCCCCCCCAGTGACGCAGGGAAACATTAGCTCTCAAGGGATCAAGTGCAATGGCCTCCTAGCTGGCTTCTCTCTTGCCTGCCCTTCCCCTTCCTCATTCGCCACCCAGACCCTACCACTGCCCGAGGAAAGACATCTGCGTCGGCCTCTCCACCTGGGTCAGCCGGGAGCACCTTCCTGGGCTCCTCTGGCACCGATCTCTGCCAGGGCAGGGCCTGGCCCGCTGTGGTCACTACCCGGTGCCTGGCAAGGAGGAATCACCCTGGTGCTGACACTTATTAGCTGTGTGATCTGAAACAGGCTTCTTAGCTTCTCTGTGCCCGAGGTTGCTCATTTGCAAAATGGGTGTATTAAACCATCCTTCAAGAGGCGTGGGAAGAATGTAAAGTACTTAGAGCAGGGCCTACTCAATAAATATCATCACTCTTCATTCATTTAACCCATCAGGCAAAACGGCATTGAGTGCCTGCTAAGTGATCGGCACCGTTTTAGACGCTTAGGAGGAACAGTGAAGACCCCTCCCTCGTGAGGCTGATGGTCTAGCAGGGGAGGCAGGCAATAAGCAACGAATTTAATAAATAAAGGGGTCACCCAGTAAGCTAGAAGGCAGTGAGCACCACAGAAGAAAGACAGAGCAGAGCAGAGCAAGGGGCAGTAGGGATGGTCAGTAACTCAATTTAATTAGGGTGTTCAAGGTTGGCATCATCAAAAAGGTGGCGACTGAGCAAAGACTTTGAAGTGAAGGGAGTAAGCCATGCAGATGTCTGGGAAAATGCATTCTGAGCAGAGGTCAGAGCCAGTGCAAAGGTCCTGAGGTAGGAGATGCGGTGGCTGAAGAGCGAGGAGACAGGTGGGACATGGGGAAGTCGTGGGGAGCGATAAGAGATAAGATGCTGGAATCTACACTCCAGTTCAAGAAACCTGATTAAATGGAAACAAATGCATAATGAGATTTTCCTTTTGGTTTTTTATTTTTTAGTATTTTTTTTGGGAGGGGGGAGAACGCAAGCAGAGAAGGGGCAGAGAGATGGAGACAGGGGATCTGCAGTGGGCTCTGCACTGACAGGCTGAGAGCAGTGAGCCTGATGTGGGGTTCGAACTCACAAACCACGAGGTGGTGACCTGAGCCGAAATCGGCGGCTCAACTGACTGAGTCACCCAGATGCCCCTCCAACTGGTGTTTTATTTTTTTTTAATTTTTTTTTTATTTATTTCTAGGAGAGAGAGAGAGAGACAGCGTGAGCAGGGGAGGGTCAGAGAAAGAGGGAGACACAGACTCTGAAACAGGCTCCAGGCTCTGAGCTGGCAGTCAGCACAGAGCCCGACGCGGGGCTCGAACCCACGAACCGCGAGATCATGACCTAAGCGAAAGTCGGACGCTTAACCGACTAAGCCACCCAGGTGCCCCTCTAACTGGTGTTTTAAATCGTACATTGCAAAACTCGTTAAAGCTCTGAAAAGGAAAGCCTTTTACAGTAAAGAAAGCTCCAGGATTGTGAGGAAGGAAGGAAGAAACCTTACACCGTCCTCAGGCGTCTTCTCTGGGTCCAACCAAGAATCTCCCATTGAGAGCCTGGGGCGTGGGACAGTGTGGGGTGGCCTCCTTACCTGACAGGCTGCTGTTCCCCCTCCCTCCCCATCCACAAGCGGGGCCCAGCCACCCCCCGGTGCCATTCTGGAGCCTCGCAATCTACAGGATCGGTCATTAAGGGCCTGGTTGGGGCCAGTTGAGCCAAGTCCATCCATCAGAGGGCTGGCCGCCAGGTGCCATTCTGAGCGAGTGATTCATCCCTTAACTGACGCAAGGCAGGGGCTGGAGGTCTCCACTTGGTGGGACTGGGGGTTTATCTGAATGGGGTCACTGCCTCTGGGTCTAACTTAAAAACTGGGAAGTTCTTTGAATTTTTCTTATCTTCTCCGATTCGTCTTCACGACGGTATGTCACCAAAGGGAAGGCCCTAAGGGAGATCCCTTCCAAAACTGCTGTGTCCTACTGCAACTTCAAAGCACCTTTGGTAAGTAACCAACCCACTCTTCCCTTGCTCTGCCTTCTGAGTCTCCCTGGCCAAGATCGCCCTCTTCCCAAACTTGCCGTCCCCGTGAAAAGGCCTTTGGCTCCAAGGAAATACTCCATCACTGTGGGCGTTGTCAGGAGCCCGGCAGCCTCACAGCCAAGTGTGGCGAGGCACCCCCAAGCCCATGGTCCCCTCCCCCCACCCCTGAGAAGCGCCCGGGAGGAGGGAATGGGGGCGCCACGCAGCTGCCTCGCCAGCCTTCCTTGGCTTTCGGCGGCCCCTGAATTCTTCTGTTTCGTTGTCTTGCGACGCAGCACCCACGCTTTCCCTTCAGTACGTGTGTGTCTGTTTCCCGGTCTGTCGTCTGTCTCCCCACCCTTGTCCAGCCAGGGTGTTGGCTCCCGGAGGGCAGGGTCTTGCTGTCGCCCCCGCCGCTGTCACCTGCCATGGGATATTGTGGACAAATGACTAGAGGGCATCACCTCTCACGGGCTAATGGTGAACAAGCAACTTCTGTCTCCCTTGAGCAGGTCCTTCCCAGCCTTTTCTGGCTTCACAGTCTTCTGTAGTGTGTTGGGGACAGCTCAGCTCCAAGACACGGCCCCCAGTCGGGACATGCCCCCAAAGCCTCGAGCCGGGTCCTGTTTTTGTTTTTGTTTTTAATGTTTTATTTATTTCTGAGAGAGAGAGAGAGACAGTGTGAGCAGGGGAGGGTCAGAGAGAGAGGGAGACACAGAATCTAAAGCAGGCTCCAGGCTCGGAGCTGTCAGCACAGAGCCTGACGCGGGGCTCAAACCCACGAACCGTGAGATCATGACCTGAGCCGAAGTTGGACGCTTAACCAACTGAGCCACCCAAGCGCCCCACCCCTGGGTCCTGTTTGAAGAAAATCCCAATGAGGGCTGTTCTTTCCAAAGCTGTGACTACACAGAGCCACAGATTTATAGACGTCTCCCCCCTCCCCCAGGGTGGCAAGGCCAGCCTGCAGTCAGAAGAGCAAGCGCAGGCATGGTGCCCACCCGGCTTGTGTGCTGGGCAGGAGTTTTCATCCGGGCCGTGGGGGACGGGGCCAGAGCCCAGAATGTGGCCGTCTCTGCGTGTGTCACGGTGACTGGGTGCGGCATCTGCAGAGGGCGGGACGGGGATGTCCAGCGTCCCACGATGGGCAATGTGGTCCCACACAGCTGAGAACCATCCAACACACAGGGACTTTCAAAGGTCCACTGGACCGGATTTGAAATACTTTTTAAATCTTCGGGGCATCTGAGTGGCTCAGTGCGTTAAGCATCTGACTCTTGATTTTGGCTCAGGTCATGATCTCACAGTTCAGGAGTTCAAACCCCGCATCGGGCTCTGTGCTGACAGTGTGGAGGCTGCTTGCGATTCTCTCTCTCCATCCCTCTCTATCCCTCTCCCACTCACGCTCTCTCCCTCTCTTTCAAAATAAATAAATAAACATTTTATTTATTTTTTAAAAATTTTTTTAATGTTTTGTTTATTTTTGAGAGAGCGAGAGAGACAGCGTGACCAGGGGAGGGTCAGAGAGAGAAGGAGACACGGAATCTGAATCAGGCTCCAGGCTCTGAGGTAGCTGTCAGCACAGAGCCCGAGGCGGGGCCCAAACCCACGAACCACGAGATCATGACCTAAGTGAAAGTCGGACGCTCAACTGACTAAGCCACCCAGGCGCCCCTCACACACACCACTTTTGGTATCTGAGCCAGACACGGCGCAGCCCTGTTGGGGAACACGCACTCCCTGCGCGACTGCGGGGGGCACGTGACCAGATCGGTCACCTCAAAGAGAGGTAGAATATTCGAGATGCCTCAAAGAGAGGTAGAATATTCGAGATGATGGGAACTCGTTTCTTGCTGTCAGAGAAGGAGTTACGAATCCCAAGAGGGAAAGCACTCGCACGCAGCCTGCGGGTTAGATGATGACTGGAAAGATTAATGAATGCGTTTCAATATTTATACACAGATGCAGAAATGAACCCAGGAATAGGTGTGCCCGTCCATACACATGGGTCTAGCTTTCCCGCTGAGAAGGCCTGGGAGCAGCTGCAATGAGCAGGCCCTTCTGCCAGGATCTTGGTCTCTCCTCTAAAAGGAACCAGGATTGGGGCGCCTGGGTGGCTCAGTCAGTTGGGCGTCCGACTTCAGCTCAGGTCATGATCTCATGATTCGCGGGTTCGAGCCCTGCGTCGGGCTCTGTGCGGACAGCTAGCTCAGAGCCTGGAGCCTGTCTTCAGATCCTGTATCTCCCTCTCTCTCTGCTCCTCCCCCGCTCATGCTCTGTCTCTGTCTTTCAAAAATGAATAAACGGTAAAAAAAAAATTTTTTTAATAAACATAAATAAAAGAAACCAGGACTTGTTGGGAAAACAGCCAATTCCAGGTCTGAGATAGGAAAAGTACAAGATAAGCCTATCACATCTCTGGTGCCAGAAAGTGAGGATGTACTCTGAAAGCGACGGAGACAAATGAAAGGGACAGAGGAGCCAGCTCTCAGGGGACCCTGCTGGCTCTGAGACGATTTGAACCCCAGGATAAGTAACACCAGCAGGTTACAACCGTGTGAATAAAGCAGAAAAACGCATGCATGTAAGTGATACATACACAAATGAAGAGAAGGAAGAACGTTTCTCACACTAAATGCCAACAACTAAATGTAGAAGGAATGGGAATTAGGAAAACTATCAACTGACAGCCACCAGAGCTAGTAATCATTTAGCAGAGAAATGTCAATAGTGACTAAGATTGGTCAGAGTTTGGAGAGGCGGGAATATTCACATACAGCCTATACTTACATACTGTTCTTCCCTACAAAACACCTGTCACTTACAAAGGGAAAAAAGAATAACTTTGCTGTGGAGAAGCCTGGCACATAGCACTTCAGTCAAGTAATCAAAATCACAGTGTCACATCGCCATGTGGACGCCGTGGAACTAACCCAAGTTCTGTTCTCTTTGATAGGATGCAATGAGAGAAACACCCCCCGGGTGCTGGGGGCGTCCTGCCGAAAATGCATAACCTGAAGTGAATCAAAAGGAAACCTCAGACAGGGGCACCTGGGTGGCTCAGTAGGTTAAGTGTCTGATTCTTTCTTTTTTTTTAATTTTTAAAAATGTTTTATTTATTTCTGAGAGAGAGAGACAGAGACAGAGAGACAGAGTGTGAGCAGGGGAGGGTCAGAGAAAGAGGGAGACACATAATCCGAAGCAAGCTCCAGGCTCTGAGCTAGCTGTCACCCAGAGCCCAATGCGGGGCTCGAACCCACGAACCATGAGATCATGACCTTAGCTGAAGTCGGACGCCCAACCGACTGAGCCACCCAGGTGCCCCTTAAGCGTCTGATTCTTGATTTCGGCTCAGATCATGATCCCAGGGTCGTGGGACCAAGCCCGGAGTCAGGCTCTGTGCTGTGTGTGGAGCCTGCTTAAGATTCTGTCTCTTAAGGTGCCTAGGTGGCTCAGTCGTTTAAGCGTCCAACTTCAGCTCAGGTCATGACCTTGCGGTTCGTGAGTTCGAGCCCCACAACAGGCTCTGTGCTGATAGCTCGGAGCCTGGAGCCTGCTTTGGATTCTGCGTCTCCCTCTTTCTCTCTGCCCCTCCCCTGCTCACACTCTGTGTCTCTCTCTCTCAAAAATAAATAAACATTTAAATATTTTTTTAAAAAATTTCTCCCTCCCTCTGCCCCTCCCCTGCTTGCTTTCTCTCTATCTCTCTCTAAGTAAAAAGAAGAAACTTCAGACAAACCCTTCCAAGGGACATTCTAAAGAATTGCCGACCTGTACTTCTGCAAAGGGTCAAGGTCATGAGCATCAAGAAGAGACTGAAAACCAGTCACAGACTGAAGGAGACTAGAGATGTGACAGCCTAATCCATACACCTTGTGACCCTGGATTGGGTCCCAGGGCTGTTGGTGAGGTGATAACGCATGAGTGCAGATGCCCCCATGTTGATGCTGCGTTGTGCTTCAGCAGCAGGTCGTCCTTCGGTGCAGGAAACTCACACGGAGGTACTTGAGATAGCGAGGCATCAGACTGGCACTGTGTTCTCAAATGGTTCAGAGCGGGGAAGCAACTATGTGCACTGTTCTTACAGTTTGCCATAAGTATGAGATCATTTCAAAACCAAAATTATTGGGACGCCTGGCTCGCTCAGTTGGTAGAGCATGTGACTCTTGATCTCAGGGTTGTGAGTTCAAGCCCCATGTTGGGCGTGGAGCTGACTTAAAAAAAATTTTTTTTTAAATTATCTTCAGCATTATAAACCAAGAAGAAATGAAGGGCACCTGGCTGGCTCAGTCGGTAGAGCATGCAACTCCTGGGGTTGTGAGTTCGAGCCCCACATTGGGTGTAAAGATTGCTTAAAAAAAAAAGATCATTGAAAAAATAAAAAAAGAAATGATGAGCAAAGAAATTGGGAAACATGTGGGCAAATCTAAATACTCTGGAAAATAATAACGTCTAACTTTAGCAATTAAAAAAGATAAGCTAAAAGGCCAGACAGCAGCATGTGAGTCGCTTGAGCTATGATAGGAATGAAAGCATTCCAAGGCCCTCAATTAACAAGGAGAGCAGCATATTTATTAAATCTAGACTTTGTTGGCTTCAGAATACAGGCGGAAAAATCTAGGGTTGCCACAAAAAGAAAAAACAAGCAATTCGAAAAAGAAAAAAAAGTAAAAATGAATCCAAAAGAAGCCAAGCAAAGGGAAGGACGGGAAGAGTAAAATCACAGAAGACCCCAAAGAAGACGCGCGCCGCCAACCCAGAGGGGCAGAGACAGAACCAAACGCGCGAGGCACCATGTGAATAAGAGAGAAGGTGACCTCTGGGGAGAAAGGCAGTTGATGCAATGATAAAAATTATCATTTACAAAGACAATCGAATCGGCTTGTTTTAAGCCTGTGTCTGCAAAGCAGCTCAACACAGACAAAATTGATTAGAAATGGCGGAAGATCCCATACCGATCTAGAGATGGAGATCACATACATATGTGTGGGTACATATGCCCACGTATAGTAATACCCGTCTGCACACACATATATATACACGTATACACACACACACACACACACACACACACACACACACCACACACATATACACAAGTCTAGGGGAAGCCCCACGATACATAATAAAACACCATAAAGCTCTTCATTTAATAGCCGTATATTCTAGAACTCTATATCACCTGAATAGAGAAATTCACTCCTCCACATCCGTGGAAACTGCTTCGGTTCTTGGCCAGAAAGAACTCCTCGAGAGAATTGTAAAAGTAGAGGCTTCTCAGACCACCTCTTCTAATATAATCCCAAATGACTCGGAATAATGAATGCAGAGATGACCAAAGACTTTATGACTTTGAAATTAAGAGGCACCTTCCTAGCTTACACCTCGCCTAAGGAGGAGATTAAAAAAGAAATCAATGATACACTGTATGGAAAACAAAAACAAAGAGGACACTTCATCCCCAAATCTATGTGAATCCTCAGAAAAGGACTTGGAGGAGACTTTAATTATTTTAAACGCTTTTGCTGATAGAGTAGAAAAGGAGTCAGAGAGTGGGTATTTTATGTTCATTGTAAGAAATTAGGAAAGGAAAACAAAATTCCTCCAAAGACACCAAGAAGAGGAAATTAGCTAAGGGAGCTGTGCTGGGTGAAGGCAGGATTGCACGGGTGGGGAATGGATGGAGGCGCACAAGGTTGCTGAGCGGCCCCGATCACGTGGCTGGGGGCAGAGAGGCGGTGCCCGTGGACAGCTGATGGACAGACAGTGCGGCCATTGTCAAGGGCGGTTCCGGGCAATCGGACCCAGGAGGGCCCGGTAGGATCCCCTAGTGTAACTGTCAACAAAATCGCCCACATGATTCTCTTAAACAAGGCCTGTGGGTTTGTTTGAGTACGTGAGTGTGTGCATATGTGAGAGTGTGTGTACGTGTGCATGTGTGACAGTGGGTGTGAATGTGCGTGTATATTTTCCAGAAGACGATCAAAGTATCCAGCAAGAGCCTTGAAAGTTAACTAGAGATGGAAGGGTTATTTATTCTTTAAACAAACAAGCACGGTTCTCTGGGTATATTCATGGTGCCCGCCATGTTCAATACTGGTCAGTGTGAGGATGAAGGAAAACCTCAGCATCGAGAGGCCAAGGTGAGCTGAAGAGAAAGATGGAGGATCAGAGGGAAAAGGAGACTCCCCCGTGACCCTGAAACCCGCAGGACCACAGGCCCTGCCCTGAATCCCCACGAAGTGTTGAGGGTGGCTAACCTGAGGGAAAGCCCCCCTGGATTTGTCCTGCTGCCCCCACTGAGGCTGTGTCCCCCAGACAACGCCATCCAGTCCTTCCTCCTTGACAAGTCTCCAGACTGTGTTTCAGAGAAGTCTCCTTCCTAAATGGCCGAAGCCGAAATGATGGCCGAAAACCAGCAAAGCCCCTCAGCCCTGAGACCCTGCTCTGGCTGGGAGCCACGAGTGTCCATGGCAACCGTGGCCCACCACAGAGGACGCAGTGGTCTTAGGAGGCCACCTCTGAGGAACACCGAGGCAATGCGGGTCCAGCTTGTGTGGGGCGCCCCCAGGTGGTTGATCATGGCAGAGGCGCATCTGTGTCCCAGAGACCAGAATTGAGGGATTCTAGAAAAGTGGCCCCAGCTGGACTTTTCCAGGGGAAATGGGTCCTCCAGGCTGCAGGCCGCCCTCCCACCCACCTTGGCATCCTGGCGTGAGCCACACTGTGCATCTGTTTGTCTGTCCATCCCTGCTTGCGCTGAGCCCCTCCACTCGCTGGACCCACGGAGATGAGCAAAACTCGCCACGCCTCTTACCTCGACAACTGTGTGTGACACACAAGTGTCACCTTCGCTGGGGCGAAACCATTCACCGAGTCACTTAATATAGTATTTTTATTGCAACACCAAAGCAGAGAGTTTACGGAGTAGCATAGTTTGGGTGGGGCACTTCCAGCACCTTCTCTTTATTCCTGGAGACGCACATTACTCTTCTGTGTGGAGGATGCTTCTGTGGAAACATTTGGTCAGTCAGGCAAGGGCTACGGAATCAGAAAAATCCGAGTTCAAGTCTCAGCCCAGCCTATAATCAGAGATGGAACAGTTATGACGAGTCACTTAATCTCTCTGAGGCTTTTTCCTTATCTATAAAATGGAGACTATTTCCCACAAGGCAAAGGAACCTTAAACACATTCCTACAGCTCTGTGGAATTTCAGATTACAATCAATTCTCACTATTCTAGGTAACAGGTTCTATAAAGTCACCTTGAACGCTTAACCGTTGCTCTTCGGGGACGTAGGGCGTCAGGGTCCTGCCATCCTTCGGGCACAACATTTTGTCAACACATCAATGGGTGGCCTTGTTATGTGTGTGTGTCTGTTCAAAACCCCCTGATTTCACATATATCGCTGCTTCGTTAGTATTGCCCTCACAGCCAACAGCCCATGCGGGAAGCTTATCCAACATAAATATTTTCTCCATGAGTTACATCACAGCCTTCTCGGGCTGAGGCAGGCGAGATGGTGCCTCAGCACTACCTTTGGGGACCATTTAACGGTAAAGTCATCAAGAAAAAGCATAAACATGCAAAACACCATGGCACCAAATCGACTTAGAAGAGGACCCTTGCTTCCAGTAGGAGAGTGGAAAGGCAGCTGAGCGTTCTCTTGCTCAGACTCAGCTGGAAACAGGCACTTTGGGCAACTCAAAGTGTTTCCTGCTCTGCGCATGTCCACAGCTGACCGTGAACTCGCCCTATGTATTGGTTTGGTCACAAATACATTTTAGCGGGAAGGCGCGTCTGCAAACACAGAGCCTCGAGCAGGGAGGGCCAGCCTGGGCTCTCGGAGCGTGTGGGCACTTTGTGGCTGTTGGATGTTGGATGTGGGGGCGGGGGGTCCTCCTGGGGCTCATCAGCCTCGCCGAGGCCAGGCTGGACACCGAGAACGTGATTTTCCTTTTCTCTGAAAGGATGTTTCTACATTTGGACGATCTTCAATCCCAGGTCTTCACTCTTCGATCTTCTGTCTAATGAGGAAAGACATAAAAGGAACCAGAGTTCACCTCTGGGGACTGTGGTATCCACGTTCGAGAGAGAGGGACAGGGGACGCTGGTCCCCGATCACTCCCAGCCCTGGCCAGCGTCTCCTTTCCCACCTGCTCAAGGGCGACGCTCCAGCAACCCTTCTCTTCCTCTCTTGAATTACCAGTGTTTCCTTCGCCCCGCAGGACCAGCCGGGATGACCTTGTGGCCACATCCGGAGGTCAACCCTCCCATCCCGATTACATGAGTTTCCTATGGCACCTGGCACAGCGGACCCTTCCTTCCCGCAATGTCCTCTTCTCCTCTCCGCTTGGCTCCCCTCGACTTGCACTGATGGGGGGTCCTGCTGGCCCTCCCCCTGCCGGGGGTCCGGCACTGAGGCTCTGCTCTTTCCACACCCACACGGGGGAGGGGCGGGGGGGGCTCAGCCAGTCTCCGGGTGTTCCCAGATTCACAGTCCAGCCCTGCCCTCTGCTTTCCACTTAAATGCCTGGAAGACAGGTCAACTCAACACACCCCCAAATGACTCCTATCTGCCCCCCTCAGTCCCCCCCCCCCCTGCATCGGCTCAGGCCCAAATCCCTTAGACTCATTCTTGGCTCTTCCCTTTCGCTCACATCCCGTGTCCAACCCACTGGCAGATCCCGTCAGCTCCACCTTCAGATGAATCCAGTCTCAGCCTGCTCTCCGTCTCCAGCAACCACCCCGGACCAGCCCCCCATGGCCCAGTGCAATCCCCCCACCGACCTGCCTCCGCCCAGAAGTCCAGTGACTCTTAAATACTATTTCTCGGGGCATCTGGGTGGCTCAGTCGGTTGAGCGTCTATCTTCAGCTCAGGTCATGATCTCATGGTTCGTGGGTTCGAGCCCCGCATAGGGCTCTGTGCTGACAGCTCGGAGCCTAGAGCCTGCTTCAGATTCTGTGTCTCCCTCTCTCTGCCCCTCCCCCACTCATGCTCTCTCTCGATCTCAAAAATAAATAAACATTTAAAAATCTTTAAAAAAATAATAATTTTTTAAAAAGCAAAGTTTCTTTCACTCATGCTTAATACACGCTGGTTTTCCCAGAAACGCGGCTACCGCACAAAGCGAGTGAACAGTGTGCTCCGCTGCGTGGGGGCTTCTCTGAGAATGACTCATGGGGGCAGAGCCCCAGAGACTGGGGTCAACGGCCTGTGACAACCTGCTTCGGTAGCGCCCCGTCAAACACATGCCACAGGCGGGCAGCGGATTTGAGAACGCGCATTATCAGATTCACAGCCAAGCAAAGCACAAGGATTTCACTCCATTTCAGTACAAAAGTTTGTTCCGGACATTTTTTTGAGTGAAAGCAAATCCATGCTGTTATAGAAAGTAACATAATGAGGTTATTTATCTGCTTTGGTTTGCCTGGTGTTTCCCCATCACCCGGTGACCATCTCCGCCAGCCCCCACCCCAGCCCCTCAGAAGCTCTGGGGGCTCCCCTTTCCTCCCCAGCCACCCATTCTGTGGGGTCACCAGCTAAGGCATGGTCTCTGGCCTCCATGGCCTTTTTATTCATTTTTAAAATTTTTTAAATGTTTTTCTTCTATTTGAGAGAGCTAGAGAGTGAGAGACAGTGTATGAGCAGGGGAGGGGCAGAGAGAGACGGACACAGAATCTGAAGTGGGCTCCAGGCTCTGAGCTGTCAGCACACAGCCCCATGCAGGGCTCAAACTCGCAAACCTCGAGATCATGACCTGAGCTGAAGTCAGACACTCAACTGACTGAGCCACCCAGGTGCCCCTCCAAGGCCTTTTTAAGTGCAGAGGAGAAATCTGCCTCACCAGGAGTGGTGTTCCAGGGCACGGGGGTGCAGGTTATATTTCTGGAATGCTCCTACACAACCCCATCCCTGTAGCCGGTAGAAGGCCCGGCTCATTTGCAAAAATGACATGTTTCCTCATTTTCTCCCCGCTGAGAGTCTGTGATTGTCAGAGCATTTTATCCCCACGGACCTTAGGCTATTTCCTCCCCTCTTTCAACCATTCCTTCCCAAACTACTCTTGTTCTCACGTCCACTGTACCCCAGATCTCTCTCCTTTTCCCCCGACCGTGTACACGTGGGTGGTTTCCAAGCTCTTCTCTTCCGAAATTCACACATACTCATTGTAAATAAGGGCGAGCCTTTCTACCCACGTGGCGCCGCTCAGAGTTGCCCCGAGCACTCGACTCCGAGGGTCATTGCGTGGAGCAGTTGCATTTTGAACAACGGGAATTATGGTTTTATGGGAATTTGCATTTCTTTCTTCTTTCTTGTGAATTTCTAACAACTATTTGTGCAGGTAGAGTATTTGGGCAGGGAGTTCTCTGATCTGTTCACCGCCGATTCCCCAGCGCCTAGATCCGTAAACAAATACCAAATGAATGCCTGGATACCTGCTTCCCAGAGTCATTTTGAGGATTGAATGAAAGGGGCCAGCTTGGTGCTGGACACACGGTAACTATGGGGTTCCAGCCCCTGTCCCTCTCCTCTGGAGTTCTTGCAAAAAGCCCTCAGTGGTTCAGAAGGAGCTGGGGGAATATTTTCTTGGCCCCAAAACAAGGTATGTGGATCCAAGATGGAGAGTTCAGTGCACCAGACACCAGGGTCTCCAGGAGAAAGTAGAGGAATAGGTTGGGGGTCGGAAGCAGGTCAGAAAAGCCCATGTCCCTCAGCTGAGCCCAGTGGCCCGGTGGTGGGGCCACCACCCAGGTCGCTGGCAGTCTGGGCAGCAAGCGCCAGGTGACACCGCCAGGACCCGGAGTTTCCACGAGCACCCGCGTTATGTCTCTTACCCCCGCGGGCACACAAGAGACTGAAAAATTAAAGAACTACTTTTCCTTGAATAGTTCTGTTTGTTTGCCCTCCACAAATTTACTCCAATCTTCTAAATAAGTATATGGAAAATGGAGTTTTTATGGGGTGCCTGGGGATTCTGTCGGTTAAGCGTCCGACTTCGGCTTGGGTCATGATCTCACAGTTCATGAGTTCGAGCCCCGCGTGGGGCTCTGTGCTGACAGCTTAGAGCCTGGAGCTGCTTCAGATTCTGTGTCTCCCTCTCTCTGCCCCTCCCCCACTCACACTCTGTATCTCTCTCAAAAATAAACATTTTTTTTTAAAAGCAGTTTTTAGAAAGCTGAAGTCCATTTGGATTTCATAACAGTGACCTGGGTGCAGGGCATCTCCGGGCGCAGGATTTAAAGAGGCGTTCCCTCCTTTTCAAGTCCCACCCCGCACTTGCACGCACCTGAGAGTGGGTGCGACCTTGCAGTTTTAGAGGCCTTAGGGGCCTCTCTTGCCTCACTCTAGTCCTGACCCTGCTTAGAAGTTTATCTTTGTCTTTGTTGAGTGAAATGGGATGGACTGACTCTCCAGATGAGTCTGGAAATATCCTCCCATCTGCCACCTGCCTGGGAGGCCGTATGCGTCCCCATGCGCCCAAGGGTGAGCACAGAGCTCAACCTGTTTCGCTAAGAAGTTAACAAAGTTGCAAGATGGGAGGTCAATATACCAAAGTCCATTGTGTATCTCTATTTTTGCAATCGTCAATCAGAAAATGAAATTTTAAAAAATGCCATCTATGGTGCATAAGGCTTGTTCACGACACCAGCTCCTCCCTCTGAATGTCTTAGGATGATTTATTTATCAAAAATATGACATACTCAAGGGGGTGCCTGGGTGACTCAGTCGGTTAAGCGCCCAACTTTGGCTCAGGTCACGATCTCGTGGTTTGTGAGTTCGAGCCCCGCGTTGGGCTCTGTGCTGACAGCTCAGAGCCTGGAGCCTGCTTTGGGTTCTGTGTCTCCGTCTCTCTCTGCCACTCCCTCCCTCACACTCTGTCTCTTAAAAGTAAATATAAAAAATTTTTTTTTACATGAAGGACTTAGGGGTAAAGCTACCAAAATATGTGTAAGACACACACACTAAAAACTGCGCAGCACCGCAGAGGGCCGGAAACACACGGAGAGATCACCTCGGCTCGTGGATCACCAAGACTCAAGATTGTTAAGATGCCAAGTTGACTCAAATGGAGCTTAGGGTTAATGCAATCCCAATCAAAAGCCCCACAGGCTTTCTGTAAAAATTTATAAGGGGATTCAGAAATTTACATGGAAATACAAAAGCCCTCGAATAGCAAAAACCATTTTGAAAAAGAAGAACAAATTGGGAAAATGTCCACTACCAGATAATAGGACTTACTATAAAGCTGCAGTCCTTAAGACAGGATGATTCCGGTGGAAAGGTAGATGAGTCTCAGAGGGGCGGAATGGAGAATCCAGAAACAACTCAGTAGGGAAAGGAGGATCTATTGAGTAAAGTACTAGAACAATCACATATCTATATGGAAATGACTTCCTCACACTGCACACGACACTGAATTTGAAACGAGTCAGAGATCTCAACATAAAGGCTAACATGATAAAGGTTCTAGAGGGAAACAGGAGAAAATCTTCACAACCTTTGGGTTGCAAAGGCCTCCTAGGGAACCCAGCACATGAGCCAATAAAAAATTGATAAATCGAACTTCAAGGAAATGTTCCATTTCTGCTTTTCAGAGGACACTGTTCGGAAAATAAAAAGGCAAGTCACAGGCTGGAAAAAATAATTTCACAATATGTATGTTTGTCCAAAGACTTGTATCCACAATATGTAAGGACCTCTTACAACGCAATATGAAGACGACATGGCCCCCTGATGTGGGACTCGATCCCACGACCCTGGAATCATGACCTGAGCTGAAATCAAGAGCTGGATACTTTAGCGAATGACCCACCCAGGAGACCCTACAATTCCTTTTAATAAATGAGAAATCATGAAAGACAGTGTAACCTGTCATCAGGAATAGCGTTCTCTGTAAGTTACGGTGAAAAAATTGTCTACATGTGAAAAGGGGGAGCTGGCGTGCTAAGCGAACCTTCTGGGAAGAGTCAGACTGGAGAGTCAGCAAGTCCGGAGACGGTGGAGGGGCAGGGTGGCTGAGCTGGGTGAGGGGAGGACGAGGTGGGAGGAAGGCTTGTGCCCCTCACTGGCCGGGCAGGAGGAGCCACGAGGAAGCCGGCCACACCTCACCCAGATCCTGGAGAGATGAACTTGGCCAATGGGAGCCCCCTCCCCTGCCAGAGCCTGGGAGGTCACACCGCCCGCCGGGCTGCCTGCCCTGTGGCCCTCTGGCCACCTTACCCAACTGTGGGACAGCTCCGTGATGCCACCAGCAAATCGCACTTGGAAGAGCAGGGGGGATATTCAAGAGGGCTCCTCTGGACAAGCCCCGAATCCACCATGTCCCTCCTTGGCTCTCAGATCTGCCTTGCCCCTTATTCCCACAGGATAGAGCCTGACATTCTTGGCTTGGTCTTTAAGGTTCCTTGTCACTCCGTCCCCACACAGGCTGCCTGATCCTCACGTGCCTGAATGTCACGGTCACCTCCCCTGCTCAAACCCATGGGACCCTAGAGGCTGGTTCAGTCTCCCGGCGTTCCTGGGGCCCTCCCTCATGACCCTTGACATCTCACATCTCATGTTGCCTCCTCCCCTCCATCACAGCCACACCCCGAGTCGGGCCAGGGGAACAGGCTGACCAAAAAGGGGGTGCACAGCTCATCAATCCCAGAATCACAAAAGGGCAGGGTGGGGAGGTGTTTCTCAAAGGAGTTCCTAGGACAGAATCGGAAGCCCCACCTCCCACCAAGTGCAGTGAGGGAGGCTAATGGGGGAGGGGTCCGCCTCCCAACTTTGGCCTGGAGAGTCTGGGCCTCCCACAGAGCATGACGGGGGACCCCGCTGTGGGGGCACAGTGAGGGCAGGACCGTGGCACTCCCCCGGCCCACTGACAAGCGGGGACCAGCCTGCCTCTCAGACTGGGCCAGGTGGAGAGGGACAAGGGCCATGCGTTGCGGGGGGAACATCCTGGAGTCGCACGGGTCACCCAGAACGGCACACAGGTCTCGCAGAAGTAGGCTGCTTAAGTCCTAGGACCTGAGAAGGGGGTCAGGGAGCCAGGAGCTAGAGGACCCCCCCCGACCCTGGAGCAAGGGGGTCCCTGCCCCGGGAATCTCCCAGCCGCCCATGTGAGCCCAGCAGATGAAGCGGCAGTTAAATCCCAGTGGGCCTGGGGTCTCACACACAGCTCTTAGGACCCTGCCCTGTGGCTGCTCCCCGGTTCCCTGCCTCGGCTGCGGAGGGGAAGGACAGGGACGCTGTTGGGACCTCCTCGCTGCTGCCTGCTGCCAGCCTGCAGTCGTGACATGCGTTGGCTGGGGACAAACCAGGACCAGTCCACAGGACCTGAAACCTTGAATTTCTGAATGGGGACCTTGCATTAGGTTCTAGCAACCACAGGCCATTCCTCCCCTAAGACTGACTGGAAAAGTCACGGGACCAGCAAATTTCCATCTCCCGCTGCACTGGGCTGGACAGTGTCATGCCCCTCCCCCCCCCCCCCAGAATCCATGTACACCCAGAACTTCAGAATGTGACTTCATTTGGAAATAGGGTCTTTGCAGCTGAAATCAAGTTAAGATGAGTTAAAAAGAAAAAGAAAAGAAAAAGAAAAAAAAAAAGCCTGGGCCCTACATGCACTGACTGGTGCCCTTATCAGGGGGTGGGGAGGGGGACAGGGGCACAGAAGGAAAGCAGGTGAAGACACGGAGAAAAGCGAGGAAGACCTCGTGGTGACAGAGTCAGAGACGAGAGAGATGTCTATAAGCCAAGCAAGGCCAAGGTCACCTGCAGCCGTTGAAAACTGGAAGGAGTTTGTGAGATGCCTCCGGGGAGACTTTGGAGGGAGGGAGGCCCTGCTGGGACCTCAGTCTCAGGCTTCCAGGCTCCGGACCCATGAGAGCATAAATTGCTGTCATTTCGGGGCTCGGTTTGTGACACTCTGTCCCTCAGGACACCAGCACACCCTCCAACTGCAGTTAATGAGGCAGTAAGCCCATCCCGCCGGCTTGTTCTTCGGCCCAGCCACCTGCAGCCCCTCGTGTCCTCTCGGGGCCTCCGAGGGCCTTGCTGGGTCCCCTCAGCGGAGGGGACCCCCGAGGCAGGCCCGTGGTCACGTAGCCGCTGCCCCCACAGTGACCAAATCCGGCGTGCCAAGTGCAAAGCCAGAATCTGCGATGTCCGGTCTTCTGTACAACTCGGTCCCTCCCGGACTGTCCCCCCCATGCCCGTGTCATCGAGGATTCAGAAGACAATATCCCCAGCCCTGTTCCCCTCCTGGAGGCTGGTCCCAAGGGATCCATGACACCCTCCCCATTCTGACTCCGCGCACTGATCGGTATAGATCTAAGATGCCAAGGCTTAAACAAGAGCCCTTGAACCTAATCGAAAATCCCAGCAGCCACAAAGCTGGTGCCACTCCCGGGAAGCGTCCTCCTCGGCACCCCTCCGGCTCCCCTTCTCGTCTCGGTGGTAAGTCGGTCTCTGGCTTCTTTGTGCCCGTTCATTTGTGCTGGGCTCCCGTGTGCTTTAAACTCCAGATCCAGTTTGCTTGAGGTAATCAGCCCACCGGGAGCCTCTTGCAAGTGCCCATTTGGACCCAGTTTTCCCCAAGCGACATTTCACACGGCTCTGTAACGCCAGCAATCGCCAGATAATGCCCACAGCACGGAAACGTCGCCAGCAGCCTGACTCATTAGGGGCCCAGGCGTGGGCCTCTCGGCCGGGTTGTGTTCCAATTCTGTGTCTTCCAGTCAAATTAATGCCCCAAGCAGATGAAAATGAATCGGAATATCACAGCTAAGCTAGAAGGTCATACTTTTTTTTTTCTATTTCGACATGTACCAGCTCCATTTCCCTTACAGATACCAGTGACTCAGATTCTGTGTCTTTTTCTTTCTCATTTACTTTATTTTTATTATTCATCTCCAAAGAGCTTTCCAAGAGAGAGGCGCCATACTTGTTTTGTAGACAAGGTCCTTGCAGCTACTGGCGGGGAAATTTCCCCAAGCCCCTGGGCTCCCATCTTTAACTCAATGCTCCTCCCACCTCCACCCAGTGTTGTTACCTCCTCTTGAAGCTAATAAATGAAAACTTGTGGCGAAAGAAACTCAAGAGTCCATTTAAGTAAATCGCTTTGGGAAACTGGTCAGAATCTCTGTATCAGGAGATTCCTTGCATCGAAGGATCTGAGGAGAATTCCTCTGCCTCTGGGAGAGTCTCCCTTGGTGACGTCTGTCCCGTCTCCCAAACCGAATTAACGGAAGCACAGCCTGTGTGCGTGACTCGCCCGCTCCCAGAGGGTTCCCAGTGTGGACGGTCAGGTCCCCACCCTGTGCAGGACTCCTGGCTCTCAGGAGAGACTGGAGAGATCTGGAGACCCCCGTTCTACTCTTCACTCACTGTCATGGGTTGAATTGTGACCCCCAAAGTCACATTTCTTTAAATGTTGATTTATTTTTGACAGAGGAGATAGAGTGAGAGCAGGGGAGGGGCAGAGAGAGTTGAAGACACAGAATTCAAAGCAGGCTCTAGGCTCTGAGCTGTCAGCACAGAGCCCCGACTCGGGGCTCGAACTCACAAACCGTGAGATCATGACCTGAGCTGAAGTCGGACCATTAACCGACTGAGCCACCCAGGCGTGCCCCCAAAGTCACATGCTGAAGCCCTAACCCCCATACCTCAGAATATGACTGTATTTAGGCAGCTTTGAAGAGGGGATTAAGTTAAAATAAGACTGTCAGAGGGGTCCCAATCCAATCCGACCGGTGTCCTTCTAAGAAGGAGAGTTGGACACCAGAATAGGCACCAGCGATGCATGAGCTCAGAGGAAAGATCCTGAGAGGTCATAGCGGGAAGGTGGCCATCGGCAAGCCAGGGACAGACGCCTCAGAAGAAACCCAACCTTCCAACACCTTGATCTTGCACTTCTAGCCTCCAGAGCTGTGAGGAAACAAACGTCTGCTGTTTAAGCTGCCCGGTTTATGGTATTTGGTTATGAAGGGCCCCAGCAAGCTAATATGCTCATCAAGTCATTTAAGCATCATGGCCTCAGGCTTCTGATGCGCCATAGGGATGCTTCCTGCCCTCTTGACCTCCCAGGTTCAATGCTGAGGATCCACTGGGGTCATGGACAAAAAAGCCTTTTGTAAGACACGAAGCACCAAACCCCGAGGAGATGGGAGAGTATGTTGCGCATAGGTGTCGTGTCCAAGCCTGGGGCTGGGGAACGGCTGGGGTCAGACACTCACAAAGCATCTGCCTCTGGCTTGAACTGAGCCTCTAAAGCCAGTGCTGGCCTTTCAGGAACTAGTTTTTACCAGAAAACCCTAAAAATGTCCTTTGTCTTGGGCTCAACAATGCCATCTTTCGAAGACAATCAGACAAGTGAACTAATATCATGAAAAAAGATGGTCATCCCTGAGTTGTTTGTGGTAGCAAAAAAAAAAAAAAAAAAAAAAGCCTAACAGAGAATTGGTCAAGGAACAGTCAAACCATAGATTAATATGCATCTATCAAAAACCATACAGTGGATGGGGCGCCTGGGTGGCTTAGTCGGTTAAGCGTCCGACTTTCGCTTAGGTCACGATCTCACGGTTCGTGGGTTCGAGCCCCGCGTCGGGCTCTGTGCTGACTGCCAGCTCAGAGCCTGGAGCCTGTTTCAGAGTCTGTGTCTCCCTCTCTCTCTGACCCTCTCCTGTTCACGCTGTCTCTCTCTATCCTAGAAATAAAATAAAAATATTAAAAAAAAAAAAAACCATACAGTGGAAAGAAATTTATCAGCACAGAGAGACGTTCATAATATCAATCCAAATATATACATAAAGAGGTATAGAAGATACATTAAAATAGTAATGACAGGTCGTTATGGGTCTTGGGCATTTTTTTTTTTTTAATATTTTTATTTATTTCTAGGAGACAGAGGGAGAGACAGCGTGAGCAGGGGAGGGTCAGAGAGAGA
Organism: Hyaena hyaena; assembly: GCF_003009895.1. Taxonomy (NCBI): domain Eukaryota; kingdom Metazoa; phylum Chordata; class Mammalia; order Carnivora; family Hyaenidae; genus Hyaena; species Hyaena hyaena. The sequence goes on along the minus strand of NW_024080881.1, from coordinate 288,560 downwards.
GAGGGAGACACAAACTCTGAAATAGGCTCCAGGCTCTGAGCTGGCAGTCAGCACAGAGCCCGACACGGGGCTCGAACCCACAAACCGCGAGATCATGACCTAAGCAAAAGTCGGACGCTTAACCGACTAAGCCACCCAGGCACCCCGCATCTTGAGCATTTCTATGTTCTTCCATTTTTCTGCTTTGGACAAGCATTACTTTTTTTAAAAAAAGTAATAACTACTATTTTAAAACAAATCAATCAATGGCCACTGGAGTCGAGAAAGTAAAAGCCTCACCGTTAACTGACTGTCATGTATGTGTAATAACATGGAGGAGGCACAAATCAAGTCCTAAAGATGGAGAATTGGCCCCCCCGTGCACACTTATTCCCACAAAGAAAGCTCGGTGCTGTTATTGGCATCAGTCAATTATGTGGGCACCTACTATGTGCTCGGCACCATATTGACAAAGCGAATTGTGCGGTCCTGCTGAGGACAAACCCTAGTTGTGATCTCATCCTCCCCACCCACCCCCTGCTGGAGGTGTTTGAAAACCTGTGGTGGCATCTTGGCTGCCAGCTGACTGAGAAAGGACAACCCCGAGCCTGGCGCACAGGCCGCTAGGGCAGTGCGGCCCCACTCAGAGAGGCTCTGAGGACAGCGGAAAGGGAAATTCGCCCCCCTGGGCAGACGGATGCCCTGGAGGAGAATGTCCAATTGGCCACTGTGCCCGGATGTGTGGACCTGCTCTCTGCTCTGACTCTTGGGCAGGAAGCTCACGATGTGGGTGGATGTGTGAGGTTTTAGACTGAATGTGTCTCCCCCAAATTCGTATGTTGAAACCCTAATCCCAGTGTGATGGGATTTGGAGGTGGGGGCTTTGGGAAGTAATTGGGTCACGAGGGAGAATCTTCATGTGACCTTATAAAAAGAGGCCAGAGAGCCGGCTCTCTCTTTCCTCCATGTGAAGATACAATGGGAGGTCACCAGTCTTCCCAGGAGAGGGCTCGCGCCAGAACCCGACCACACTGGTGCTCCGCCCGCAGATTTTCAGCCTCCAGAACAGACAGAAATAGATTTCTAGTATTTAAAAACCACCCAGTCTATGTACTTTGTCATAGCAGCCTGAACTCACACACCCACCCACCAACGCCAGCGGGTGTCCAGTGATTTCATTCAATTCTGACACTATGTACCCAAAGTTAGCGTCCGATTCCAAAATTAAAGGGCTCAGTCCCACAAGACTGCCATCACCTGCAACCCCAGTCACAAGTCTGAGCCTCCTGTACTGCTGACTGATTGGTTATAAGTGGAAGGTTCCCACAGCTCCTTCTGAAGGTTTGATATTTGCTCGAACAGCTCACAGAGGTCAGGAAGATGCTTTGCTTACTATTACCAGTTTACCACAAAAATCACAGCTCAGGGAGAGCCAACTGGGAGAGATGCACAGGGCAAGGTAGGGGTGGGGGTGGGGGGTGCAGAGCACCAACCCGGAGGCTTCCCAAACCCCATCTTTTAGAGGGGTTCATGGAGGCGTCATCATATAGGTGTAATCAATTATTAACTCAATCTCCCACTCAACTCCCCTTCCCAGGGGTGGCAGGGTGGAGGTGGAGGGGAATTGGAAGTTCCAACCTTCTCTTTTTTTTTAATTATCTTGGAAGGTGCGGGGCAGAGAGCAAGAATCCCAAGCACACTCCACACTACCAGTGGAGAATCCCACACAGGGCTCGAACTCATGAACCATAAGATCGTGACCTGAGCCAAGATCAAGAGTTGGACGCCTAACCCACTGAGCCACACGACTCCCCAAAAAGTTCCGACCTTCTAATCAAAGTTTAGTCATTTTGGTGACCAGCCCCCATTCTGAAGCCATCTAGGGGCCCAGCAAGAGTTACCTCGTTAAAACAAAAGATGTTCCTATCATTCTGGAAAGCCTGAGGGATTTAGGAATGTGTGTCAGGAATGGAACTGAAGATAGAGACTGAACATATATCTTTTTTATGATACAGTCAGGGGATCAGAAAGAAGAAGAGTGGAACACTGGCCTCGAGGATGTCCAGGAAAGAGGTACCTGGATGCTCTGAACCTTGCAAATGTTCACCAAAGGCAGTCACTGCAGTGCAGGCCCTCGGGAATCAGATAGAAAGTGCTCTGAACTGAGGACTTACATTTGCAGCCAAGTGAATTGTTTCTCACATGGGTGAATTTTTATAAGGTTTTTTTTTCACCTTTATTCGTTTTTGAGAGACAGAGAGTGAGCAGGGAAGGGGCCGAGAGAGAAAGAGACAGAATCCAAAGCAGGTTCCAGGCTGTGAGCTGTCAGTACAGAGCCCAACGCGAGGCTCAAACCCACTGACCGCGAGATCATGACCTGAGCTGAACTCGGACGCTCAACCAACTGAGCCACCCCAGCGCCCCATCACATGGGTAAATTCTATAATACACTCCAGTGGTGTAGAGCAGGGAATTTGTCTGCATAAATATGAGTACCGATTCTCCCAAGCAAACCAAAGAAGCCAGCTGATTAAATCTACAATAAAATTTCAATTCACTGGTAACAGGGTATATTGCTCAATGAAAATGTTGGTATAATTAGCTATCCATTTAGAAGGAAACAGAGTTGCATGCCTACCTCACACCATAGACACACAAAAATCCTAATCAATTCAATATTTACACATGTATGTTCACATATATAACAGTGATATGACACGTAGAAGGGTGTATTTATACGGTTGGGGTGAGTATGGCCTTCTTGGCATAATATACAAACTCAGAACCCAAAAAGGCAAAGGCTGGGGTATTTGATTATGTCAAAATTTTAATTTTGGTACTGCAAAAACCATAATTACAGTTAAATGACAGATGAGGGAAAATATTTGTAGCACACTTATTCTTTCATCCTTCCACAAATATTTAGTGAGTACCTACTATGTCCCAAGCACAATGCTAGATGCTTATATTATTATATTACATTATATTAATTATATTATTATATAATAATATTATAAATTGCTATTTATTATTTATAATAATGTTATAGATTATTATTCATTATTTATAATAATATATAATTGTTATTTAAGAAAATAATATACAATTATAAATATAAATATTATATTAAAATTTATATACATTTAAATTTGTAATTTTATAAATATAAAAATTACATAATTATAATTTTAAAATATACACAAATCTTCATGCTTATTAAAATTGTTAATATACGTGTGACTAAACAGTTTATATCCAAAATATGTGAGGCGATACACCTAAAATAAAACACTGAAAACAAACAACAAATATACACAACAAAATAAAAATAAATAAAAATGAAATGACAAAAATTGAAAGTAAGGGTACATACACACACAAAAGATATATTTAATATATGTTAGGATTAGTTTTTACTGCATATAAAAAGTCAAGCAGTGGCTTCACCACACTAAAAGTACATTTTTCTCTTAATTAAAAGATCAGAAGAAGACCAGCCTAAAATGGCACAATGGTTCCATTATCAACAGGGACCCAGTGCTTTTCTTTCTGTCTGTTCCACTATACCAGTACTTGGTGCCATCCTCAAAGCACCCTCATGTTCCAAAACGGCTGCCAGAGTTCCAGCCATCCAATCAGCATTCCAGGCATCAGAATGAGGAAAGAGGGACAGGACTAAAGGGTGTCGTCCCTGCTAGACTGACTCCCTTCAAGCAGCCCTTCTGTTCTGCCAGCATCTGCCGGGCCACACCCCAATGCAATAGAGGCCGTTGGTTTTAGGCAGGTGCATTTTCACCACACATATAGTTTGGCTCTGCTTCTCAGAAAGAATGGGAAAATTAGCACTGGACCACAACCAGAAACTTCCGCCACACTAGACAAATACAAACAGCAAAAGCTGGCCCGACAATATTAAAATAAGAATTTATGGCAGAAAGCGTTATTAAGCATGCATAAATAACTATACAACATAATGACAAAGTAGACTATCATCCAAATCATGAATCTGCATGTACCTAGCAATATAATTTCAACACGCACAAAGCAAAAACTGACTCATTTATAATAAGAAATTGAAGAGCCACAGGAATGGAGGAAGACTTTGATATTCATCTATCAGAAACTAATAGATCAGGCAGATAAAAAATGTTATAATGATTTATAATGTCTGAGCAACATAATTCACAAGCTTAATCTACTTTATGTATTTGGACTCAACAAATAGACAATATTCATTATTTTCAAGCAGACACTGAACATACATAAAAGTTGACCATTCATGAGGACACAAACAAAGTCTTGGGAAATACCAAGAGGTTTATATTTGACAGCCCACAGTCTCTGAGTCCAATGCAGTTGAACTGGCGATCCACTATTCAAAAAACATTTTTTAACCCCACTCATTTAGAAATATGCAGTTAGCCTTAGATAACTCTAAAGAAGCCTAGGGGCGCCTGGGTGGCTTAGTCGGTTAAGCGTCCGACTTTCGCTTTGGTCTTGTTCTCGCGGTTTGTGGGTTCGAGCCCTTTTTCGGGCTCTGTGCTGACTGCCAGCTCAGAGCCTGGAGCCTGTTTCAATCTGTGTCTCCCTCTCTCTCTGACCCTCCCCTGCTCACGCTGTCTCTCTCTCCTAGAAATAAATAAAAATATTAATAAAGAAAGAAAGAAAGAAAGAAGCCTACTAGTAAATGACAAGATATTGAGAATTGGATGTCGACAGAAGTACTGCTTTTCAAAACTTGTCGAGTGCAGCTGAAGTGCAGAGCTACTTAGTTCTAAATTCATACCTTTAACTGGGATATATATATGTTTTTACAAACGATGAAGATTGAAAACAATGGTGAAAGCAGTCAACTCAGGGAGCTAGAACTATATGAAAGAGAAAACCAAAGAGTGTAGAAGGAATGAGATAAGAATAGTAAAAAGAGAAACTAATGAAATAGGAACTTTTAAATACGGGAGATAATTAGTGTCCGGGGAAACGTTTATTCCCTACCTACTTCTGAGTTTCCCTCCTGAGCGGAAGGAGGAACTGATCGGTCCTTTCTGCTCTCACCCTCCCCCACCTTATACCTCCTGGGGGACAGAAGCGGCTCCCCCAGTTGGACACAGGAGCTAAGCGTGTATGAACCTGCCTCTTCTCTTCTCTCTCAATCTCTCTCTTTCCCGTCTGTCTCCACTCCAGCCAAGAATGTGTTCACTACTGTTCTTGGCCACAAAGTTGAGCATAAAAGCCTGTCTCCAAGGGACGAAGCATGAGTTGCCGCTTCTCAACGTTTCTCAACCCTGTGCGTAAGTAGGCACATGAGTCTGTGTCACTTTGGGGTTTGCCCCTGGTAGGGCTTTTGCCCTAATATGTAAGTTTCATGCTCCTGTGTCAACCTCATCAATAATAAAGGTGATTAGTTGGTGCCTCCCATTTTTGTCTTCTTTCTCAAGTGATCTATACATTCTATAAGCAAGACAGATACTTATTGGATTTCCTAAATCAATGGCACCAAGAGCTGATGCCTTGAAAAGACCAATAAATTTCTAGCAAGTCTAATCAACTCAAAGGGTGAAGTCATAAACATTTTCATAATGTGTTTTTTACATGTATACATCATGACCGAGTTGGGATTATCCTAGGCCAATTTTTGAAAAATATTTAGATAGAAGTTTGCCACATTAACAGAGTAAAGCAGGGGTGCCTGGATGGCTCAGTAGATTAAGCATCCGACTCTTGATTTCAGCTCAGGACATGATCTCACAATTGGTGGGACTGAGCCCTTCATCGGGTTCTATGCTGACAGCGCAGGGCCTGCTTAGAATTCTCTGTCTCCCTGTCTCTGTCTGCCCCTCCCCTGCTATGCTCTGTGTGTGTCTCTCTCTCAAAAATAAATAAACGTTAAAAATTTTTTAAGAAAGTACAATATCAGAAGCATTCCTTACAAGAGCAGCAAAGCAATTAGAAATTGAGACTGAAAGGGAGAAAGTGACGTATGAGCCCTTTATGGAGGAAATTCTCAAATATTACTGCAGAACACAAGAGATGTAAACAAATAAAGATACATAGCAAGTTCATGAATAAGAAGACTCAAAACGATAAACATAACAATTCTCCCCAAATCAATCTATAAAGTGAAGACAATTACAACAAAATTTTGAATGGGCCTTTTCCGGGAATTTGATGCTATAACCCCAAGACACAAAGGGGCTAGTAGAGGCTCAGGGATAACCAAAATAATTGTGAAGGAGAACACCATATGGAGGGAAGGGGAGGGATGTGTCCCTACCAGGCAGCAAGACTTATAAAACTATGATAATTAAAACACTGTGATAGTCATACAGCAATAGACAAGTACCCCCAGAAGCTGAACCCAGAAATTTGATATCATAAACTCAATACGGAAATGGATGGACTACTTAATGAACTGTACTAGGCCAACTGGTTGGCCATGAAATAAATGTTAAGTTCCAGCTTCACACGGCAGTGGACAAGGGGACTCTGCCCTTACCCCTCCACACTTCCGATGCAGAGGGACAAAGGTGTCCTCCTGCACGCACCTCAGACCCACGGGCTTCTACTCACCCCTACAAGAGCAGGCTGGAAGGGCAGGCTGAGTGAACGCCCCATGAATGGCGCTCAGGCGCTGATCAGCAGAGCTGAAGGATGAACACCACCACTCCTTTGACCCTGAAGCAAGATCATTGTGAAGCGTGTTCTACACTGTCTCCCCGAGGTCCCCACTGGGACCTAGACTCAGTTGCCCTCAGCGGTACCTGTTCATCGGCACGCACCTCCTCAGCGCCCTCCCCTTTCCCTCTCACTCCTGGCACCCAGATCATGGTCTCCAGTCGGCTCCTGGAGGAACCAAACGCAAGAGAACACCGTCCCCCCGAAATAGACAATGTCCACAGGAGGCTCAGATAAGAAAAGATGAAAAGCAAAGTTTTAAAACATTTATAAGAAGAAAACATAGGAGAACCTGTTTGCAATCTCTGCATAGGGAAAATAATTTCTTACACCAGATACGAAAAGCACATCCTAAAAGAAAAGATTGATAAATGGGACAGCAGCAGAATGCGGCGTTTTTATCCAACAAAAGACTCCACGAGTGAAAACCGAACTGTAGATTAGGAAAAGGTATTTGAATCGCACTAAAGGATCAGGACCAGGATAGGTAAGAACATCCTAGAAAGAATAAAAATAAGACAAAATGGGAAAACGAACTAAGGGTAGAAATCAGAAATGCACGAAAGAAAAAGCACAAATGACCAAGAAACACCAAAATATGTTTTACCTTGATAATGCTTGAGGAAATACAAGCTAAAGCAGTGAGATAATCATATTTAATCGACCAGATTGGCAACATTTCAGAAGAATGGGAACAGCATCGGGAGAGGGGTGACCTCGGACGCTGTGCAGCAAATAGGAACCAGGATAATCCTTTGGGAGAACAATTTGGTGACATTCTAAAAGCATGTGAAATGCTTATACCTTATGACCTAGCCACCCCACTTTTAGAAAGCTATCCTACAGAAATAATAGCATGAGTATATCCAAAATATGTTAAAGGGTCTGTTTTTCTGCATGGTTCAGTAAATAGAAAAATTGCAAAGGAAACCTAAATGTCTCTCAACAAGGAATTTTAAATAAAAGAAACTATGACCCAGTCACTGAAAGTAAGGAGTGAATCGGGCACCTGGATGGCTCAGTCAGTTAAGTGACTAACCCTTGATTTCGGCTCAGGTCATGATTTCATGGGTTTGTGGGTTCGAGCCCCACATTAGCTTCCTCACACTGACAGTGCAGAGTTTGCTTGGGATTCTTCTCTCCCTCTCTCTCTGCCCCTCCCAAGTACACATTCTCTCTCAAACTAAATAAATAAGTAAACTAAAAAAAAAAAAAGAAGTAAGGTGTGAAATGTGCTTTCTCCACACAATGGAACGTTATTTAATTTTTTAAAAAATGTTTATTTATTTGAGAGAGAGAGACAGAGCATGAGCCGGGGAGGGGCAGAGAGAGAGGGAGACACAATCTGAAGCAGGCTCCAGGCTCTGAGCTGTCAGCACAGAGCCCGACATGGGGCTCGAACCCACAAACCGTGAGATCCTGACCTGAGCCAAAGTTGGATGCCCAACTGGCTGAGCCACCCAGGCGCCCCAGTGGAATATTGTTTAGCCTTAAAAACCAAAAAGGACATTCTGACACATAGATGAACAGAAAGACATTATGCCAAACGAAGTAAGCCAGTCACGAAAGGATAACTAACGGTGTCTGAGTCCTCTTACAGGAGGGCTTCGGGTCGCCAGGATCCCAGAGACAGAGGATGGTGACTGCCAGGGTCTGAGGGGGAAGGAGGAATGGGGAGTTAGTGCTTAATGGGGACAGAGTTTCCGTACGGGATAACGAGAATGCTCTGGAGATGGTGATGATAGTTGCATAACGATGTGAATGTATTTAATGCCACTGAACTGTGCACTTAAAATAGTTAAGATGGTACATCGTATGTTCTATATATTTTCCCACCTTTTTTTAGAGGCAAGGGAGATAAGATATATTGACCTAGAAAGAGTTGTTCTTTGCTCAGTAATTACTGGGGCTGAATTCCAGTGGAAGAAACAGACAGTAAAGTGAATAAGCACAGGATGAGGTCATTTTTCAAGTTGTAAGGATCACAGAGCAAATACAGAAAACGGAACGGAACGGTGAGGGAGAAAGGGCGGCCCCGTGAGCTGGAGGGCCCAGGGCCCTGTTCGAGAAGGTAGCGTCTGACTCAGCCCTGCGCTGGGCTGACCTCTCCTGAAATGTCCACCTTGCTTCTCACCATCCAGCACTCCCCAACCCTTTGCCCCTCTCTCCATGGGCTCTGAAAGTCCACCGGATTGCAGAGAGGGGGTCCTCTCTGGAAGTCACGCTTGGCTTCCACTGGTGAAGGAAAGCTTTGTAAAGAAATCTGGGTTCCAAGAGAGGTGAATCAGTTAGCCAGTTCGTGTTCACAAGACAGAAAGTAGGCGTGATGTTAATGGAGTTGGGGACAGAGAGACTGTCACAGAATCTGCACAGAGGATTTCAGGAAGGAAATCAATACCCCCGTGTGGCCCGCGCTGAGAACAGGCCGAGGGAATGTGGCCTCTGCCTGCTCCTCTCTCCCTCTCCCTTAGACAAAAATCTCCGACGGGCCGTGACTCTTCGATAATACCATCATCTCCCTGAATGTAGATCTGCAACCTGTCTTGATTCAGTCATTACTATGCCCGAGACCGGTAATTATCCAACTCTTCATTCCACTTAGGGCTAAGGCTCAGCCTGTTCCAGAACCAGGCTGGAACGCTGGCGGAAAAACCAAGCGGCACTCAGAGATCTTGGTGGATCGGAGTTTTATTTTACGCCGGTGGGCTCAGAGGAGATCCTTCTCCAGAGATCTGAGTCCTGAGCACAAGCATGGGGGACAATTTATCGTCTGTTACCTCCGCACTCCGCATTAGTAGTAATTTGACGCGCTCGGCAAGCAAGGCAGGAAGAAGAATCCAGAAGAAGTCTCTAAGCTAGGAACCAGAGTTCATGTTAGTCCCGTTGGCCATTTTTATGGTGCAGAACTTTACTTATTTTCCCAATAGGCCCTGCTGCAATCAGGAAGCTCGTGATGGCTGCGGTGTGTGTGCATGTGTGTTGCTGTCTGGCCGTCTGTGTATGTCTGTCTGTGTGTGTGTCTGCATATGGGAGGAGAGGAGTTTCTTAGCTTTCACATGTAGTTTTTTAGAAATTAAGGTGAAATTCACATCACATAAAATTAACTGTTCTAACGTGTACTTTTCCGCGGCATTTGGTACATTCACAATGTTGTGCGACCACAGCCTTATCTGGTTCTTATCACCCCCAAGAAAACCCCGTGCCCATTAAGACTGAGGCAGGGATTAGAAGCCACCGGATCTCTTAGGGAGCTCACTACAGCCAGAGCTCGAAGGGAGTGCGGGAGGGGAAAGGGCAGAGCAGGGGTGTGGGCTTGGGGATCTACAGCCTTGTTCTGATCCAGGAGGAGAAGGTTCTGGAGAATTCTTTTTTTTTTTTTTTAATATTTTTTAATTTATTTCTAGGAGAGAGAGAGAGACAGCGTGAGCAGGGGAGGGTCAGAGAGAGAGGGAGACACAGACTCTGAAATAGGCTCCAGGCTCTGAGCTGGCAGTCAGCACAGAGCCCGACGCGGGGCCCGAACCCACGAACCACGAGATCATGACCTAAGCGAAAGTCGGATGCTTAACTGACTAAGCCACCCAGGCGCCCCTCTGGAGAATTCTTGCCCTGTGGAGTCATCCCCGACTTGAGGCGGCGTTTGGACCCCTTTACCAACCAACCACTGGCTGAGGACCGCCACCGGGGAGGGGAGGGGTGTAAGTTCCCAGGAAAGGCAGCTCTGTCAACTGAGGTCAGCTGTGCAGGGAGGAGGGGAGGCTCTCAGCCCCTCTGGCCGCTGCGGAGGTCCGCGCACCACTGGCCGGGAAGTGGACCTGGACGGGCATCACCAGCCTCCACCACAGGCCAGAGGCTGGGGCATTACTCACAGACTCTTCCTTCTTGCACCAGGTTGCCTCCACCTGGGCACAGCCTCTCCCCTGCAGTGGTCACAACCCCTGGGGAAAGTCCAAGAGGTGGATGGGGGGAGGGGGGGAATTAGAGGTCTTGCTCTTGCTCTTGATCCTGAGGCCTTAAGGGACACTCTTCCCTTCCCCCTCCCCATCTGCTGGGCTGGGTGTCTCCCCTGGGGGCTGACTCAGACCCCCATCCCTGAGGGGTCACAGGTCCTGGTTCCCATGCCCTTACCCGGCCTGGTTATGGCATGTGCCATTTACAGCTAAAACCGGGCACAGGGGTGCCAGGAATCACCTCGCGCACCACCTGAGCAGCAAACATACCCCGTCCCATGTCCTGCCGTCTCCACAAGGAGACGTCTCCAGAAGGATGTGCCAACCTGAGGGACAGATTCCCTAAGCGGGGTGCTGGGGTCAGAGTGAATGGAGCCACGCCCACTTCCGCCCCCCGCGCGCAGGCTAGAGAGGACACTTCCGCCCCGCACACCGGCTAACGTGGGCACAGCGCCACAGCGTGGCTTAGGGCGCGGAGCCATCTCACCTTGGGAGGTCAGTGGTGTTTGGAAGCTCTACCCAGCTGCCGGCTCTCGATGAAGTGGTCTGAGTAGCAACAGCGATCCATGGTCACGTGCCCGCCGCCACACCTCCTTTCCCCGTACATGAACCCCTTGGCCCTGAGGGGTGTTATTCAGTTTCCCAGGTCGGTGAGTCGGCCCCTCTGGGAGCCCGTGGACCGTGGTCCTCATCCTGGCCTTGACCTTGACAGTAAGGAGTGCAAGTCCCAAGACCATGGGTCCCAGGACGGAAGGGGATCCAATGAAGTCAGGTGTTCTAATGTGAGAGACAAACAGCCTCACGCTCTGTGCCCACAGCCCGCACAGGCCTTTCCCCAGACCCCCTTGTTCCCAATCTTCCCGTCCGTCTGGCTCCTTGTTAACCAAGCAGTCCAGCCCACGAGCTCATGTGCATCCTGACCCCAGGCAGCTGCTCTCCTCATTCACTCGGAGTCGGTGGCCGATGGCCAGCACACCGCCCGAAGCCCCGCCCACTGTCTCGCCCGCCACCCGGGCAACTCACACCAGCGTGTCAAGCTGAGCTCTGCATGAGCCGACCGCAGCCTCTCCCTCCTCGAAGCTGGTCACAGGGAGGCCCCCACAAGGTGTGAGCTTTAAAGGGGCATCCGTGACAACAGCAGTTGGTGACATGGGAATCTGGGCCACCTGCCCTTTAAAGCTTTGGGATCCGTGGGAGCCAGTCCCTGATGTGCCACTTCCATCTTCTGATAGAGGCCCGGCCTTGTCACTGGTGGGTCATTCGCCAGCTCCTGATGAAAAGTTGTGATCCCCTGGTCAGATGCTCGGTTTCTACCAGCAGCCCGTGGCCCACCCGGAGCCCTCCTCTGCTGCAGATGGCATGGCCTTGTTCCAGAACCTTCTGGTCTGCACTGTGGCTTTCCTGTGGGAGCTCCCCCCCAATGACCTTGTCTGCTACAGATCCCTCTAGTGCCGTAGGGTCCAAAGGGTCGAATGTCCCAGGCATCACTGCAGCCCCAAATCAGCAGTTTTCTGTGTCATTGAGTCAGTGGGCCAAAGCAGTATTCCCTACTGCTGATGATGCTGTCCCCAAACCCAGGGAAGTTGTGCCTCTTTCCTAATGGTGAAAAGGTACGCGGCGCGATAAGCCACACTGGCTTTGGAGGTGACCCAACACGCCCAGACCTCCCTGCGATCTCTACAGCACACGTATTCTACGGAGGCTTCTAGCACACCTACTACGTCTTGCTTGTCGGGCCTGATTAATATGCTGTTGCCAATAGAGTGGACCAACGTGTCAGACCACAGGCTGTCCAAAAGGGCCAGGTCCCTTTGGATTATGCTGTGATAGACAGGAAAGTTCACAGAGACCTGAGGTGAGGCCGTGAATGCCTATGTTGGCCAGATCGATTGCCACATCCCATATATGTAAGATGATGTTAACCGGCTCGGGCAGAGATGCCGCACCTGCACAGAAGATGCACTGGGAGCTACTACCAGCGTGAGTCCCCGCTTATCCACCGCCATCTGCCATGACCCGTCTGGTTTTCAGGGACGGGACTGGTGACCTCAAGAGGGATGTGATAAAGCCCCTTACTCTTGCATCCTCTCAATCTCTAAAGATGGCACTAATAGCAATCGCTATTAGTCTTCCAGAAATGCAGTGTTGATTTTGACTTACTCTCTCGGCTTAGTTGGATCAGGGGGATCGGGGAGGCTATATAAGGGGTTCCACTTGGCCTTTCCTAATACAATAGCTCAAGTCCTGTAGCTAAAGGAACCAGCATGAAGGTTCTGCCAACTGCAAAGTATTTCGTTCCATCTACACGTTCGAGGATGGAGCCAATGACCCCTGGGGGGGTGGGGGGTGTCTCTGGATACAGCATGCTGGTTGTGAGATGGACCTCAGCCAGGGATCCACTTACCACCTGGTCCCCTTGCATTCTACTCTACACACTACCTCACGACCCCCAGCTCCCCGGCTCTCAGTGTCCATTTGGACCCTATATCCGGCAGTCCTTGAATGACCTTCAGCCCTGGAAATGTGCCTCTCAGCTCTCCCTTCAAGAGAGAAGCTGCCACAATGCAATAAGCTCCCAGCCTCCGGAGGGGGGCCACAGTGTTGGTGCCAAGGCCATACAATCCCCCGGCCACTTCCGGCCAATGACTGTACACAGCGGGACCCATAGCACCTGACATTTTTTCTTCCCAGTGTGGGATTCTTCTTGTTTGTTTTTATTTAGATAGATAGATAGATAGATAGATAGATATTTTACAGACAGTGTGTGAGTAGGGGAGGGGCAGAGAGAGAATTGTAAGCAGGTTCCACACTCAGCACAGAGCCTGACGCAGGGCCCAATCCACGATCCTGGGATCATGACCCCAGCCAATATCAAGAGTCAGATGCTCAAATAACTGAGCCACCGAGGCGCCCTCAATGTGGAACTCTGCTAAAGGGCAACCTTTGGGGTCTGACCCTCAGAGCCACACTACAGGTGGGCTTTCCCTCCGAAATCCTTCTTCCTTCTTTATCTCCTTTCACAGGCACCAGATGGCTCATCCAAAGCTGCTCCTGTTCCCACCCAGGTCCCTTCACAGGTGATGCCCCTACAAATCTCTTGCACTTCTAACTCCACCTGTCCGCTCCCAGAGGTCCCGAACTGGCACACACCTTTCTGCCAAGTATGGTTATGAGAATGAATGGCTGAAGTTTTCTCTTGTGGGTTGGACTCTGTCCCCCTTAAAAGGTGTTGGGGTTCTAGCTGCCCACCCCCCACCCCATCCCCAGTACCTGTGAATGTGACCTTATTTGGAAATAGGATCTTTGTAGATGATCAAACTATGTCAAGGTCATTAGGGTGAGCACTAATCCAATATGACTGTGTCCTTATTAAAAGGAGAAACTTGGACACACACACACACACACACACACACACACACATACACACACACAGGGAGAGGGCCAGGTGATCTGCAGGCAGAGATCAAAGTGATGCATCTACATGCCGGGGACCACCATAGGTTGCCGGCAAACCAGTAGCAGCTGGGGGACAGGCCAGGACCAGATGCTCCTTCACAACTTCCAAAAGAAACCAACCCTTTCCACCCTTGATTTCTGATTTCTGGCCTCCAGAGCTATGAGACAACAAATTTCTGTGGTTTACGCTGCCCAGTTTGTGATATTTTGTTACAGCAGCCCGAGCACACTCATACCTTCCAGTGCCTTTGGAAAAAGACTGGAAAGAGCTACTCTCTCTGTGCTTGCCATGATATTTCAGGGTCCTTCCTTACAGGACCTCCCCCTCCTTCAGCTGATGGATTCTGAGCTTGAGATCTTGTTCAAGTTTAGATAAAGGATCACTACTTTCCATTAAGGCATCTGACCTCTACCACCTGCTAATTCATTCTTCATCACTTTTTAAAAAATTTTTTTAATGTTTTATTTATTTTTGAGAGAGAGAGACAATGTGAGCAGGGGAGGGTCAGAGAACGAGGGAGATGCAGAATCCGAAGACAGGCTCCAGGCTCGGAGCTAGCTGTCAGCACAGAGCCCGATGTGGGGCTCGAACCCACAGACCATGAGACCATGACCTGAGCTGAAGTCGGACGCTTAACCAACTGACCCACCCAGGCGCCCCCTGATCACTTTTTTTAAGAATTTATTTTTTTAAAGTAATCTCGACACCTAACATGGGGCTCAAGCTTACAACCCCGAGATTAAGAGTCACATGCTCTACCAGCTGAGCCAGCCAGGCGCCCCACTCTTGATCACTTTTGATTATATACATTAAACGATACCTTCACCAGCTACCCATATATCTTGCCCCTGGAAAAGTCATATACTATTAGCCATCCTCATAGGCCCGTACAGGTCAGGGCCCCTGGCTGCCATCTCCACCCTGCTGTTCTTTCTGGTAACTGTATCCACCTTGCTTGTGACAGTTAAGTGGCAGCTTCTGGTCTCTACTATTACGTGATCCTCTCATCCGCTTTGGTCCTAGGAAGCTCAGTTCCGTAGCAGCGTCTCCATTGTCAGGCCCAGGCTCATCACCTGCATGAAGACGTAGGGCTGCCCCAGGAACTTAGCCAGCCAATGGGTTTCCAGTCTACAACCGAAAGCCCATTCTAGCCGCTCACGCCTCTGAGTCTTTGCATACCTTCCTCCATGGTCTGCCACAGCTCTTCCAGCACCTGCTTCATTGAGTGGGGATCGTCATTACTTCCAGTGTTCTGAGAACCATCTCTCAAGAGCCTCTCCAAGTGTCAGATCTTAGAGAGTCTTTCCAGACTACTAAATTCTTCAGTGTCCTGCTATATTCGGCATCCCTTGATCTGGAGCTTCCGGAGTCCACTCCTGGGAATATTCTCCCAGGCTCTGCCCGTCCCTGTAGGCTTGCTCCTGCAGCTCCTTCAGTGATTAATTCCCCTTTTCCCTTAGCAGGCAAAACACTCCCTTAGTCAGGTCACATAGCGATGTTATTGCGCTTTGGGGCCTGGTGGCCAAGAGGTGGGAGCAGATCCTGAAAAGGCTAAGCCTTGTCTTAAAGGGCACTCGCCCTTATGTGAGGTTTCTGTATGATCTTTAAGCAAAAGGGGGCCCTCTATCTTTCAGCGGGGGGGGGGGGGGGGGGGGGGGGGGGGACGTGGGCCATTTCCGTAGGCCAGAGAGTACAGGAGCGTCTGGGGTTCAAGGTTCTCAAGTGCATCTCCCTGATAGCTCCATGTCAGGACTCAGGGTCCCCCACTCTTCCCCCTTGCGGCCCTGGCTGTGGAGGAGAGACATTCCCAGGCTGGCAATTAAACCTTCTCGGAAATTCTGTTACTGTTAAATCCTGAGGCCGTCTCCAGCTTTGCTTGGAGTCTTCCCGACTTTGCTCAAAATTGGTGCTCAGTGTCCTGTGCATGTCATTTCCTTTCTTCAGATCATCAGTGGTCCCCAACACCGGCCTCCCTGTTCCACAGTCCTTAGGATTATTATTTCCCCCAGCGTTTCTCAAGCACCAGGGAGATTGCACAAGCCAGGACATCCCCATCCACCTGAGTCCTGTCCCAGGCGGCCAAGGTCAAGGCTGAGCTGCTGGGACCGTGGGGGTGCCACTCCCCACCAGTGGCGGGGCCCGGGGTAGGGGGCGCGCTCATCGCAGCTGCCTAGGAAGGCATCCAGCTGCAAAGTCCCACCCTTGGAATCTGCTTCTGAGGACGCTTCTCGGTTCTACCCGCCTTCGGTTGTCTAGAAGCCGAGCCTGAGACAGGGTTTCGGGAGTGGGGATTTGCCAGCGGGTAGCCCCTCAGGGAGTGAGGACGCAGGATAGGGAAGAGTCAGGAAGCCATCTCAGGCTAAGCCCGGCCCTGACCTGATGCACAAATTGTACCACGGACTTATCCCTGCCTGGGGTGAGGAGACAGCCTCTCACACCCTGCGTCACTTCGCTGTGGGTTATGGACTATACCCTGAACCTTCCAAGCCTAGTGGCACTGTCAGCCAAGAGCACTTCTCCAGAGAAGGCATTCCGGCTGGGAGAGGGAATCCGGTGGGGACACCACCAGCAGTTGCTGGAACTTCGGCTTTCCCTTCGCTACCTCAGACAGAATCACTGGCCAGTCACCCCTTCGTTGTCTCTGCTGAGAGCCGGTCACCTGTCCAGCATGTCCCCCAGGCTCCAAATTCCCACACCACTCGTGGCCTCTCTGACCTCTCGGAGAGGCTGGAGGGGGTCATCCAGGAGATCCACAGTCAGTTCTCCATGACCGACTTCGCAAGGCTGGGGGACTTGCACGGCGCTGTTTGCTTAAAGCCTCCATCAGAACCAGCCAGAAAGTCCAACGTTAACACCCCGGTGTCTTAGTGTGTCCGCTGCATCTGATTCCAGAATTCCACTCCCCACCCCTAATACTCTGCCCCAGGGCTGACCCACCTTCACCCCCCACCCAAATCAGCAGACACGGAAGCCAGAATTCCATCCTTCCCCGCAACGCCACCCAAAGCCAAGCCAAGAGGAACACAGTGGGAGAGCGCGCCACCTAGTGGACGCCAAGGGCAGTGGACTCTGGAAGTGGTTGGAAGGGTCTCGTAGACTCCAGCACTGCTCTGCAGGGGAGGCGTGGGGCCAAGAAGCCGGGTGGCAGAGGACACAAGGGAGAGGGGACTGGAAAGTTGCGGGGACCAAGGTGCTTCCGCGGGGTGCCATGAGCCCTGCGCAGCCTGCCTCTGCCCACCGTAAGGGAGCCTGTTGGCGCAACCAGAATACAACGTCCAGTCTCTGCCCTTCCCCTGATTGTTGGGAGAAATTCCTGAACATTCGAAAAAGAGTCACTTAAAACCCATATGGGTCTGGTGTTCTCTTTATCCCAAGAGAAGGGGTAAGAAAAAATTCAGAAAGGGGAGAGGGTGTCCCGTGTCCATAGTGGCCGGGAAGGGGGGGAGGGGCATGGACCCACTCACTCCCTCAGCATGGTCTCTGTACAGTCAAAAGGGTAAATGAGCCGACTGGCAGCCAGAAGTGGACACGGAAGGTCCACACTCCAAACTTCCCCTCTCCGGCCACCGCCGGGGCCAGAAAGGAGGCAGCCTCCACACGGGTTACATGCATCTGTCTGTGCATAGATATAGGCCCTTGGAAGTACATTAAAGGGTCTGGGGAAAAAAACAAAATCTGTCCTCAACTGTTGGTAGAGATTCTCGGGGGGGGGGGGGGGGGGGGGGGGGGGGGGGGGGGGGGGGGGGGGGGGGGGGAGTGGTGCTGAGGGTGTAGAAGGCAGAGCTTTCACTTCTGAATTTATATGCTTCCCCAAAAATGTGGTGGGAATCATGGGTGGATTTTACTTCCAGTTTTGACCTCTTTTCGTATTTTTCAAGTTAAATAGCATGTGTATCATAAAGACGGAAAGAGTGGCGGTGGCTGCCAGGGGCCGGGGGAAGGGCAGGGTGGGGGTGTGATGTCTAATGGGGACAGAGTTTCCGTTTTACAAGCTGAAAAACATCATAGTGATACAGCAGCGTGAATGGATTTAATACACTGAACCGAACACTGAAAAAATGGTTAAAATGATAAATGTTGTCATGTGTCTCTTACCACCATATGCACACACACAAAGGAAATTGGCAACGATGGGACATGACGTGCCCCCCAGGAACACTGCGCCACCGGTGAGATGCCACATCAAAGCTGAACCTGACCAAGCCTTCGATGCGGGGCGGGAGGGGGTCATGCAAGCCATGAACCCCAATCAAGTTTCACTGAAACGCATCAGGGCTCCTTTTTCTCACGCGTTTCCTTCGACTGCCTCCATGCTACTTTTGACAACGGCAGAGTTTACTCCCTGGCTTTTGACAGAAAAACCTCACTGACACCCGCCCCGGATCCAACTACCAAATTACAAGAAATACAGGGAACAGAGGGTCAGGTCCAAGGCCACGCGGCCAGCAGAGACCAGACTTCTGGAACCTATAGAACATCAGGCTCTCTCCTCACTATGTAATTTACAACAACAACAAAGGAAGGAGCCTAGAGATTTTTAAAGGGCTGCTCAGATAATAGAAGTGTGAACGGTGGGGACACCTAGGCGGCTCAGGTGGTGAAGTGACTGACTTCAAATCAGGTCATGATCTCACGGTTCAGGAGTTTGAGCCCCGGATGGGGCTCTCTGCTCTCAGTGCAGAGCCCACTTCAGATCCTCAGTCTCTCTCTCTCTCTCTGTGCCCCTCCCCCACGCTTTCTCTCTCTCTCTCTCAAAAATAAGAAAACGTTTTTTAAAAAGTAGGGATGGTAAGTAAGGAAAATCTCAAAATAAAAACTTGGAAGAGAAAAATATTTTTTAAATAAGCTCATTTTCCATGGTAGCAAGTGAAAAGATATATCTAAAACTGAAAACCAAGAATTAGGGTATAAGCAGTTTCATTTAGACATGGAAATTTTTAAAAAGAGGAAACATCTATTAAAAGCTGAATGTGGTTGCGTCTGGATAGGAGGTTTTAAGAATCAAGGAAATGGAGTAGAGTACTAATTTTTTAAACCTAGTGGTAGTGTTTGACTTTTTAAACTCTATACATGTTTAAGCATAAAATATTTAAATATAAATATTTGAGTGAAATAACTTCAAATTTTAAAAATTTAATATGTGGGTGAATATTTTTATAATCTTGGATTATGGAAGGCCATGACCAGAAAATCAGAAACAACTAAAGAAATGGTTGATCTGTCTGGCAGCATAAGAACACAAAACTTCTTTACAGGAAAAGCTGCTGTACGTATCAGATTGCAAGATAAGGAGCCTGGGTAGCTCAGTTGGTTAAGCATCTATCTGACTCTTGATTTCAGCTCAGGTCACGATCTCACCACAGTGAAATTGAGCACCGCCCCCCCCCCCCCGCCCAAGGCTCTGTGCTGGGTGAGGAGGCTGCTTAAGATTCTCTCTCTTCTGAACTCTAGATGCTGGCGAGGATGTGGAGAAACGGGCACCCTCCTACACTGTTGGTGGGAATGTAAACTGGTGCAGCCCCTCTGGAAAACAGTGTGGAGGTTCCTCAGGAAACTAACAGTAGAACTCCCCTATGACCCAGCAATAGCACTGCTAGGAATTTACCCAAGGGATACAGAAATGCTGATGCATAGGAGCACATGTACCCCAATGTTCATAGCAGCACTCTCCACAATAGCTAAACCATGGAAAGAGCCTAAGTGTCCATCAACAGATGAATGGATCAAGAAGATGTGGTTTATCTATACCATGGAATACTCCATGGCAGTGAGAAACAATGAAATCTGGCCATGTGTAGCAACGTGGATGGACCTTGAGGGTGTTATGCTGAGCGAAATAAGTCAGGCAGAGAAGGACAAATATCATATGTTTGCATGTATAGGAGGATTAGGAGGAACTTGACAGAGGACCAAGGGGGAGAAGAAGGGGGGAAATGGTGGGGGAAAGGGAGAGAGGCAAACCATGAGAGACTCTTGAATGCTGACAAAAACTGAGGACTGATGGATGTGGGGGGGAGGGGGGGAGGGGCATGGAGGAGGACACTTTGGGGATGAGCACTGAGTGTTATGTGGAAACTAATTTGACAATAAACTATTTGTAAAAAAAAAAAAAAAAAAAAAAAAAAAAAGATTCTCTCTCTTCTGGGGCTTCCTGGGTGGCTCAGTCGGTTAGGCGTCCAACTTCAGCTTAGGTCATGATCTCAAGGTTTGTGAGTTCAAGCCCCTTGTTGGGCTCTGTGCTGACGGCTCAGAGCCTGGAGCCTGCTTTGGATTCTGTGTCTGCCTCTCTCTCGGCCCCTCCCCTGTTCTCTCTCTCTCTCTCAAAAATAAAGATCCTCTCTCTCCCTTTGTCTCTCTGCCCCCCTCTCTGTCTCTCAAGGGGGAAAAAAGATTACAAGACAAATAACATCTGGAAAAATGATTTGTAACATACAATAAAGACAAAAGGTTACTATTACAGTTTTGTGGCTGTTCCAAGCAACAGAAACTGACCTTGGCTGATTTACGCAGCAAAGGGATGGATACTGAGCTCTGCAGACTCCAGGAGGGCTGGAAGAGCAGTCTCAAAGGCTTCCCAGGCAGGAACGGCCATTGTGGTACAGCCAGGCAGGTAGAGGCCCTGGAGTTGTCCCTATGCTGCCATCGGTCAGCTGCCACGGCCTCCTCCATCTCTCCAGAATAAAGTCTGCCCAGTTCTTGCTACCTGTGATCATTAGCTTCCAGTTGCATTTCTGAGACAAGAATCTGCCTGCATCCTAGCTGCAAGGGAGGCTGGAAAGCATGGCTACCTTCTGTAGCAGAAATCAGGGGACACCTAAAAGGGAGGAAGGGAATGCAGAATCTGGATGGACAAAAATATTGACAGATGGGCCTTAGAATCCCTAATCTATCAAGAGACCTTATAAATCACTCACAGAAGATGAAAGACTTGATAGAAGAATAGGCAAAGGACATAAAGGGGCAACTGACGAAACAAGTGAAATCAACCAGTAAGTATATACAAACTGTTTCCATTTTTAAAAGGCGGGGATTGGCGGGGGGTGGGGTCCAGGGTGGCTCAGTCTGTTCAGTGTCTTGACTTCGGCTCAGGTCATGATCTCACAGTTGGTGGATTCAAGCCCCATGGCGGGCTTCATGCTGACAGTGGTGGAGCCTGCTTAAGATTCTCCATCTCCCTCTCTCTCTGCCCCTCCCCAGCTCCCGCGCAGGTTCTCTCTCAAAGATAAATAGATACACATTATTAAGAAAATAAATAAAAGCTGTTTCACTCCATATGGCAGCCACTCCGGATAAATTCCCAACTTCTTCCTTGCTATCAAAACCCTGATACTGGATATCCTGCAAACAAGGCACGGATCAGCATGCAGTCCAGCTTCGGTCAAAGAGCTGTCAGTCATCAGCTGCTAGCCGCGTAACAAACATGCTCCAAATCTCCAGCGCTAACACAACCAAAATGTACCTCTGGCTCATGCAACAGGCATTCCTGATTGGGAGCTCCTCCCAACTCTCCTCCAGCAATGACTCAGATTGCTGTGCTGTTCTGTCTCGGGATATGGCCTCTGCGCCCCACCACTGCGCAGGGTGTGCCTTCTGCTCACATTCCATTGGCCAGAACAGATCATGTGGCCATACGCAGGGGAAGCTGGGAACTGTAGTTTAGCCATGTGCCCAGAAGAAAATGAGCCAAGTGTAGCCAACACCAAGCGCTGTCCTTGCCACACTTCCCCCTCTGGCCGCCGCTGCTCCATCTGGCTCTCATCTTCCTCTCTTAGCAAATCCTCCTTCCCTTGCCTCTCTATGTCCTGAGGGTCCTTCTGCATTAGTCTCCTTACCAATGTCTGAAGAGGGTATTGTGGGTCGAGACCTCCCGGGGGTGTGTAGGGCTTTTGCTCCCAGCTCTCTGCTCCTCCCGCCGCCTTAAGACCTGAGTGTGCCCGGTGCCCTCCCGTGGCACGTCATAGTGACAGGTCCCAGTTTGGCCCTATTTCTATCTGCGGCTGCGCAGATCCAGGGTGCTGCTGCTTCGGGCCAGCACAGAAAAGCGCCAACGCAGCGGGATCAGGGGCTTCGTCTGCCCTCAGCACGAAGGGGCGAGGCCTCGGCCATTTGATGAGAACGGTCGGTGGGGTGCACACAGCACACAGGAGGAAGGCTTTTGAGAACTCGAAACACAGACGTCTGAGGGACTTCCAGAATGAAAATTTATTAGAGGAAGTGAAAACATGAAGGTCCTCCGAGAACAAAAGCAGCATTCCAGAAGATCGAGGGAGGGATTTGCGCACCACGGAAAGCCAAAATGCAGAGAGATGAAAGCACGAATAAAAAGATAATTGGCCACGAAATCGGATTCAGGACCCCTGATCGTGGGTCCCAGGGTTTCTAGAAAAAGGAAAATGAACAAAAGGAGACTTTGTCATTGAAGGACTGTAGAAGAGAGACAAGATACTTGGGGCCTGAAAGGAGCGCAGGCAGAAGTGATAAATAAAGAATTGCCCACCTCGATGCAGCCCAGTGAGAAGTCTGAGCTCCTCAGGTTAGAGACAAGCTCTTTGGAACTTCCAGACAGAAAGGCCCCAGGCAGAGGCCGGTTTCTCATGGGCATCCCTGCAAGTGAGAGCGGAGGGAACCCATTTACAGACAGATGAGGGAAGGCAAGCCAGGAAAAGGAAGGCTCCTTCAGAGTAACCAGGAAAACGAGCCAGAGCTCTGATGAGTTGAAAATCAAATAGGACCAAAGTCCTACAAGAGGAGAAGACAGAGAATGCGAGAAACAGCGGTGAGCCGGTGGCCTGGTTAGTTACGTGTCAGCAGATGATGAGGTGCCTGAGAAAGAGGCAAGATCATCTGGAAGGGATTCTTGAAAGCCAGGAAACAGACTATAAGAGAAATGTTGATAATAAATACCCTAATGGAGTGTCTGGAGGGCTCAGTTGGTTGAGCATCGGACTTCAGCTCGGGTCATGATCTCATGGTTCATGAGTTCGAGCCCCATGTCAGGCTCTGTGCTGCCAGTGCACGGCCTGCTTTGGATCCTCTGTCCTCCCTCCCCCCCCCCCGCCACCCTTCTCCTGCTCATACTCACTCACTCCCTCTCTCTCTTTCTCTCAAAAATGAATAAACATTTTAAGGGCGCCTGGGTGGCTCAGTTGGTTAGGCCTCTGACTTCAGCTCAGGTCACGATCTTGCTGTTTGTGGGCTCAAACCCCAGCTGACAGCTCAGAGCCTGGAGCCTGCTTCGGATTCTATGTCTCCTTCTCTCTCTCTCTCTCTCTCTCTCTCTCTCTCTGCCCCTCCCATGCTCATGCTTTGTCTCTCTCTCTCTCTCAAAAATAAATAAGCATTTTTAAAAAAATGACAAAAGAAATGAATATAAACTTTTAAAAAAGAATAAACATTCAAATAATAATAATTATAAATAACCTAAAAATGGAACTAAAATTTCTAAATGACATCAACAAAACCCAGGAGTTGAGTTGGGGGCAGCAGCCAGGCAGCCAGAGGGTTCCAAAGTTCTCCTTCTTGGGGACGGTAGGAGCCAAAAGGGCAAATAAGACGTCAGGGGGTTGGGTATTTGCAACATTTAACTTGGATACGGTAAGAGGGAATTAGAGACTTTTTAAAAAGTTTTAACCTTTATTCTTTGAGAGAGAGTCAGAGCATGAGTGGGGGAGGGGCAGAGAGTGAGGGAGACACAGAATCCGAAGCAGGCTCCAGGCTCTGAGCTGTCAGCACAGAGCCTGACGCGGGGCTCGAACCCACGAACCATGAGATCATGACCTGAGCGGAAGTCCGGACGCTTAACAGACTGAGCCATCCAGGAGCCACTGGAATTCAAGATTTAAATAAGGTTATTTAGGGCTAAAAGTTAACTGCGAGTAGAACCTAGGAGCTCGGTGGAACTTCTAAAGCAGGAGCCAACGGGGGGCGGGGGGGAGAGACTGGAAATATAAATGAAGCCGTTGAAGCCAGTGAAAGTGGAGAAAGGAAAAAACACAACAAAGTGAAATAATTGGAAAAGCTGTAGCCTTCCACCCACCTCCCTCTGCAGAGCGCCTTACTGTTTTCTGGAAGGTGGAAAACAGAAAATACATTGCCTAGACGCAGCCCCGTCTGCCCGTGACCTTGCTTCACCCAACAGCCGCACCTGAGGGACATCTGAGGGCAAAAGAGAGGCCAGGCCCTGCTTCTGCTTTCAGGCAAAGTGGGGAAGGGGGGGCTGAAAAGGGGGTGGGGGTGCCGCATTCCCCGGGGCAGAGATGACACAGAGCATCCTCTGCTGGGGCGAATCACAGCCAGATCATGCCATCTTGGAGCCCAGAGTCGGGGCAGCCACGTCCTGACCGCTGTGTCCAGCATAGACGGTGTGGCCCTGGGCCAGCCTCAAGGTGGTGGCCAGCTGGGTCCCCAGCTTCCGGGTCATGCTGGGAACACCGGCTCCTTTTCTGGCCAGTTCTATGGCGCCCCTCAGGCAGTCACTCCTGACAGCTCAGCCCCAAAGCCCCCTCCAGTGATTCTAACAGTTTTGTAAGTACCTGATTCATGTATAAACCCCCCTCTGCTGAAGCGAGATGATTTCTGTTACTTGCAACTGAACTGTGACTGATAGGGACAGTAAGCATGAAATAAGATGGAAAGGACAAAGAAGAAATACATCAATTGTCACAGTTAATGTGAATGAGCTAAATCCCCCTATTAACTTTGAAGTTCAAACTGGGGAAGAAAGAAGGGAAGAGAGAAAAAGAAGAGGAAGGAGGAGGGAGAGAGAGAAGGGGGGAGGAGGGAAGAGGAGGAGGGGGAAAGAGAGGAAGAGGAGGAGGAGAGATGAGGAGGAGGGAAGGGGAAGGCAAGAAGAAAGAAGAGAGAAAATCCCATTAAACACAACCACTTAGGCGGGGTGGAGGGGGGGTGCCTGAGTGGCTCATTTGGTTAAGCATTAAGCATTGGCTCAGGTCATGATCTCACCCTTTGTGAGCTTGCTGCCAGTGCAGAGCCTGCTTCGGATCCTCTGTCCCTCCTCTTCTCTGCCCCTCCCCCACTTACAAATATAAGTAAACATATGGGCGCCTGGGTGCTCAGTCGGTTAAGCGTCGGACTTCAGCTCAGGTCATCATCTCACAGTTTGTGAGTTCGAGCCCCGCACTGGGCTCTGTGCTGACAGCTCGGAGCCTAGAGCCTAATTCGGATTCTTTGTCTCCCTCGCTCTCTGCCCCTCCCCCACTCATGCTCTGTCTTAAAAAAAAAATTAAAAAATATTTTTAAAATAGATAAACGAACATTAAACACACACACACAACCTCTTTGGAAAACCACTTGGCCCTCTCTATCTATAAAGCAACACCTATGGCTGCCTACCCTGGGGTCCAGCAATTCCTCTCCTGGCAAATACCCAAGAGAAATGAATGCATATTTCCACCAAAAGGCATGTATGAAAATGCATATCACAGGGTTACTCACAATGGTCCCCAAAGTCGCAATAACCTAGATATCCCTCAACAGCAGGCATATTCACGAAGTGGGCTTCTCGGAAACAAAGGAGTATCAGGTGCATCGCCCCGCCCAATAATATGGATGAATCTCGCAAAAGTAACATTAGGAGGAAAAGAGCCAGACCGAAAAGAGCACACACTGTAGAATTCAACGTATGCGAAGTTCAAGAACAGGAAATAGAACACACACAAGCAACAGAAGTCAGAATAGTGGTTACCTCTGGGAGGGGAACAAGGGGGAGGGGGCGGGGACAAGAAATGTCCTAATGTCCTGTCTCGATCCCGACCCTGGAGCCGCTTGCATGGGGCTAGATCTGCCTAGAATGTGCACGAGACATGGCTGATGGCAGGACGAAGCTACTGCGTCAGAAGAACTAGTTCTCGATGCCATCGTCTGATCATGGATCATCTCCCAGACTCTTGGCTGACATTTTCCCATTTTCCTGCGAGCATCGTAAACGATACCGCTTAGAGTAGCTGGGGTGGGATATTTCCAGGTAGGACCCTCAGCCCCGCTCCCCCCCCCCAGGCCTCTGTGGGCTCATTGTTTGTCAAGGGGCAGAATTCTCCAGTCGGTGAATACTCCTGGCTACTGAGGGGACTTCTGTCCTGGCTGGGTCACCTTCCCTGCCCCGGCCTGTGAGATGAGCTTTGTTTTCGCCAGGTCGTTCCCGGGGCTCCTCCAGGCAAAGTCTGGAACATGGGAAGGAGGGGCGAGAAGAGAGCGGGTTTGGGGGATTTCTGAGTGAGCTGGGGGGAGAGTCAAGGGAGGGGAGAGCGAGTGGCGGGGGTGGGGTTCCTGGGACCGGACAGACCATGAGAAAATAAGAGGAGAGATTTCACAGGGTGTAACTGGGGTTCCTTTGTCGTTTCTGAGAACTGTTAGTGGAGGGATATCGTAACAACTTCTGCGAGTCCAGCCCTGCATGGGGCAGGGCGGGGGGGGGGTCCTCCCTGCTTCCCGAGGGGCTCCAGGATCTGGGGCAGGGGTGGGGCTGGGCAGCATCTGGGCTTATTCTCCTGGGAGGTGCCCAGAGAAGCCATGCTGGACCAGGTACTCAGGGAAAAATGGTTCCACAGCTATGGAAACCAAGATAGGCTTTTTTTTTTCTTTCTTCTTTCATTCTGGGAAATCTCCCAACCTATTCATGTACGTCGGGATCTTTGGTACTAAAAACTGTGGAGCAAAGCAGGATGTAGTAGCCTGGGGGGGGGGGGGGGGGGGGGGGGGGGGGGGGGGGGGGGGACGGAGGAAACAGCCCAGTTCAGGAACATTTCTGGAAGGAATGGAGAACCCGGGTTTGGTACCGTGTCTCTGGGGTGTGACACCAGTCAGCGGGCAGAGCTTGGAGGGTCATCCAAACAGCCTTCATGCCCCTCATTCTGAGCCCCCAGGAGCTGTTCTCTGGGCTTTTAAAAAGAACACCTTGCAGCCTTTGCTGGCTCCCTCCTCCTTCACACTTCGGCAGCATCTTCTAGAATCCCTTCCTCAGGAGACAAGGCTTCTCGTGGCCTCGAGGACATTTCTGTCTCTCTCCTGAGGGTCTCAAACTCCAGCGTTTGAACAAAAGCCAGGCAGGTGATGTCCGTGAGTGGCCTGGGCCAGGGATGAGGCCACAGAGAGTGGGCAGGGGTGTGGTGAGCTGGATGGGGGGGGCACCCCGTGGGAGAGGGCGTGGGGACAGCTCGGCCCCAGCTGACTCTCGTCGGTGGTGAATGAAGAGTCTCACCCTTGTTTTCCAGCAGGTATATGGAAGATCCACGGGATGTGACATACAACAGACGGCCGGGGTATGGAGCTGTCTCTCCCTGGGAAGTTTCTTGATTCTTCTTCCACGTTGGTCTTGCTCTCCTCTTTTATTTTATTTTATTTTATTTTATTTCTTTTTGAAAGAGAGAAAGAGAGAGACAGAGCACAAGCCAGGGAGGGGCAGAGAGAGAGGGAGACACAGAATCCGAAGCAGGCTCCAGGCTCTGAGCTGTCAGCACAGACCCCGATGTGGGGCTCGAACTCATGAGCTGCAAGATCATGACGTGAGCTGAAGTTGGAGGCCCGATCAACTGAGCCACCCAAGGGCCCTCTTTTTTTTTTTTTAACTTTTTAAATGTTTTTTTATTTTTGAGGATCTCTCCCTCCTCTTAATGGTTGAATAGTCGCCATGCCCCTGGTGTGGTCATGGTCACATAGCTCCTGAGTGACGAGATGTCGGCTATTGCCACCATAATGTCGTGTAACAAATCGTCCCCAAAGCAGGTGGTGTAAAATGACAATGATTTATTCTTGTGGCTTCTCAGATTGCTTGGGGTTTAGCTGACCTGGCTGGGCTGTGGTCCCCGGGCAGCTCAGCGCCCCCCCCCCGCCCCCGCCGTGTCTCTTCCCCCCCTGGGGCAAGTGGACCGGCTGGGGCTTGGGTCTCGTGAAAGAAGCACAAGGGGTGGGGAGAACGTATTAGGCCACTTGGGACCTGGCCAACTGTCACTTCTGCTTGTATGCCATTGGCCGAAGCAAACCACACGACGATCTCAAAGTCAAGGAGGAGGAAAATGTCCCCCGCTCACAGCCAGGACAGAGCAAGGGTGAGGACACGCAGGAGGTGGAATTGGGGGGGACATGTCATTCTACCATGTGGAATGCGCAGTCTGTTTCCGGTCAGTGCTTTTTTTTTTTTTAATGTTTTTTTTTTAACTTTTTTTTAATGTTTTTATTTATTTCTAGGAGAGAGAGAGAGAGACAGCGTGAGCAGGGGAGGGTCAGAGAGAGAGGGAGTCACAGACTGAAACAGGCTCCAGGCTCTGAGCTGGCAGTCAGCACAGAGCCCGACACGGGGCTCGAACCCACGAACCGCGAGATCATGACCTAAGTGAAAGTTGGACGCTTAACTGACTAAGCCACCCAGGCACCCCGATTCCGGTCAGTGCTTTTGATGTGGCTGACTCATTGGGGCAGGACGTTTCCTGAGTGGCCCCGAGACCCCATTGGGAGCCATCGCTGAGGGACAGGTGCAAGGAGCCCAAGTGAGATGCATTAGCAAATGCTTCAGTCTAGCTTTTCTGTGCAGAGAGGGCAGGGGAGAGGACACTCCTGGTGGCCTGGTGCATGCAGCAGGTGGTTACTCAGTGATTAGCGAAAGCTTAGGCTGGCTGTCTTCTGTCCAGGAGTGAGGAATTCAATTTTCCTTGGGTGGGAGCAAGAAGGACACCAGAACGGTTGGGGGGCCGGGGGACATTGGCATCCCTCCTTGAGGACTTGCTGATTCCCCTCCCGAGTGCAGAAGCACTGCCCAAAAGAACAGGCAACAAAGGGAACCTGTATTTGGACTTGAAATGTATATTTTTTTAAATAATTTGTTTACTGTTTATTTATTTATTTATTTTGAGAGAGAAAGAGAAAGAGGGTGGAATCAGGGGAGGGCAGAGAGAGAAAAGGAGAGAGAGAAAGAGAGAGAGAGAAAGAGAGAGAGAGAAAGAGAGAGAGAGAGAGAGAGAGAATCTCAAGCAGACCCCACACTGTCAGCGCTGAGCCCAACACGGGGCTCAAACCTGCGACTCGTGAGATCATGACCTGAGCCCAAATCAAGAGTCAGACACTTAACAGACTGAGCCACCCAGGCATCCCTTGAAATGTATTTCTTTAGAATTTTTTTCCCTCAAATTACTTCGTTTCTTTTCAGCATTTTGTTTTCGATGTATCTTCTTTATAATTGTATGTCCGGATTGAAATTTTGAGGTACAACAAACATCTGGTATCGTGAGCAAAATGCCACCGTAGGGGCCACCAGGAGCAGCAATCACCGGGGAGCTGGTAAGGTAGCTTGGGGGGTGGGAGGGAGGACCCTAGTTTATAGCACTGATCAATTTCTATGCTGTAAGTACTCTCACGCGGCTGATTGCAAGGAAGCCACTTGACATCACAGTTGGAAGGAAAGGAACATGGTAGATTCTCATAAGCCAGGCCTGACCAGCTGCAGCGCACCGCTGGGGGAGCAGAAACACCCTTTTCCTGAGCAAGTAACACCTCCGTGGAATGGAGCATGGGATTACACGGATTGGTTTAGATCTATCAGGGCTCCCCTCCCCTGACCCGACCCGAGGGGGGAGCAAGGTCATCTCCACCCAAACCACGAGAGCTGGGAGAAGCAGCCATGGTGGACTCCTCCCATCCTGCCCATATTCTCTCCCCAGCGTTCAAGCCCTAGCAAACGGGCCCCTTGTGG
The DNA here is from genome assembly GCF_003009895.1 of Hyaena hyaena. Taxonomy (NCBI): domain Eukaryota; kingdom Metazoa; phylum Chordata; class Mammalia; order Carnivora; family Hyaenidae; genus Hyaena; species Hyaena hyaena. The sequence goes on along the minus strand of NW_024080881.1, from coordinate 258,799 downwards.
CTTCCAGCAGCGGGCCCCGCCCAGTGGGGGGGATGGGCAGTGGCTGATTCCCGGTTTGGGGGACAATGAAGCCATGAGACGCGCAGATAGGAAGACCTCGGGGAGAACTAGAAGCAGCAGAAGCCAACGAACGTCCCTCACAAGGTCCCAGGGACTGCTTTATGGGACTTCATCACGCCTTCAGGCCAAGCAGCCAGACTGCCCCCAGGGACAGTACCAGCAGCGGTGGCCTGATGCGGGACCCTTCCAGCCAACAGGGCGCAGTCAGGATCCCTCCCTCCCAGCCTGCAAGCTCCATGCCTCGTACTCCGTCTCTGAAACCCGGTGAGGGTGGCAGAAGGCGCAAGGCCAGCAGCCCTGACCCTCTCTGTCCTGGTTCACGACCACAGGGTCAGGTCAGCTTCTTACAAGCTACACCCGGGGCTTCGAGAGGCCAGACGGACAGCTTTGTAAAGATGTTGACACGGTCCCCAGCGTTGAACCTGCTCCAGGCTGAGAGGAGGATCTGAAAGCTCTCCCTCCACCACTGGCTTCCTGGCTCAGAGCCACGGCGGTGGGTGCAGAGTGATGTTTCCAGAATCATCTGTGCAGAAACCTACTTCTCCTTGCCGCCAGCAGCTAACTGCTGAGTTCATCGTCAATGTGTAGTTTAGGTGAAAAAGAGCAAGTTATAAAACTGTATTTATCGTTACACATTATTCTTGAGGAAATGGAAATAGGCGTGTGTGTGTGTGTGTGTGTGTGAGGGTCCCTCTCTGTGCTAGTGCAAATGGACATGGGAAGCCAGAATGAAGCAGGGACCTTCCCTGGGGGCGACTCTGCCCCCAGGGGGACATTTGGCAATGTCTGGAGACATCAGAGGTTGTCATACTCGGGAAAGGTTCTATTGACATCCAGTGGGAAGAGCTCAGAGATGCCATTAGCCATCCTACAGTGCACAGGACAGAAGCCACAACGGACAACTATCACCCTAAATGTCGATAGTGCAGAGGTCAAAAGACAACGTCCTGGAGCAGCGTCCCAGAGTGGGGTCCTGTGACAGTAACACCAGTGTCACCTGGGGACTCATTAGAAATGGCGATTTCTGCCCCTGCCCCCCAGCCTCCCCTCTACTGAATCAAACACCCTGGGCCGGGGGGGGGGGGGGGAGAGGGAGACACAGAATCTGAAGCAGGCTCTAGGCTCTGAGCTGTCAGCACAAGCTCGAACCCACGGACCATGAGATCATGACCTGAGCTGAAGTCGGATGCTTAACCGACTGAGCCACCCAAGCGTCCCAGGAGATCTCTGCTTTCAACAAGCATCCCACGTGATGCGAAGGTGTGGTCCAGTGTGAGAATCAGTGGCCTAAAAATACACAGATGATCCTCGAACAACACGGATTTGACCAGCGAGGGTCCACTTACGCTGACTTGTTTTCAATAAATAGAGCACAATCCTGAAAATGAGTCTTCTCTTCCTTATGATTTTCTTAATAGCATTTTCTCTTCTCCAGGTTTATTGTAAAAATACAATATACGGTACTTATATAAAATATGTGTTAATTGACTGTCTATGGTGTCAGGAAGGCTACCAGTCAATGGTAGACTATTAGCAGCTCAGTTTGAGGGGAGTTGGAAGTTCTATGCGGATTTAAAAAAATTTTTCTATAATGTTTATTTGTATTTGAGAGAGACGGTGTGTGAGCGGGGGAGGGGCAGAGAGAGATAGAGACAGAATCCGAAGCAGGCTCCAGGCTCCAAGCTGTCAGCACAGAACCTGACGCGGGGCTCGAACTCACAAACCATGAGATCATGAAGTCAGACACTCAAATGACTGAGACACCCAGGCGCCCCAAATATGTGGATTTTTGACTGCATAAGGGGGATGCCCCAACCCCTGGATTGTTCAAAGGTCAACTGTATATTTTATTACCGGATTTGGGGGACAGTGACTTTTATGTTTTTCTTTTTCCCTGCATTTTCTAACATCTCAATATTTAAGCAAGTATTACCTTTATGATAAAACTATTGGGGCACGTGGGTGGCTTAGTTGGTTAAGCGTCCGACTTCGGCTCATGTCATGATCTCGCGGTTTGTGGGTTCGAGCCCCTCATCGAGTTCTGTGCTGGCAGCTCAGAGCCTGGAGCCTGGTTCAGATTCTCTGTCTCCTTCTCTCTCTGCCCCTCCCCCGCTCATGTTCTGTCTTTCTCCGTCTCAAAAATAAACTATAAAAAAAATTTTTTTAATATAATTTAAGGTCTTAATCAGCACTACTAAGGTTTCCTTGTTGGGCAGGAGAAAAGAAGAAGTTCCATGACCAGAATATAGATCCTGGCTCAGTTTAACAACCTATGTGACCTTGAACGGACAAGGTTCCCTGAGCCTCAGCTTGCTCACCAGGGAAATGGGTATGAGAATGGTCCCTCTCTCTCAGGTTGATTGCGGGCACGAGACGACATATCCCAAGCAAAAACACCTAGAGCTGTGGCTGGGGACTGGAAGAGCCTGGGAAGAAGAGAGCAGCTCCCACCCCACCCCGGGGCGGGGCTGCTAGATGGAGGTCTGCTGGGGTTTGTTCCGCTGTTTCTGCTCCCAAGTCTTGGAGGGAAGCCAGGCATTAGCCCTTCTTGCCTCTGGGAGGCCACTGAGATGGACCCAAAGCTGAAATTCCCCCAGAACGGTCTCTTTCTGTAAAAAACCAAATGTGGGGGGGGGGGAGGGTGGAGATTATGCTGGAAGTCCCGGAGGGGCGGAGAGAGGAAAGTCAAGGAAGGGCAGCACCCCTCGGTCTTCTGGGGGCTGAGCTCCCAGAGCCCCTGACCCTTGGAACCCAAAGTAGAGGATGGCCATGGCATCCTCGAGAGGGCAGACCCGGGCCTCAGGGGCCTCAGAAACCACAGGACTCCAGGGGACCATGGGGCATGGTAGAGGTGCAGACCAGAGACAGGTACCCAGAGCTGTGAACCTTACGAAGTCTCTGTCGCAGGTTTAGAGAGGAGCCATTGGTGGCTAGGACATCCACTCTCACCCGGAGTCAGCCTTGACTAAGTGCAGATAAAACCCGGTCAAGACTGACACCAACTTCAGTTTGTGGAATACGATTCTCCCCCATTACCTCACGCACCCCATCCTTTAGGGGAGGCTGTGCCCACTTTACAGGTGACAAAGTGAGACTCAGAGAGGCCATTTTACAGGTGACAAAGGTCATGCACGGGGCGGGCCCTGGCCTGAGCACATGGTCACCAGGCCATGCTGCCTCCAGCCTCAAGAAGGCCACACCCCGGGTGCTGCTTCACGCCTCAGGTCTTCCCACACCACCCCAGAAGCCCCTCGCCCGCCCGGGGCAGCTCCCACCGGGGGAGTTCCCAGGCCCTCAGCCCCTCCCAAGAAGGGCTCACTTGCAGAGACATGAAGATAAGTCAAAATGGCTCCAAAGCATCCCCTGCTCCCACCAGCAGGCCACTCCAGGGGCGACGCTTCCCCAGAAGAGGAAAATCAATGAAGGGGCAGATTTCCGGACACTGGAAGACATCTGTCTTCTGTTTGTAATGGCGGCCGGAGCTGGCAAGGCTGTGGACACAGCAGGCTCCCCAGGAAGGCAGCGTAGCCAGCCCGAGGGAAGACGCCAGGGCAGCTCTCACATGGCGGCCACCTCCGAGCACTGCATCCACCTCCGACCACTGCGTCTGAGCACTGGACACAGGGTCATTGCTCGTTTTCTCTCTGGAGCATTCAGAGCTCAGGCCCGCCTCCCTCCCCAGGGCCAGGCAGAGTCCTCAGTCTCAAGGCCTCACAGATAAAGCCCAGCGCGGACTCTGAGCAGACATCCTGCCCCTCCGGGCTCCGGGAAAGGCAACGTTCTGTGTGTCCCTCGCCCACAACTAGGCTCTACTCGCCACCCAAGGAGATTTGAGGGTAAGGGTACATGTCTGAGAGGAGGGGAAGGCCTCCTGAGGCCTCCCCAGGCCTGGGGACAGGAGCAGCTGCCCCCATAAGCTCTCCAAGCCGCTCATCTCCTCCCCTGGGGACCCATTTTAGTGCTTGCTCAAGCATCTGAGCTGGCTTAGAAGGTGACAGCATCTGGCTTTTAGCAGGACAAAGAAATAATGATCCTCAGAGGATCCAATGATTACCTTGTGGTTTCCTTGGAAACCAAGTCCCCAGCTCACCTTCCTCAGGCTTCTTCTCTCTCCTGCCTCGATCTGGGCAGTAAATCCAAGAAGAGTCAGGTCACGGCTGCCGAAGGCGGCCACCAGTGAACATGAGTGGACCCCCATGGTTTCCCCGTCTTTCGTGCAGGGTCCATACTTTAGGATCACCAGGGACGCCTAGCTGCCGAGGGAAAGAATTCCTGCAGATAAACAGGGGAAGAGTGACAGAATTAGATCAGCACCGTTTTGTAGCTTCTAAGCAAATAAGTCGTCCAAGCAGCGATCACCATCGCTCGAAACATCCAGGGGGGAAAGCCGATGGCTCTTCGGTCAACGGCAAGCCACGCCAAAGTGTAGTGGCCATCAGCAATTTCCTACGATGTCCTGTGGTCAGTGGGCCGATCCCCGAGGGCCTGTCAGACAGTTGGAGTTGTGTGGAGGTCAGGGCTGGTGCCATGGGTCCTCACCCCCTCCATCATTCTCGTGTCCCCTGCCTCAGTGGAGATGACCAGAAGAGCAGGGCATCTCTCTGGCCGTGTGGCCTCTCCACACGGCTGGCGTGGCTCCCTCACAGCATGGCAGCTGGCCTCTCCAAGAGTGAGTGTTCTGAAAGACCAATGCAGAGCCTACAGGCTTCTTGGGAGAGCCAACGAACTCAGAGTCCCTGTCACCACATTCTAGGACCCAAAGTGGGGCTTAGAGCCAGCCAGGTTCAAGGGCCCTTGATGGCCTGAGGGTGCAAATACCAGAAGCACGGTTGCTTGGAAGGAAATCTGAGGAGACGACCTACCAAATGAGGAACCTCACCAGGGAGGAGGCCGTCCATCACCACCGGAACCCACAGATCCCTTTTAGTGCCATTAAAAGATCGGCAAGCTGGTCTGCTGTGGTGGCAGGAGCAGCGCCACTCACAGAGTTTTAAAAAAATTTAAAAATGGAACCTCACTCTAATGGAGCCTCTAACGCTAACCTCCCTTTCCGGGAATCACATGGGAAAGAGGTAGGCAGTACTATGAGGAAGCGAATGGATTGTCCAGAATGTGGAGAAATGACTCGGTTTCGACAAGTCAATGGCATTGAATTAAAAAAGAGAAGGAAGAGGGGAGTGGCTGGGTGGCTCAGTCAGTTAAGCATCGACTTCGGCACAGGTCATGATCTCATGGTTCGTGGGTTTGAGCCCCGCGTCGGGCTCTGTGCTGACAGCTCAGAGCCTGGAGCTGCTACAGATTCTGTATCTCCCTCTCTCTCTGACCCTCCCCCACTTGTGCTCTGTCTCTCTCAGTTTCTCAAAAAAAAAAAAAAAAAAAATCTAAAAAACAAAAACTTTTGTTTAAAGATCAGCCCTGGATTGGGAGTACTTTAGGAGACCAGCCTAAGGACAAAACCCCACACTAGACCTTTTCTGGATCCTGGTTCTGGCAAACCAACCACAGTATAAAAAGACCCCTCGGGGGCAGCGGGGTAGCTCAGCCGGTTTGAGCAGCCAGCTCTTGCTTTTGGCTAATGTTATAATCTCATGGTTCGTGAGTTCGAGTCCCACGTTGGGCTCTGCACTGATAGCACAGAGCCTGCTTGGGATACTCTCTCTGTCTTTCAAACTAAATAATAAAGAAAAGAAAGAAAGAAAGAAGAAGACAGGGAAATGTGATTATGGACTGGAAGTTAGGTGATCCTAAGGGGTTGTTATTTATTTTGTCAGGTGTGACCATGGCTCCGTGCTTACGTAAAAAAAGGTGGTGTGAGTGTGAGTGTCTGTGTGTGTGTGTGTGTGTGTGTGTGTGTTCAGAGAAACACATAGAAGCGAAGTCACATTACGATGGAGACTTTATTTTAAATACTTGAACAGAAAGAAAGAAAAACAAAGAGGGGAGCAGATGAAGCAAATGTGACAAAATCTTGCTAATTATCAAATCCAGGAGGGTAATGGGCATTGGGGCCTTATGATACACTCTTTCCTCTTGCGTGTATGTTGGAAACAGTTCACAGTAAAAAGAACAATTTTTAGGGGAGCCACTGAGAAGGAGCCCGTGACCCCACTGCTCCGGATGGCGCAGCCTCCCTCCAGAATCATCTGCTGCAGCAGAGCGCTGCTGCCTGGACCTCATCAAGAACAAATACAGCCGTTCAAAGTCACCTTTCACAGAGCCAGCGGCTGCATTTCTACACAGCTGCTTCCCACCCCTCCTGTCCTGAAGTGGGGGCTCTGCTCCGCGAGACAGCAGGTTCCCTCCCCACCTCAGGATCGCCCGTCCCAGCATTCTGGCCCCCTTTGTAGCAGGTGACACCGGCAGACCACTCACTGCATCACAGAAGGTTTGAAGCAGACAGAGAGAGGAAGGTCAAATACATGGCGTGTACAAGCCCACGTGTGCACATCTCCTGCAGCATGTAAGGTGGGGGGGGACTTAATGGGGACTCACAGGCCATAGCCAGTCCTTCTTCAGGCTGGATGATGTGATGCTTCTTGGTAAAAAGAGGGACAAAATCCGGGGGGCTCTCTCCTGCCTCCCCCCCGCAAAAGAGAGGGGTGTCTCTTCCCTAGGTTTGGCTAATCCCCTGCTAATTTCAAGGTCATGGTCCTCAGATCATCATTTGGGGCCTCCAGGGCCTAAATACATGGCCCCGTGGGGCTTAGATGGGCTGACTCTGCCCCCCTGGGAGGGAACGGAGTGTGGAGAGAAGATTGCCAGCCCAGAAGGTCAGAAGCCCGCAGAAGCCCGGGGCTCAGCCCCAGACAGGCACCTCTGGGAGAGTCTCTGCTTCTCTGGGCCTCATCTGCAAGCCGGAGAGGGGGCCTGATGCAGGACACCGACCTCTGAGATTCTGTGAAGTGCAAAAGGATGAGGAGTAAAATACCGAGCACCTGTCCACCTGTGCGCGGGGCCAAGGCCGAAGGCATGTTTCACGTGCAGTAACGCATAGCAACCGCAAGGGGGTCTGATTTCCCGCAGGCAGGCCCGCATCCAAGGACAACGAGGCCCTCCCAGAACCTCCCGGGGAGATGTCATCTGAACCCCCCCCAGGTCGCGCCTGAGCACACAAGACAAAGAAGGCAGGTGGTTCAAAGTGTGACAGCACAGAGGGGATGCGATGTGGGTGTGTCAGAGGAAAGCCACACTCCCAGTCAGAAAAGCCCTGGGCCCCAGGGAAACTCTTGATGTAACCAAAGAGTTCAACCCCGACGAACAGACCAAAGTTAACCCAAGTTTTATTCTTTCTCCTAATCAGTGAGGGTGTGGGGTCTTCAGGATGCTTGTCTACCTTCTAGCTGGATGATGACAGGAGAGGGGCTGGTGGCAAGACACTGGCACAGGCTTTTGAGTAAACACGGAATTCAATGGACAGGCGTCAAGCCATCCAGAGAATGCGTTGTTGTGGGTCTCACCTGCAGACAAACCAGGTGCCCTGCCCTGGCCGCCCTCACCTGCCAAGGACCATCCCATGGATATTGGGCATTTCGCTATCCCTCTCTTCAAAAAGAAGGGAAGGCCAGCCTGTGGCTATGGCACCAAAATGGCACTAAATTGTGTCACATAAGCAAGGAGGCAGTATTACTGGGGCAGATTCAAAAGGGTCGGGATATTTTTTGCTATACACGCATTTCTATTTTTTAGAAAGATATTATTTCCGTGGGGTGCCTGGGTGGCTCAGTCGGTTAAGCCTCCCACTTCGGCTCGGGTCATGATCTTGCGGTTCATAGGTTCGAACCCCACGCTGGGTTCTGTGCTGACAGCTAGCTCAGAGGCTGGAGCCTGCTTTGGATTCTGTGTCTCCCTCTCTCTCTCTCTCTTTCTCAAAAATAAATAAACATTAAAAAACATTAAAAAATATATAGTCTTTCCTAACTGAAGTTCTTTCAATGTGACAGAATTATAGGGAATTATTCTTTTTGAGTTTGGATGGGTTGTTTTCGATTTTTGTTTTTGACTTATCTGTATTTTCAACTCTTTTTACAACACAATCCCGTAGAGCTATTTCCATTTTTTTTTTAATTTTTTAAAATGTTTTAGGGGCGCCTGGGTGCCTTAGTCGGTTAAGCGTCCGACTTTTGCTTAGGTCACGATCTCGCGGTTTGTGGGTTCGAGCCCCGCGTCGGGCTCTGTGCTGACTGCCAGCTCAGAGCCTGGGGCCTATTTCAGAGTCTGTGTCTCCCTCTCTCTCTGACCCTCCCCTGCTCACGCTGTCTCTCTCTCTCCTAGAAATAAATTAAAAAATATTTTTAAAAAATGTTTTATTTATTTCCGAGAGAGAGAGAGAGACAGCCTGAGCAGGGGAGGTTCAGAGAGAGAGTGAGACACAGAATCAAAAGCAGGCTCCAGGCTCCCAGCTGTCTAGCACAGAGCCCAACATGGGGCTCAAACCCACGAACCGTGAGATCATGACCTGAGCCAAAGTCGGACGTTCAACTGACTGAGCCCCCCAGGCGCCCCCCCAACCCCCCCGTAGAGCTATTTCCATAAAAACCTCACACTACTGGCATTATTTGGGGCCAGATGAGTCTTTGCAGCTGGGTGTGTCCTATGCATGGAGGACACTTAACAGCACATCTGCTCTCTCCCCACCAGCTACCAGGCACATCCTCCCAGTTATGACAATCAGAGATGTCTCTAGACATTGCCAAATGTCCCCTGGTGGGCAAAATCACCCCTAGCTGAGAATTATTGCTCTAAATTGTACCTGCTAAGACTGAGGGTGGGTGGTCAAAGAATGGAAAGGAGACCAGGAAAGAATAAGGAAAATAGTTACCAGGCACTCATGCTTCCCAGGTGCCAATGCCGTAGTCTACCCCTCCCAGGTGCCATCTTATCTAATCTGCAGTAAGGAGGCTTATAGTCATCCCCATTCTAGTGAGGCTAAGTGACCTGTCCCAAGTCACAGGGCAATTAAGAGAGTGGGTCATGAGGGGTGCCTGGGTAGCTCAGTCAGTTGAGCATCCGACTTTGGCTCAGGTCATGATCTCGCAGTTGGTGAGTTCGAGCCCTGCATCGGACTCTGTGCTGACAGCTCAGAGCCTGGAGCCTGCTTCAGATTCTGTGTCTCCCCCTTTCTCTGCCCCTCCCGTGCTTATGCTCTGTCTCTCTCTGTTTCTCAATAATAAATAAATGTTAAATTTTTTTTTAAAAAAGAGAGTGGGTCATGAAAAGGAAAGTTTCAAGTAGGAGCCATCTGCAGTCAAAGACTGTAAAACATTCATAAAAAGTGAATATACATGGGGGCGCCTTGAGATCTCTTGATCTCAAGGTTGTAAGTTCAATCTCATGCTGGGTGCAGAGCTTACTTAATAAAAAAATAAAAGAAAATAAATAAAGTAGGGAGGTTGGTTTTTTAAATGAATATAAGTGGTACACTGACAAATGAGATAACTCAAGGGAAAGGGGAAAATTCCTACAGAGAAACAACCTATCGAAACTGACACTAAAAGAAGTCGAACATCTAAATACACCTACAGGTAAAGAGATTGAATTAGCATCAAGAAACTATCCTCGGAGAAAAGTCCAGGCCCGTATGGCTTCATTGGTGAATTCCACCAAACATTTAAAGAATTAACATCAATTCTTCACAAATTTCCCCAAAGCATAGAAGATAGGAGACTACTCATAAACTCATTCCCTGAGGCCCGTAATACCTGATATCAAACATGCAAAAACATCACAAGGTAACTACATACCAAATGTCTCCAGTAAATACAAATGCAAAAATCCTTGATAAAATGCTAGCAAACTGAATCGAGCAACATATAAAAGGGATTATACACCATGACCATGTGAGATTCAGCCCCGGAATGCAAGGTTGTTTTAACATCTGAAAATCAGTTAATGCAATGCACCTTATCAATCATTTACATGTGATTTTTACATGCAGAAAGAGCTATTGACAAAATCCCACACCCCCTCGTGATGAAAGCATTCAACAAACAAGGAATAAAGTTCTCTCAATTTAACAAAGGGTATCTGTGAAAATCCCACAGCTAACATCGTACTCAATGGAGAAAGAACAGACGGTTCAGGGACAAAACAAGGATGTTTGCTCCTGCCACTTCTGTTGAACATGCACTGGAGTTCTAACCAACGTGATTAGGCAAGAAAATGAAATAATGACTTCAGCAAGGTTCCAGGATGCATGATCATATATAAAAATCAATAGTATTTCTATACATTTGCAATGAATAACCTCCAAAAAGGAATTTAAAAACGGGACGCCTGGGTGGCTCAGTCGGTTAAGCATCCAACTTCGGCTCAGGTCACAATCTCATGGCTCATGGGTTCGAGCCCCGCATCGAGCTCTATGCTGATGGCTAGCTCAGAGCCTGGAGCCTGCTTTGGATTATGTGTCTCCCTCTCTCTCGGACCCTCCCCTGCTCATGCTGTCTCTCTCTCTCTCTCAGAAATAAATAAAACACTAAATTTTTTTAATAAAAAAATAAATAAATAAAAACAATTCCCTTTACAATAGCATCTAATAGAATAAAATATTTCATCGTAAATTTAGCAACGGAAGTGCAAAACATATGCTTGGAAAACTACAAAATATTGTTGAAAGAGATTACAAGAAGAGTTAAATAAATGGAAAGACATCCATGATTCTGAAACAGGAGACTCAACGTTGTGAAGATGGTAGTACTCCGCAAACAGATCCATAGATTCAATTACTATCTCTATCAAAATCCCAGCTGGCATATTTGCAAAAAAAAAAAAAATTGATAACCTGATTCTAAAATTCCTGTGGAAAATCAAGAGACCCAGAATAGCCAAAACAACCTTTAAAGAGAAGAGAAAAGCTGAATCTGCCCCTCCCAGTTTCAAAATTTGCTACAAAGTGAACAGTAATCAAGACACTGGGATGTTGGCATAAGGATAGACATATAGAGCCATGGAATAGAAGTGAGTCCAGAAATAAATCCCCACCATTATGGTCAAGTGATTTTCAACAAGGGTGCCAATACGATTCGGGCAGTTGGGGGGTGTGTGGAATAGCCTTTTCAACAAAGGATGCTGGGACAACTGAATGTCCACATGCAAAAGAATCACATTGGACCCCTACCTCACACCATATACAAAATTTTACTCAAAGAAGATCGAAGACCTAAACATAAGAGCTAGTTACTAAACTCTTAGAAGAAAACACAGGCATAAATCTGCATGATCTTGGATTAGGCGATGATTTCTTAGATACGACACAAAAGTGCAAGCAGTAAAAGAAAAAAAAATAGATACACGAGACCTCATTAAATTAAAAGCTTTTGTGCTTCAAAGGGCGCCAAGTAAAAAGTCAATCCACATAATGCTTGAAAATGCTTGCAGATCGTATATCTGTTAAAGGGCTGGTACCCAGAATGTAGAAACGTCAACTTATAATAAAAAGACAAGAACCCAACTGAAAGATGGGCAAAGGGTCTCAGTGTACATTTCTCCAAAGAAGATACACAACTGGCCAATAACCATATGAAAAAGACACTCAACATCATTAGCCACTAGGGACATGCGAATAAAATCCCCACAGGATGCCACTTCCCACCCACTGGGATGGGGATGTTCAAAAAGACAGACAGCTCCACGTGGTGATGAAGATGTGGAGAGATTAGAACCTTTGTGCCTCACTGGTGAAAAACATAAAATGGTACAGCTGCTTCGAGAAATCGTCTGGCAGTTCCTCAAAAGGTTAAGCGTAGAGTTACCATAAAATCCAACAATTCCACTACTAGATATAAAGAGAAATGAAAACGTATATCTATACTAATTAGCTTCTCTTTCGGACGACAACACCCTTCGGCGGGGTCCCCACGCTGTGAGAGGCAGCCTCAAGCTACCCAAGCCCCTCCAAGGCAGAGATGGAGCAGCATTGACCGAGCTGCAGGTGGGGGGTGGTTGACGATTCTAAGAGCACAGTGGATCCTTTCTCCTTAGCTTCCGGAGGAGAACGCCCGTTCATGGAGCTAGAACCGGCTTCTGGATCCAGTCCCCTCACAGACTCTCCCTGAGACTGATCATGTCTCCTCTGTTGCTGCTCAGGCTGGCCACCTCCCTGTACGGTGTCCCCTCCAACCCCCACCCCATGCCTGATCTTGGAAAACATGACACCAATTTCCTCCTGTGTTCCTATAGTCACCCTGGGAAGTAAGCACTTTTATCGATCCGCAGACCTTTCCCCAGAAGCCCTGAAGCCAGAGCTAGTGCAGAAATGAGACTTCCTCAAACTTGAGAAAGGTGATCCGACGCCTACTACGGGGCATCAGGTAACATCCCCACTAGGCCTAGGCTCAAATGTGAACACTTCCACAGTGAGGCATCTGAATATTCGCGCCAAGTGCAACAAATACAAACGATAAATAGCTTTTCATCAGCTCAGGACAACGTTTTGCAGAGTTGAGTCTCTGAGTGGGTCTGTCCTCTCCGAGGCCTCCTGCCTTCGACTACTTGCTCTTGTAGGCGACACTTCGGCCGCCTTGATTTTCCTCTTCCATCTTTCCACACAGAAGCCTGTTGTCGCCATGGTCTAGGTCTCGCCCAGCCCTAGTCTGGTGATTGGGGTCCATCCTAAACTTCTGGCAAACTGCTGCCCCAGAAAAACCCTTTCTAGGCTGAGTCGCGGACCAGAGGGGCACCAGTGTGATAGACTGAAAAAGGAAATTCCCTCTTGCCCCCCCCCATCTCAGGAAAGAGGCTCAGATCCCCTGACCCGAGCCAGCTCTCACTTCTTCTGGGAAAACTGAAGGCCTCAGATTCAGCAGAGCAGGCCCTGTTTTGAGTTTGAGACCTATCATTGACAACCTTTTTCCAGAACCTACCATGTCTCCCTATAGCCTGCTCTTTCCAGAGACCCTCATCCTTGGACCGGCCTTAAAATACCTGGTTCGGATCCTCTTATGAACCTCGTCTACCTACATGCCAGGTGCCTCTGCAGAGGACACTTCATTCATTCATTCAGCAAATACTGCCAGGCACTGGGGTTTTAACAGTGAATAAAACAGACAAGGTCCAATCTCTCTTTCTCTCTCAAAAATAAATAAACAATAAAAAAAAATTGGGGATGGGGGCACCTGGGTGGCTCAGTTGGTTAAGCATCCGACTTCGGCTCAGGTAATGATCTCTCAGTTCGTGAGTTCGAGCCCCCAGGTCGGGCTCTGTGCTGACAAGCTCAGACCCTGGAGCCTGCTTTGCATTCTGTGTCTCCTCCTCTCTCTGCCCCCTCTCATGCTCATGCTCGGCCTCTCTCTGTCTCTCAATAATAAATAAGTGTTAAAAATTTTTAAAAAATTTTTTTAAACAGACAAGGTCACTTGTCCACTTGAACTTGCCACTAATGAGGGTGATAGACAATAAACGAGTAGACATATAAGATAAACACCAGGGTGGTGAGAAGGCGCTGTGAAGAAACGTAAAGGTCTAAAGAAAGAATGGGGGTCCTATCCTAGGTAGAGCAGAACAGACAGCCTCTTTAATGGGGGGACCCTTTAGTGGCAATCTGAATTAAGCAAGAGAGAATGAGCCATGCGGGTATCTGGAAGGAGAGCAGTGGAGACAGAGAGAAAAACAAACTCAAATGCCCTGAGTAGGAAATGGGCTCACATGGAGCAACGTGGGGACATTGGGGCACAAAGGAGTCACGACCCCTCGTTCTGAGACCTAGTGAGGAGCGTCAGTAGTTAGTTGAAGCCTGATGCACTTGGAGGCTGCAGGTAAGTACTTAAAGGAAGGTGAGAAAAAGGTGGAAAGGACGCCTGGGTGGCGCAGTCGGTTGAGTGTCTGGCTCTTGATCTTGGCTCAGGTCATGATCCCAGGGTCACGATCCCAGCCCTCTGTGGGGCTCCACCCTGAGCGTGGTGCCTGCTTGGGATTCTCTTTCTTTCTCTCCCTCTGCCCCTCCCCCCCCTTAAAAAAATAAAGAAAAAGAAGGTGCTTAGAAACTGGAGGAAAGAATTCTTGTCATGTGATGTCAAAAATTTTAGCGGCACTGTCACCTGTGGTAATGTGGGAAGTCGAAAATATATTTAATGCACTAGGTGATCGAGCCAAGATTTCCAAGCAGAGTTTTGAAGGTTCTCCCTCATTTCTTCGTGCCTGTTTTAGTAAAATGAGACAGGAGAGAAATATGCCAGAAGGAGTAACTGTTAAACATAAAGGAACAAGACTTTCTGGTTTTGAAAATCCCCGGCTTCTCTCAGATGGCCAAGTAATGGCGAAATGAAGAAATTGTTTCTGGGAAAAGAGCCAATCCAGAGATATATCAGGAAAATGTGATCTAAAGATGAAGCTGAGGGTAGGTAGGACTGTAAAATCTGTTACTGAGCATCAGAAAATGTAATCGGAAGACCATTCACTTAATAAGGCTTCAAAATAAGTTTCATGGGGTCACTCCTTAGTAGCCTCAGCGGGGTCCCAAAGTGAAGTGTTTCTCTCAAAGGGATTTATCTGATGGAGCAAACCCCAGTAAGATCCATAGGACATCCAAAAAGGTTTCAGGAGAACTGTCTTAGCAGAAACACTGCCCCTTTGAATGGATAGAGACAGAGAGAGTTCAAAATTAAAGGATGTCTTTGGACTTCCAAACTTTTTAATGTTTATTTATTCTGAGGATGGGGGGAGGGAGAGAGAGAGAAGGAGGGAGAGAGCATGTGCTCAGGAACTAGCAGGAGAGGGGCAGAGAGAGAAGAGAGAGAGATCCCAAGCAGGCTCTGCACTGTCAGCACAAAGTCTGGCACAGGGCTCTACCCCGTGAACCCCATGAGATCATGACCCGAGCTAAAACCAAGAGTTGGACGCTTAACCAGTTGAGCCACCCAGGCATCCCTGACTTCCAAACTCCTACAGGCAGGAAGAAGCCTGAGAAAATCAATCAATGGCTAACATTAGCTGCCTTTCATGGAAAAGGAAAGATAAGTCTGAAGGCAAATCCAAGATCCCATAGGGCAGAGCCAAGAGCCACGGAGAATTATTCCTAGCCGTTGAGTTCCAATGAAAGAACTCTCAACACGGAAAGTTCTGATATATGTTACCGTCGCTATTGGCCGGTGACTCCCATATGCCTCCTTTTTTGAATGGGAAGTGTCTCCAATGGTTACACCTCTCACACTATTGCATGTTGTCTGGGTGGCTGGGTAGGGGACACATTACTATTTCTTCAGTCCATGTGTCTGCCGGCCAAGGGGGACTCAAAGAGCAACGCTTGAAGAATCTCACCCAAGAATCTCATCTGTTCCTGATTTGGATGCTGAAGTTTTAAATTATGAGCCGTAATATGAGACTTCGGGAGGAGGTAAGAATATTCACACGTCAGAGGGATATGACTGACTGGGGACCAGAGGACAGGTTACCGTAGATGGCCCCATATGATCCCCTCCCCTGGGGATCACACTTCCTGCCCCACCAAAGAGGGAGTCCTGTGTAACCAATAGGCTATTGTAGAAGCGATGGTGGCTGACTTCTGAGACTAGGTCATTGAAGACATGGCGGCTTCCACCTTGCTCTCTCTTGGATTGCTCGCTCCGAAGGAATCCAGCCACCACGTAAGGACATGCAAGGGGCCCTCTGGGGAAGTCCACACGGTGAGGAGTGGAGGCCTCCCACCAAAAGCCAGCCCCAGTACACCAGCTACATTAGTCACCCATCTTGGAAGAAGAGCCTCCAGCCAGTCAAGCACGTAGATGACCGCAGCCCCACCAACCTCTTAGCTGCAACAAATGAGAAATCTCTCTTCAGCCAAGTCACTCCCGAATTCTCGACCCGCAGAACCTATGTGAGCTAATAAATGTTAATTGTTGCATTGAGCCACTACGGTTGTGAGTAATTTATTACGCAGTAGTAGATAATTCATACAACTGTGTCTCCCCACCCTCACCCTCACTAGTGATGGACTCGGTCACATGACTTGCTTTGGCCAATGGTGCGTGAACAGAAGCGATGACGTGTCACCTCTAAGCAGACCATTAGAGCCATCTCAGGATTCTACCACCACGCTTTTCTCCCCGGCCTCAAACACACCACTTCCCTCGCTGATCCTTCCGCCCGAAATCCTGGAATGAAGAGGGTGTGGAGCCGAGCGTCACAGGCAACGTGCACCATTATCGAGGACAGACCTTTGTTATGACAACCACCGAGTTTTGGTGGTGGTTATTCGGCACAGCCCAGCGGAAGCTGAACGATACAGTCATACCGCGTCAGTACCTTGTGCGATGCTGTTTTCTGAGACCTCTGAATCCTGGGTCTCCTGCTAAGAATCCTTCCTGGTTCATCACGACTCCTCCCAGGGCTCAACGCGCTGGAGTCCGAGCAGCCCAGAGCCCGGTGGCCCCGTTCCTCCCAGAACCAATGTCACCGATCACTCCACAGCCGCCTGGCAACCTCCCAGTCCGGAGCACAGAGACCTCTCACATAGCTACAGAAGAATGTCTCCGGGGACCAAAAAGACGTCACAGGTCCACATTCTGAGGCTTGAGAACTTGACCCCTAGGACAGACTCCCAACCTCCTCAGAGCCTAATTAAATTGCTTATCCTACAGCCTGATGAGCCTGGTGACACGGCTGCCAAGCCCACAGCAGAGTCGAAGGTGCAAACCAGAGGTAAACTGACACACTAGGCAACGAGGCGGAATCAAGGAAAGAAGCGATGGAAGGCTGGATGCCCGCCTCGATCACAACCGTTCTGCAGGATCGGTGTTAAGGTGTCCATTTTGCGGGAGAGAGAACTGAGGCTCAGAGAGGTTCGTAAATTGCCAGGTCGCAAGCTTGTCGGCAAGGGTGCAAGCAGGTGTACGCTGGGTCTTCCATGAACAGTAGCTTCTGGTGCCGATTTTGAGCTGGGGAGGGGCAGAGAAGCACCCCAAATGTTCCCTCACCCCGTGCCCTTCAGGAAGGTGCAGTGGGGTTCGCATCCCCCCCTCAAGAGAAGTGACGTGTGGGACGACAGCTCTGTGGGCACAGAGCCCGGAGGGGGCGGCTGGGGTCACGCAGCAGCCTGGGTCAGGAGCCGTTGGCTAAGACCGGAACCAGAGTTTTATTTTTTTTTTAACTTTTTTTTTTTTTTATTTCTAGGAGACAGAGAGACAGCGCGAGCAGGGGAGGGTCAGAGAAAGAGGGAGACACAGACTCCGAAATAGGCTCCAGGCTCTGAGCTGGCAGTCAGCATAGACCCCGACGCGGGGCTCGAACCCACGAACCGCGAGATCATGACCTAAGCGAAAGTCGGACGCTTAACCGACTAAGCCACCCAGGCGCCCCCGGAACCAGAGTTTTAGAGGCCTTGATGAGTTCCCTCTTAGGGTTCATTTAATTTTTTTTTTAAATGTTATTGTGGGAAAATATATGTAACATAAAATTTACCATTTTGGCTATTTTGAAGTACACAGTTAGTTCCATGGCATCAAGTATGTCCACACATCACCACTGCCCATCTCCAGACCTCTGTCATCCTCCCAAATTGAAACACCATGCACATTAATTTTTTTTTTAGTATTTTCATTATTTATTTTTGAGAGAAAGAGACACAGAACATGAGTGGGGGAGGGGCAGAGAGAGAGGGAGACACAGCATCGGAAACAAGCTCCAGGCTCTGAGTTGTCAGCACAGAGCCCGACGCGGGACTCAAACTCAAAACTGCGAGATCATGACCTGAGCTGAAGTCAGATGCTTAACGGACTGAGCCACCCAGGCGCCCTTCTTTTTTTTTTTAATAATAGCCATCCTAATGGGTGTGAAGTCATATCTAATTGTGTTTTTTCCTGTGTTATTTATTTATTTATTTATTTGAGAGAAAGAGAGAGAATGTGAGTGGGGGAGGTACACAGAGAAAGGGAGACACAGAATTGGAAACAGGCTCCAGGCTCTGAGCTGTCAGCATAGAGCCCGATGTGGGTCTCGAACCCACTAACTGTGAGATCATGATCTGAGCTGAAGTCAGAGGTTTAACTGACTAAGCCACCCAGACACCTTCTTTAATTGTGGTTTTGATTTGCAGTTTCCTAATAATCAGTGATAGCGAGCATCTTTCCATGTGCTTCGTAGCTGCTTGTTTATCTACTTCAGAGAAATGTCTGGCTGAGTCCCTTGCCCATTTTTTTAAATTGAATTGTTTGGTTTTTTGTTGCTGAGTTGTAGGGATTGTTTATATAGTCTGGATATTAACCCCTTATCAGATGTATGGTTTGCATATGTTTTCTCCCATCCAATGAGTTCCCTTTTCACCCTGTGGAGAGTGTCCTTTGACCACAAAAGTGTTTAATTTTTTATATACATATATATTTATTTTTTGAGAGAAAGAGAGAGACAGTGTGAGCGAGGCAGGGGCAGAGTGAGAGGGAGACACAGAATCCGAAGCAGGCTCCAGGCTCCATGCCGTCAGCACAGAGCCCGATGCAGGGCTTGAACCCACAGACCGTGAGATCATGACCTGAGCCGAAGTCAGACGCTTAACCGACTGAGCCACCCAGGCGCCCCTAAAAGCATTTCATTGTGATGAAGATCCAATCTAATTTTTCTTTCGTTGTCTGTGCTTTTTAGTGTCGCATCCAAGAAATCATTGCCAAATCCCATGATGGGAAAATGCTCCCCCTATGATTACATAGCTTCAGCTTGTCCATTTAGGTCTTGGATCCATTTGGAGTTAAGGTGGTGTATGGTGTGAGGGAAGGGCCAAACTTCATTTGCATGTGGAGCTCCAGGGTTCCCAACGCCACTTGTTGAACAAGTTACTTTTTAATGGACGCACACAAAAGCTACATCCGCAGTTCTTACAGAACTGGGAGCCGAAATGAATTATATAAATCAAACACTCACCGGATACAGGACCAGTAAATGTCCAACGGCACTAAAGTAACATACAAGATGATGTTCTTTTTTTTTTTTTTTTAATTTTTTAAATGTTTTATTTATTTCTGAGGGAGAGAGAGAGAGACGGCATGAGCAGGGGAGGGTCAGAGAGAGAGGGAGTCACAGAATCTGAAACAGGCTCCAGGTTCTGAGCTAACTGTCAGCACAGAGCCCGACACGGGGCTCGAACCCACGAATGGTGAGATCATGACCTGAGCCGAAGTCGGCCACCCAAACGGCTGAGCCACCCAGGCGCCCCAAGATGATGTTCTTTTGTTCAAACTAACCCACCGGCTGCTCAGCGGTTTCAAAGCCATTTCCACAGATTGTCTTGATGCTGTTCTTTGTCGGGACCGCTGTCTGGATATGTCTGCCCCTCTTTAGTCAGCCTCTGTTCTGTTCCCATCAGCTGAGACATGTGATACGCCACTGCGGTCACACACACACACACACACACACACACACACACTGTGAGCGTGAAGCCACACAGCAACTTGCACTCACACGCAGTCATCCAGATGGGCCAGGATGGAGTGCTTAAGTCATTACCGCCATGACCCCCAAATTTAAGAATTCCTGTAAAGAACTCGTGAATCTTGAAAATATGCCTGAGGACTCCAGGGAGTCACAGACGCCGAGTCAGAAACCCTGAGTTTTGCAACAACGTGGATGGAGCCAGAGAGTATAAGTGAAGCGAAGTGAAATAAGTCAGAGAAAGACACATACCGTATGATTTCAAGCATATGTGGAATTTAAGAAACAAAACAAACAAGCAAAGGGAAGAAAAGAGAAAGACAAGTCACGAAACAGACTCGTGGGGCGCCTGGGTGACTCAGTTGGGTGTCCGACTCTTGATTTCAGCTCAGGTCGTGATCTCAGGGTTCATGAGATCTAGTCCCCACAGGAGGCTGCTTGGGATTTTCTCTCTCTCCCAACTTGCCCCTATGCTCACAAGCTCGCACTCTTTCAAAATAAATAGATAAACATTTAAAAAAAAAAAAAAAAAGGAGGCTCAGTCAATTAAGCCGTTAAGTGTCTGACTTCAGCTCAGGTCACAATCTCACGGTGTGTAAGATCGAGGCTCACATTGGGCTCTCTGCTGTCAGCACAGAGCCTGCTTCAGATCCTCGGTCCCCATCTCTCTGCCCTTCCCCCGCCCATGTTTCCTCTCTCTCTCTCTCTCTCTCTCTCTCAAAAATAAATACATTTAGGGGCGCCTGGGTGGCTTAGTCGGTTGAGCGTCCGACTTTCGCTTAGGTCATGATCTCGCGGTTTGTGGGTTCGAGCCCCGCGTCGGGCTCTGTGCTGGCTGCCAGCTCAGAGCCTGGAGCCTGCTTCAGTCTGTGACTCCCTCTCTCTCTGACCCTCCGCTGCTCACGCTGTTTCTCTCTCTCCTAGAAATAAATAAAAATATTAAAAAAATAATAATAAAATAAATAAATAAATACATTTAAAAAAAAAGAAAGAAAGAAAAAAGCAGACTCTTAATTATAGAAGACAAACTGAAGGTTACCAGAGGGGAGAGGGGTGGGGAATGGGATCTTAGGAGTCCCCTTGTCGAGATGAGCACGGGGTGATGACTTAATTGGTGAATCACTATTTTGTACACCCAGAAGCTAATATAACACTGTACGCTGACTATACTGGAATTAAAATTAAAACTTTATGAAAAGGGGACACCTGGGTTGCTAAGTCGGTTTGGCATCCAACTATCGATCTTGGCTCAGGTCACGATCTCACGGT